>NC_083113.1:33108141-33723975 GCF_949774975.1 Lagenorhynchus albirostris
TCCCTGGACTTCCTTCCTCAGACACTAGCTCTAGTCCTGACTCTGTCACTAATGTTTGAGGTGACACTGAGCAAGCCCCACCCCATCTAAACTTCGAGGACAGACAAGTGACCCCATCTGGCTAATCTCATACAGGCTGGCAGATCATCTGGTATCTGACCTCTCCGCTCCTACCTGAAGCTCAAACATCCCAGAACAGCCCCAGGTCTGTTCCCTAGCAACTGGGCCCTGCCTGACCTTCAGCCCCGGCCTTCCTGCTCTCACGTCTCCGTGAGACCCTGTGGTACCACCCTGTCCTCCCACCCCTTGGGCAAACAGGAGGGGCCAACTCAGCCCAACTCAGCCCAACAGCAAAGGACCAGTTTATATCCAGGGCTGGGCTCACTGGACTGCCAAGGAAAACAGGCTCTCCTCCAACACTCAGGTTCCAAATCGCCATGGGGACCAGGGCAGGACCCCCTGCAGCTCCCTCAGACCATCTAAGAGCAGGAAATCAGGGCATAATCCTCACTGAGTTCCACCACAAACAACTCACCAGCTGATAAGGAGTAACCAACACCTGGCCCTGATACTCCAACAGAAACTGAGAGCATCCACCACACGTGGACAGCTCCGCAGCCCTTACCTCTTTCCACTTACAGATGGTTAAGAAAAGGTCACCCAGCCAGTAATGCTGAACTCAAAGCCATTGCTTGCTGCTCTGTGATCCTGGGAAAGTGCTTTCCCCTCTTTGGGCCTGAGGGAGACTTCGAGTGCCATCTTCATAGCTTTTGCTGCGCCCATAAATGACCTGTCCTATTGTTTTACCCACTATTTTCATTTATTGGAAAGATTTTTTTGATAAGTTGTTCTATTTTTAAAATGCATGATATATATGACATGATAGGTAACAAAATGGTGCTTTTAGCATGTCTCCCTCTTCCCCTGATACTCAATTTCTTCCCTGGGGGCAACCAAGAGTGATTTCTCAAGTGTCTTGCCAAAGACTACCTAGGCATGCATGCACACACATACACTTCAGATAGGCGAGTGTGTATATTTATATAGCCTGTGTGTATTTCTCCCAGACAAACGACAATATTCTACACACACAGGTTTTCACCTTGCATTTTGCACTTAACCATACAGCCTGGAGACTGTCCATCATTACACACATACAGAGCTGCCTTATTGTTTTCGTTGAGGGGTAAGAAGTTATCTTTTTACTAACTGTATCGTATGCCACTGCATAAATGTATCATAATTTATTTAACTAGTCCTCATTGATGAATGTGGATTTATCACACAAATAAGAATTTTAAGAAGAAACTTTTAAATCACTAAAAAGTAGAAAACCTGCATTATCTACCACAATAGAAGCGAACTATAAAATTAAATACAACAAAAATTAACAATATTAATACATCCCAGATAGATACAGTCGTCTTCCCAGGATCCAGAGCTCCAGATTTAAATTTAAAAAGTGTTGGGAAGGCACTAAAGACACTTTAGCACCCAGATGAGGCTGTCTCCTCCAGCAATCTTCCAGGACTGTGATTGACTGTGGATGATACAACACTTTCCAAGCCCTACATGGGAGACTTTCTTTATTACCTCGAAGTGGGAAAGTCCTAACTCTGACACAGTTTCCAGAAGCCAGAAAGAAAAAAGGAAAAGGAAAGAAAACAAGAAATTCGGCAACATAAAAATAAGTCTTTCTGACCAAAAACAAAACAAGACAAACAAGCAAACAAAAAACACCATAAAAAAACAAACAAAAAAAATACCCTGAGCAAAGTCAAAAAACAAACTAGGGAAAAAATATTTGCAAATCATCTAGCACTCCTAGCAATTGATAGGGCAAAGACCAACAACTTAATAGAATGTGGAAAGAAGCAAACATACAAGGAAATGCAAATGGCTCTTAAACATATTTTTAAAAGTGAGGTTCTTGGGCTTCCCTGGTGGCGCAGTGGTTGAGAGTCCGCCTGCCGATGCAGGGGACATGGGTTCGTGCCCCAGTCCGGGAAGATCCCACATGCCGCGGAGCGGCTGGGCCCGTGAGCCATGGCCGCTGAGCCTGCGCGTCCAGAGCCTGTGCTCCACAACGGGAGAGGCCACAACAGTGAGAGGCCCGCGTACCGCAAAAAAAAAAAAAAAAAAAAAAAAAAGCGAGGTTCTTTAACCTAACTCATAAGAGAAACGCAAAACAATGCTACCCTGACCTGCCATTTCGCCTGTCAGATGGGAGCTGTAGGGAACAGGCACTCTACGAGAAGGCTCACTGAGGGGCACAAATGTGACCCCTATGGAGGGCATCTGACAATCTCTAACAAAATCACTAACACACATAACCTGAGCCAACGGTCCCCCTTCCAGAAATGTACCATACAGATGCGCCCCGTGGCTTGGGCGAGATCATTCACCATGACAGTGTGGAACAGCAAGAGTGGAAACCCAAGTGTCTGTCAACAAAGGGACGGGCCACACAACTCACACCACAGCTGCGGGATGGGCTGCTGCAGAAGCCACAAGAGAAGTGATCACGCTTCAGGTACTGAGACGAAAGGACCTCCATGACATACTTGTAAGTGAAAAAGGAAAAATGCAGAAGGATGTGTATAGACTACAGCCCTGGAGTAACGTGGGGAGAGGTGGGGATCTATAGCCACATTTGCAGATCTCCTTAAAGAAAGCCTAAAATGCTACACAGGAAACGGAGAAGAATGGGCATGGGGGAGGTCAACTCTAACCAAAGGGGACAGAGATTTTTCACTGTGTTCTTTCCCACTCTGTCTTATTCTAGACTGTTGTAAATACATTACCTATTAAAGAAATTAAGGAAATAAAAGATTAAAAAGAGAAAGATACGTGTAGCTCTATGTGCAATGATACAGAACATCCCTAGGTGTATTGCCAAGGGGGTAAAAGCATGGCGGGGCACAGGCAGAGTGCGCCTACCAGTGTTTTTTTTTTTTTTTCCTACCTGTGTTTTGATAGGGGTCATGTGTAGAAATAACTGCACTGACTCACCCTGGAATGCCACACCCATGATGCCTCGGGCAAGGGCGGGGGATGGGGATGGGAGGAGTGTCCCGACTGGGATGAGAGATTACATTTTCATTGATAACGCTTTGGACTGCTGGAACATTTTTGCCGTATGTCTGTATAATTTTTTCAAAGAATAAAAACAGGCCCATCAATAGAGAAATGGCTAAATGAGCTCGGGCCCTACCGTGACATCCTGGGATAGCCCGAAACAGGAAGGAGGCAGACAGCTCTGCATAACATGAAGAGATGCAGGTGCCCTGGGTGTGAGAAAAGCAACCGAACAAAGGATACAGAATAAAACCATCAATGTTTTTTAAAATGCACAGGAAAAAGAACTAGAAACACCCCAACACAGCAGTTCCCTTGGGGAGAGGGGTAGGGGATCCAAGAATAACTTTAGCCTTACCTGTAATAGGTTTTTGCTTTTTAAGGATAATGTGTCCATATATTGTTACATAATTATAAATTGATTCCAAACACTCGACACTCTCCTAGCCACAAAGTGGGGCGGGTAGGCGGAGCTAACAATACAGGCATTGTTTTGCTGGGTACAGTGGAGTAGGAAGGAAGGTGGGTAGCATGCAGGGCAGGGAATGCTGCCCTAAGGAGGCTGAACCCATGAAACTCAGTGCTATGGAAAACCCTGTGAGTCCCCAACACTGTGATCCCAATATGGCCAACCTCTGCTCACACCTCGCAGATCCCAACAACCCTGTCTAGCCAACCTGAAGGGCTGACTTTCAGCCTCTGCCCTGCCTCCAACCTGAAAAGGGGCTGCCATGCCTTGTGGGGCTGGAGAGAGTCAGGAATACCACAAGGAAAAACTTTCTCACACTCCCAGGTGCACAAGGATGGAGCAGGTAGCCTTTAGAGGGACTGAGCTCCCTGTCCCTGGAAGAATGCAAGCTCATGTTGAGGACACACCGAGGGGTCTTTGGGAGCAAGTATAAGAGGCCTAGGATTCTATGACCCTGTGAATCCTAACTGCCCTTCGTTCTAACATATACAGCGCTAAGCCCTTTGCAGGCATCAGCTTCCACATTCCTCACAATCCCACCATCACCATTTCACAGACAAGGAAACTGAGGCTCAGGGATATTAGGGAACTTGCCCAAGATGACAGAGCCAGGATTTGAACCCAAGGCTCTCTGCTTCCACCAATCCTCTCACCAGCACCCACGGATCACTGTGATCAAGTGGCAGGTGAGGCTTCTGATCTGCTTATTCATCTGCCAACTGGGAATCATGTGACCACCCCCAATCCCAGGAGATAGGGCAAGAGGGAAGGATAAAAGGTGCCAAACACAACTGCCCTACCGACACAGGCCATTCATATGGTTTCTATGTCCCGAGCCTCAAGGATGCCTTCTGACTGCTGGGCCTTTATACGAGGTATTCCAAGGTTCATCTGCTCTGCACCTCCTTACTACCCCTTCCACATAACTAAACCCTTCAGGGCCCACTTCCATTAGGAAGCCTTCCCTAGTGGCCCTGGCCCCTGATGAGTTCCCCTTCCTGAATTTCCTCTCCTTCCCGTCCAAAGCACCCTACCTCCCACAATGTGATGAATTGGGAGATTGGGATTGACATATATACACTAATATGTATAAAATAGATAACTAATAAGAACCTGCTGTATTAAAAAAAAAAAAGCTTCCAGGTTTTTAATGACCAAGAGCTGTCTCTAGATCAAACTTGCCTGCTTCCATTTTTAGATGCTATCTGCATAAATTCATGTTTCCCTTTTTGCCTAGGCTGCTAGGAAACTCAACAAAGAATTGACAGCCTTAAACTTGCGACAGATTCCGGATCTCCTTTTAGCTCTCTTTAAGTCAATCCCTACCCAACCCACACATACACCACCAACTTTTAAAAATATATTACGTTAACTCTTCCATCATATGTGACTTGATATCATATTCCATCTCATGTTCTTTCTGGAGCTAGATGGGGTTGGGGGAGCGATAAATCAGTGAACACTGAGGTTGGTTCTTCAGGACACATTTAATACTAAAATAAACAAAGAACACATCTTCTCAAGAAGCTGGGGCCTTTCTTCCTTCCCTTCCCACCGCCCTCCTCCCACATCTGGAACTCTTCACTAGATCCTGGGAAAAAAAAGGGTCTGATGGAGAATTAGCTTTCACCTTCTCGTGTACTGCCTCCTCCAGGCAGCCTTCCCTGATCCCTCTACAGGTAGCTCATCCTTTGAGCTCACAGACAAAGAGCTTCTGGACAGCAGGCCCTGAGCCTGGGGTCTCCATCACTCCCACAACAGCACCACACCCAGTGCCCAGTAGGAGCCCAGAAGAGTGTGGTAATAGAGCACGGATCAGAAAAGTCAGGCCACTCAGGGCTTAGATCCCAGCTCTATCACTCTGTGAGCTCTTGGGCAGAGAACTGACCCCTAAGCCTCAGTTTCCTCACCTGAAAAGTGGAGAATAAGAGAATATGAAGCTCTTGCCAGAAGGCCTGGTGCTTAGTTTGCACCTGAGTGATGGGAGCTATGATGGCTTCCCAGAAGACGGGGTGCCTGTTGAGTGGAACCCTCCTTGTCTCAGACCCAGTGGAACTGTCCGTTGCCAGAGAAACAGTTCAGGAAGCAGCTTCTCCCACAAGCCAATTGGTGAAGGCACTAAAAGGTGCAGGTCTTCAGAACTCTGAAGGGAGACCCCTGTCCCCCTTTCCCCGGGCCCCAAAAGCACTGCAGGGAGGGCAGAAGGAGGCCATCCCACTCACACTCAGTCCCTGGGAGTCTAAGTGCCAAGCTCCACCACAGCTCTCCAGGCCAGTCCTGCATTCCATGGACAGCTCAGTGTCTACATTTGCACGATGGGACCCAGATGCTCAGCCCACGGGGACCCCCAAATCAGAGCCACAAGCCTCTGCCACAGGAAGCTACCCCAGTCCTTGCAGGCACAGCAGGACCTTCCTCTAGTTCCCCTTATTCCAAGTTTCATTGTTCAAATGCAAAAGGGGCTGATGCTCAGGTCCTGTCTACCGGGAGCTAACCCTGGGGACCCACCAGGCAGCCTCATCCTGCTCAGCCCAGCAGGGACCCCTCTGCTGTTCCAAAGCCCCTAAGGCTGTGAACAGAACATGGTCACCACTTCTCGCAAGGTATTCAAGCCTTCCGCTTCCGGCCACCCAGAAACAAGTGCTTCAGCTCCAGTGTAGGGGAGCAAAACTTGCCACCCCAAAATTCATCTCTTGGCATAATAATTTTAAGCTGCTGATCTAAGAAACAGCAGACATGGGAAAAACTGAAAACCAAGGTTTCTTACCCTTTTGTAAGAAACATTTACATGTGTAAGGGAAATCTCCATCTGTAAGGGTGTCTCCCTCACGGTACCAAGAGGTGGACCAAATCTCTAGAAACATATCATTGGAAAAAGTAACGACTTAAATCTGAATCACAATTGTTTACTGTGCTTTTCCTGCTCACCTCCCATAACTGGCTCCCCATCCTCAACATCCTCTTGTGTCTTTAGCTGAAGATGGTGTTTAAGGGGAGGGATTTGGCCATTTGGGGAGTTTCTCAGTTTTTCTGGGTCTTTCCCATGTGTACATGTGATTAAACTTTGATTTTCTCCTGTTAATCTCTCTCATGTCAATTTAACTCTTAGACCAGCCGGAAGAACTAGACGGGTAGAGGAAAATTTCTTCCTCCCCTACACTGGCTAAACCAACCTGCTGGCTACTCTCCCCACTTCCCTTCCACTTCCCCACCCCAAGGCTTGCCCCGCACAGTGGCCCGCCCTTTGAACACCCTTTCCCTACCTCGGCCTCAGATTTCAGTGAAGTCCCTGCTCAAAAGTCACCTGTCCTCCATGAGCCTCCCTGGACTCAGAATTGATCATCCCTCTGCTGTCCTTTCCCACCCCTGGGACTGGGACTCCCTTCCTGCTTGGCTGCTGTACCCTTCACAACCACCCGGGAGCCTAGCGCTCAGCAGCGCTCCGGACAGGCTTTTCCTACCTGCAGATTTAAATTAGTCCCCAGTCGGGACCTCTCCCCCGCCCCGCCCCTCCCCTTCACAAAGAATCTGCCAGACTGCTCAGAGAGAAGTTAAAAATGTAGATTTCTGGGCTGTAGTGACTGAGATTCCAATTCCACATTTTTCCCGGGGGTGGGGACCAAGATCTACATTTTAAACCTCCGAGAGAGTCTGAGGCTGAGGTGGGGGAGGGGCCCCACAGGAAGAGATTTGAGGAATTCTGAAAGAGACACCTGGCCCAGGGGGAAGAATGCTCACCTGCGGTAAGGAGGGAGGTTTGGTCTCGGACCCTGCCTTCAGTCCTAAACCTGGCAGCCTAGCTAGGACCCAGCAGTGGGACAGCAGGAGGTGCCCTAATGCAAAATGGATCTTGGCCCACCTCCAATTCCCCCCTAGTCCTCTGAAAACGCACCAAGCCCCTCCCACAGGGCAGCCCCCAGCTTCCCGACTCGCACCAGAGGGTACCATGGGGAGAAAGCTAACACCTTCAAGCCTGAAATTGGTGTGTGGGGGGAGGGGTGTTCCCATCGATCGGCCTCGGCTGGGGTCTACAAAGGGTATTGGATATAGAGGTGTCCTGCCTCTGGCTTCCCACAAATCCCTCCCCCAGCGTTGGGCGCGGTATCTCGGCCCCAAGGGGCCCGTCAAACCGGCCGGAAACCGGCAGGTTACCCAGTGGAAGCCAGAAGGGCCGGGCTCCCGCGCGGGAGCCCATAGGGCCCTGCCGAAGGGTCTGTGCTGGACCGGATGTGCCCACTCGGTTAGACGAGGAGTGCTCTGGGGTGCAGCCACGGGGAGCCGCTGGGAGCTTGGCAGAGGGTCAGATGAGAGTGAACTTTGCCTCAGGCTGGTGCTGGAGGGCTGGGGGCTTAGTCCTGGCAGAGGGAGAGCCAGAGACGGGGAAACAGAGAGAGAGAGTGGCGCGCGGTGATTGTGGCTTTTGTGAGAGCTTCTGTGGGTGAGCTCTTGGTGACCACTTGGGAGGGAGTGATGGGGCGCTGAGATGGGCACTCTGACATTGGTGCACCTTGTGTGTGCTCGAAGAGACGGCAACTAGGACGTCTCGGGGTGAGAGGGTTCCAGGGTGATCTCGGGGGCGTCCGTCCTAGAGGCGCCCCCGAGGAAGGCACGGCGCATCGGGGCGCATGTGAACCTGGGTTGGGGGTGTGCGAGAAGCAAGCAAAAAGGGCAGCTCTAGAGCCCCCGACCCCTCCTGGCCCCCCGGGACACCCCGCCACCCCCCGGCCCCGGACCCCAGGCCCCAAGCGCGCGCTCACCAACTGCAGCAGCATGAGCGCCCCGAGGCTGGAGCGCACGAAGCCCAGGTCTGGGCGCAGCGCCGAAACCGCGGCGCCGCCTCCCTGCGCCGGGCTGCTGGTCCGCGTGCTCACTTTAGACGGGAATTCAGCCATGGCGGCTCCGCTCGCCTCCACAGGTTGCTCCCGCCGCCGTCGCCGCCCCTCCTCGCGGCGGGTGCCGGCTTCTGCGCGGCTCCTCCGAGGAGACTCGCGCTCACGATTCGGCTCCCGGGGCTACGTGCGGCGTCTGGGCGAGCAGTCCGGAGCCGCCAGGTGCGGCCGGAATCCCGGCCCCGCCCTCTCCACGAAACCCTCCCCTTTAACCCTTCGCACACCGCCCGCCGGTCCATCCCGGAGCCACACGAAGTCGCCATCTCTTTGACGCGGAAACTGAGGCCGTAGTCAATGAGATGGCCCCACCAGAACCAGCCTAGATAGCCTCCCGTTTCTCTCCCCGGGAAAGCCGCCTGCTGACAGTATCCCCCGCATTCGCGGCAGCTTTGACCGCTCCTTCGCTCCCTCCTCACCCTTAGCTTCCGAGCCTCGGGATAAACTGGCGGCCGCTAGCAGAGCGGGCAACTACCGGCTCCCTGCCGAATGCCTCTCTGGCGCTGTGTGCCCTTGGGCGAGCCCTTGCCCCTCTCGGAAGTCTCCCCGTAAAGCGGGATCGGCATCCCTGTGCAGAGACTCCCAAGGAGTCCCGGGTGACCGAGCATCCTGGAGGGGAGGGTCTGGATAAATTGTGGGTGTGCGTGGAAGGGGGAGGCCCTTTTATGACTCAGTTGATGTGGTTTTCTCTTCTGAACTGATTGAGCAGTAACTTAGAAGATCGCTGAGCCTCAGTTTCCTCGTCTGCAATAATAGGGATATAAATGGACCTCACTCCACAGAGCCGCTGTGCAAAATAAATGAAATACTGCACGGAAAGCTCCTGCCACGCCAGGGGTGGGGGTGGCGGTGAAGGTGTCAGAAGGTGGGAGATGATGTTGGACTTACGGTTTCGTTGCTCCACTTGCACCCTGAAACACACACACACACACACACACACACACACACACACACATCCCTCAGGCCATATCGACCTGCACAGATAATTGATTCATTTATTCATCAACCAATGATTGCTGAGACCTTACTATATGTCAGACCCTACCCCAGGCCATGTGAATACAGCAAGCAAAAAACCACCCAAGGCCTTCTTGGATCCCACTTTCTACTGGGGGTAACAAGCAATAAACTGGAGAGAAAAAATAAGTTCAGGTAGTGACAAATCCTGTAACTAAAATAAAACAGGGAATTCCCTGGCGGTCCAGTGGTTAGGACTCAGCGCTTTCACTGCTGGGGGCGGGTTCGATCCTTGGTCTTTGAAATAAGATGCCACATGGTGTGGCCAAAACATAAATAAATAAATAAATAAATAAAACAGAGGAGTGTGACAGAGATGACCAGGAGGCAACTTTTAGACAGAGTGGTCAAAGATGACCTCTCAGAGAAGGTGCCCTTTGATGTTTACTCAACTGGAGGTTCAATGCCCACTCCCCACCCCCAATGCACCTGAGACCCTCTTCTCCACCCCACACATAGAGCAGATACTCAGGGAATGAGGAGTGCTTCTTGGCAGCTGCCAAATCATTACCCAGAGCCCAGCCTCTCTGCAGACTGTGTGAGCCCAAGTGCAGAACAAGGCTGTTGGGTAAACCCTTAATTTTACAGTGTCACGGAAAACAGTAAGACGATTGTCTCTGAGGCAGATTCTAAAACAGTAGGATGTTTTGGTTTGGGTTTGGATTTTGTGTTTTTGGTTAATCCCACTTTCATTCCTTTCAAATGGCAGCGAGCAAGACTCAATCACTGTATTGTTTTTTCCTTCGACCTTTTCTTCCAAACCAACTTCACTCGTCCCCAGTCAGAAAAAGTGGGAAGGAACCTGTCCCCAGGCTGGAACCTGATGCCCACCCAGAGCTCCCACTGTCACCCTGGGCTCTGGGGATGAGGAGGAGAGGGTCTGTCCGTTCCCAGAGCTAGTCCCCCCTCCTCGGGTCTGTGCAGGCCATCTCCACACAGATCACCTGCAGCACCTGTCCTGTCTCACCTCTCCTTAATTCTACAAAGGCTCCCTACTCTGGCCAAGCCCCTACTGTGTACTGGGCCTGCTGTCCCTTGGGGTGGGGATGGAGCATACTGGTGAGGCTGTGGGGTTCTGGCACTGAGCGGATGTTTAGTGTGCACCTTGGGTGCGCCAGGCACTGGGGACAGCCCTGAGAGCCATCCAAGCAGAGACCCTACCCTCAAGGAATCTGATGGGGGAGACCGCCTCCAGATATACAAATGCACAGATAAATAGATAATTACAGATTGTGATGATATTACTACAAGAAAAAGCAAGATGCCATGGGAAAGAATAATTGAGATTTGGGGGTGTCATTTAGATAGCTGGGTCAGGGAAAGTGTAAACATTTAAGCAGAGACTTGAAGGATGCCTAAGAATCAGACAGGAAAAGAGCATTCCAGGCTGAGAAAACTACGATACATGCAAAGGCCCTGAGGCAGGAAAGACTTTGGAGTCTTTGAGGAGGGACATAAAGTTATAGACTGAAGGGACTGGGGAGAGATGAAGTTCAAGAGGAAGCCAGGGGCCAGGTCACCTGGGTCTTAAACCCTTGGTAAGACAGTGTTGTGGCCGCGTCTTACGGCATGCGGGATCTTAGTTGCCCTACCAGAGATTGAACCCGTGCCCCCGGCAGTGGACGCATGCAGTCCTAACCGCTGGACCGCCAGAGAATTCTTGGATTTTATTATTATTAAAAAATAGACCATTAGGGCTTCCCTGGTGGTGCAGTGGTTGAGAGTCCGCCTGCCGATGCAGGAGACACGGGTTCGTGCCCCTGTCCGGGAAGATCCCACATGCCGCGGAGCAGCTGGGCCCGTGAGCCATGGCCGCTGAGTCTGCGCGTCCGGAGCCTGTGCTCCACAACGGGAGAGGCCACAACAGTGAGAGGCCCGCGTACCGGGTTAAAAAAAAATAGACCATTAGAGGGCAGTTACACTGTTTGATTTCCAATTTTTAAAAATTCACAGAAAGATTCCGCTGGGGGTCATCCAACAATTTCCAGAAGCAGCTTTGGGAGGTCGCTGATTATAATCTGCAAATATCGATTGAACACTTTTCCAGCTGGCCCTATGCTTGGTGCTGTGGGGTTGGTTGGTTTTGGTTTCTTTATTTTTAATTGCCCAATTAACTCATTAGTTTATTTCATTGCACATCACACACACATCTCCAAACCTGCACCCTCACCTCTAGCTAATCACTGAGAAGAGTTTGGAGTATCCCATCAGATCTTTTCTTTCTTCTTTTTTTTTCACTACCATACAATATATGGAAATATAGAGACTTGCTTTGTTTGTAACTTTTAAACATTTTTACAAAAAAATGGGATTATACTGTATACATTGAAACTTGATTTTTTCACTTAACATATCTTGGAAATTTCTCCATGACAGCACCTGAAGACTGACCTAATTCTTTTTATATGTCGTATAATATTTCATGGAAGGGCTATTACATTATCGCTTCCCTTATTGGTAAAAAGGTAAGTGGTTTCCAACAGTTCCTCATTACAAGTAATATTGAAACAGGAGGGAAAGGGGCAGGGCACAAGCTTTAAAAGAATGACATAGCCATTGAGGATATGACAAAAACTGGTTAGAACTGATTAGTCCCAAGATGGCGGAAGATTTGATTTCCAGTAGACCCTGACCCTCATTATACACTCATTATAATCATTAGCATATGCTAAGTGACACACCCACAGGAGCCAGAACAATTCCGAGGCTAACCATAAAAGGCCAATAAGTGGGAGGTGGCTCAAATCCTGGAAATCCCCGCCCCTTCTCCAAAATAGTTGGAATAATCCTCCCACTTGCTGGCCTATGAAATTACACAGCCCATGAAAACTAACCATTCCATATTTTGGAGCTGCTCTTGCCTTTTGAGACAGACGGCATTCTGTCTATGGAATATGTATCTCTCTAAATAAATACACTTCTTACCTATCACTTTACCTCTCCCTGAATTCCTTCTGCGCTGAGACATAAAGAACCTGAGCTTCGTTAAGTCCTGAAACCAGGTGTGTGATCTCAAAAGACAGTAGGTTCAAGTCCCAGCCCATGGGTTCAAGTCCTAATCTGAGTTTTGGCTGGGTTCGAATCCCATCTGAGTTATGAGGTTTCAATATTATATCAGCCTTCTTATTTATGCGTCTCTGTACACACATAACTCCAGTCTTCAAAGCAGAACCACTGGATTGAGGGTATTTGCAGGTTTTTTTTTTTAAGAGATACTTCCAAATTGCTCCAAAAGACCATATTTTTGACATCCTCATTAAGAGTAAGTGAGTTTATGGGACTTCCCTTGTGGTCCAGTGGTTAAGAATCCGCCTTCTAATGCAGGGGATGTGGGTTTGAACCCTAGTCTGGGAACTAAGATTCCCACATGCCATTGGGTAACTAAGCCTGTACACAACAACTAATACCCAAGTCAGCCAAAAATAATAAAAAAATAAATATTAAAAAAAAAAGAGTAAGTGAGCTTAACTATTTGCCTGCCCCTATGGTCATATGTAGTGAGCTTAAAAAAAAAAAGTCTCATTGTTTCCATTTGTATTTCCTAATACTTAGCTAGTGTGGCTGAATATTGGCCTTTCATATTTCCTTTTCTGTGAATTTAAGGTTTGAATCATTTGCCTTTGTGTAGTGAAGAATTAAATTTGCCCAAAGTGTGGTCTGGCCATTTTTCCTCAGTTTCTGAGAGGTAATCTCTAAACCTTTGGACCGTCATGCCTGATAGAAACATCTTTGCTTAGGGTGGAGGCACTGTCCATCAGCTCAAGCAGCTCCACCTGGAGGAGTTGGACACTGAGCTCAACCGTGGCCAGGTGATGAAATCCCAAGGAGGGCTCCGGCCACCAAGGCAGCTGGTGAGTTTACCTGGTTGGCAGTACTCCATGTATACTGTCACACATCAGTGCTGGGAAAGTAATGCATGGAGTCCGTGACTCCCTGGGGAGGGGACAACGGACATTCCACTTTTGGAACTTAAAAATCACCCTTTAAAAAAGTATACAATTCAGTGGTTTTAGTGTATTCCCTATAATGAATCATCACCACCGTCTAATTCCAGAACATTTCCATCACCGCATGTCTGATTTTAATCTGTGTTCTTTATCTGTAACATACTGTAACTGTGAGTATAACAGCTTGCAGCACATTCTGTGAGGCCTTCTAGCTAATGAATTATTGAACCTGAGGGTGGTTTTGGGACCCCCCCGAACCCTGCAGTTGTGTCAGAAGTGACAGCGGTCTTGTGGAGTACTGTACTCCCTCCAATGTTGCAGCCCAGTTTGTGATGTTGTTTTTTAATTTTTGGAGCTCGTTTTATATGTTGGATCCCCTCTCCCCATTGTCACTTTTGTAGGTTGCTATTGTTTTCTCCTACTTTGTTTCTCCCACTCTGTGGCATTTTGATAAATGTGACAGTCATGTAACCACGACCAAAATTAAAATATAGAACATTTTGATCACCCCAAAAAGTTCCTTTGTGACCTCCACCCTGGCCCCAGGCAACCGCTGACCTGTTTTCTGTCATTGTTGTTTTGCCTTTTCCAGAATGTCATATAGAATCTTACATGATATACTTGTGGCAGGCCAAGATGTTCCATCCTAATCCCTGGAACCTGTGAACGTTCCCTGTTATGGAAATAGGGATTTTGCAGATGTGATTAAAGACTTCGAGATGAGATTATCCTGGATTATCTGAGTGGGCCCTAAATGCAACTACAGATGTCTTTGTAAGAGTGAGGCAGAGGGAGATTTGATAACAGTAATGTGAGCACAGAAATAGAGATTGACAGGATGCAGTCAGGAGCCAAGGAATGCCGGTAGCTTTTAGAAGTGGAAGAGGCAAGGAACAAATTCTCCCTAAAGCCTCCAGAAGCAACCAGCCTTGCTGACACTGATTTAGCCCCTTAAGTCTCATTTTAGACTCCAGATCTACAATAGAATAAATGTGTTGTTTTAGACCACTGAATTTGTGATAATTTGTCACAGCAGCAAGAGGAAACTTATACAGTAGTCTTTTGTGAAAAGCTCTTTTGTGTAACATAAAGCTTTTGAAATTCATCTGATGAAATGAAATTCATATTTTATGGCAAGACAAGACAAATTTAAATACAAAATGTTTTTTCGTATGTTTCTCCTCCCTCCCTTTTAGTGTGTATTGTGTGTCTGCATTAACCAGACCTCTATAGGAGATAACATTCCTTCTTAATCTTGTAAGGGGTCACAATGACCCACTACTTGCTTTGTACATGCAGATCTCGATTGTGTAAACTGTCAATACGTCACGTGATGCATAACCCTTTGTCTCAAAAATGTATATAACTCTGCTTTGACCTCTAACAGGTGGAACAGTCAGTCCTCAGAGCTTTTGGAAAGGCTATCTGCCTGGTTATATCCTCAGATTGGCTTGGATGAAATTTTCTATTTCTTTCTTAGATTGACTATTAATTAACTTTTCATTGACACATCTATGTTGATGAGCATACAGGTAGATTGTTTCCTTTTATTAAGAAATGTATTCCATGGGGCTTCCCTGGTGGCGCAGTGGTTGAGAGTCTGCCTGCCGATGCAGGGGACGCGGGTTCGTGCCCCGGTCCGGGAAGATCCCACATGCCGTGGAGCAGCCGGGTCCGTGAGCCATGGCCACTGAGCCTGTGCGTCTGGAGCAGAGTGAGAGGCCCGCATATCGCAAAAAAAAAAAAAAGAAGAAGAAGAAAGAAATGTATTCCATTGTATTGATATACCACAATTTCTTTGTCCTTTCACTGGTTGATGAACATTTGGGTTCTTTCCAGTTTGGATGGCTATGAATAAAACTGCTATGAACATTCATATGCAGGTTTTTTGTGTGAACATGTTTTTATTTCTCTTGGGTATGTATCTAGGAGTAGAATTTCTGGATCCTGTGGTATATGTATCATTAACTTTATAAGACATTGCAAAACTGTTTTCGAAAGTGGCTGCACCATTTTTCCAAAGAGGCTGTTCACGAACTGGTTTTACTCATTTGTAAAGGGCAGTGACTTACCCAGTGAATTAGAGGCAACAGCAGAACTAGCATCTACAGCTTCTCATCCCCAGCAGTGATCCTGAGAGAGGCAGTCCTGCCTGAGTATCCCCCTCCCATTTCCAGCCTCCCCATCCACTTCTGCCCCTTCTTACCCTCTCTTCTGTCATCCAGCCCCAGCAGGGGTGGAGGCCAGAGCAGCTTTCAATCTATTGCCATCTCCACCCCAGCCCAGAATGTACCAAACAGAGGTGGGAAAGGCTCGGGGAATGGGGATCACTGACAAGAATCCCCTTTAAGATCTGAGGGCAGTGCATCCCCCTGGAAAAGACCTTTGTGTGGGATGTGAGATGATTTTTGATGGCCCAGGGGTAGTCATCAAATACTTCAAGTGCTTCATTAGGAGTCCTTTGTTTTTAATTTCACTTTCAATCTGATTATGCCAAGGAGAAAGACTTTTTTGGTGCTAATATATCTTTAACATCTAATTTTGTTAATCTTTTTTTTTCTGGCCGCCCTGCGCAGCTTGCGGGATCTTAATTCCCCGACCAGGGATCGAACCCATGTCCCTTGCAGTGGAAATGCGAGGTCTTAATGACTGGGCTGCCAGAGAAGTCTTTGTAAGTTTCTTCAAAAAACACATTTATTACAGTTAAAATGAGTCCACGTAAAGAAAATATTTAATTTTCAAAAAGTGTGTAAAACCCCTTACACAGTCAAATGATTTTTGACAAAGGTGTCAAGACCATCCACTGGGGAAAGGACAGTCTTTTAACAAATGGTGTTGGGAAAACTGGATATCCACATACGGAAAATGAAATTGGACCCTTGCTTTATACTATATATGAAAATTAACTCAAAATGGATCAAAGACTTAAACATAAGACCTAGAACTATAAAACTCATAGAAGGAAACATAGGGGAAAACGCTTCATGGGCTTCCCTGGTGGTGCAGTGGTTAAGAATCCGCCTGCCAATGCAGCGGACACAAGTTTGAGCCCTGGTCCGGGAAGATCCCACATGCTGAGGAGCAATAAGCCCGTGCACCACAACTACTGCATGAGTCTCCGCTCTAGAGCCCGCGAGCCACAATTACTGAAGCCTGCGCTCTAGAGCCAGTGCTCCGCAACAAGAGAAGCCACCGCGATAAGAAGCCCATGCACCGCAATGAATAGTAGCCCCCGCTTGATGCAACTAGAGAAAGCCCACCCGCAGCAACGAAGACCCAACGTAGCCAAAAAAAAAAAAAGCTTCATGATGTTGGGTTTGGCAATGATTTCTAGGATTTGACACCAAAAACACAAGCAACAAAAGTGAAAATAGATAAATTGTATTACATCAAAATGAAAACTTCCTGCATCAAAGGACACAATTAAATAGTGAAAAGGCAACCTAAGGGAGAAAATATTTACCAATCATATATCTAAATCTAAAAAGAGGCTAACTTCCAGAACATATAAAGAACCCCTACAACTCAATAACAATAACAACAAAACTGATTTTAGAAATGGCCAAAGGACTTGAATAGACATTTCTCCAAAGAAGATATACAAATGGCCAACAAGCATACGAAAAGATGCTCAACACCACTAATCATTAAGGAAATGCAAATCAAAACCACAGTGAGATATCACCCCACATTTATTAGGATGGCTGCTATCAAAAAACAAAACAGGGACTTCCTTGGTGGTCCAGTGGTTAAGAATCCACCTCCCAATGCAGGGGAAGTGGGTTCGATCCCTGGTCGGGGAACTAACCCGTGTGCCACAACTAGAGAGAAGCCTGTGTGCTGCAACTAAGACCCGATTAAGCCAAATAAATAAATAAATATTAAAAAAGAAAGAAAGAAAGAAAGAAAGAAAAGCAGTCAAACCCATAGAAAGAGAAAATGGAATGTTGATTGCCAGGGACTTCAGGAAGAGAGGAATGGGGAGTTATGGTTTGATGGGACAGAGTTTCAGTTGGAGAAGACGAAAAAATTCTGGAGATGGAATGTGGTGATGGTTGCATAACAGTGAATGCCATAGAACCGTACACTTACAAATGGTAAATTTTGTTATATGTATCTTATCACAATTAAAGAAAAAAAATTTTAAGTGTACAGGGAATTCCCTCGTGGGCCAGTGGTTAAGGACTGCCAAGGGCCCAGGTGCAATCCCTGGTCGGGGAACTAAGATCCCACATGTTGCTCAGCCAAAAAAATAATAATAATACTAATAATAACTAATTAAAAAATTTTTTTTAGCTGCACAGTGATATGTAGATAGGGGAAAATAGGGTAATAAATGCCTGAAGTTTGGGGAAGAGTGATCTTGTCCAATGCCCTCCTGGCACCGCTGGAACGTCTGTCCATCTCAGAGACGGACAAGAGTTAGCTCAAGATGTAGATGAGCAACGTGACCAGGGACCAGGTGGCTCCTCTTGTCACTCACTGCGCATCCCCCTGGGGGTGCACCCGAGGAGCAGGCTGCAACTGGGTGCGCATGAAGGTCACAGAGAGACAGCTTTAGGGAGAGCGGGCTCTATTACTTCTAGGCAAACGCCAGTCTATGCAATGCCACCAGGCCTGAACCTCCTGGGGTAGGAGAAGACGTGAGGCCTTCAGGGTGGAGGTGCCATTTGAACAGAGCCTTGAAAAGAGCCATTTGAGAAGGAGGTGTTCTAGGTGGATGTACAAGAGCGAAGGCTGGGCATGCAGAGTGGTGTGGGCTGATGGCCTTTGTGAGCAAGTCTCTGTGTTGAGAGATGCAACCGAAGTATGGACAGAGTGGGTGGGATGCTGGCATGAGCCTGCCAACCTCTGGGCCAGTTACTGATTTGCCCAGAATGAGGCATAGGTTGGTCACACGGTTTGGTCATTTTCCCTGCCTGGCCCCTTCAGCCCATTAGGATTGGGACAGAGCTTGTGTGGGATGGGAGGTCAGAGCTCCAGAGAGAGGACATCAAGATTAACTATTTGTTGGCTTCCCTGATGGCGCAGTGGTTGAGAGTCCGCCTGCTGATGCAGGGGACATGGGTTCGTGCCCCGGTCCGGGAAGATCCCACATGCCGCGGAGCGGCTGGGACCGTGAGCCATGGCCGCTGAGCCTGCGCGTCCACAACGGGAGAGGCCACAACAGTGAGAGGCCCGTGTACCACAAAAAAAAAAAAAAAAAAAAAAAGAAAGAAGATTAACTATTTGTTCAGGGATCCACAACTCATGTTCCTGAGACAGATGGCCAGGCCAGGGCTTGGGTGGACTGACTCCATGCTGTCCATGTGCCAGAGGCACGAGGAGGTCTGGAGTGGCATTTCCAGGAATTCCTGCCCCCTGGCCCTCCCCATCCTGTTGTATCATTCATTCATTATTCAGCATGTACTCAGTTAGCTCCTTCTCCACATTTTTGTGTCCTAGGCCCTGGGAATTCATGGGCAAATGAGACTTGCAATCTCCGCCTTTTTGAAGAGCTCAGCCTCAGGGGCAGGAAGACACCTAGAGAGGCCATTCCAATTCCAGTGCTTTGAGGGGTCAGCCCGGGAGTTGTGGGAACACAGAGGAAGCCAAAATACCTAGTCAAAGGAAAGAAGTATCAGGGAAGGCTTCCTGGAGGAGGTGACATATGAGAAGCAACCACTAGAAGAAGGAACACTGTCAGTTTCTTCAGCCTCCCTTCCAATGGTGCAAGATCCAGCTATAGCCATAGGGGCATCAACACTGTCCCTCACCCCACTCTGGCCCAGGGCCCTGCTTCTGGGAACTGCCTCCATCTTCCATCCTCCCTTGGCCCTTCCCACCCATGCCCACAGTTCCAGGACCCTTCCTGAAACCTCTTCTCTAGGACACCAAGCTTCACCATCTCCATCACCCCCACCACTGCCCCGATTTTTCTTTTTCTCCTCCTTTGCTCAACAGGAAATTGGCATATCCTAATTATATACGATGTTCTGTAGATGTTGTAGTTAAGTATCCATCTGTAGATGGGTCATCCTTCTATTCTCCTCCTGGATGTTGAGAACGTTTTGTTAAAGGATACTTTTTTTTTTTTTTTTTTTTGGCCATGGCTCACGGGCCTAGCCGCTCCACGGCATGTGGGATCTTCCCGGACCGGGGCACGAACCCGCGTCCCCTGCATCGGCAGGCAGATTCTCAACCACTGAGCCACCAGGGAAACCCAAAGGATACATTTTTAAAGTAAAATGCAAAAAACATTGTGCAGTGGAAACAGTATGGCAGTTCCTCAAAGAAATAAAAATAGAATTACCATATGATCCAGAGATTCTACTTCTGGGTACACTATATGCAAGAGAATTGAAAGCAGGATCTTGAAGAGATATTTATACAGCCATGCTCATAGCAGCATTATTCACAATAGTTAAAACATGGAAGCAACCCAAGTGTTTACTGATGGGTGAATGGATAGCAAAATGTAGTATATATGTACAATGGAATATTATTCAGCCTTAAAAAGGAAGGAAATTCTGACACATGCTACAACATGGATAAACCTTGAAGACATCCTAAATGAAATAGGTCAGTCACAAAAGGACAAGTATTATATGATTCCACTTATATGAGGTACCTAGAGTAATCAAATGAATAGATAGGGAATTCCCTGGTGGTCCAGTGGTTAGCACTCCATGATTTCACTGACAGGCTGCACAGGTTCAATCCCTGGTTGGGGAACTAACTAAGATCCTGCAAGCTGCGTGGTGTGGCCAAAAAAAAAAAAAAAAAAAAAGTAGAATGGTGGTTGCCAAGGGTTGGGGGAGGAGGGAATGGAGTGTTATTGTTTAATGGGTATAGAGTCTCAGTTTTGCAAGATGAAAAGAGTACTGGAGAAGGACGGTGGTGATGTTTGTACAACAATATGTGTAGTTAATACCAGTGAACTGCGTAGTACACACACATATATGCATATATATATATGTACATATCTCTCATAGTCAGGAATGCTGAAATGAATTTGCTAATAAATGCAAAACTGGCCCCTGCCGAGGATGGAATCAATTCCATTTTACCAGACAAGATTTGTTTGCATACTTATGAACTGAATTTTAAACAATTAAAAATAATATATCACATTTAACCCAATATATTCAAAATATTATCATTTAAACATGTAAACATTATTACTGAGATATTTTGCATTCTTTTTTTCATACCAAGATTGCAAAACGTCTCAAGTGCTCGGTAGCTACACGTGGTTAGTAGCTTCTGTGTTAGACAGCACAGCTGTAGACAACACCTAATATTCCTTTGAAAGAACATCCAAGAATCTTTTTGCCTTTTCCAAAGCCTTCTCCAATTTTTCCTGACAGTTTTTTTTTTCCCCTGACAGTTTTTTAATTAAAAAAGAATTACCCAAGTCATCTATGTTCATTATACAAATATCAAATGCAGGTAACTGATGAGAAAAAAATCACAATAAATACCACCATCCATCCAGAGATAATCACAGATCCAGATTTTTTATGGCCTCTGAGACTTTATAGACACATTTTGTTATATATATTTTTAAATAAATAATTTTATATATAATATAAATGTATAAACAATGTAGTTATATATTTTACAGTTTATGTTTTATTAATATATAATCTATGAAATTGTATTATTTTTAAGAGTTTTAAACTTTTCAGAAGTTTCAGATTTACAGAATTATTGCAAAGAGTACAGAGAGTTCACTTATACCCCACACGCACTTTCCTCTGTTATTAATATCTTGCATTAGTAGCGCTACTGAACCAAACTTGTGTCTGCTCACCCGTGTGCAGTAAAGCCAATCTACTGACCGTGGGTTGTGGTGAAGGAAAGTGCAGCGTTTATTGCAGGACGCCAAGCAAGGAGCCCAGAGCAGCTAATGCTCAGAAAGCCTGAATTTCCCCAATGGGTTTCAGTGAGGCAGCTTTAAAGGCAAAGTGAGGATGGGGTGTCCCAGGTTATGCAATCAGCTCGTGCACAATTCTCTGATTGGTTTATGGTGAGGTAACAGGGTGGTGTCACAGGGATTAACATTATCAATCCTTAGGTGCCGATAGGTCTGGGAGCTACATGCTCATGATCATCAAGTAGTTAATTTCTTCCATTTGGTGGTGGTTTTAGCATCAGTAAAACAACTCAGGAAATGTGTACCAGATACTATTATCTATGTACTTCAGAGAGGAGCTAAAGCAGAGGATATGGGGGAGGGGTCTGTCCTGGGAAGGCCCCTTAGAGTCCTGCTCAGTTATAGTATGGTATATTTATCATAATTAATGAGCCAACATTGATACATTATTATTAAGGTCCATACCTCATTCAGATTTTTTCAGTTTTCCCCTAATGTCCTTTTACTGTTCCAGGATCCTATCCAGGATACCAGATTATATTTACTAGTGATGTCTTTTCTTAGGCTTACCTGTGACAGTTTCTTAGACTTTCCTTGTGTTTGATGACCTTGCTAGTTTTGAGAAGCACTACTCAGGTATTTTGTAGAATGCTCTTAAATTGGGATTTGTCTGATGTTTCTCATGATTAGACTCAGAGTAATTGTGTTTTGGGGAGGAAGTCTACAGGGGCCAAGTGCCATTTAAGGGCACATCAAATCAATCTGACAAACTATCAATCTGACTTATCACTATTGATGTTGACCTTGATCACCTGGTGAAATCATATTTATTTTTGACCAGAGAATATACGCACATGATACAAAAATTTAAATATACAAGTCTCTCTCTCACCCTGCCTCTTCCCCCCTCAAACACACAAAGGCTGCCTCACCAAAGATAATTACCTCCAATTTCTGAAGCCTGTGAATATATTACTTTACATGATTAAAGGGATTGTGCAGATATGGCTAAATTAAGTATTTTGAAACAGGGAGATTACTCTGGATTATCAGGATGGACCCAGTGTAAATACAAGCATCTTTATCATGAAACCAAGTTCCCCTAAAACCAAGTTCCTCTACCAAGTTTATGATTAACCTCTCTATTCAACACCTGTTCCCCTGAAGACTGAGGAGTATCAAAGAAAAGGAAGAATTGAAACTGTACAGGACCCTGTGGGGCCTTCCCAAGTACAAAGGCCTTTCTGTACTCCCCATCTCTTGTTTGTGGGAAAAAGGTTTCCACCTCCAATACCTTCTCTGAGTTCCAAAGGGCAGATTCAATTAGTAAGTAGAGTGAGGGAATACAGAAAGAAACCATAGTGCAGCCATGGGGTCTGCTCCTGGTTCCTCCTGGGGGGATGTAAGGAAAACCTGACATACATCTCTGAGTTCTTCTATAGGAACTAAGGCCCCTGCCCAGGTAGAGGATGGTAACTTCAGGCTCAGTACAAGCACTGGGACCCCAGACTGGGTGGAACCGGAAGGCTGATGATTGAGATTCTTAGAACACCACACTGTTACCTCACCGCCAACTAAAGGAAGGTTACACACCCTGCAGCCCTCCCCCCCGCCTCCCAAATTTCCATATAAAACCTTCTTCCCTGAAACCCATGGGGGAGTTCCGGCCTTTTGAGCACAAGCCACCCGTTCTCCTTGCATGGCCCTGGCGATAAGTCTTTCTCTGCTCCAAACTCTGATGTTCAGGTGTGTTTGGCCTCACTGTGCTTTGGGCACACAAACTTGCGTTATGTGAGAATAAGAGGTTAGACAGGAGGGCCAGAGTCAGAGAAGGCATCATGAAGACAGAAGCAGAAGGTGGAGTGATGTGGGGATATGAGCCAAGGAATGTGGTGGTCTTTAGAAGCTGGAAAAGGAAAGGAAATGGATATCCCCTAGAGACTCCAGAAGGAACACAGTGTTGACCTCCAGAACTATAAGATAATAAATGGTGTGGTTTTAAGTCTCTAAGTTAGTAGTAATTTGTTACAGCAGCAATAAGAAACAGGCACTGTCAAATCCCTTTACCAGTTTTTCTGCCAGTGAAGGTCCAGCCTCGTCTTGAATGCCTCCAATGATGGGGATATCACTATCTACACAGGCACCCTGTTTTCTTTCCAGCAAGCTCTTTCTTCTGTGGAAACCTTCCTCCGTGGTAACCTCCCACCCATTGCATGCCCACCTCAAGCCCCAGTTCTTGGAGCAAGGATCAACAGACACAATCTAAATCCCTTGTACACATGAGGCTTTTATAGACATAAATTATCTCTCCTCCACGTTTAACATCCTCCAGCTTTGTCCTTGGCCAGTTTACAAAAAGGTATAAAAGCCAACTTTCTCTTGATGAGACTTCAGCTAAATACTTGTGGAATGGGATCCCATTGCCCGCGTCTTCCCATCCATGGAGGAGCCCATGGCAAAGTCCATAACCGAGCACACCCCCTTCCAAAAAGAATCATGTAGACCCCCTACTCACTTCCCCCAGGGGCTCAACAATAGTCTCGACCCTTTCGATAGTATTTGTCATTAAAAATAATGTCAAAACTTCAGGTTCCGAGCGTTGGCAAGTGACTAGAATTTAATAATATAGTTTCATTTCCATAGTATTTATTTTTATAGGTATTTTCTATTGATGGCAAGAGAAACTAATTTTCATTTTCAGTTCAGGCTAGTGTTTCCATTTAAAACATGTAAGTCGTAAAAAGACTGAACCAGATTAAGGATAACGGTAAATCTTGGCAACGCGGGTGGTTATTGATTGCGGATGACGAGGGGCTGTGTGGTTGGATCTGGAGCTACCAGGGACCTCAAAATTATTTGGATAATTCCCAAGCCGCGTCGCACCATACAGTGCACTAAAAAAGATGCCACAAAGACACTTGCAAGAGTCAGGATGGCCGAGCGGTCTAAGGCGCTGCGTTCAGGTCGCAGTCTCCCCTGGAGGCGTGGGTTCGAATCCCACTTCTGACAATCTTCTCCTTTTTCTCTTTTCCTGTTCCAGGGTCTAAGGAGAGTGCCTTTGCGGTTTCAGATCGGATCTTTCTCTTTTACATTCCAAAAGTCAAATAAATATCATTAAGAAAAAAAACACCTTTTAAGAAGGAAATACTTGTTTCGTAAAAAGATTAATAGTATTACCTATTTGATGTGCCACTTTACGTGAAAAGCAAAAAAAAAAGAAAGAAAACTGTAGGTTTGTCAGAAGTGGGATTCGAACCCACGCCTCCAGGGGAGACTGCGACCTGAACGCAGCGCCTTAGACCGCTCGGCCATCCTGACTACTGGCATACTTTTCTCCGAGCAATCCCCTTCAAAATTGGCTCTAGTGTGCGCATGCGTACCGAACCACGGGAACTGTCTTGTTCTCCTCCCTGCGTTGGGAGGAGCTAGATACTGGCGTTGACTCGAAGGGGAGGAGCGAGACGGAACGAGAAGGTGCAGAACTAGGCGCCTGGGCAGCGGCAGAGGGCGCGCGCGGTGTGGTGGACACTGAACGGCGGAGAGACCGAGGACTATTACTTCGACCCGTGTGCGTTCGTGCCGCCGACAGGCATTCATTCTGCATTCATGCATTTACTAATCACATCAGCTTTGATTCTTGCGTATCTGTAAGTACCCTTGCATTTCTGCATACATGCCCTCTTGCCTGTTCCGATGTGTGTTTAACTCATTCACTCAGGCTCCAGGTTACACCGAGTCCTGCAGCGGCACAGCCGGATCCACCCTTTTTCCTGACCGTGTTCCTAGTTCGCAAACCTTGCTTGGCACACAGTTGGCGTGCAGGGAACGTCCCCGGATTAATCCGTCCCTCGCCTCCTCCTTCCCGCAGTGCGTCATTTCGTGATTCACGTCTCCTCCCTAGCCCCAGACTTACCCACGCGCTGGCTCTGCCCAGGGACCAGAAGACCTCAGGTCGCGAGGGTACCTTTCTCCACGGGATTTCGGGGAGGCTTGCATACAAAACAGAATTTCCGCCCTTAAGACACATTCAAGCCTGGGGCGAAGGGAGAAAGATAAGAAATACGTGAAAGGTAAAATGGCAAAAAAAAAAAAAAGAAAGAAAAAGAAAAAGAAAGAAAAGGTTAAAGGTTCTGCTAAGTGCAAGAAAGAGGTTGCCAGGAAACTTGCAAGAGACTTTGAAATAGGCCAAGAAAGATAACTGGGTGTCCTGTTTGGGGCACCAGTCCTGGCTGGCTGATTCTCAAGGGCCTGCACCTTTCATTACTTCTATATACAAATGATTCTTATTCACGGAAATGCAAGTGGATTTTGTTGGAGTGGAATGCAATTAATTACTGCCCTGTGGATATTGACCATTTTTACATCTGTATTATAAATCCATTTGTGATTGCAAATATATGTATGTCCTTTGAGTCGGTTGTAACATCTTACTGGTTTCCCCACAAATTACTGAGTTAGATGAAATCTTTGACTTGTGTTCATTTTATAATTATGTGAGAATCACGATTTTACCTTAAAAAAAGTCTCTTTTAATAGTGATCAAGGGTGACTAGGGGGACTTCCCTGGTGGCGCAGTGGTTAAAATCTGCCTGCCAATGCAGGGAACATGGGTTCGATCACTGGTCGAGGAAGATCCCACATGCGGCGGAGCCCATGAGCCACAACTACTGAGTTCGCATGATGCTACTATTGAAGCCCAAGCGCTCTAGGGCCCACGTGCTGCAAGTGCTGAAGCCTGCGCGCCTAGAGCCTGTGGTCCCCAATAAGAGGCGCCACTGAAATGAGAAGCCCGCGCACCCCAGTGAAGAGTAGCTCCCCGCTCACCACAACTAGAGAAAGCCTGTGCAGCAACAAAGACCCAACCCAGCCTCCCCACCAAAAAAAAAAAAAAGTGACTAGGGGCTCCCACCATAAAAAATGGTACTGATGGACCTAGTGGCAGGGCAAGAATAAAGATACAGACGTAGAGAACGGACTTGAGGACACAGTGGGGGAAGGGGAAGCTGGGATGAAGTGAGAGAGTAGCACTGACATATATACACTACCAAATGTAAAACAGATAGCTACAGCTCAGTGCTTTGTGATGACCTAGAGGGGTGCGATAGGGAGGGGAGATGGGGTTATGGGGATATATCTTATAGCTGATTCACTTTGTTGTACAGCAGAAACTAACACAACATTGTAAAGCAATTATACTCCAATAAAGATGTATGAAAAGAAAAAAAAAGAGTGACTAGGGGCTCTCATAGGAAGGGTGGTCAGGGAGGGCCACTCTCAGAGGAGGTGACAATGAGTTCCAAAGGGAGAGACGAGTACAGTCAAAGCCGGGAGTAGCAGTGTTCCAGGTGGGAGGCATAGCCAGTGCAAAGGTCCTGAGTCAGGGAAGGGCTGCGGTCTGTTGGAGGGGCAGCAAGGCCAATGGGGCAAGGGTATGGGTGGCAGGAGGCTGAAGTCCATATCATACATGGCTGGGATGCCAGGAAGAGGAGTTTGGCTTTTCTTCTGTGTGTGTTGGAGTCACTGGAGTGTTTAAAAGCAGGCGAGTGACATGATTCAGTTGGCCTTTCAAAATGATCCCTTTGGCTGCTGTAGGAGAAAGGACATGAGAGGCAAGAGAAAAATCAAGAGTCCAGGGAGAAGGCCATGGAAAGGAGGATGAGAGATGATGGTGGCTGGACCAGGGAAGTGGAGATGCAAAAGGTGGTCAACTTCAAGATTCAGGATGTGGCTGGGGGATATATGTGTGTGTGTGTGTGTGTGTGTGTGTGTGTGTGTGTGTGTGTGCGCGCGCGCGCGCGTGAATGTGGAGAGAGGGGATGCAGGGATGCAACAGAAAGTCACCAAGATCATAGAGGTTATCCAATGCTCACAACTGCCCTTTGAGATCAGTGCTGTGGGCAGGAGCTGCTTCCTACTCCTACTCCAGGGAGCTCAGGCTCACACAGGCTGAGTGATTTGCCAACATCCTCTTTGGGGCAGAAGCCCTGTGCTCTCCACCTCTGGAACCCTCCCCTCATGCCGTACACCACCAACCTTTCTATGGGCGCATCGTTTTAGAGGTAAGAAAACAGTGGCAAGCCCAGAGCTGGAGCCCAAGCCAGACCCTCTCTGCCTGCTCCCCTCCTGGCCTGGCTGGGAGAAAGTGCTCATTGGATGGAGGTGCTGAGGCCCCACTCAGCCCTACCTCCTGCGTTTGGGTGGATGGTCAGCTGTCCTCCCCTGACACCTTTCAGGTGCCAGATCTGTGGCGTGGAGGAAGCCATTTCGGGATCCCATTCCAGCTTCAGACCCCCAAGACCAAAAATGGGAAAGGACCACTATTCCTGTTTGTTCCATTTCCCCCTTATCAGCAGCCTAGACACCAACGATGGATCCTCGAGGGACAGACCTCACTCATTTTCCACTCTGGGCATTTGTCCAGGTTGGAAGAGGAAAGTCCCCTGAGCTCAGCCTGGAAAGTCTACCAGCAACTGGGGAAGTCCCGGCACGGAACTGCTCAGCCCTAATAGGGACAGATGGAGTCAGTCCCTGTGGGGACCTGGTGCTCAGCCAGCCCAGGGGCCTGAAAGGGGGAATCCTAGCATCCCTGTGACCTTGGCACACATACCCACCTCTGCTTGGGAAAAGAGTGGCAGGAAGCTGAGTTTTAGCAAATGCCTCCTTTACATCCATTATTTCACTTAATGTTCATAACATCACCACAACACCGAATATCGTTACCTCCATTTACAGATGAGGAAAATGAGGCTCAGAGAGGCCAAAGTAACTTACCCAGAGTCACACACATGATAAGTGGAACCTGATTTTTCTGGCTTCATACTCTTTTTTTCAATACTCCCTCTTGAGAACTATTCTGAGCCTAGGACTATTCTGAGCCTAGAACTGTGATAGGTACTTTATTTACATTGTTTCTTTTTAAAAGCAAAAGCCATGAGGGCTTGCCAACTAAGGTGGCACGCTGGATTTGGAGACGTTAATTTTAGTTCTGTTTTCATTATTGGAGGAGACTTAAAAGAAAGGGTAGGCTTTTCCCAGCAAGCCAGTCCAAGTGGCAAGGCCAAGCTTTTGTGCCTCAGGCTCTGATTTCCTTGGCCAAGGTTCAGGGACAGAAGCCATCAGGCGCCAGTAGTGGATCCCTGCCAAGGCCTGGTTTGGGCATCCTGATGCACTGAGGGGGGACCTCAGGGGTGAAGCGGATGAAGCAGGTGTGGATCTCTGATGGGGTGGGATAGGAACTGCTTGGTCCCTCTGGAGCCAGAGCCAAAGACCTCAGATCCCCCCTTGGTGTGGAGAGTTGGGCAACCCAGTTCCCTGATTTTGAATGGATCATGTGGACAGTGGTGACCAGAATGGACCAAAGGCCAGAAGCTCACTTCCAAGTTCTGTAGACTTTTTATCATGCCCCCAAGGCCTTTGATCACCCTAGAAAGAGAACCCCAGGAATGGGGGAGACTCTGTAGCACGCCACTCTGATAAGCAAGAGGTGTAGAGGCAATTTTGACTTGAGGCAGCATGGCTGAGCATCTCAGTGTGTGGATTCTGGAAACACCTGAGTTGAAATCTTGTTTCTGCTAGTTCTGTGACCATCGGGAGTTACTTAGCCTCTCTGTCCCTCTGTTCCTCAGTTTCCCAATCTGTAAAATGAATTTAGGAATAGTATCTGCCTCAAAGGGTTGTATAGATTGAAGAGTTAATACATGCTCAACATTTAGAGTTCCTGGAATAGAATAAATGCTTTAAATGTTAGCCTAGAAAAATAAAACAATGTACCATTTCTTCCTTTTTCCCCCCCAGGGACTGCCAAAATATTAGTGTTTAATAGCACAACTGACCAAGGTCCAAGATATGAAGTTACCGTGTTCAGGAAACGTGGGGGGCACGGGAGGGAAATCACTCTATAAATTAACTCTATAGTATATGGTAAGAAGAATGCACACTTTATAATATAAAACCTGTCGACACATAGTAGTAGACCATCGTCTTCTCTTGGCTTGTAAAAAGGTTGTTCCAGATTCCAGTGCAGATGAGCAACCTTCAGCTCTTCTTTGTGGCAGGGATCTTGTTTTCACCATCCAGCTCTTCCACCCCAGCCTGTGTCATGAGGTCTGTGATATTTTTCTCCAGGTCATCCATGCGACTGCTCATGTCATCAATTCTTCCAATGATCTGGTCGGACATGGTCTGAAATTTAGCTTGCATCTGTTGCAGGGGTGTCTACACCACCGAAGTGAGATCCTGCACGGCCTTGGGGTCAGTCTTGGCCATCTCCCCAGTTCCCAGCTTGACGGTGCTGTCTCACACCATCACCTACATTGCTGTTTGTCCCCAGTGTACCATTTCTTGCACCTGCTGAATATTGTGGAGCAAGTGCCCACCTGTCAAACTGACTTTGTAGAAGTAGTGTCTATAGGGCCATCCCGACAACCGTAATATCCTGACTGCCCCCTTTGAGCCAGCTTCGCTCCCTCTCCAGCCTCATCTCCCACTTCCAGCTCCCTGCCCACATCTTTCTGTTCCTTCAATCCACAAAGCACATTCCTCCTCGGGGCCTTTGCGCTGTTTCCTCCATGCAGAGCCATCTTCCCCCAGCTCATGCAGGGCTGGCTCCTTTCGTCATCCCCAGGTCAGCCCCAGGGTGAAAATAGCCCCTCACCCCACCTCCCACTCACTTTCAATCTGGCCTCCTTCTGACAGATGCAAAGTTACTGTGCTTATTCACTGGCTTATTTGATGATCACGTTTCTCTCCCACTAGGCTCTGTGCTCTTGTGAAGTCAGGAACCGTGGCCATCTTGTTCACCAGGTATTCCCAGCAGATAGTACAGTACCTGTCACGTAGCAGGAACTTGATACATAAGTACTGCATGAGTGGATGAACGGACAAATGGATGGATGGACGGATGGGCGGGTCAATTCCCTGGGCTCTTCAAGTCAGTTTTCTGTCTGTCTCAGGTGGAGCTCAGGAAGCTTCCTCAGGTGAGACCATTTATGACCCCTTGCCTTCCCCTGAGGCTTCAGCTCAGACTCACACGCCCAGCTCTCTGCATTGACACATCAGTTCCTTTTGTCCATCTGGGGCTCAGGGACCTCCAGACCTCTCGCAGGCCCCATCTGCTCTGCCTCTTTTGGCTAAAACGTTTTGGTGTTCTGCTTAGGGCTCCACAAGCCCAGGGCTTTCTCTCAGGGTGGGCTGAGTACTCAGTGCAGGGGTGAAGCGGGACGTGGTGTCTGAGGTCTAGGGATAACTCAGGTTATTACCCTGGTTCCCTCCCTGTGACCACAGCCCTGTCGACGGAGTAAAGTACTGCTGTACCAATTGCTAAACAGGGCTGCCCTGAGTCCCCACCGCCACCCTGGCCCCTCCCCACTCCCGATTCCTGCAGTCCACCAACCTACCGGCTGGCTCCAGCACAAAGGTTGTCGTCCGTCGTCATGGGCAGGTGCGATGCAAGTCATTAAAGATGTTAAACATTTCCGCAGGACCACATTATGGCTTTCCTCTTTGACCTGATGCTCCACTACTCTTTGGGAGCCCCTTCTGATTCAATCCCACCCCTGCTCTGGCCACCTCCCACTCCCACCACTCACCCCTCCCTCTCCCGCTCCCCACCCCGCTCTTCTGGTACCAGCCCCCTGATTTTCCATTGGAAACAACCCCTACCCTACTCTCTGTCCAGGCAGGTCACGTGAAGTGGACTCTACTCTCCTACCACGTTGGGGGGAAATAGGCTTGTGACTCAGGTCTGACCAATCAGTCAGTTCCATTCACCTAGCTACACAGTGATTGGTTCAGAAATGAACACATGATTCCAGTTGGTCCAATGAGAGTCTGGCGAGAGGGAACTCTTGGAGAAGAGAAAGTGGGTGTGGGGCTCAGCTGGCTGAGGCGGTAAAGTCTGAGGCTGGTGGTGGCTCTCGTTGCTATGCCATCCAGAGCCTGCTTGAGAAGAGCTGGAAAACACAGAAAGTCAGAACTCTATTGACATCGATATTATTCGAACACTTGGATTTAGTTGTGCCTGAAACCATCCGCCCCTGGTCTTTTCAGTTTCATGAGCCAATGCCCTTTTGCACTTAAGCCAGTTAAATGTGAACTTCTGTCACCTGTGACCCAAAGACTAATATGGCCTAGATCTGTGCTGGCTTACACGGTAGTCAGGAGCTGACTAGTGAGCATTTGAAATGTGGCTACACTGAATTGAGACAGATCACGTGTCACATACAAACTAGATTTCAAAGAAAGTATGAAAATAAAGATGTAAACTACGATTGACCCTTAGAGAATAAGGGTTCAAACGGTGTGGGTCCCTTACGTGTGGATTTTTTCAGCAGTAAGTACTACAGTACTACACAGTCTGCAGTTGGCTGAATCCATCCATGGGTGCTGCACCGCAGGTAGGGAGGAACCACGGATATGGAGGAACCTCAGGTGCAGAGGGCAGACTAATTTATACACGCATTTTTTTTTTTTTTTTTTTTTTTTTTTTTGCGGTACGCGGGCCTCTCACTGTTGTGGCCTCTCCCGTTGTGGAACACAGCCTCCGGACGCGCAGGCTCAGCGGCCATGGCTCACGGGCCCAGCCGCTCCGCGGCATGTGGGATCTTCCCGGACCGGGTCACGAACCCGCGTCCCCTGCATCGGCAGGCGGACTCTCAACCACTGTGCCACCAGGGAAGCCCTATACACGGATTTTTGACCGTGGGGAAGGTCAGCACCCCTAACCTCCATGTCGTTCAAGGGTCAACTCTATTTTCTTATTAACTTTTAATATTGATATGTTAAAGTGATAATACTTTGGCTATGTTGTGTTAAAACATATTGTTAAAATGAATGTCATCTGTTTCTATTTTCTTTTTCGATGTTGCTAGTAGAAAATTTTACTTGTGTATGTGGCTTGTGTTATGCTTCTGTTGGACAGTGCTGGCCTTGATGACCCACCTGTAAAATATCAGGAAGCAAGAGATCAGAGCCTACGCAAATAATGAGGCATCCCCACCAGAAAAGCACTCCAAAGATACTGAGGAGGAGGGGCTTCCCTGCTGGCGCAGTGGCTGAGAGTCCGCCTGCCGATGCAGGGGACGCGGGTTCGTGCCCCGGTCTGGGAAGATCCTACATGCCGCGGAGCGGCTGGGCCCGTGAGCCATGGCCGCTGAGCCTGCGCGTCCGGAGCCTGTGCTCCGCGACGGGAGAGGCCACAACAGTGAGAGGCCCGCGTACCAAACAAACAAAAAAAACCCCAAAGATACCAAGGAGGAGAAGGCTTCCTGAAGAATGTGGGCACAAAAGATTAGGTCTAGCTTTGCAGGGGTTGAGAGGAAGGGGAAGGCATTCCAGGTCAGGGCACAGCATGAGCAAAGGCCTGAACGTGGGACTAACAGGAGAGGGGTCTCAGGAGAAACGAGGGTGGAATAGGGAGCCTTGAGGGTTAAGATGGGCCGTCAAGGGAATTTCCTGGTGGTCCAGCGGTTAAGACTCCCCACTGCCAATGCAGGGGGTGTGGGTTCCATCTCTGGTCAGGGAGCTAAGATCCCACATACTGTGCAGCGTGGCCGAAAGATTAAAAAAAAAAAAAAAGATGGGCCGTCAATTTTGCCCATCAAACTGGGACTTCCAAGGAGGGAGAGAAGGGCCCTAATTCTGGGGAGGGACAGGAGCAGAATCTGCAGGCCTTTCCCACCAGCATGGAGCCACTCAGAGTTTCAGCATTTCCTTTGGAAATTCTCTCATCCTCAAATAGCTCCCAGTTTCCCTCTGATCTTTCGATTACGCCTAATGCTTTCGGTTTTCTCTAGGCCTGTTTCCTGCAGTCCTTTTCTGTGCCTGCTGGCATCCAGCTCCTAGAAAACATACTCATGTCCTTGGACCTCAACAGAGGACATGCCAGCAGGGGCCTGGAAAAGTGACAGGTGGACTCACTGAGTCCCAGTAGGGCATCACTGAGTAGTACAAAATCAGGGTGCTCTGTCCCCCAGCCAGAGACATCCTGGGGGAGCCATGTCCCCCCAATTCACCTTTTGCAATGCAAAAGAAAAAAAGCCCTGAAAATTACCTTTCATTCTGAAAAAAAGAGCATTACTGATGTCTCGTTTGTTCTCCAGAGGTTTCCACAGAGATATAGAGCAAGTATCTTAGTTTATCAAGCTCCCCACAAAAATGGGACACAGTCTGATGCAATATTTTTCTAGGTCAGGCGGTCACAAAACGTTTGTGTTGCTGAAGGGCTCCGCATCTTTACAGCCCTTAGCTGTCTATTGGACAACCCCTTCCTGGGGAAGCTGGCCTCCAGCCTGGGTCAGCTCCCCTGTCTGCACCAGAGCCCTCACCATGGCACACGTGAGTGTGTGTGTGTGTGTGTGTGTGTGTGTGTGTGTGTGTGTGTGTGTGAGATTCTCAGGCCACTGAGAATCACCACTGATCCCCAGCGCCTGGCATCTTGTAGGTAGGCACCCTGGAAATACTTGTTAATTGAGCAAATAAATCCTAAATTCAGAGTTTAACCCCCCCTTATTTAGCACCCCAAATAAGGATCTCAGTTCTTGTGCTCAAATCTTCGAAATTACATTTCAAGGGACACAAGTCTCTCCCAGTTAACGTCAGGCTGCAGAAGAGAGGAACCTTCCTCTCTCCACCTTCCTACTCAGCCTCCTGGCTGAGTGCCCACTCTGCCCCAGCCCTGAGGACCCCAAGTAGGTGTGGGAGTAGGAGGGCGTTTTCATGAGGTTCATCCCAGGCTCTGGTGTGTTAAGAAGCCACATTTATAGGAGAGCTTCGAGTCAGACTGAACGTACATGTTTCCATCCTCTTGCGTGTTACTGAGCCTGAGCTCATCATACTGCTCACCACATGACAGGCCAATAAATTAAGAGACGAGCTGTTGGGGGAAGGGATAATGACTTTATTTGGAAAGCCAGCAGATGGAGAAGTTGTGGACTAGTGTCCCAAAGAACCATCTTCCTCAAGTTAGAACTCAGGCTTCTTTTATACAAAAGGGGAAGGGGTAAAGCCCTGGTTCCAGCCAGACTCTGGAGGGGTGGTGGTAATTTCTCCCTCCCTGCAGTCATTCACAGGTGGGCCTGGTCAGGATGGTTCCTGCGAGCTAAACAAAGGTACTTCAGCTTACCACTCATTTTCTGGGAGGCAGGGTTCCCAGAGGTGGGCCATTGTGTATACTTTAAGCTTATAGGCAACATCCCTTTGGTGATTAACTTCGAATACAAAGGTTCTTCCTTATTGCTTGAGGACTATTGGGGGAAACTGAGGCAAGGGATTTGGAAACATTCTACAAATGGAGCAGCTGGAGAAGATGAAGATCACCGGGGTTGGAGTGAGGGTTAGGGCTGGGCTTCCACCTAGGGTTGGGGTTTTCATCTCCCAGCCGAGGTCCCCTTCAAGATATGTGTGCATGTAAACCACAGGAGTGGGAGTGGTGAACCGCGAGGTTCTTCACCAAAATTCCATGAGGCACCGGGGCTGCAAGCGGAGAACAGGAGCCTTAGAATTCTGCTGCCTTGGAATCTTGGCCAGAGGGGAAGGGTGGGGAGGTGGGGGGCCCAGCTGTGGCTGGGGACAAGTGGCATCCGCTGGTACAAAATGTGGTCTAGAAGACAGCAGCTGGAATTCAGTTGGGCAGAGAGGGCAGAACTTCTGTGGACAGCTCAGCTGAGAAGGGGACTGTGGCCTCTCTGAGGGGTAGGCTCTGACAGAGGGTATGAGGGGAGTTGGGTGGCGACAGGGCATGTCCTAGTGTCTGTGTCTGTGGGTGTGTAGAAGCGTGTGTCTCTGGGAGTGAGGATGTATATGTGTCTGAGGTGTGCGCATGTATGATTAAATGTGTGAATGTGTATGCTGGTTTAGAGATGGCTGTGTGTCTAAGGGAGTGTGGGCACCCCACCGGGCCAGTGTGTGCATATGTATGTGGGGCATTTTTGTGTGGCTGAGTTAGTCACGTGTGTGTGCTGTGTGTGAATGTGTTTTGTGTGTATGCGTGACAAGGGATGGGGCAAAGAAGCACTATAAACTCGGGATGGAGCCATTTAGAGCTTACACCATTGGAAACTTGTGGAAATTTGAAGACTTGGGGGCAGGAGAGCCAAGTTCAAATCCCAACTTTGCCACCTTTCAGCTGTGTCCTCAATAGTCTCTCCTTCTTTCCAAACCTCAGTTCCCTCATCTGTAGAATGGGCATCATTACCCTCACTGCCTCCCAGGGCTGACCTACAGACCACTCTGGGCCAAGGTAACTCAGCTCCCTCTGGGGAGAGGAAATGAGAAAAGAGGTTCCATTCTCTGTGCTCTTGGAATTTCTTACCAAGAGCATGTATGATTTTTATGGTGGAGATGTTAGGAAAAGGCATCTGTGCTCTGGAAACCTTTACCACCTTTCTCAGTCTGGCTGGGGTGATGCTTGTTGTTCTGCGGACAGATGACCATGGTGGACATGGCTGGGTGTGAGGTTATTTGCCAGGGTCAGATCCTCAGACCAGGCAGGCTCTGGGTGGTCTCCCTCTTCCCAGGAGCCAGCTACGGATGTCACTGCCTAACTTGGAGAAGACAGGAATGCTGCTTCTCGGAAGCCTCCTGACTTGCGTTCTTGGCCAAGAAGAATCGGGCCCACCCCGGTGCCCGGAGAAACAGGACAAAATCACATGTAGAAACAGACTTAGGGTTAAATTAAATGGAAACTTGCATTTCACAATGTCTGTTTTCTTTTCCCTCCTTTTATTTTTATTCTTTTAGGTCCCCCTCCTCCCCACAATGAATCACAAAAGGCTATTATCAGAGGTTATGTCTGGGGAGGGAAAGGGAAGGATTTCACTTTCCATTTTGTACCTTTCAAAGTAAGGTTTGAATTTTGGAAGCATATCCTTTTTTCCTCTTTGTTCTCCTGCTTCCTCCTGTCGCTGGTATCAGGAAGTCTCTGGCCAGAGAGCCTGCCACTAGGGATTTTCTTCTTCAAAGCTTAGCATGTGAAAAGGAAATAAAAACTGCAGTCACTGTTATATAATTTTTTTAAAATTTTATTTATTTATATTTGGCTGTGTAGGGTCTTCGTTTCTGTGCGAGGGCTTTCACTAGTTGCGGCGAGCGGGGACCACTCTTCATCACGGTGTGGGGGCCTCTCACTGTCACGGCCTCTCTTGTTGCAGAGCACAGGCTCCAGACGCGCAGGCTCAGTAGTTGTGGCTCACGAGCCCAGTCGCTCCGCGGCACGTGGGATCTTCCCAGACCAGGGCTCGAACCCGTGTCCCCTGCATTAGCAGGCGGATTCTCAACCGCTGCGCCACCAGGGAAGCCCTCTGTTACATAATTTTTAAAAATCCCGAAACGCTGACTTCCAAAACTTAATTTTTTTTTCACATTGCATATTTAAAAAAATTTTTAACAGGCATTACATTTACATAATTTGACTTTCAAAAGGTACAAAAGAATAAGCAGTGAAACACTTTCCTCTCATCCCTGACCCCAGTTTTCTTCCCCAGAGGCAACCCCTGTTCCCAGTTCCTCATGCAGCCCTCCAGGACATCTTTGCATGTACAAGCAGATACGTATAGGTATTTCCTCTCCTTCCCCTCCTGATGCTGTGGTTTCCTTTACACTCTGCTCCGTTCCTCCCCCGACCCCAGCATTTAACAATATATCTTGGTGGTTATTTGCAAGAGTACACGAATGCCTATAGAATCTGGTCATTTTACAGAAGGGGAAACTGAGGCCCAGAGAGCTCTAGAACCCCGTCTTGCCTCACAGTCTGGGGAGTGTTCCTCAAGTTGGAGGGTGAAATCGTCAGGGATGAACTGTTTCCACTCACAGATATTATTTTAAACAAATTCACTGAGCGAAATAGAGCTTAGACCAAGATTTGTTTAAGAGCCCTTGGTTCTCAGAAGGAAGAGAGGAAATCACAGCTTCCCAAGTACACACTAGAAAACAGCACCCGCCTTCCCCGGGGGTCATCTGCGAGACAATGCCTGCCCCTGTCACAGATCGCTGCCTCCCAGCCCAAACTGGGACCAAATCTACCGAGCCCCCTTCCAGTACTGCCCCAACAGCTGTGTAGCATTGGGTAGGTCACCTTCCCTCTCTGGGCCTCCAGGTTCATCTTCCCCAAGGAGCTCCTCTCTACGCCTCACCAGCTGGAATTTGTTGCTGCCTTTCTAGGTTCCCACAACTCGTGATTTACAACCATCCTTCCCCGGTCCCCACCACTTCCTCCTTTCACTCAAATCATCTTTAATTAATTGAGCATTTACAATGTTCCGGGTCTGTGCCAAGCAGTCTTCATGCACTGAAGTTTCAAAACAACACTGAGGGGAAGGGAGAAACTGGACACATTTTACGCATTTTACAGATAAGGAAACTGAGACTTAGGGAGGTCAAGGAAGTACCCTGTGTTACACAGCTAGTTAGCATTGGAGACAGAAATCATACGAGGCGGACTCTGCACGGTCCCTAATGTGACCTACCACTCCCTTGGGTGTTGATATTCAAGTGTAAGCCTAGACAGCTTCACGTCAACCCCCAAAGAGGCTGGGCCCAGAGAGGAAAAGCAGAGTGCCCAAAGGCACACAGCCACCAGGGCAGAGCAGAAAAGGGAACATTTCCTTCGGTCTTTTGGATATTTATCATGTACAGGGTGCTGGGGGCAGGGAGGTGAATAGAACACCTACAGTTTGCCCCCAGGTTGCTCACAGATCTTCTGATCCATACAGTGGTCTAAGCTAGGCGTTGAGCCGTAGCTATGTGCCAGGCACTGTACGGCTCACGCATATTTTCTTCACAGCTCTGACCCATTGAGGAAAGGCACTTGACCCATTTTACAGTTGGGGGAACTGAGGCTCAGAAGGTGTGGAAGCCCTGGAGCTGGAGCTCTGGCCCGACCCCAGCCTGTTGTCCTAACCATCCCAGTGCTCTGCCTCCCAGGCTTGGGAATGCACAGCACTGAGAATGAATGGGGGGCGGTGCTGTATGATACCTAGTAACAGTTATTATTATCAGTGGGGTGTTGTAACTGGATGACCCTTCTCCTCGGGCCTGGACAAGAGGAGTGGGGGTTTGGATGGAGGGGTCTGGACATTTCCTGGACCTTCATCATCCAAGAGAAAGCAACCAGGCACCATCCGTAGACAGGAAGGTGACTCAGACTTTCCTCTGGGACAAGTCCAGCCTGAGATCCCAGAACCTCGGGCTGACCCAACTAGCAGCTCCTGGTCTCTCTCCCATAGAGTGTGGAGAAAAGGTCCCCAGGTGATTTCTCTGCCAGGGAGAGATGGGGCGTTCAGCAGCTGAGGAACAGAGAAAAATCTCACTCCTGAGAGAGACCAGAGAAGGGCAGTGATTTATCCAAAGTCCTGCAGAAAGTCGGAGGCTGAGGCCAGCCAGCCCTGTCTGGAACACTGAACAACTCTTGGAGAGGTCTGCTGTGTGCGAGGCTGGCGACATCAAGATGGACAAAGCCCACACCCTCCCTGGAAATGTTCGTGGCTCAGTGGGGAGTGACGTCATGACTGGGCAAAGACCCTGTGGCGTGTCCACCCCATGGTGGAAAGAAGTGGCAGCCTGGTGGCCCAGAGGAGGATGCCGTGCAATTCTGTCTAGTGGGGGAGAGAGGAGGAGAGGGAACGTATCAGGGAAAGCACTTGTGTGGGCACGGAAGGGTACGTTTTGCCAGGTGGAGAAGGGAGGAAGCATTCCAGAAGGAGGGAACAGCATGACCAAAAGGTCAGAGGTAGGATCGTGCCCAGGGACTGTGAGAGGCAGTAGAATGTATGAGTTGAAGGCCGAGATTTTTTTTTTTTTTTTTTTTTTTTGCACTACGCGGGCCTCTCACTGCTGCGGCCTCTCCCGTTGCAGAGCACAGGCTCTGGACGCGCAGGCTCTGGACGCGCAGGCTCAGCGGCCATGGCTCATGGGCCCAGCCGCTCCGCGGCATGTGGGATCTTCCCGGACCAGGGCACGAACCTGCGTCCCCTGCATGGGCAGGCGGACTCTCAACCACTGCGCCACCAGGGAAGCCCAGAAGGCCGAGATTTTGGGCTCAAACTACTTAGGTTTGAATCCTGGCTCTGTCACTTACAGCTGTGGACCTTGGCAAGCATTCTAAACTCCTGGTGCCTGTTTCCTTCTCTGTAAAATGGGGAAAACAGTAGTACCCATCTCAAAGCGTTTTTGTGAGGATTAAATAAATTAATCCACATAAAAGAGAGCGAGGCACATATTCTCAACTTCTATTAACAACGCGGTAATTGGGTTCAGGGAGAATTCCAGTGTGGTGGTCCAGGGCTCTTTCCTCTGTTCTTGGGGCTCCAAGAAACCTTCTCCTCACCTCACCCAGTATTCAAGATCCCTGATGGGTGGCCTGGAGAGGCGGAGATTCTGGGAATAGGCCTAGTGGAGCTTTTGGAAAGTCCCAGCTGTCGATCGGGATCCAGCCGCAGGGGTTAGGACATGAGAGAGAAGGGGATCCTCTGGGAAGGTGGGAGTATAGGAAGGGGGGGGCTGCTCCAGATGGAGCAGAGAGACACCCCCCAACCCCACGCAGGGGCCCTCTTGCCTAAGGGCTCCGGAAAACTCTTACGGGACTGGTCAGCTGCGGAGGGATGTCACAGATTTACGGCCATTCGTAAACACAGAAAGAATTTGCCTGGGCCTCCCACGCAGGGACATGGAATATCCAGAAACAACTGGGGTGGGGAAGAGTGGGGGAGCGCAGGGCAGCACTGGGGCTGTCTGGAGCCGTTCAGCCCCCTCCTCTGGTCTGGGGCAGGCGGAAGGCCTCCGGAGTCACCAGTCCGCCTTGACCAGCCGGCGGGGGGGTGTGGTGCCGGAAGAGGCAGCCGCCTTCCCAAGACGACTCAAGGGTCAATGGAAGAGCCCCACCTGAGCCAGTGTCTTGGAGGAACAGGACATGCTCATGACTCCTCGGGTGGGGTATGTCACAGGGACACACAGGAAACAGGGCTTGAAGAGGTGGGAGTGTCTCTAAGGAGGCCTTGGGGGTCCTCCCCACTCAGGAACAGGAACTCCTGTTTCCTGTGCCAGGCACTCTGCCGTCTCTGCGGTTCAGCTTCTCTCTGGGTCTCTGCGTCTTTTTCTGTGGCTGCTCAGTCCCCCTAGGTCAGCCGTGGCACCCCGTCCTCACATCCCTCCCTGCTGTGGCCCCTGCTCACTGCTGTTCCGCAGAAGCCAAGGTCTTGGCTTCTGTGCCCCTCTCTTCTCCATGTCAGAAGCACAGTGGGGTTTGGGGAGAGGGGCTGACAGCCCCACACTCTCCGAGAGGGGTGTTTTCCCAAAATTCGGCTTTTCAACTGAGTGATTTAACATCTAATTGAGTTATTTATTATAAGGTAAATAAATACTAAATTTGTTTTTGAATCAGTATTACATGTTATCTTAGTCAGCTGGGCTGCTGTTACAAAATAATGTGAACCGGGTGACTTACCAACAACAGAAGTTTATTTCTTACAGTTTTAGAGGCTGAAAGTTCAAGATCATTGTGCCAGCATGGTCCATCCTGGTGAGGACCCTCTTCCGGGCTGTAGACTGCTGACTTCTCATTGTATCCTCCCATGGTGGAGAAAGGGAGTGAACTAGCTTTCAGGCTTCTTATAAGGACGCTCATCCCATTCATGAGGGCTCCACCCTCAAGACCTAAGTATCTCCCTAAGGCCCTGCCTCCAACATCACACTGGGGATTAGATTTTAGCATATGAATTTTGGGGGGACACAAACATTCAGTCCATAACACACGTACATGGTATAACAGTAAAAAACAAACCTCTCTCCCTGTCCCCTGACCCCCAGTTACTTTTCCCAGAGGTAACTACTCTTGCCTGTTTCTTCAACAATAACTTCAATGTTGATTTGTGATTTGAGAGTTTCTGTGGTGCTGATGAAAAGTCCCAAGAGAAAGCACTAGGAAAGCAGGACCATGAAATGCCCAGAAAACATAGTTAGAGGGAAGAGTCTTTTCTCTGGGCCACTTTCCCTTCTAAACAACGGTGAAAGCCCCCATTCCTGCATCCCATTTGGGCCTCTCTTCCTGGTGTGAAAATTTGACTGTGATTCTGCTCTGTGGGTTTTAAAATCTAATGAGAGAGGTTATTCCTCCATTCCAGAGCAAGGCTGGGGCAGGTCTGGGGTGGCTACCATTGGCTCTAGATTTAACCCCTGGTCCCAACACTTGCTGCCTTAGTGATAGGTTACCAGTTTTTAGTATATCTTTCAGAAAGATCCAAAGATTTTAAGCATATATGTACATATAGCCCCAGTTCCCCTTTTTACTACAATTAGGATAGTATACTGGACAAGTGATTTAGATCACGCTCACCACTTCTCTTTAACATTGTACTAGAGTGGTAGCCAGTGCAATAAGTCAAGAAATAAAAGGCATAAGAATTAGAAAGGAAAAAAAAAAAAAGCTATCATTACTCATGACATGATTGAGTACAGAGAACTTTCCAAAAGGATCTACACACTAGCTCTTGGAATTGATAAGGATATTTAGCATGGTTTCTGCATCCAAGGTTAATTCAAAGGTTAATTACATTTCGATAAACAAGCAACATACAAATAGATACTTAAATTTAAAGATGAGGGCTTCCCTGGTGGCGCAGTGGTTGGGAGTCCGCCTGCCGATGCAGGGGACACGGGGTTCGTGCCCTGGTCTGGGAGGATCCCGCTGTGCCGCGGAGCGGCTGGGCCCGTGAGCCACGGCCGCTGAGCCTGCGCGTCCGGAGCCTGTGCTCTGCAGCAGGAGAGGCCACAACAGTGAGAGGCCCGCGTACTGCCAAAAAAAAAAAAAAAAAAATTTAAAGATGAGATGATTAAAAATTTTTAAAGGAAAATTTTAAATGTTATACAGTACTATAAATAATTTGAAACCTAGAAAGAAATCTAATAAAAGTTGTACAAGACCTCTTCATTGAAAACCACAAACTATTTTTGAAAAAAACTTACAGAAAAGCTAAATGAATGGAGGAATATACCATGACCATAGATTGAAAGACTCAGGATTATAAAGAGTCTACTTCTCATTTCTCCAAATTGATCTATAGATTTAAGGCAATTCCAGTAGAAAAAAAATCCTTTTTTTTGCATATATATAGAATGTCTTTATTCTTGAAAGAAGATACATGTTTGAAATATTTAAGAATGTAGTGTCATCACTGAGTATAACTTCCTCTCACTGAAAGAATACTCTACCTAAAATTTCTTTCATATAGCGTGTAACAAACATCTATGTATCTAATGCAGGAAGAAACCTTTCCATGCAGATGGAAAGGAAGATACATCCTGTCCCTGTTTGAAAGCTAGGCTTTTCCCACCTTCAAAGCAGCTTTAAAAACACTAGTGCTACAGGTCTGTTATACAATTCACTGCGTGCGTGACCCAATGAGTATAGCTTTCTTTCACTGAAAGAACGCTGTGCCTAAAATTTCTTTCACGTAGCTTGTGAGAAACATCTATATAAATCTAATGTGGGAAGAGTCTTCACAAGGACTCAGAAAGGAAGATACCTACTTTTCCTGTTTGAAAGCTAGGCTATTGCAGCTTCAAGGTAGCCTTGGAAACAATAGTGCTACGGGTTTGTTATACAATCATTGCATGCATGACTTACTAAGTATTAAAAAAAAAAAAGAATAGAGTGTCATGATGTCTATAATTTTCTTGCAAATTATTATTTTTTTGTTTTTTCTTTTTTAATGTTATTGTAATAATGTTTTTCCATAATCATTTGAGACATTTTCTTCTCTAAACATTTAATAATAAACTAATTTTTTAAACTAAAAAAATTTATTGAGGTATAATTGACATACAGCATTCTATTTCAGGTGTAGAACATAATGATTCAATATCTGTATATATTGTGAAATGATCATCACAATAAATCTAGTTAACATCTTCTGTCACCATGAATAGTTACAACTTTTTGGTGTGTGTGACGAGAACTTTTAAGATTGATTGACTCTCTTAGCAGCTTTCAAATATGCAATACAGTGTTATTAACTATAGTCATGCTGTACATTGGATCCCCATGACTTTTGATTTTATAACTGGAAGTTTCTACCTTTTGACCCCCTTTACCCATTTTGCCCACCCCTACCTGCCACCTCTGGCAACCAGTTCCCTGTATTCATAAACTTGTTTTTTATTTTTAATTCCACATGTAAGTGACATTTAACAGTATTTGTCTTTCTCTGTCTGACTTATTTCACTTAGCATGAGGCCCTCAAGGCAAGACTTCATTCTTCCTAATGTGTTTATTTTGTTTTTGTTATTTTTTGGCCACGCAGCATGTGGGACCTTAGTTCCCTGACCAGGGATTGAACTGTGCCCCCTGCTGTGGAGTCTCATGGAGACTCATGCAGTGAGTCTCAAGCAGTGGACCACCAGGGAAGTCCCTGTAATGTGGTTTGAAATCAAGGATCATAACGCTTTCAGCTTTGCTCTTCTTTCTCAAGATTGTTTTGGCTATTTGAGGTCTTTTGTGGTCCCATAAATATTTTAGGATTGTTTGCTCCCAGGATAGTTTTTTTTTTTTTTTTTTTTTTTTGCGGTACGCGGGCCTCTCACTGTTGTGGCCTCTCCCATTGTGGAGCACAGGCTCCGGACGCGCAGGCTCAGCAGCCATGGCTCACGGGCCCAGCCGCTCCGCGGCATGTGGGATCTTCCCGGACCGGGGCACGAACCCGTGTCCCCTGCATCGGCAGGCAGACTCTCAACCACTGCGCCACCAGGGAAGCCCCCCAGGATAGTTTTTATTACACGCGGATTCTAAAATTTCTTTGGAGAGGCAGAAGGCTAAGAATGGCCAAAGCAATCTTGAGGAAGGAAAGCAAAGTTGAACAGCTAGCCCATCAGATTCAAGACTTACTATAAAGCTGCTGTGCTTAAAAAACAAAACAAACAAACAAGCAAAAAACCCAAACATGTCGTATCATTCAATTATCCAAATAGAAAAAAAAAGGAATATTGACCCCGTATCTCAAGCTACATATATAAAATCAACTTCAGATTGATCATTGATCTAAATATGAGAGGTAAAACAATAAATACTTTAGAAGAAAGCAAGAAAATATCTTCGTGACCTAGATGTAGGAGATCTCAACTGGGGATATCAAAAAATGCTAACCATAAGAAAAAAAATCATTAAATTAGACTACATTAAAGCAAAAATTTGTGTTTGTCAAAAGACACTGTTAAGAAAGTGAAAAGTCAAGTCAGAGAGTGGTATTAAAAAACTCCTCTTATCCAGAATATATAAAGAACTCCCACAAAAATCAATAAGAAAACGACAGAATACTTAGGGGGAAAAAGGGGCAAAAATACTTGAACCAGCATTTCACAAAGAGAATTTCCAAATGGCCAAAGAAACAAAACAAAGCAAACTTGAGCTGGTGTTCAATTTCATGAATCATCAGGGGCTGCAAATTAAAACCATTATGAGTTACTACTACATACTCATCAGAATGGCTAAAAAAAAATTAGAGCTAGTGCCAAGTGTCAGCAAGGATGTAACACAACCAGAAATTTCATCACTGCTGATGGAGATGTAAATTGATATAAGACCTGGGAAAATTCTGTGGCAGTATTTGCTAAAGCAGAATATATGCATACCCTATGATCCAGAAATTCTACTCTTAGATATGACCTAAGAGCAATGTTTACTTATAACCACCAAATGACATATACAAGAATGTCCATAGCAACAGTATTTATAATAGCTCCAAACTGAAGCTACCCAAATGTTTATTAACAGGATGAATAAATAAATTATATATTCTTTTTGTTGTTTTTGTTTTCATACATTTTACTTTTCAGTGTACAATTCAATAATTTTTAGTTAAAATTGTGCAACCATCACCACAATTAAATTTTAGAACATTCCATTACTCCAAAAGATACCTCATGCTTATTTACAGTCACTCCCCTTTCCCCATCCCTAGCCCCAGTCAGCTACTAAATCTAATTACTCTCTCTCTATAGATAAACCTTTTCTGGACATCTCACCTAAAGGGAATCATCCAATATGTGGCCGTTTATGTCTGACTGCTCTCACTTAGCATAGTGTTTCTGAGATTCATCCATGTTTTAACATGTATCAGTACTTCATTCCTTTTTATGGCTGAGTAGTATTCTGTTGTATGTGTATAATACATTTTGTTCATTCATCCATCAGTGGAGATTTGGGTTGTTTCCACTTTTGGGCTATTATGAGTAATGCTGGTCTGAATATTCATATTTAAGTCTTTGTGTGGACGTATGTTTTCCTTTCTCTTGGGGAAATGTGTTCCTAGGAGTGAATTGCTGGGTCATATATAAAATTTATACTTAAGAAACTGCCAAACTGTTTTCTAAACTAAATGTACCATTTTGCATTTCCACTGATTTATTGAGGGCTCTAGTTTCGTCCTTGCTAACACTTGTTATTATCTTTTTTTTTTTTTGCGGTACGCGAACCTCTCACTGTTGTGGCCTCTCCCGTTGCGGAGCACAGGCTCCGGACGCGCAGGCTCAGCGGCCATGGCTCACGGGTCCAGCCGCTCTGCGGCATGTAGGATCTTCCCGGACCGGGGCACGAACCCACATCCTGCATCAGCAGGCAGACTCTCAACCACTGTGCCACCAGTGAAGTCCTATCCTTTTTTTTATTCTAGTCATTCTTGTGGTATGAAATGGTATCTTATTGTGGTTTACATTTCTCTAATGACTAAGTGTAGAACATCTTATATGCTTATTGGATATTCATATAGCTTCTTTGGTGAGATGTCTATTTAGTTCCTTTGCCTATTTTTAAATTGGATTACTTGTCGTGTTCTTAGTCGTGTTCTGTAAAAGGTTCTTTGTATTTTGGGTACACATCTTTAAGCAGATAGGTAATTTACAAATATTTTCTTGTAGTGATTAGATTTTCTTAATGGTGATTCATACAGTTTTACATTTTAATGAAATTCAATTTATTAATTTAAAATTTTATGGATCACGCTTTTGTTGTTGCATCTAAGAAACGGCTGCCGACCCTTTCGAGTCAAGCCTCAACAAGGGTCCTCCTGCCCCGTGTTGCTTGCACCAATAGAACGAGACCAAGTTTGGTTTTAAAGCAAAGGAAAGTTTTATTCTTTGGTCAAATCAAAGAATAGACAGGTGCAAGCTCTGGCTCTCGAGTACGCGCTACCCGCCTCCAGCAAGGCCGTGGGCGGGGCCGCTTTACAGGGTTCTTGTCAAGTGGAGAGGGGGCGGGGTTCTTGCAGGTCTGGCGCAGGCATGTTGCTCACGCTCCAGATCGCAGTGCCAGGTGCAGCGTCCCTGCACACGGCCCTGCCAAGTTGGGGTGCTGGGCTTAGTGGTTCTGCGATGGAAACTCTAATCCGTGGTATTAGGTGCAAGACCTCTGTACCTGGTCCCCTACAGGCAAGGGAAAGTAGACTAAGCACAGAAGAAATTAGACCTTATCACCTAGATTCAATCTTATTTTTCCCTGGACCCCAGTGGGCTTTGCCGGTGACAAAAGCTTTGCCTAATCCAAGGTCACAAAGATTTCATCCTAAGAGTTTTATAGTTTTAACTCTACATTTAGGTCTCTGATCCATTTTGAGTTAAATTTTGTGAATGGTGTGATGTAGGGGGTCCAACTTCATTCTTTTGTGTGTAGGTATCTCGTTGTCTCTTGGCTCCTTGGTTGCAAATCAATTAACCGTAAATGTAAGGGTTTATTTCTGTGTCGTTGATCTATACGTCTATCCTTATTCAGCCCCACATTCTCTTTATTACTGTAGTTTATAGTAAGTTTTGAAATTGGGAAGTTACGTCCTCTAACTTTGTTATTCTTTTTCAAGATTGTTTTTGTTATTCAAGGCCCTTTGCCTTTTAATATAAACTTTAGAAACAGCTAGTCAATCTCTGTGGAAAAGAAAAAGACTTGCTTGGATTTTTATTTTTTAATTGGGGTATAGTTGTTTTACAATGTTGTGTTAGTTTCTACTGTACAGCAAAGTGGAGTTCCCTGTGCTATACAGCAGGTTCTCATTAGTTATCTATTTTATACATATTAGTGTATATATGTCAATCCCAATCTCCCAGTTCATCCCTCCACCACTTGCTTGGATTTTGATAAGGATCGAGTTGGATCTGCTGATCAAATAGAAGAGAATTTCCTGTAGATGATGAGTCTTCCAATCCATAAACACAGAATGTCTCTCTGTTTATTTAGATTTCTATTACTCTTGGCAAAGACATAATTTTCAGTTTTCAAATCTTGCCCCACATTTGTTAAATTTATTCCAAAGTATTTTATTCTTTTGATACTGTTGTGAATGGAACTGTTCATTTTTGGATTGTTCATAAGTGTACAGAAATACAGGTGATTTTTGTATATTGGTCTTCTACTCTGCAATCAACTGTACTACTGTTGTTTCTACTAGGGTTTTGTGGTTCTGTTTGTTTATTTGTTTTTGCTTTTGTTTTTGTAATCCCTGAGAATTTTCTGTACATAGGATCATGACATGTGCAAGTAGGGATAGTTTACTTCTTCCCTTTCGGTATGGATGCCTCTTATTTCTCTTTGTTGCTCCAATAAAATATTGACTTAAAGTGACTAGAGCAGAAATCCTTGTCTTGCTCCGGATCTCAGGGGGAAAGCATTTGGTTTTTCACCATTAAGTATGTGTTGGCTGTGGGTTTTTCATAGATGCCCTTTATCAGATTGAGGAAGTTCCTTTCCACTTTTAGTTAGTTGAGTATTTTTTTTATCATTAAAGGGTATGGGGGCTTCCCTGGTGGCGCAGTGGTTGAGAGTCCGCCTGCCGATGCAGGGGACACGGGTTCGCGCCCCAGTCCGGGAAGATCCCACATGCCGCGGAGCGGCTGGGCCCGTGAGCCATGGCCGCTGAGCCTGCGCGTCCGGAGCCTGTGCTCCGCAACGGGAGAGGCCACAGCAGTGAGAGGCCCACGTACCGCAAAAAAAAAAAAAAAAAAAAAAAAAAAAAGGGTATGGGATTTTGTCAAATTCTTTTTCTGGGTCTATTGAGATGATCATGTGGTTTTTGTCCTTTATTCTATTAATATGGCATATTGCATTGATTGTTTTTTGTATATTAAACTAACCATGTATTCCGGAGATAAATTCCATTTATTTATTCCATTTAACTCGATCATAGTTAATCCTTTTTATATTTTGCTGGATTTTGGTTTGCTCATTTTTTATTTAATAGAATTTTTGCATTTAGATTCATAAGGGATGTTGGTTTTCCTAGTTTTGTTTGTTTGTTTTTGTTTTCCTTAGTTTTCTTTTTTGTGATCACTTTTTCCGGTTTTGGTATCAGAGTAATATTGGCCTCCCAGTGTTACTGACCCAGGTGCTTGGACTCTTCAATCAATAGAAATTGACAAGAGGCCAGATGAGAAATTCAGGCAAGGCTTTATTGGGCTCTGGCTGCAGCAGGAGGGAGTGAAAACAAGAAACAGGTGCCCTTGCTTTCTCTCTGAGGAGAGCAGGCTGATTCCTTAAATGGGGTGAGTGTAAGGGGTGGATTGGTGGGTTGGGCTGGAGGGATGGCTTAGGTGGGCTGCCCACCCCCTTGGTGGTGCTGTGTGCGGGGATCACACAGAGTACCCTGCTTTTGCTCTTGGCACCTCAGAAACGGCAGCTGGTTTTGGCCTTTTTGTATCCTATTCATAATTTGCCCTACCTGCACATGCATGCAGTTATTTTTAGTCCCTTATAGTTTTTTTGTATTCTCGAGTAGACATTTATCCAGGCACAAGGACTCCAGTGAAGGGTTCCAGGTGCCGGGTCCCAAGTCCCAGCCTATCTCAATAGAATAAGTTGGGAAGTATTCCCTCCTATTTTTGGAAGAGTTAGAGAAGGGTTGGTGTTAATTCTTCCTTAAACTTTTGTCAGAATTCACTAGTGAAGCTATCTGAGCTTGGCCTCTACTTTGTGGGAAAATTTTGATTACTAATCCAGTCTTTCGGCTTGTTATATATCTGTTCAGACTTTCTATTTCTTTCTTAGTCAGTTTTGGTAGTTTTTGTCTTTCTAGGAATTTGTCCATTTCATCTAGTTTATCTAATTTGTTGTCATACAGTTACCCATAATATTTTCTAGGTAGTAATATCTCCTGTTTCATTCCTGATTTTGTTAATTTGTGTCTTTTCTCCTTGAGTCTAACTAAAGTTTTGTCAGTTTTGTTGATATTTTCAAAGAACCAACGTTTGGTTTCATTGATTTTCTCTGTTGTTTTTCTATTTATTTCCACTTTAATCTGTACTATTTCATCCCTGCAGCTTGCTTTGGATTTAGTTTGATCTTTTTTTAAATTAGTTTCTCATGATGGAAGTTTAGGTTATTTGAGATCATTCTCCTTTTTAAATATAGGCATTTAGAGCTGTAAATTTCCCTCTATGCACTGTCTTAGCTGTATCCCCTAAGTTTTGATGTTTTGTGTTTTGTTTTTATTCAACTCAAAGTACTTTCTAATTTCATCTGTGGCTTCTTTTATACTCACTGGTTATTTAGGAGTTTGTTGTTTAATTTTCATGTATTTCTGAATTTCCAAAAATTCCTTCTGTTATTTTATTCAATTGTGGTTGGAAAACATACTTTGGATCATTTCAGTCTTTTAAAATTTATTGAGGCTTGTTTTATGGCTTAACATATGGTATATCCTGAAGAATGTTCTATGTACACTTGAGAAGAATGTTTATTCTGCTATTGTTGGGTTAGAATGTTCTATAGATGTCGGTAAGGTCCAGTTTTTTTTATAGTGTTGTTCAAGTCTTCTATATTCTTATTGATCTTCTACATACTTATATTAATTATTGAAAATGGGACAATTGAAGTCTCTATTATTGTTGAATTATCCCTTGGATTCTGTCAATTTTTGATTCATGTATTTTGGAGTCCTGTTAGGTGAATATATGTTTATAATGGTTGTACAATTAATCTTAATTTAGAAGCATCTAATCTGCATTACTCTCAATTTAATTTCAGTAATACACAAAACCTTTGCTTCAATCCCTCCCCTCTCTTTCATGTTATTATTTTCATATAAATTACATCTTTATACATTTTAAATCTATCAACCCAGTTTGACAATTATCGCTTCATGCAGTTTTCTAAATCAGATGAGAGAAGAAAAGAGTTATAAACAAAAATAATTTATACTGTCTTTTATATTTACCTGTGTAGTTACCTTTACTGGTGCGCTTTATTTCTTTTGTGGATTTGACTTACTGTCTTAGGTCCTTTTATTTCAGTTTGCAGAATTTACTTTAGTATTTCTTGTAGGGCATGTCTGCTCGTGACAAATTCACTGTTTCTGTTTATATAGGAATGCTTTTATTTCTAATTTGTTTTTGCAGGACAGCTTTGCTGGATAGGGAATTTTTGGTTGACAGTCTTTTTCTTTCAGCACTTTGAATGTGTTATCCTTCGGCCTTCTGGCATCCACGGTTTCTGATGAGAAGTCAGCTGTTAATCTTAGAGGATCATATGTATGAGATGAATTGTTTTTCTCTTGCTACTCTCAAGATTCCTTCTTTGTCTTTCTACAGTTTTACTGTGATGTGTCTAGTTGTGAATCTCCCCCCTCCTTTGTGCTATGATTGTCATATATATGTCTATATATATGTGTTATAAACCTAACAGTATAGTGTTATAATTATTTCTTTACATAGTCTTATGCCTTTCAAAGAAGTTAAGAGAAAATATATATTTATAATGGTTTTAAATTAACTTACATATTTATGATTTCTGGTAGTCTTCATTTCTTCCCGTGAATTCAGGGTAATTCCTAGTGTACTTTCCTTACACCAGTATAACTCACCTCCCTCCTTCACGCTATTACTGTTACATATATTACATCTTTGTATGTCATAAGCCCAACAGTACACTTTTATCATGATTTTTTAAAATTTATTTTTAAATTTTATTTATTTTTATTTATTTTTGGCTGCACTGGGTCTTTGTTGCTGCATGCAGGCTTTCTCTAGTTGCAGCGAGCGGGGGCTACTCTTCTTTGCGGTGCACAGGCTTCTCATTGCGGTGGTTTCTCTTGTTGTGGAGCACGGGCTCTAGGCACACGGGCTTCAGTAGTTGCAGCATGCAGGCTCAGTAGTTGTGGCTCACAGGCTGTAGACTGCAGGCTCAGTAGTTGTGGCGCACAGGCTTAGTTGCTCCACAGAATGTGGGATCTTCCCGGACCGGGACTTGAACCTGTGTCCCCTGCATTGACAGGCAGATTCTTAACCACTGCGCCACCTGGGAAGCCCTCTCTCCTCTCCTTCTGAAATGCCTACTGAACATATGTTGTTACTCTTGATGGTGTCCCACAGATTTCTGAAATTCTGTTCGGTTTTCTTCATTTTTTCTTGCATTATTCAGATTGGATAACATATTGATCTGTCCTTAAGTTCACGCATTCTTTATTCTGCCAGCTCAATTTTGATTTTGAGCCCCTCTAGTGAAATTTTCATTTTAGTTATTACACTTTACAGATCCTACTGGTTCTTCTTCTTTTTTTTAAAAAAATAATTTCTTTGTCTTCATTATTATTTTCTATTTGATAAGTCTTTGTCCCAATATTTTCCTTTAATTCTTTAAACTTGGTCTCTTTTAGGTCTTTGAATATGTTTACAATAGGAGCTTTGACAACTCTGTCTTCTAATTCTAACATCTGGATCCCCCCAAAGAAAATTTCTATTTGTTTTGTTTCTTAGGTATGGGTCACTTTTTTTGTTTGTTTATTTGCGTGTCTTGTAATTTTTTGTTAATAGCTAGCTGTTTTAGATCATATATTGCACCAACTCTGGATCCTGTTACCCTTTCCCCACCACTGGGGCTGTTGATTGTTGTTTGTTTCTTTTTTTGGTAACTTGTCTGGACTAATTCTATAGATTTTGTTTCCCCCAGAGCGTGTGACTGCTGATGTCTCTGCTCAGTTATTTTTTATTCTTGTTTTTTTATTTTTAAACCTGGTACTAGGGTCAGCATTCCTTGATTGTTAGCCAATGGCTGGTCAGAAGTTGTGCTTAAACATCTTGAGCCAGTAAGGTTTCTACCCTTTGCTGAATGATCTGTTTGTATTTTCGGGGTGCAGCTAGTTTACAAGTCTACTCCAGATTTTAACTCCTGTGTTTGCAAGGCCAAATATTAAGCTTATGCTGAGTAGTTCACTAGAACCTTCTCCAATATCTTCTGAGATGTGTGCAGACTTTCACATGCACATAGCCTGCAGACTATCAGAGATGAGTAGAATCTTACTGAGAAGAACTTTGGCTTGTCTCATTCCCCAGACCTCCCTGTTAAACTTCTGGCTGGTCTGTTGGTCTATTGCTTTTCCCAGCCAGTATTAAGACCTCAGGCTAGCTTTGCTATTTGCCTCTCTGATTGTGTGGCGCTGAGACCACTATTATTTTCGATAATGCCTCTGGGCATGGAATTTTCTGAACTCCGAGCCAGTAAAGCCACCCCTTTCTATACTATGAAGCTGAGGGGAGGAGAAAGATAGGCACAGCCTCAGGCTGAACACCACAGACTCATACGCTTCTTACTAGGATTCAGTAGATTTTCTTGAGTAAACATTTCTCAATTTCTTGTATGATGTATTAGTTTTTTATTGCTTCTATATCAAATTATCACAAACTTAGTGGCTTAAAATTATAAAAATGTATTATCTTACAGTTCTGTGGGTCAGAAATATAAAATGGGTCTCATTAAAATCAAGGTGTCAACAGGGCTGCCTTCCTTCTGGAGGCCCTAGAGGAGAATCCATTTCTTTGCCTTTTCCATCTTCTAGAGGCTGCCCACATTCCATGGCTTGTGGTCCTCTTCCATCTTCAAAGCCAGTAATGGACCAGTCAAGTCTTTCTTACACTGCTTCCCTCTTCCACATTTAAGGAACCATTGCAATTACACTGGGCCTACTCAGGTAACTCAGGATTGTCTCTTTATTTTATGGTCAGCCGATTAACAAGCTTAATTCCATCCTCAGTCTTAATTCCCGCTTGCCATAGAACAACATATTCAGAGGTTCCAAGGATTAGGACATGAACATCTTTGGGAGGCCATTATTCTGCCTACCACATATGATTTTGATAAATTTCCAGTTTTCAAATGGTTGCTTTGGGCCATTTTGCATAGTTTTATCATTGTACTTTTCGGGTGAGCGTTTTCAGAGGTTCTCAGTCATTCTGGAAGTCCCACCCCTATATGATAAATTCTTACAATGGAATGCTATAAAGGAATGAGAATGAGTGAGCTGAAAAAAGGCAACAACATGGCTAAATCTCATAAACACAGTTCTGAATGAAAGAAGTCAGACACAAAAGAATGATTTCTACATGACTCAGAAAAACTGGTCTAGATATTAGGAGTCAGAATTGTGGCTTCCCTTGAGGAGGTAGTGATTGGAAGAGGTCATGAGGGGGCTTCTAGGTGCTTATAATCTTCTGATTTATTTTTTACTTTTTGTTTTGAAGTAATTTCAAACTTACAGCAATCTTGCAAAAATAGTATGAAGCATTCCTGTATTCCCATCACCCTGATTCATGGTTAACATTTCGTCGCTTATTTTTTTAAATCATTCTCCCTTTCCAGATAAGGGGTACAGACCCATGCAGTAAATACAGCATACCCGGGGCAGTAACTACCTGCAACTCAGAATAAAAGAATGCAAAAGGAGGGTCTCTTTCCTTCATGGTTCCTCCTGGAGGATCCTCTCCTCAAACAGGCAGCTATTGGCCAGGGAATCAATACTAATTTAGGTCATCCTCCTACCTGAAGGCTTCTGGGGATTCCAGATGCCCTTAGTTCCCCCTCTCCTTCTCTGTAGTCCCCCCTTTTTGAAGAGATCACCAGGCAACAGGGAAAACAAATCACAAGCCACCACCTCTTGTCTAGGGACTGTGAATTGGGGTTTTCCTGGGCCAGTCATGTCACCTCTCCAGCTCAGACTTTCCCCATCTGTGAAATGAGCAATGGCCATTCATGCCCTTTTAACTCCAAAGGGCTGTTGTGAGGATCATTTGGAGCAGAGAACGAGCAGGTCTTTGATTCCCCAACAGCATGGCAGTGGCAAGCGTTACTAATCCCCGTTTCACAGAACCGGATCCTGAGCCCCAGGAGCACGAGGCTTGGTAGTCAAGCTTTTGCTGCCAGTTGGAAGTGGAGCCATGCCAGTGTCCAAGTCTTAGGGTATAGCCGCTCTAGTCACACCCTACAGGCTTTAAGGTACCTCTTGTTTTCATGGAACACTAAAAAAACAAATTGGAAACCCACAAAACATATCAAATGGCAGAAGAGATAAATGGAATGTTAGAATTGTTTGTTTTTCTAAGAGATTTCTTCCTAGAAAAAAGCAAATGTGGTTTCACAATGGGACTTCCTCTCTGAATCCAGGCCAGAGCAAGCTGTTCATTCAGGATAAGGTGCTGGAGATTGAATCATCTTTTTCTTGCCTGTTCACTGGAAGCCCTCGGAGACTTCCATCATTTGCAAAGACTAGCTGACTCTTCATCAAGCTTGTTTCCTTTTCTTCTTGGGCAGCCAGCTAGATAGTTTCTCAGCCTTTCCTGAGGTTAAATGAGGCCATGTGTCTGAATTCTGGTCAATGGAATGTTAGCAGAGCTGATGCCCCCCAACATCCAGGTCTGGACCATAAAATCCTCCCATGCTTCATGCCCTGCTCTATTTTCCCTTCCTTGGCTTCCTGCAGATGAGCACAGTAACCTGTTAACAATAGTAGAGACACAGAGGGAAGGAGCCTGGGTCCCTGAATCATCACTAAGGGAAAAGCTGCCCCATTAATCAGGAATACCCATTCTGGACTCTGTGTGGTGGGAAGTCAACTTTTATCATGTCTGAGCCATTATGTAATTTGGGGTTTGTTTGTTACAGCATCTAGTGTTCCATCATCTAATACATGTTAGTTTACCTAATTCCAACAGTTTTTTTAACCACAAAAGACATTTTATATCCTTCACATGTTTAACAATTTCTCCATCCCCCATAAACCAAAGATATTTTCTTATGTCTCTGTCAATACCTTCAGAATACAGTGTGCTCCAGAGCTCCATCTCCCCCTCCCCTCTCTGAAGTGGATCTTCCTCTCATGAATCTGCCATCACAGGGGATTCCAAAGGAATCTTTGGAATCAGAATAGGAATGGAGAGGGGACAAGGGGACAAGGGGAATTGGAGACAGCAAGTATAGACTATTCTTTTGAGTTTTACTATAAAAGTGCAGTATCTGGAGATGGATGTGTGGTCAAGGCATTGTTTTCTTAAGATGGGGGAAATAAGGGTATGTTGCACGCAGATGAGAATGATACAGTAGAGAGGGGGAAATTGATGATGCAGGAAAGAATGGGAGAACTGAGGAGTGATGTCCTTGAGTAGGAGAGGAGATTAGTCAGGAGCAAGGAAGATGCATGTCCATGGGTAGGTGCAGTAGTTGCAGGCGGGTGTGCTCTTCTGGTAACTTCTCTTTTCTCAGGGAAATAGGAATCAGGGTCATCAGTTGAGAGTGACGATCAAGGAAAAGGGGTCAAAGGTTTGAGTGGAGAGAAGAAAGAATGAAATAGTGTAGGAGAATGGGAAAGCAAACAAGCCAGGAAGACGTAGCAGGACTTTGGGGCAGTATGGAAGGACCTCAAGAGATTAGTGATCTTGAATTTTCAGTTAGCATGACTGGTTACTTCTCTCCAGCCATGTTCAGCTGCACTGGTGCAGGCGCAGTGGGTGAAGAGTTGGGTTTCCACCTGGTCTTGGATTTGTCAGGAGGTAGCAAGAATGGGAGTTGAAGTTATTTGGGCAAGAGAGTTGAGGGTATAGGTAAATGATGCTTGTAATGAAAGACCAGGGAAGTTGAGTTGAATTAGGAGAGAAGCAAGGACCTGAGTGGGGAAAAGAGATAGGATCAGTTTGGGTATGGTGGAAGGATAGTTGAAATTGGATACTCAAAATGATGAGCTGGGCTGAGAGATGATGGTAGTTAGAGAGTGGGGTGTGTGAAACTGAGATTATGCAACTGCAGTTACTGGTAATGATATGGTCAAGATGTGACCTTGGGAGTGAGGGGCTGAGGTAGGTGGAGGATAAGCTTATTGGAGGAGAGATGGTCATAGAACTGAGAGGCTGGTTATGTCTATGACAGAATCATGCTAGAGGGAATGACCATGAGCTGGGAGCTAAAATTATCAGTGAAGGAGAGGGAGTGACTAGGGGTGTACATGGCTGCCACAAGGGGTAGGTAATGGATGGAGACTCTGGTGACATGCATGTCAAAGAATCTGGGGGTTTTAGGGAGAAGAGAGGAAGAATGGCTGGCTTGGAAGTAGCTATGAAGAGCAAAGAGGATGCCTATCCTATCCCAGTCTTGTGGTATGACGGTCTTCAGGGAGAGAACAGCGACTGCTAAGAAAGCTGCAAGGGAAGCAGAATCCACAGGGGAAGCAGAGTCCTCAGGAGAGAACCCAGCTTAGAGCAAAAACGTGAGCAAAAAGATGAAGAGAACAGGAAGACACAGGCAAGGATGTCCATTCATTACAGAACTCTCAGTAATAGTCAACATCTGGAAACAACCTAAATGTCCGCTGCCAGGGGAATGGATAAATAAACAATCGATTGGTTCAAAATAGAGCTAGTTCATTTTCACAACAGTGAAAATGAATGTACTAGGTCCACATGGATCAACATGGAAAAAAATCTCACGAACATAAACTTGAATGAAATAAGCAAGTTGTAAAAGGTTACATTCAGTACGATGCTACTTACATAAAATATTAAGACCCACAAAACAATGCTATAATATATTATAAGGCTATAATAGGATAATGGTATCCAAGGAAGGACCCCCAGCAGCTTCAGAGTGATGGTTTTGTGGTTACCCATGGAGACAGAGGGAGGGGAGATGGGTGGGGGTGGGAGTAAAATAGCTTTGGTTGTATCTAAAATATTTTACTTCTTAATGAAAAAAAAAATGCTGAAACAAAACACAGCAAAATATCAACTGCTGTTAAATCTAGGTTGTGGGTTCTCAGATTTATTTTAATTTTTTGTATGTTTGAAAGATTTCACTTGAAAAGAAAAAAGAGCCTGAGTGTATTATTATAAAGTATGGTGATCAAAACAGTGTAGTACTGGCACAAGGATGGACAAACAGATCAGTGGATTAGAACTGAGAGTCCAGAAATGACATCATACATTTAGGGGCAATTGATTTTCAACAAGGGTGCCAAGACAATTCAATGGAGAAAGAAGGGTCTATTCAGCAAATGATACTGGGACTGGATAGCTACATGCAAAGAATGAAGTTGGACCCCTACCTCACATAAGATACAAAAATTACCCCCAATTGAATCAAAAATGGAAATGTAAGAGCTAAAACTATAAAACTCTTAGAAGAAAACATAAGGATGAATCTTCATGCCCTTGCCTTAGGAAATGGTTTCTTATATATGACACCTAGGGCACAAGTAACCAAAGAAAAAATAAATTGATGTCATCAAAATTTAAAACTTTTGTGCTCCAAAGAACACTATCAATAAAGTAAAAAGACAAGCCAGGGACTTCCCTGGTGATACAGTGGTTAAGAATCCGCCTGCCAATGCAGGGGACACGGGTTCAAGCCCTGGTCTGGGAAGACCCCACAGGCCGCGGAGCAACTAAGACCATGAACCACAACTACTGAGCCTGAGCTCTAGAGCCCGCGGGCCACAACTACTGAGCCCGCGTGCCACAACTACTGAAGCCCGTGCACCTAGAACCCGTGCTCCGCAACAAGAGAAGCCATTGCAGTGAGAAGCCCGCGCACATAAACAAAGAGTAGCCCCCGCGCGCCACAGCTAGAGAAAGCCTACACGCGGCAACAAAGGCCTGACACCGCCAAAAAAAAAATTAATTAATTAAAAAAAAAAAAGACAGGCCGGAGAAAATAAGGATCTATCAGGATACATAAAAAACTGCTACAACACAACAACAAAAATATAAGCAACCCAACTTAAAAATGGGCAAAGGATATGAATAGACATTTTTCTGAAGAAGATATACAAATGGCCAATATGCATATAAGATGCTCAACATCATTAGTCATTAGGAAAATGTGAATCAAAACCACAATGACTGGGCTTCCCTGGTGGCGCAGTGGTTGAGAGTCCACCTGCCGATACAGGGGACACGGGTTCATGCCCTGGTCCGGGAAGATCCCACATGCCGCGGAGCGGCTAGGCCCGTGAGCCATGGCCACTGAGCCTGCACGTCCAGAGCCTGTGCTCCGCAACAGGAGAGGCCACAACAGTGAGAGGTCCACAAACACACACACACACACACAAATAACCACAATGACATCCCACTTTATACCCACCAGGATGGCTATAACCAAAAAGGCAGACAATAACAAGAGTTGGCAAGAAAATTGAAAAATAGGAACCCTCATACATTGTTGATGGGAGCATAAAATGGTAGATCCTCCTTGGAAATAGTTTGGCAGGTCCTCAAAAATTTAAACATAGAATTACCGTATGACCTAGAAATTCTATTCCTACTTATATACTCAAAATAGTTGAAAACATATGTTCACAGAAAAATCTGTACACAGATGTTTATAGCAGCATTACTCGTAACAGCCAAAAGGTAGAAACAACTCAAATGGCCATCAGTGGATAAATGGATAAACAGAATATGATGTATCCATAAGGAAATATTATTCAGTCATAAAAACGAATGAAGTACTGACACATGCCACAATATGGATGAACCTTGAAAACAGATTAAGTGAAAGAAAGACACAAAATACCGCCTACTGCATGATTCTGTCTATATGAAATGTCCACAAAAGGCAAACTCACAGAGACAGAAAGTAGACTAGTGGTTGTCAGGGTCTGGGGAGAGGGGGAAATGGAAAGTGACTGCTAATGGGTACTGTGTTTCTTTTTGAGGTGATGAAAATGTTTTGGATTTAGATAGCGGAAATGGACATACACCTTGTGAATATATTAAAAACCACTGAATTATATACATCCTTTACAAGGGTGAATTTCATAGTATGTGAATTATATCTCAATTAAAAAACAAAACCGGGGACTTCCCTGGTGGTCCAATGGTTAAGACTCTGCGCTTCCACTGCAGGGGGCGTGTGTTCGATCCTTGGTCAGAGAACTAAGATCCTGCGTGCAGCGCGGCCAAAAAGCAAAACAAAACCAAAAAACCTAGGATCCAATCCAGTGTGGTCCCAGCAGATGACTTCTATTCTCTGAGCCTTGGTTCCTCATCTGAGGGGACTTACAGTAACCCCGGCTGCACCCACCTGAGATGGACTCTTCAGTCGATCTAACGAGCCCGTCTGACGGGGCTTGTTACTCTCACGGGTGCCTCTATTCCTAGTCTGATCGTGGCTGCAACGATGAGTGGCCACTGTGCACCTGGACTCTGGCATCAGACCTGAGCGCAGATTCAGGCTCCACCACTCACTGGGTGTGGAATCTAAGTCTCAGTTTCCTTCTCTGAAAAATGACGATGATGATGGTGGCCCCTTCTAAGTGTTGCTGTGGGAAGATGATGAGATAGTTGGTGTAAAACACAAGACACAGTACATCTGGCGCTCAGTAAGTACCAATGGGCTGCTGTCGTCTTTTCTTCTTCTTCTTCTTCTCCTTCTTCTTCACCTCCCCTTCCTCCTCCTTCTTCTTCCTCCTATTACTGTAGTGGTTGCCATTGTGGCCAATTAACCCCAAAGTCTTTTACTTCTTCCTCCCCACCCCTCTCTCTCCATCCCAGGATTTCCCCGTTGCCTCAGAGTCCACCTGTCTGGCCCAGGCCCTCAGATAAAAGTGCTCATCCTTCCTTCCATTTGTGGGACAACTTGGGGTGCTGATCTCCTCCCTGCCAAGTAGATGGATGGCAGGATGTCCCCTAGAAAACTTTGGCTCCTAGCTGCTCAGAAATCAGGAGCCTGGGGTGGTCCTCCCAGCCCCACGTGGAGCTCTCTCCTGGGGCCCCTCGCCTTTGCTGAAAAGAGGAAGCTCTGAGGCAGCTATTCAGGGCAGGGGCTTTCTCTTTGCCTCTCAGTGGAAGCAAAAGCCCAGACACTACTTCTAGGAATTTATCCACCAGTTGCATTCTCCCTCATGAGTATGCTCAGGGAAGGTTATTTCGGCATTTTTATGTAAATGCAAAAGACTGGAAAATCCCCAAACATCCATCCATCAGGGGACCAGCTATATGAATTTTGGTAGATCCATACAGTGAAAAACCAGATGGTCACTGGAAAGAACCCTTCCTTTCCCCCATTTCTTTCAAAGGAATGCCTTTATATATGCGCTTGCATAGACTGTTTAGGAAGGAAAAATAAGAAATCATTAAGCTTGTTTGCCTCTGAGAAGGGGAAATGAAATGTGGTTGGGAGGTCAGAGGTGAGAAAATTACTTTGCAGTCTACCCTTTTTCTGGCTGTATGAATTTAAATTTTTATCTTTTTGAATTGGTCAGTCATGCATATGGAAAATAATTTCAAATCATTCAAAAAGGTATTTGGTGGAAAATAAGTCTTTCCTCCTCTGAGCAGCTGCCCCCAACCACTACCCCGTTTCCCTCCTTAAGGGCAACTAATGTAATGAACTGTTTGTGTATCTTTCCAGATATAAGCTATGCATTTCTGTAAATCCACATTTACATGTAATTAAGTGTATTTTTATAGAGGTAATATATACATAACATAAGCTTTACCATTTAAATTGTTTTAAAGTGTACAGTTCAGTGACATTAAGTATATTCACATTGTTGTGCTACCATCACCACATTCCATCTCCAGAACTTTTTCATCTTCCCAAAGTGAAACTCTATCCCATCAAACAATAACTCCCCATTCCCTCCTCCCCCAGCCCCTGGCAACCAGCATTCTACTGTTGATCCCTATGAATGTGACTACCTCTAGGTACCTCACAGAAGCCTCTAGGAATCATACAGTATTTTTCTTTCTGTGACGGGCTTATTTCACTTAGCATAATGTCCTCAAGGTTCATCCATGTTGTAGCATATGTCACAATTTTCTTCCTTTTTAAGGTGAATAATATTCCAATGTGTGTGTGTCTATCACATTTTGTTTTTCCATTCATCCATCGATGGACACTTGGGTTGTTTCCACCTTCACGTATTTTTTAATAAACAAAAATTAATTTAAATAAAAGAAGAAGGAAGTTTAGGGGAAAGAGGATTTGATCTGGGAGCTTCCCATGCATTGCCAGTGCTGTAGAAGGACAGAAGGATAGGGCATCATCAACCTCTTGACAAGAGGAGGGAAAACATCCCCTTCATTGGCAACTGCCCGTGATTCCCCGCTTTCAGCCCCGGGAGAGAAACTCCCCTTTCCTTTCTTTGAAAGCTGGTCCTTTGAGCCCTGCCTGGGAACTCAGGGCTCCTTGAACGCAGTACCTGCCTCTTCTGCACCAGGGAGGCCAAGGGCCCTGGGGGAGCAAAGGCCTGATGGCTGCACGTGTGGCTCACCATCTTTCCAAGCCCCAGGGAAATGGGGTGCTGGGTAGCAGAGGCTGAGCCAGCAGGAAAGCCTTGGGGCCCTGCCGAGTCCCTGGGGTTGCAGGTGCTCTCCAGGGGGGAGACCCTGGGCCCACCCCCTGGAGGGGCCTCCACGAGGGCCCTGTGTAAGGAAACCCCGAGTGCAGATGAAGAACCATCAGGCCGGTTCTCTGTCTCTCACTCGCAGTCCTCCAGTGACAACCCATTTTTACAAGATGATTTCCACATTAAAAAAAATTTTTTTTTCTTTTCTCCCCATGCTTTTGTTATGAAACATTTAAAATGCTCAGGAAAGTTGTTAGAGCAGTTCCATGATTCACTACCTCACTGCAACATTGTTAACATCTTGCCATGTTTGCTTTGTCTTTCCCTTTCTCTTTCTGAGATATGATATACCTATACACATACATACATGTACATGCGTACAACACATTTGCACATACATATACACACAACCCACACGTGTGCATACATACATTCACATGTATACAACACACATACATGTATGCGTATACACACATATACACATGCACATATATAGGCGATAATACATGCATATACGTATGTATATGCACATACACACATATATACACACATATATCCCTCTACATACACACATCTATATGTACACACACACACACACACACACACACACACACACACATATATATATTTCCTGTAACCTGAACTCTTTGAAAGTAGGGTCATCATGAACTTCACCCCTAAATACTTCAAGTGCATCTCTTAAGAACAAGGACATTCTCTCACACACCTTTAAAATCTTTATGATACCTAAGAAAATCAACAATAAAGCCCTAATATCATCTAATATTTAAATTTCCTCATTTGTCCCCCAAAGGTCTTTTATAACTGTTTTCAAAATTAGGATTCAATCAAAATCTACCTGTTGCACATATTTGGCTGTTATGTCTCTTCAGTCTCTTTTAATCTTCAATGTCCCTAATCCACATTTTTTAAAAAAGAACATTGACTGTTGATCTCCACACGGTTGTCTTGTAGGAGACCCAGAAGGCCCCACCTTCTGGAGTTGTCTGTTTTCTTGCGGGGATGGCTCACCTTCCTCTAGCCCCTGTATTTCTTGTAAACTGGAAGTTAGGACTAGAGGCTTGATTAGATTCTGCGTTACACCTTTTCTTTTCTTTTTTCTTTCAAGACTTAATTTTTTAGAGCGGTTTTAGGTTCACAGAAAAATTGAGAGGAAGGTACAGAGATTTCCCACATGCTTCCTGCCCACAGACAGGCATGGCCTCCCTCACTATTAACCTCCCCCACCTGAGTGTACCTTTGTGACAAATGATGAATCTACTTTGACACATCTAAATCACCCAAAGTCCATAGTTTATATTATGGTTTATTCTCTCTTGGTGTTGTATAGTTTATGGGTTTGGACAAAAATATAATGTTGTGTATACATCATTGTGGTCTTATACAGAGTACGTTCACTGCCCTAAAAATCCTCTGTGCTCCACCTCCTCATCTTTTCTTCCCTCTAAGCCCTGGTAACCGCTGATCTTTTTACTGCCTCCATAGCTTTGCCTTTTCCAAAAGGTCATATAGTTGGAGTCATATAGTTTGTGGCCTTTTCAGATTGGCTTCTCTCACTTAGTAACATGCGTTTAAGGGTCACTTAGTAACATGCATTTAAGGGTCCTCTATGTCTTTCCCTGGCTTGATAGCTCTTTTCTTTTCAGCCGTGAATAATAATTCCATTGTCTGAATGTACCACATTTTATCTGTTCACCTACTGAAGGACATCTTGGTTGCTCCTAAGTTTTGGCAGTTGTGAAAAAGCTGCTATAATATAGGCTTTTGTGAGGACATAAGTTTTCAACTCCTTTGGGTGAATACCAAGGATCGTGATCATTGGACCAGAGAGTAGTTTAACTGATAATATATACATAATGTAAAAATTACCATTTTAATAATTTTTAAGTGTACAGTTCAGTGGCATTAAATACATTCATATTGTTGTGCAACATCATCACCATCCATCTCCAGAACTCTTCCGTCTTCCCAAACCAAAACTCTGTATCCATTAAAAACTAACTCCCTGGGGCTTCCCTGGTGGCGCAGTGGTTAAGAATCCGCCTACCAGTGCAGGGGACACGGGTTCGAGTCCTGGTCTGGGAAGATCCCATATGCCGCAGAGCAACTAAGCCCGTGCGCCACAGCTACTAAGCCTGGGTGCCACAACTACTGAGCCTGTGCTCTAGAGCCCACGAACCACAACTACCGAGCCCATGTGCCACAACTACCGAAGCCTGCACTCCTAGAGCCCGTGCTCTGCAACCAGAGAAGCCACTGCGATGAGAAGCCCATGCACCACAACGAAGAGTAGCCCCTGCTCACCTCAACTAGAGAAAGCCTGCACACAACAACAAAGACCCAACGCAGCCAAACATAAATAAGTTTATAAAAAAAAAACCCCACAAAACTAACTCCCCATTCCCTCCGCCCTCCAGCCCCTGGTAACCACCATTCTAGTTTCTGTCTCTATGAATCTGATTCCTCTAGGAACCCCACAGAGTTGTAAGCATGCAATATTTGTCCTTCTGTGACTGGCTTTGGGTAACACCTTTTTTTTTTTTTTTTTTCGCGGTACGCGGGTCTCTCACTGTTGTGGCTTCTCCCGTTGCGGAGCACAGGCTCCGGACGCGCAGGCTCAGCGGCCGTGGCTCACGGGCCCAGCCGCTCCGTGACATGTGGGATCTTCCGGGACCGGGGTAGGAACCCGTGTCTCCTGCATCGGCAGGCGGACTCCCAACCACTGCGCCACCAGGGAAGCCCTGGGTAACGCCTTTTGACAAGAGGTCTTCCAAGGCGATGCTGTGCACCTTCAATGCACATCCATCAGGAGGCTCATAGGAACTGCAGCTGAACAGGCCCTGCCCGGCCCTGCATGCAGCCCCTCCCATCTGGCTGCCCCCTGCTCCCTGACCCACTCTGCCCCAGCTGCTCAGGCCTCTCACCCTTTGCCCTTGCCCCTTCCTCCCTGGCAGGTTTCTTAGTATCTTCTGAATTTCAGCTTGCCTGTCAGCCCTCATAGAGTCTTCTCCTGACTCCCCAAACCTGCTTCCCCACAGTCACTGTCTATTTTTCTCTGTTTCATTTTCTTCGCGGCACTCACCACAGCCTGACATTACCTTATTTGGTTTTGTTTTTTTTTGTGTTTTTTTGCCTGTTTATTGTCTGTCTCCAAGGTAAACATGAGAGCAGGGACCTATTCACTCTTGTGTCCCCCGATCCTGGCAGTGTACCTGGCACGTGGCAGGTGCTTGTGTTACTCTCCTCTTGCTTCTGTAACAAATGACTTGGTGGTTTAATTCACCAATTTATTAGCTTACAGTTCAGCAGGTCAGAAGTTCTAAATCAGCCTCAGTGGAGTAAAACCGAGGTGTCGGCAGGGCTGTGTTCCTTCTGGAAGCTCTAGGGGAGAATCTGTTTCCTTGCGTTTCCCACCTTCTCGGGCACATAGCGTCACCTCATTTGGACTTCCGCTTCTGTCATCCCATCTCCTGTCTGAATCTGACCCACTCGCTGGCCCCTCTTATAATGACCCTGTGATTGCTTTGGGTCCATCCAGAGAATCCAGGAAGTCCCTCTGTTTTTGTTTTTGTTTTAATATTTATTTATTTTGGCTGCTCCGGGTCTTAGCTGCGGCACATGGGATCTTCGTAGCGGCATGTGGGATCTTTAGTTGCGGCATGTGGTCTTCTTAGTTGCAGCATGCAGACTCTTAGTTGTGGCATGCATGTGGGATCTAGTTCCCCGACCAGGGATCGAACCCGGGCCTCTTGCATTGGGAGCACAGAGTCTTACCCACTGGGCCACCAAGAAAGTCCCAAGGAAGACTTTCTGTTTTAAGGGTCTTAACTTCAACACACCTGCAAAGTCCTTTTTACCAGGTAAGGTCACACGTTCACAAGTTTGGGGAATTAGATATGGACATTTTGGGGCGGTTCATTATTCTGTCGACCAAGGGCTCAATAAATATTTGTTGAATGAATGAAAGAATGAATGAGTGGATGGATACCTCTACAAATGGAGTGCTGAGTCCTGAACTCCAGGATGGCTTATCTACTTACAGGCAAGGCCCCTCTTCCTCTGAGCCCGGGTTTCTTCTTCCATTAGATGTGTTCTGAGCACCCACCATGTACCCCACTCTTGGTAGACCCTGGAATGCCAAGACAAATAAAGGGAGACCCCACCTTCTAAGAGCTTGGAGTTTGGCTTCTGGGAGGAGATTGAGAAAGAGAAAACCTGATGTAGTCTGTTCAAGTCCACGTTCTAGGTCACCTCAGAGAATTTTGGAGTCCTGAGGGGGTGTGTTTACCTAGAAGGTGACATTTCAAATGGCTCTTGATGCACGAGTAGCAGTTTACGTGGTAGAGAAGTGGCAAGGGCATTCACGGCCAGGGACAAGCCACAGACCTCTTTGAGAAACTCTGAGGACTGTGGATGTGATTCCTCAGGGGAGTGAGACCAGCTGGGCAGAGGTGGTGGGGTCGTGTCTGGAATGGAGGCCTTGAAGGCCACAGTCAGGGGCATGGGTTCAGGGGGCCACAGCAGGGTTTTGAAGCAGGAGAGAGGCATGTGCAGCTTTGAATCCGGGCTACTCACTCTGGTCACTGCAGTGTGGATAGGGGAATGAGGGGCCAGCATCTGAGCCTGAGGTGGAGGTGGCCTGGACTGGGCAGGGACGATGGGGATGGAGATAAGTGGACAGATCCGAGACAGACTGAGGTAGTAGAATCAGTGGGACATGGCGGTAGATTGAGAAGGGGCTGGGTGAGGAAGAGCGTGGAGACAGCTGCGAAGGAAGGACAGGCAAGATGGAAATGTGTGGAAGCTCTTTATAGCTGTTGAGTGGACCATGAACTGGCCCAAGCTGAGACTTTGTGAGAAGCCCTAGAGGACACCGGTGATGGGGCAGAGAAACTAACCCAATGGCTTCATAGGCTTCTCCCTTTGAAGACCGATCAGTGATGCAGGTCACCCTTCATCAAGATGGGCCTCAGTTCCAGGTGAGGGTTTAGGGCTATTTGGCTCCTGTCCACATTCTCACTTGATTTACAAACAACCACTGGGGTAAATACGTAGGACTGCAAAACCATGTCTCCCATTTCTAGATGGGTAAACTCAGTCCCAGAGACATGGCCAAGGCCACACAGCCAGCAGACCCCAGGGAGAACAGGCCTCCAAGAGGCCCAGCTCAAGGGGATTTTGCAAGTCTCTTGGGACCCAGAGGGGAGGTCAGGGTGGGGGTCCCCTTTGAGTGGTTCCTGGCCACAGAGAATTTCCTTCTCTCTGGAGGAAGTGGGAGTTCTTCTTTCATAACGTGAATGTCAGAGATTCTGGGCTCACCGGTGACTAAGAGTGTCTGAGGCTTGTGGGTGTAGCAAGCGTTTAAATACCAGAGCTTCCTGTCCTTTGGCGATTGTAGACACCTGAGCTGGGACACGCAGGACGAAAGTATGGCCAGCCTGCGGACCCCACTCCTGGCTGCCCTCATCCTCCTTGCTATGATACTTCAAGCAACAGAGGCAGGTGAGGCTGGGAAGAGGGAGGGCTCTCTGCAGAGGTCAAGGTCAGATACTGGGGTATCTTCCTCATGTGGTAGAAAGAGCACTGAACTGAGAGCAGAAGACTCCAATCTGCCGCTGGCTCTTGGGCTAGTCCCATTGCTTCTCTGGACCTCAGTTTATACATCTGTCAGATGGATAGTTTTGAAGGCTTGGAGTCTAGGATCTATCTCAGCTGGGCTCGGGGTTGTAGTGGGCATGGCCCAGGGTCTCCTACTCCAGAGAACTCAAGGGTAGGGCCTTGGGATGTGAAGAAGAAGCCACTGAAGGAGGCCAGCTGGGGTGGGTAAAGGCAGGAGCAACGGTAATAGATGTTCCCTTGGAAAACCAGTCCTGCCCTCTCACTGCCCCATTTTTCTCCAGAACCTGCCCTCAACACTGGGTTCCTGATTTCTCTTTCCATTCCAATGTTCACTCTTCTGCCCTATGATGGGTAGGGGAATGAGAACTGGACTGGGAGTCTGGGAGCTAGGAACAATACTGCTCGGTTATTGGGGTTCCTGAGCCCCTTCCCTGCATGACAGGCCCCATAGGGTAGGTACTATTATTACCCCCTGGGTCTGAGGAGGAAATTCGGTCTCAGATGTTAAGTGACTCACAGCAGAGCGAGACTCGAACCCGGGCTTCCATGCCTGGACTCTGCCTGAGCCCTTGTCCTGACTCTCCAGGGTCATGCTGTGTGATCTGGGCAAGTCCTCCCCCATCTCTGGACCTCAGCCTCACCATTTGCACCATGAAGGGGATTAGAGTAGATGTGAGCTGAAGGGAAGTTCTCAGGTTACCTGGGAAGTTCTTCAGAGTGTCCACCTGGTTCAGCAGGGCTGGGACTAGGCACCGAGCTTTTCCAACAAGCTCCTAGGTGATGCTGATGGTGTGGGTCCACAGACCTCAACTTGAGTAACAAGGTTCTAGGGCTCCTTCCTGTTCAGCGTGTCTGGTCCCATCTAGAGCTTAGGGCATTGCTGATGCTCGGTCATTCTGAATCCCTCTCCCTTGAGCTGACCAAAGCGGAGTGTAGACTTTGGGCACTCAGCGGCTTCTCAGAGGCCCCAAGAGTGGGGACTCTGAGGGCCCAGAATCCTCTGGACACCAACCTTCCACATGATAACAGAAAAGCTGGGTCAGAGGTTTGGGCCAAGGGAGAGCAGCCTGTGACTCCTCTGAGCACCCTTCTCCCCCAGGCCCCTACGGTGCCAACGTGGAGGACAGCATCTGCTGCCGGGACTACATCCGTCATCCCCTGCCCCTGCGTCTGGTGAAATATTACTACTGGACTTCGGACTCCTGCCGGAGGCCTGGCGTGGTGTGAGTAGGAAGCCGGGGAGACAAGACCTTGGAGAGCTTGACGGGTGGGGCCTGGGAGGCTGCAGGTGCGCCCAGGGATGGAGGAATGCAGCTGAGCATCCGGATGTCAGCTGGGAGCACTTGGCCGAACTAGACGGCTCAGCTGAGGCTTGGGTGGACCAAGAAAAATATCATGTTATCATTCAACAGATATTCTCAGGCACCTCTTATGTGCCAGGCAGCGTGCCAGGTTCTAAGGATGCAGAGGGTGCCGCTCCACCCCGCCAAGGCAGATAGGTAGTGCAGAGCTGCCGTAGAGCGTAGGGTTCAGGGTACAGGCAGTATGCCTGGTTCCGCTGAGTCAGCAAAGATGCTCCCATCAGAAGCATCTTGGATCCCCAGTGCCCTGGGAGTCAGTTACTTGAGGCAGCCTATTCTTACCAGGAGCATATTAAGAGCTGACACTAAGTGCTTCCTCAGGGCCAGGCACTGTTCTGAGCATGACTGTTTAATTCTCACAATGATCCTATAAGGAGGTGCTATTCTTTCCATTTTACAGATGGAGAAACAGGCTTGGGGTGGGGTGAGGGGAGAAGTGACTTGCTCAAGGTTGCCCAGGCTGGAACCAGGACTCCTGGGTCCTCGTTTAGGGCTTTCTCCTAAGGAAGGTTCTTATTCTCCTTTGCTTCTTTGCTTCCTTTTCCTCGGCCTGGAGCCTGCCCCCGCCCCTGCCCCTCCCCCTGCCCCTGCCCCTGGCTGGGTGACGGGACCTGTCCTTTCTGGGGCAGCCCCTCTGGCTGCTGCCTGCCAAACCACAGAGTGGGGGGTGTTTGAGCTTGGGGATTTATGACCCCCTTTGGGGCCCTGTCATCTTCTCATCTGAATCCTTCTCACTCATCTTCCGTCCCTCAGAGGGGTCTGTGGGTAAAGTACAAGAAGGCTGAAACAGGAAGGCCTGCCACAGTTCTGGTCACTTCAATACTGGGCCTCAGTTTCCCAATCAGTAGAGCGGGAGTGATCACTTTCATTTATTTTTTTAATCAAACATGTAGAGAGTGCTTGTTAAGTGCTAGGCACTGTTATAGACGCTTTATAAACATTAACTCATTTAATCCTTCAAGCAACCCTATGTAGTAGGTACTGTTACAGTCCCAGGTACTGTTACAGTCCCCTTTTTTTTTTTTTGCGGTACGCGGGCCTCTCACTGTTGTGGCCTCTCCCGTTGCGGAGCACAGGCTCTGGACGCACAGGCTCAGCGGCCATGGCTCACGGGCCCAGCCGCTCCGCAGCATGTGGGATCTTCCCAGACCGGGGCACGAACCCGTGTCCCCTGCATCGGCGGGCGGACTCTCAACCACTGCGCCACCAGGGAAGCCCCTACAGTCCCCTTTTTAAAGGTGCATAAATGTGCACAGCGAGTTACGGGGCCTCTCAAGCATCACAGGGCAGAATAATAGTAAGTGGGAGGTGCACTGCTCAACGCCTGACATATAACAGATGCTCAGTGAGAGACAGTACACATGTGATTATTGGATCTCGAGCCAGAAGGGATTCTAGAAAGAATGTGGCTCAATGAATGAGAAGATCAAAGCTCAGAGAGGGTCTGAGCCTTGTCCAGTGTCACAAAGCAGCCAGGGCAGGCTGTCCACGTGGCCAAGATCAACACTGCTTTGCTGCCTTCTTTGTTCTTTCTGTTTATTGGTCATCTGGGGGTGCGTGTGTGTGTGTGTGTGTGTGTGTGCGCACGCAGATCAGGGGTGTTTGTTGCAGCTCTGGCAAAAGTGGAAGCCTTAGCCCACTACTGCCATGTGGTCTTGGGCTATTGTTCACCTCTCCTCTCTGTGCTCAGGTCTCTCAGAGGGGCCTGGGTGGGGATGCTCGTTCACAGCGAGCACGATGAGTCAGGTCTTACCAGCTCTGGCACTTAGACAAGTTGCTTTACCCCATTGGGCCTCGCTTTCTTCAGCTATTAAGTAGATAGAATATTGGAGGCTCATAGGGTTGTTGTAAGGACTTATTAAGGAAATCAATGTTAAAAGTTCAGGCCAGGTCCTGGCACAATTATATATCACCTACTGTCTGCTGTGCACTGTTCTGAGCACTCCAGTTTATATTAACTCATCATATCTTCATCAAATTCCTATGAGGTTGGACCAGAATTATCATGCCCGTTTTACAGATGTGGAAACTGAGGTTCAGAGAAGTTAAGGGGCTTGCTAACATGTGGCAGAGCTAGAATTCTAATCCAGATAGGCTGTCTCCAAAATTCATGCTCTTGGCTACTACCCAATACTCTCTCCCAAGGCAATGTCAGCAAAGATTATGGGACTCCTGGGCATTCTATTTCCTGGCCTGCCCTGGCACTCATGGCTGGGGCTGAAGGTATGGGAAGTCCTTGCTGCTTATCTCCCCCTCTCCGTCTTAAGAAATGTGTTTGCCTACAGCAGGTGTCTCATAAATGCTAAGGTTCTGCAGCGGGGCTGTGGCATCCTTGCTGCACGCTAATGGCGCCTCCTTGTCTCCCTGGTGTTTCCGCCTTCCAGCTTGCTAACCGTGAGGGACCGAGAGATCTGTGCTGATCCCAGACTGCCCTGGGTGAAGAAAATTCTCCAGAGGCTGGACCAATGAGGCAGGCCCTGCCCTGATGACCGTGGCCTTGGCTCCTCCAGGAAGGCTCATGGAGCCCCACCTCCCTGCTGTTACAGCTGCTCCCCGACACAACCCTGTACCAACAACCCTCTCAGCGGTCCCTGATCTTGATGTCTGCAGCTGTCACTCCCAGTCAAGCCTCCCACTGTCACTCTCATCTCCCCACTTACCCTTCCAACCCATCCTCTGCCCCACCAAAGCCAGAGGGTCCACAGTCCTGGTCAGTCAGTCCCCTGCTCAAAATGCTTCCATGGCTCCCCTTTGCCCTAGGCTGAGGTCAGAGCTCCTGAGCCTGGCATCCCTGCCCTCCAGATCTGGGTCTTATCCTTTGCCTCCAGCCCTGCCTCATTTCCCTCCATGCGTGTTGGACTCCGGCTCCCTGTTCTCCCAAACCCATGTCACACATTTCCACTTCTGGCTCTTTTCCCGAGCTGCTCCTGACACCCAGAATGTCTCCCCATCCTCTGCACATGTCCAACCCCACCAGCCCTCCAGGGCATCACTCAACCTAAGCAGCCAGTAAGTGAGTCATTTTTTAGACTTCCCCTGGCCCTCTGCCCCCTTTTAACAGCCCTGATCACAGTCTACCCAGAATTCTCGGGAACTGGGAGCTTGTCCTCCAGCCCCACCAGCTGGACCGATATCCACACCTGAGTTACTTTGTCTCCCGGCCTCTGGCACAGAGCACAGGGCCTGGCTCAGAATCAGGGCTCAATAAGAGGCTGCAGGTTGAATCAATAAAAGTAATGTCCGTCTCCCACCTCTCAAGGGCTCTGACACATCAATGCAGAGACTCAAGGTCATCTAGAGAAGGGCTGGCGGGGTTCATTAGGAAGCCTCAAATTTACCCAGATTCACCTTTCTTCCCCATGTTACCTCTTTAACCTTCTTGCCTCCCTTGGGTTTTTTACTGCTTCTCCAACATCCCGGCCTGACCTCTTCAGAGTCCTGAATTTCCTCTTCCTCCTTCCCCAAATAGCTGACAACCAAATTCCTGCTATGGGGTGAATGAGTACCCTTGGCTTGGTATTATAAGCTCTAGTTATATATGTATAAGAAAAGAGGGCAAATGCTTAAAAGGCCAAATGGATGACTGGAAGAATTTTAAGAAATGTGTGGGAGGGGGACAAGGTAGAGATTTCCTGGTCCTTGGAGTGAATGTGTGGGGTATAGTTAAGTGAAAGAGCCTTGGATGGAGGTTGTTCTCAGGTGGCTGGGGCCAGGCTAAGGACTGGGACTTAGGACTTATCTACACCTCTTTGAGGACCACAGCTTCCCCAGGTATCTGTGCTTGTTCCTTTCGGAGGGAGCCTGGTATAGTATGGCAGGGTGGTTGTTGCTGTGTGACCCTGAGGAGACCATCTAACCTCTCTGAGCCTCACCTGAGAATGAGAATACCTACCTTATGGGATTGCTGTGGGGCTCAGATCCAAGTCACAGAAAATGTGGCTTTGCCGGCGATGAAACTCAGTGTCTTCCGGGGCTTGTGTCCCACCGGGAGCCCAAGGTCATTTGCCCACTATAGGCACCGGAAGTGTTAACCCACTGCCCATGCACAGGGCCTTCAATTTTTCTGGGATCTCCCTCCGCTCCTGTCCTGCCCTTGCCCTTGCCCCTCAAGCCTTCTGGAAAATAAATCCTCTACAACAATGTCTGTTTTGTTCCTTGGCATGTGCTGTTCCTGTGAGGTGGGGCAGGGGACGCATGGCCCCTCTCTCCCAGTGGGGAGGCCCTTGACATTGATATGTGAGCTGGCTTGCCCAAGGTCACCCTGTGAGAAGGTGGGAAATCCCAGCTAGACATGAGGACCTGGGAAGTAGCTGAGCAGGTGCCAGCAGGGAACCCCACACATTTGTCCACCCTGGGACCACTTGTCAGGAGGAGCTGATGAAATCATTCATTCAGTCCTCAAGTCTAGATCTTTGAGCAGCATATTCATCCATTCATTCAATAACCCAATCTCAACCTTCCCACTTCAAGGGTGGACACAGAGGCAGAGGAGAGTATATCAGTCAGGAAATGCTACTTCTTGCAAAAAACAACCCCCCAAATCTCAGTGGCTCAACTCCATAGAAGTTTTTTTCTTCTCACATGAAGTCTTATCAGGCATTCCTGGTCTGTGGGCGACCTTCCATCCATGTGGTCATTCAAGGACCCAGGCTGCTTCCTTCTCATGGCCCTGCCCACCTCCAGGACCAGGTCTCCTCTCCATCATCCAGCAGATGAGAAAAGAGAATAGAGGCTTGTGGGAAGGTTTTTTATGAGCTGGGCCAGGAAGAGGGGCTCATCACTTCTGCCCACGTGCCATTGGCAGAACTTAGTCACATGACCACCCTGACAGCAAGGGATGCTGGGAAGTGCAACCAAGCTGTGTGTCCAGGAGGAAGACGGAGTGGGTTTGGGGAACACTTCAAACCCAGTTCATCTGGCGCTAACTTCCCTGGACCCTCAAATGGGCCTGCTTCCCTGAAGTTCCTGGACACAGCTCACTCTGCCAAAACAACAATAACAAAAAAAGGACTCCTCTGCCCTCGGTGTGCATACCGTTCCACGGACATCTTGGCACAAGTGGCCTTTGGGCCCTTTTGGATCTGGCTCTCACAGTGGGATTTCCAGGGTTGAAGCTACAGACACCTAGAACATTGTCTGGGAGGCATGGAGAAGCATGATGAAGGGCACAGGTCACGGATTCAGACAGATATAGGAACTCTCACTGGCTGCGTGTCTGGAACAAGTTACTTGGTCCCTCTGAGCCTCAATTTCTCCCTCTGTGAATAGGGGGCAATAAGAGCACATGGTGCATGTAGTTGTGAGAATCTCATAAGAAGGTACAGACAGCCCAATAACAAAATGGGCAAAGACTAGGATGGACAGCTCTCCAAAGAAGATATTCAACGGGTTAACAAGCACATTGTAGGGCAGCAATGTTTGCCACCCCAGAATGTGTCTCTTTGGCATGAGGACTAACTTAGGCTGATTATTTTTAAGAAACAGAAGACTCGGGAAGTTTTCCTTGTTACTCCCACCTTAACTGCCCGAAAGAATTTAGATAAAGGACTGGTCACAGTTACAGAGCTATCGCCAGAGGTATCTGCAAAGAATATGGGTCTAACTGTGGTGGGGAGGACTCGGCAGCATCTAGAGATCAGGGTCCACTCTGTGTCCCGTTGTCTCTGCATGACCCAGCAAACATTTATTTACCAAACATTTGCTTTTCTATCTCCCTGTGGATCGTCTTCCTCCCCTTTGAAGTCCCAAACCACTACCCCCAGCAACCTCTTGTCTTTAGCTGAAGATAGTATTTAACGTGAAGGTTTCAGCCATTTTGGCAAGTTACTCCGTTTTCCTGGGCCTCTCCCATATATACAAGTTATTAAACTTTTGTTTGCTTTTCTCTTGTTAATCAGTCTCATGTCACTTTAACTCTTAGACCAGCCAGGAGAACCTAGAAGTGTAGAGGAAAATTTCTTCCCACCCAACACATGAAAAGATGCTTAACAACACTAATCTTTAGGGAAATGCAAATCAAAACCACAATGAGATACCACTTCATACTCATTAAGATGGCTATTATAAAAAAAAAAAAAAACAAGGTTGGTAAGAGTGTAGGGAAATTGGAACCCTCGTGCATTGGTGATGGGAATGCAAAATGGTACAGTTGCTGTAGAAAACGCTCTGACTCTTTCTCAAAAAATTAAACATAGAACTACCATATCCAGAAATCCCACCTCTGGGCATACACACGAAAGAATTGAAAGCAGGGACAGGAGCAGATATTTGTACATCCGTATTCATTGCAACATTTTCTGAAATAGCCAGAAGGTGGAAACAACCCAAGTGTCCATCGATGAATGGATGCATAAGCAACATGTGGTCTATCCGTACAATGGAATATAATTCCGCCTTAAAAGGAAGGAAATTTTGACACCTGCTACAACAGGGATGAACTTTGAAGACATCGTGATAAGTGAAATAAGTCAGTCACAAAAAGACAAATACTGTATGGTTCTTAGAGGAGTCAAATGCATAGAAACAGAAAACAGAATGGTGGTTTCCAGCAGCTGGGGCAGGAGGAAATGGGAGTTACTGTTTAGCAGCTCCAGAGTTTCAGTTTTGCAAGTTGAGAAAGTTCTGGAGATGTGGTGATGGTTGCACAGCAATGTGAATGTACTTAGTGCCACTAAACTGAACACTTAGAAGTGGTTAAAATGTTAATTTTTACGCTATGTGTATTTTACCACACTAAAAAAGAGGGTGTGGCCAGGCATGTGCACAGAGAGAGGAAATGCCCAGTGCATGCGGGTAGCCCTCTTTACTGGTCACAAAAGGTGAGCTGGGCAGGACTGGCTGTTCCCAAGGGGCCCTGGAGATGACCACCGCACTGGCCACCACATTCCTCCTACCATCCTGGGACCCCACAGGGGTGCCCAGGGCTCCCCACCCAGATCCCCATGTTGTTTCTGTTCTGCTTCCAATGCTGGGGGAATCTCTCATGTTCCACAAGAACGACACAGGCTCCCTGATCTGTGGGACACCCATGCAGGGCCCCAGCCATCTGTGGGCCTGCACAGGTATGGGTGGGGAGACCCCCATCCCTACCATCCCACCGACTCTGAGAGAACCTACTTGCCTGCTGCCCAGTGCAGCTCTAGTTACTCCTCAGCTCAGAAGATCCCCAGCTCCCCTTTGCCCCTGAACAGCATTCTCTTTCCTCACTCCATCTTCAAAGTGTCCAGCTGCAGCCTCCTGGCCCACTCCTTCCTCAGAACCAATGGCATTGGACCGTTCCCCAACCCCTGCATAAGTCCTGTGCTTTCCACCTTGGTTAAGTTTTCCCTCTGCCTGGAATGGTCGGTCAAAATCCTGCCTGTCTGCATATGGCAAGTTACCTATGAATCACAAAGGGAATAACACTTCTGCAGTGGAGAGATCTAGCGGTCGACCATCAATCTCTCAAGAATAGTGGAATAACCTGTCCATCGTGGTGGATGTGATGGTGTACAAAGTATTACTCATAATGGATTCTTACCAAGGATTTGTAGCCAAGCTCTACGGGCCTCTAGATCTAACTTCCAGTTTACAGGAAATACATAAGGTAAAGGAACAAATTAGATGACATCACAACGAAACAATTCAATAAATTAAGAATGAAGGCTTCCCTGGTAGCGCAGTGGTCGAGAGTCCGCCTGCCGATGCAGGGGACACGAGTTCGTGCCCCGGTCCGGGAGGATCCCACATGCTGCGGAGCAGCTGGGCCCAGTGAGCCATGGCCACTGGGCCTGTGCATCCGGAGCCTGTGCTCTGCAATGGGAGAGGCCACAACAGTGAGAGGCCCGTGTACCGTAAAAAAAAAAAAAAAAAAAGAATGAGAACAGCATGTGAGACAATGGTCCTGACTCTTCAGAAAGTCAGTGTCATGAAAAATGTAAAGGAGGTCTATCGTACAATAAATAGAAATGACCACACGCAATGCATGAACCTAGATTGGACCCTGGTTCAATAGATAGATAGATAGATAGATAGATATGTATGGATAGATAAATAGGTAGATAGATAGATAGGAAAGAAGGAGGAGAGAGAAAAAGGGAGGGAAGGAGAAGAAACTTAAAATACATTTTGAGATAATTGGAGAAATTTGAATATTAACTAAATATTATAAGACATAGGAATCATTGTTAGTTTTGTTAGGTGGGATAATAGTATTCTATTTATGTAAGACAGTGTCTATACAATGGAGGTACATGCTGAAGAGTTCAAGGGGCAAAGTATCAGGCATCCATAATTTACTCTGAGATGGCTTAGCAAAAAAAAAAAAAGAAGAAAGATGAAGCAAATATGAAAAAATGCTAATCATTGAATCTTGCTGGTAGAGATAGGAAAGCTCTTTGTTTCATTTCTTCTTTATTGTTTACAGATTTTTCAAAACGATAATGTAAAAAAAAAAGCAAAATTCTGCCCATCTTTTTTTTAAAATAAATTTATTTTATTTATCTATTTTTGGCTGTGTTGGGTCTTTGTTGTTGCACACGGGCTTTCTCTAGTTGCAGCAAGCGGTGTACATGCTCCTCACTGTGGTGGCTTCTCTTGCTGCAGAGCACGGGCTCTAGGCGCACAGGCTTCTGTAGTTGCGGCACGCAGGCTCAGTAGCTGTGGCTCGCAGGCTCTAGACCGCAGGCTCAGTAGCTGTGGCGCACGGGGTTAGTTGCTCCACAGCATGTGGGATCCTCCCAGACCAGTGATCGAACCCGTGTCCCCTGCATTGGCTGGAGGACTCTCAACCACTGCGCCACCAGGGAAGTCCCTCTGTCCATCTTCTGACTGAAATATCGTCTCTCATTCCTGCCTGCCTTGATTCCCAGACAAGAACAAAGGCTTCTCTCCCTCCCTAAGACCTGTAGCCTTCGAATCCCTGGTAGGATTTGCATCTTCTTCCTCCCAGTGAGCTGGGGTTCCTTGGGGCAAAGACTTTGGCTTATTTGCCTATGCTCCCCCACCAACCCTGTCCCACCACAGTGCCAGGCACACATCAGGGCTGAATAACAAAACACCAATGGTTTCTGTGTGCCAGGCACTCTGAAAGTCCTTAGTTTTATGAACTCCCCCAGGGAGTGATTTGATGAGGTGGCTTTAGCATCCCATTTTACAGAAGGGGAAGCTGAGGCTCAGAGAGGTTAAGTCACTTGCCCAAAGTGATACCCCTCATAAGTGGTGGAGTCATGTTTGTCTCCAGGTCCCACCAACCTAAAAGCCTGGCTCCTGTGTCTGAATTGAATCTAAACTCAGTTCTTAACACCCTGATGAGATAGGTGGGGTGACCATTCCAATTTTATGGGAGGGAAAGCTGGACCAGTAGAAGATAGAGGACGTTCTCAAGGGCTGAACAAAGAAAAACAGTGTTATATCTGTGTTTTGGCACCTGTTTCGTGCCAGGCTCTGAACCGGCACCTTAAGGGCACAAACTCAATTCTCACAGCATTCCACGAAGTGGGGATGGAGGGAGGTGGTGTAGTCTGGTGATCAGGAGCTCAGACTCCAGAGCCAGCTGGCTGGGGCAAATCCAGCTCCCCCACTTCCTGGCTGGTGATCCTCAGAAAATTCCTTAACTTCTGCATGCCTCAGTTTCCCCATCCATAAAATGGACCACGATAATGGTATTTTGCTTACACCTGGGTTTGTTGTCATGATTTCCTGAATGAGTCATACAAAGCACTTAAAACAGTACCTATCTCAGAGTAAGTGTGAGCTCAGAGAGGCAGGGAAGCCGCCCAAGATCACGCAGAGATAGTGGCAGAGCCAGGATCATCTGATTCCAAAGCCCTTGCTTTCTAAATCCTTCTTTGGAGCATAGTCTGGGGCCAAGGGAACAAGGGTCTTTACCCCCAAATACCTGGCCCAACCCGGGTCTTGTCCTTTATGAAGTGTGGGGCTTCCCAGGACTTGCCTCTCGCCTCTCCCCTCTCCCCCTTCCCTCCTCCCTATTTCTCCCCCTTCCTCCTCCCACTTGTCCCCTATCCCTGGCCCTCCCCCTCCTCTTTCTCCTCCCCCTTTTCTTCATCTGCTCCTACTTGGGCAGAACAGAAAGCCTCGGACCTCAGTTTATTTCCCTTCTTGTCCGCCTCTGGGCCTCAACAGCTATACACCGAGGGATGTGAAGGTTACTAGCTTCGTATCTGCATGGGCTGCGACAGATTCTCCGAGCCTGAGCGGACATTGGCGAGTGCCAGGGGTGTTCCTCCCTGTCAAGGAGGGTCCAGGCTCTTAGCTCCACACCGTAGGCAGCTTTACTGTGCTTGGGTGAGAGACAGGTACCCTGGCCTTGGGAGCTGTGACCCCTCCACCCAGCCCAGCCTAGACCAACTGGCTCCGTAGCCTGCAACAGTGCCTCACAAACTGGTTTTGCTCTGGCTGGCAGCCCAGACTTGCCTAGACGGGAGTGGGTTCACAGTTAACTCCTGTCCCAGACTGGGCTAGGCTCCTGTTAGACTCTTCCAGAGTCTTGGGCATTACTGCCACTGCCTGCAGGGAAAGCAGCCATGAAAGCAGCTGTGCTGCACCCATTTATACCAGCAAGCCCTTATACCAGTTTGGTGGGAGCTGATGGCCGATCATGCCTGGTCCTGTTGTCACCACCTCTAACAAAGAGAGAACCCAGAAAGTCAGAGCTGCACAGCTCCCTCCTCAGTGGATAAGCCCAACTCCCTCCTTGTACAGATGGAGCCCCCGTGAGGGGCCGGACTTTTTCAAGCATGCTATTGAGTTAAGGACCAACCGAGAGGCCCTGAGTTACCAGGGGTGGGGCTGGCAGCTGTGTTTTTCCCGTGGGCTCACAGGGGGCCAGAGCCAGCTATGGGAGTGGGTGCAAATGAGGAAACGACAGGTAGCGGGGCTGGAAGCAGGGAGGCCGGGGCTCTTGCCTGTGTCCTGCCTGAACTGCCCACGCCCCGCTCACGTCTACTCTTCTCTGTGACAGCGGGAGGTGGGTTCTCTGCTCTGATGACCTCTATGACCTGGCATGATTCTGCCCCCTCTCTGGGCTTCAGTTTGCCCATTTGTCCCTATGAGGTTGGGCTGGATCATTCTTTCGGCAGGCATTTGCTGTACGGAGCCCCTACTGTGTGCCAGGCTGCATGCTGGGCTCGGAGGACACTTCGATGAACAAGGTCCCCCAGGTGTCGGGGCTTTAAAAGGTAAGGGCCGGAGGTCCTTCTTGGCGCGGGAGAGCTACCTCCCAGAACAAAGGAGACTTCGCCAGACCCAGACTGACGGGCCCTGTGTCCTCCTGGCTTGCCCGCAGCCAGCATTGTCTAGTCTTCTGTCCTTTGGTTTACTGCCCACTTAGGAGCTAGGACCCCAGGTCAGACCCTAGGACGTGTGCCAGCTCCCAGCAGGAAGGTGGTCCTGGCAGATGGGAGGAGGGGAAGCCCTTTGAACCCTAGCAGGCGTCGTCCAGCCTCGCAGGGGCCTCGCAGGCGGGTCCCGTATGAGAAGCCAGCCCATTGCCCCCACCAGGAGCCCTCACCCGGAGCCTGGGAGCCGACTCAGCTCCTTGGCAACATGCTAAGGAATTCAGTCGCTGAACACGCTCCCTTCCTCTCCCCTCCCACCGCCTGCCTGCTGCCTGCGGGGGCGAGCGAGGCAGAGGCAGTGGAGCCCGGTTATAAACCGCGGCAGAGCTCAGGCAGCGAGGGGACAGCACCGAGCCCCGACGAGGGCCCCCACCGCCTGCCCCGGCACCCCCGGACCCCCTCGACCATGGCTCTTCCACCTCTCTCGTGGCTGCTCCGTTTGACTGCCCTCTGCCCTCTGATCGTGCTGCTGGCTGGTGAGTGTGGTGGACTCAGGCATAAGCGGGGTTGGGGAGCCCCCAGCCCCACTTCTGCCCCTCAGGCCTCCATGAGAGCCCCCGGACCCTGCCCGGGTAAGGCTGAGATCCGTGGCAGCCCCTTCCTGACTGACATGCCGGAGGGGGCTGGGCATCTCCCTGCTGGTGGTCCCGGACTCAGGGCTGCCCCTCCGGCTGGAAAGATTTACCATCTCCGGAGACTGTCCCTGCCTGGCCCAGTGAGCAAGGTGGCGACAGCATGGCAGCACAGAGAGGTGGTGGGGGCAGCACAAGATGCCGGGTGTGGAGGGGTGCCAGGAGGTGGGGCTGTGGGAAGCCCGAGGATGCTCTTGGTGGGCGCTGGGGTGGGAGCCCTGGCAGACTGTGGGCCGGTCTCCCTGCACAGGGTTAATTTGTAACCCTCAGCCCTGACTCCTGAGTCTCAGCTTGGCCCTGGGCTAAGCCACAGCTGGGACTTTCTCCTGCCCTGATTTCAAGTCCTTCCCAGGAGTAGGGGGCCCAGGACCAGTGGAGGTCAAGGTCATTGCAGCTCATGAATTCGGCTCATCACTGTTCCTCTGGCCTGTAGCCCCCAGTCCCTCTGCCTGTGTCTCCCCCATGATACTGCCTTTCTCCTACCAGCATAGCTTAGAAATGTTTGCACCTCCAGTCACTTGCTTTCTGGAGCCTGGGACCTGATAAGCCATGATGTATCCATCCCACCCGACATGAGTAAGATGGAGGCCCAAAGAGGTTTAGAAACTGGCCTGAGGATGCACAGCCAGCAAGTAGGGCAGGAGAGGGTAAGACCGGGTGCAGGAGAGAGTGTGGATGCATGCTCACCACATCTGTGCATCACACTGCCTTCAAGAACCGTTTGAGTCAGCCCCATCCTCAGGGAATACCCGGGCCATCCGGCAGGTTGGGGCTCAGAGAGGGTGGGAGGCTGCCTTAGGGCACACAGCCAGGCTAGGAAAATGAGAACCGGTCTCCAGCTTCCAGAGCACCTCCGTGCAGCAAACTGTCCCCCGAGTCCCTCTATTTGGGGAAAACCCACCAGTGGGGCAGAGAGCAGGTGGGTGGTGTGGTGCGGGCCTCGTGCCGCTGGCCCTCCTGCTTCCTGGGCTAGAACACTGAGCTCCGAGGGGTTTGGGGATAGTGGGTACTGGAAGACGTGGACTCCGATGGAGGTTGCTTTGCCATAGCCCTGACCCTGAGTGGGGTCTTACCTTCTTTGGTCCCAGCTGCTGCACGTTTAAATATAGCTATTGCCTCCACGTGGTGAGGCTCTAATGTCTATGAGGACGCTTTGAAAGTGGGAGGAGGAGGGATTACTTATACGAAGCTGGGGGTGGAGGCCTTCTATGTTAGGATGGAGAGGGGATCCTGGGGGCACTCTGGATGCTCTGTCCAGCAGCCCGAGGCTTCAGAATCATCAAGTTCCTGCCCTCATCTTGGTCACTGGTTTTGCTGGGACGTACTCACATATTTCAACCTTTCTGAGCCTCAGTTTCTCCTCCTTTAAGACTGGGCACTTGGCCGGGCTCATCTTGGAAGTCCTTAGCCACACTGACATTTGTGCCTCTGAGAGAGCCCCTGGGAACCCCTGCAGGACTAGGGAGTGGTCCACAAGCCAGAGAGGCCCGGAAGGGGGCTGGGGACTTCGTGGCTACTGCCCTGGCTGGGGCAGGGTGGCGGCGTCAGTTCCCGAATGTGGGTTTGCAGGGCTGTGTCAGGCAAGAGGCTCCTCTGCTTTATATAACAAACCTGCAGATAGAAGTCAGAGCAGAGAATTTTTCTCCCCAAGCACTGACGCATTCACTCCCACTCAAGCTCCAGCAAGAAAGAGAGAAAAAAATATCTGAATTAAGCTGCTGTCGTCTGCCCCCCTGGTTAGGGTGTGGGTGGGGGGAAGGCAGGGGAGGATAAATCCAGGTCAGGTCCAGGCCCAAGTCGAACTTAAGTTAAAATTCCTCTGTGTCTCCGTTGGTTAGGATCTCATATGTCACAAAGTGCTTCCTTGTGCGTTTTGTTGATTCATCACTGGCCGAGCACCTACTACGTGTCAGGCACAATGCTAGGTGCTGGGGTCACATCAGTGAATACAACTGCCAGAGATCCCAGCCCTCGGCGTGCTGAGCATCGACTGGAGAAGACAGACAGTCCTCAAAATAAACAGATTTGGTCTGTTAGAAGGAAAAAAGCGCTGTGATTTAAAAAAGCAGGGAGTCGGGGGTGGTGGGGAAGGTGTTGAGGTTTTAAGTAGTGGGTCAGGGAAGAAGGGGGCATTCAGGGAGCTGGGCGGGGACGCATGGGTGTCTCCAGGGCAGCACTCCTCAGTGCGGGATTCGGCCTCCAAGGGGACATTTTGCAATTTCTGGACACAGTTTTGGTTGTTACATTTTGGTTGGGGGGTGCTCGGGCACCTAGTACATAGAGGCCAGGGATGATGCCAAATGTCCTACACAGAACAGCCTCCATAACAAAGAATTATGTGGTCCAAGATGTCAGTGGTGTCTGCTGTTGAGAAAACCCTGCTCTAAGGGTCCAGGTATTTTTAAAGCTTCATTCTCATAACTATCCTGCAAAGCAGGTGTTATCATGTCCATTTTACAGGTGAGGGAATGGAGGCTCAGAGAACCTCAATCACTCGTCCAGGACACACAGCTGAGCAATGGCTCAAGCCTTCTCTACCACCCAAATACCCAGAACATTCCCATCTTTTCCTGCCTGTAATCCTCCAAACAGTCCTTGAGGTCCAGCCTAATGTACACCTCCTCTAAGAAACGTCTCCTGATCACTTGCAGCTGGAAGTGGTCTCTCCCTCCTGTAAAGCCTGGCACATTTGGGGTCTGTTCTGGAACACGGTGTTTTTACCTGGTGTTTAAGGCAGCCCAGAACAGTGGATGTCTAGGGGCTGGGAGGAAAACCAGATCTGCCACTAAGCAGCTGTGTGGCTTTGGGCAAGTCATTAAACCTCTCTGATTCTCAGCTTCTGCATCTTTAGAATGGGGATAAAAATCATCCCTTTGCAAGAATTAATGAGAGCAGATGTGTGTGTGCTGAGCATAAGGTCCAAAACACAGTAGGTGTTCTACTAAGAAAAGCTCTGATACTTTGTGGTTATGTCTTAGCTGTCCATCAGGCTGGGAGACTTCTGAGGGCAGAGATGGGCCTTGTTCTTCCCTCTACTCCTCACAGGGCCTGGCAAGAGCCAGGTCGGCATTTGTTGATCGACTGCATAAACATGGTGATCTGATAGCATTTATTGGGATTGAGGTGCTCTCTTCAAGCTCAGCACCAGCACCTTCGGGAGAAGGAGCTCAGGGTTAAGGACAAGAGGGTCTGGGTCTTTGCAGATACTCAAAAGTAATTCAGACAAGTGTTGCCTGAATCAGGAAGTGGATGGATGAATGGATGGATAATGAAAGATGTGTGAGTGGGCTGGTGAGAGATGGAGGGGTGGGGAGATGAAGGGGGCAGAGGATGCGTAGGGGATGGACAGCTGATACGTGGGTGAGTGGGGCACAGATAGACTGATGGACCAGGGTGAGTGGAGATGGATGGGAGGTAGACAGGTGGGTGGCAGGGAATGCGTAGGGGATTGACAAGGGGGTGGCAGATAAATGGATGGATGGATAGATGGATGGGGAGGTATGTGAAGGGATAAGTAGATTGAGACATTATTTCCTTCGATGAATATTTATATCTACTTTATGCTGGATGCTGGGAAACACTGTGACACCAGGACGTACAAGGTCCCTGTCCTCCTGACACTCATATGACAGGTAATAGATGACTGGCTGGTGGAGGCATTATCTCCAGTTACAGAAAAGAAAATTTCAGCTCTGAGAAGAAAAGACCCCCCAGTTAGTTACACAACCTTCTCAAGCGGAACCAAGAGCAGAGCCTGGCCGGGGCCATTCAGGCACCACGGCAGAGGGCGGAGACGTTAGGACAGGCCGCCTCCGTGGCTCTTTAAGCCCTGGAGGTGGGCAGTGGAAGCAAGTCAGAAGAGCAAATTGACCTGCCCGAGCTTATCCCTCCTGTCCGCTGGACAGCCTCTCCCGGGTCCAGGCCATCCGCGGGCACCATTTTTCTGGGAATTCCTCTGGAAGTCACCAGGCCGGCTCCTGGCTCTACTCAACAGGACCTGGGGGGGCTGCAGCTGAGTCATTCTGAGGTCCCACTGTGGGAGAAGGAGGGTGATAAAGCGCCTTTCACATCCTGTTTCCTCAGAGAGAAAGGGCTACCGGTGACTCAGGGACCAGCGGCAGGGAGCCCGCCGCCCACCTCGGGGCTACTACTGCTGCCCCCTGATGGCCCAGCCTCACCCTGCAAGCCCTGCACCCTCTTTCCCACAAAGCAGGGTGGGCCGAGGCAGGGGAAATGATGAGAGAAGGGGTGGCAGATTCTAGAAGGTGTGTGTGCACGCCTGTATTTGGGAAGGCGGAGCGTGTTTGGTTTGCGTGTCCACACACATAAGTATTTGTGTGTGAGCTGTGTGTGTTTTGGTGGAACCCCGGGGGGTCACCTGGGGCCTCCCTAGCTCTGCAGAGCTAAATTAGTTTGTTCCCTCAGCTCCACTGCCCTGGAAGTCCTGGCCTCTAGATTTTTGCAAAACCCTCTAAGGTCATGCTTCGCGGCATATGACCTTGACCCAGATCTGACACTCAGGTTCTTCCTCATTTTTTGCATACCCCTCTAGAGCTTACAGCAAACAGAGTAAATTTTGCTGGAGATTTTAGGGGAAGGTGGAAATGCAATGCAAACCACTTCAAATGTTTATATAAAATGTCTGGGTTCTCAGCTATCTGTTGGGTCACCGTCATTCTGTCCTGGGGTTTCTGTCTGGCTCCACGTGGGACGCAGCCATCTGCAGGCCCCCGCCCATCTCACTCTGTCCCCACTCCATGTACAACGCGTCTCCATTCCTCCTCCTTACGCCTGCTCCCAGCTTGCCCTGGGAATCCAAATGGCCCATTGCGTTCCTCCCAAGAAAGTGCTTCCAAAATCATCCTGGCTCTTAATGGCAGAACAAAGGATCACCTACTCAGCACACTCCTTAGAAGGTGGTTGTACTTATATATTTAACAAATTTTATTATCCGCTATGTGTGCCTGGTTGCATGTATGCCTTTATGTGTTTTTTTGGGGGGTGGGGGGCATATATGTGTCATTGTGTTTGTTGCTATGAGTGTACGCGTGTGTCATAGGGTATACACGTGGGCTGTGGATGGACCGAGGTCTGGGTGTGTCCCAGAGGTTGCGGAAATCCATGAATACGGATCAGGCTGAGAGGGACGGATGGGATATGGTTGGGAGGGGGCGATAGTTGAGCAGGTGACTTTACTGGAGTAAAAGCATGGTGGGGGGAAGGGCAGCGCCCTGGGCCCAGAAGGGCCGGGAGCCAGGCCCGGCAGGAGAGCCTGTTCCATCACTTGCTGGCTGTGTGACCTCAGGCAGATCCTTGTCAGTCTCACACTCCTCTCCCCTGGGTGAACCAACTATAGCGATTTCATTTTTAAAATTAAACACAATGTGCCAGGCAATAAGAGCTTTATAAGTAAGAATTCATTTTCATCACCTTACAGCAACCCTCTGAGGTAGGTTCTATTGCTGTCTCTATTTTACAGGTGGGGAAACTGAGGCATAGAGAGATGTGGCCCGGGACAGGGGGCTGAGGTCAAGGGTGTGGGGCATCGGTTCTGGTTTGGGGGGTGCGCGGCGGGGACAAGCTGGCGTGGGGCTGGGAAGCCAGATGCCCATGGACAGTCCTGCTGACTGGGGGCCTCTGTGGGCTCAGGACAGCACCACGGTGTGAAGAAGTGTAACATCACGTGCGGCAAAATGACCTCGGAGATCCCCGTGGCTCGTCTAGTTCACTACCAACGAAATCAAGAATCATGCGGCAAACGTGCCATCATGTAGGTACTGCTCTCTTGGCCTCTGAGTTCCTTTCAGGCCCCGGGGGTGGTTCCCTGGCCTCCGCTAATCCGTGTCCACATCCTGTCACCCAAAGCTGGGCTCTTCTCTTGCTCCTGACCTGCTAGCCTCCTCGCCAATCTTACTATCTGTGCCACAGGGCAAAGATGAGCTGTGGCTTCCTGAACGGCCGTGGCCTGGAGATGCCACCCAGGGTGATGATTCCTTCTGGGCCAAAGGGTGTTTATGCAGCCCTCGAACCTGCTGGATTTCATGGGGGATGAAAACACGGTGCTCTGAATGTGCAGGCTCCAGCCGCCAACAGATCTGGTGCAAATCCTGGCTTCACCACTTACAGACTGGGTGGCCCTGGTCATGTTGCCTACCCTCTGCGCTTTAGTTTCCTTATCTGTAAAATGGGTAGTTTGGGGAAGCTGAAAAGAGATAATGAAACTAAAGTGCTTGGCAGGGTGCCCAGAAGCTGCTGGCAATAGGAGAGGCCAAGGTTATTATCACCATTGGACAGATGGGGAAATAGAATCCCTCTGAGACTTTGGGGAGGGGTCAAGCCAAGCCAGCTTCCCCTCTGGCTGTTGGGATCCCTGGCCATCGTGGCTGCTTGCTCCTCTGGGGTCCTTCTTGGGTACTGCCAATCGCCCAGCCCTGAGGCCTTTCCCCAGGACTGACCTTTGGGTCTTAAAGCGGCCTCAGCCAGACTCAACCAGACCCTGAGTCCTGGCAACAGGAAATGGCCAGTGGGCCTTTGAAGTAGGGTCTCAGCTAAAGGAAGTTGTACTTCCTCCCACTGATTGTTACTAAGAGGAGCATGTGTGCTACTGCCTGACCTCTCTGCTCACCTGTCAAGACTGGCTTCCCCCAGACTCCCCCACGTATATGTTTCTATTTTGTAGGTGAAGGGGAAGTGGGACGCTCCAGAGAGGGAATGATGGCACTAGGGCAGCACTGCACCTGTGGGGCCTACAGGGTCACGCTTGCTTTCTGGACCTCTCTGGCTTCCTAGCATACTGGAGCCAGGCACATTTACATTACCTCTCTGAGCCTTGGTTTTCTCATCTGTAAAATGGGGGTGCACGTGGTAGCCATCTTACAGGATGGGTGTGAAGTTAAACCAGGCAAAATGCCTAGCACAGGTCATGGCGTGGAGCAAGGGTCCCCGCCAGCTCTGAGCTGTGGTCTCGGTAGTAAACCGGCCACACGCAGCTTCAAAGGAAGTTCAAGATTTGGATGGCGCTCAGGGTCCCAGCAGGGCCACCATATATAGGGTCGGAGCTCCCTAGGGGCCCTTTCAGTCTGAGGATACACACTAGGAGAAGAGGGTAGAGGTCCGGAGGGCAGCCTGCGACCGAGGGAGAGGAGGAAGAGGACGTTATGACATCGAGTCCTTTCCAGAGTGAGGAGGCCCCACCACCAAGCTTGCCAGAGAACACCGGTGACATCTTCTCCCAATCAGAAAACTTGCAGCCCACAGCCCCCACCTTCATGTTAATGACATTATTATTAACATTGTTATTATTTTGCTGATCTCCTACTCTGAACCAGGGGCTTTACATCATTTTCATCTTCTACAATAACACAGAAGTAGGGTGACCCACTTGTCCCAGTTTGCTGGAATTTTCACAAAAAGACCCGCATCTTGAGAACGCCCTCAGTCCCAGTTTTTCTGGGATGGTTGGTCACCCCGCGGAAGGTAGGACTCTCTTTCCGGTTCTCAGGTGAGAACACGGAAGTTCCATAAGCTGAGCTGCCCCAGCTAAGAACTCACAGCTCACAGCTAGTAAGTGGTGGGGGCAGGATTTCTAGCCGGGTCTGCTCACCTGCAGTGCATGTGCATGATACCCCTACTCCGCATGGCATCTGGGCATCACTGGGTCCCTCGTCTTCCTTCCTTGCAGCCTGAAGACCATGAAGGAAAAGTTATTCTGTGCTGACCCGCAGGAGAAATGGGTCCAGAAAGCCATGGAGCACCTAGACCGCAAGGCTGCTGCTCGGGCTCCGAATGGCGGCACATTCGAGAAGCAAATCGGCGTGGGTGAGCCCAGGACCAGCCCAGCCACCAGGGGGATGGACTGGTCTGAGGCCTCAGAGACCAAATTCACAAGCGAAAGCAGTAGCCGGGAGACACAGAGGGCCTTCGGGACTTCCCCAGAGCTGCCACCAGTAGTGGCTGATTCCAGGGGGACCAGGTCCCCCTCCACTTCAAAGACTCCGGATGGAGGGCCCGAGACAACTGAGCTTTTCAACAAGCCTGCCGTCACCACCACCACGTCTTGGCAGAGTTCTACCGCCTACCAACCTGGGGCAGACCTCGAGGCTGACGGGAAAGCCTCTGAGGCCCCCTCCACCCAGGCCCCCGCCACCCAGACCCCCTCCACCCAGGCCCCCTCCACCCAGACCCCCTCCACCCAGACCCCCTCCACCCAGACCCTCCCCACCCAGGCCCCCTCCACCCAGGCCCCCTCCACCCAGGCCCTCACTATTTCGCACACAGTCCCAGAGAACAACACTGGGTCCGAAGGCCAACCTGGGTGGATCAAGGGACAGGACCCCACGCCAGAGAACTCTCTAGGGTCCAAAGAATTGGGTCCCACTTCAGCTCACACGGATGCTGTCATGGGGCTCGGCAGCGTGTCCGATGTCTTCGTGGTCCCTGTATCCTCTGAAGGGGTCCCCAGCACGGATCCACTGGCCTCTGGCAGCTGGACCCCCAAGGCCAAGGAGCCCATTCACGCCACCGTGGATCCCCAGAGGCTGGGTGTCCTCGTCACTCCCATCCCCGACTCCCAGGCAGCCACCCGAAGGCAGGCAGTGGGGCTGTTGGCCTTCCTCGGTCTCCTCTTCTGCCTGGGGGTGGCCATGTTTGCCTACCAGAGCCTTCAGGGCTGCCCCCGCAAGATGGCAGGAGACATGGTGGAGGGGCTTCGCTACGTCCCCCGGAGCTGTGGCAGTAACTCGTACGTCCTGGTGCCAGTATGAGCTGCCCACCTGCCTGCATCCAGTTGTTCAATTCAGCTGCCTGGGGTCCCCCATCCTCACACTCACCCTCACCCAGGAGTCTGGCCCAAGCTGGAATGACTGGAGCGAGGAGGTGGGATCCTCTGGGCGGAACCACCCCCAGCTCCTGGAGGCCACCCTTGACCATCCTTGACCTACTGCGGACCGAGGGGGTGGCCTCCACAACTCACTCCAATGTCCCAAGTCAGAGAACTCCCCTCCGCTGTTGGCTGGTTAGAGGGTCCCTCAGATACCATGCCAGCCCCAGTGAACAATTATTTATTGAACTCCCGGCCCCTCTGACCCATACCCCTGCGGGTACCACAGCCATCCCTTCTTACCAACGAGGCTTAGGCCAGGCCCCTTCTCCCCACTCCCTCAGACCTCATCGTGTCTCTCGGTCCCGCTGTGGTTGCCAGTCACCCCGGCCACCTGCGGTGCTAGCTCCCCTGACCCCTGTATAGACCCCATGCCCCAGCCGGGGGCCTGTCTTTTCTTGCATGAGGCTAGTGTGGTGTTTCCTGGGACTGATCCCGGCGAAGGATCTGCCCTCAGGTAGGCATCATGGGAATGGGAAATGAAGTTATCCAGTGGTTTTGATTCCCACCCGCTGCCTTGCCCCGTCTGTGCTGTGAAGGAGCATTGACTACGAGCATGAAGGTCGGGGGCGTCTAGTCCCAGGCCCACCAGCAATCCATCAAGGCATTCATACCTCTGGTTTCCCACCTGTGAAAGGGGAGAGGGACAGCAAATATGTGGCAATAGCCTGTAGCCCTGGCAGGCATCACTAGTTGATCCAGAGACCCCTTTCTGCAGACCCTGGGTGCAGCCTCTCAACCTTCATCAGAAGAAATGGTCTCTGCCAATCGATGAGACCGGCACTTCCATGGACGCTGGGACCTGGAGGTCCTGCCCCGTTGTCAGCAGTGTGGGCCCCCTGGCGGGGGCTAGGCTGGGGTACTTGAGGCGCAGAGACCAACTTTGAAGGCCCCCCCTCCGGCCCCGCTGGCTTTGAGACGAGTGACAGGCTGAAGGAGGAGGGGAGGCCTGCAGGCTCCGAGAAAGGAGCCAGGGAGCGGCTGCAGCTCCTTCGCTTCTTCGTTAGGGACCCGAGTCAGGCATTTTCTCTTTCTTTCCTGCTGCCTGGGTCCTCTTCCACCTCTCACGCCCTGAAAACACTGTCCTCTGCACTCTGATTTCTTCTCCCCTCACCTTCATCCGCCCCGCAGGCAGGGCCAGGAATTTCCATGAGATCAGAATCCACCAGGGAAAGCTGAGGTTCCCGTGTTTACTTCTGAAAGGGACTCTGTCTTGTGGGGAGGGACCAGCAGGGGAGGGAAGCTGTGGGCATGAAGTCAGAGGTTCTCTTTTTGGCACTGAAGACTCGGGGCAGGCCTGGATGGGGCCGAAGGCTCACCGGGCCGGCCAGCACCCCGCAGTCAGAGCCGGACCTGCAGGTCTCTCAGGTCCCTGGCGGCAGCTCCCCACCTCCCTCCGATTGTCTCTGATGGTGTTCTTTGCCCTCCACCAGAGGGGTGTCCCATGGGCTAGGCTTCCCCCAGGTACAGGTGACATGCTCCTTTGTAGACAGATGCTGAGAGGAAGCACCCAGGGCTCCGGTCCACAGAGAGGGAAGCCGTGTTCCCTGCCGGCCTGGCTCTCCTGCACTCCCCTGCAGGTCATGGCACAGGATGTTTGGGCCTGGCTCCGGTTGGCGGCACTCTGACAGCTCAGAGAGGAAGACAGCGGATCTGAATGCACTTTTGGGGGCTTCTCTGGCCTGGGAGCCTTCAAGGGACGGGCACCCGTGAAGGGGCTCCCCTCTGTGAGAAAGCAGCTGGGGACAGCGTGTCCCCCTTCCACGGATTTTGTGAGCTCCGCCAAGCAGGACAGGTACAAAGACAATTTGGGGAGGACTTCAGAAGGAGTTGATTGATCCTTTTGCTTTTCCAACACTATCACCAATGTCTGTGCCATTTTGTATTTTACTAATAAAATTGAAAAGTCTTGTGAATCAAATAAAGTTGATTTCCTAGGGCAGGCTCAGGACCAGAGCCTCCGGAGGATGGAACAAAGGAGAGGCCAAGACTCTCTGGGAAAGCGGGACTTCCCTGGTGGTCCAGTGGTTAAGACTCCACGCTTCCACTGCAGGGGGCATGGGTCAATCCCTGGTCCGGGAGCTGAGTTTCCGCATGCCAAGCTGTGTGGCCAAAACAAAGAAACAAACAAACAAAAGACTCTCTGGAGAAGTACTGGGGACCCGTGGGGCAGAGGGGCAGGATCTTTACAGTCAGCAGGAGAAGGGGGCACTGGGAATGGGGCTGGGGAGGGTTGAGTCTCTGGCCTGGCTCTGCTCTGCCCAGGTATGTGACATTGGGCCATGTATAAAATCAGGTGTGAGACTTCTGGTGGCTCCCATCCCTGAAAGGAATCATAATCCCTTATGAACCACCACCCCACCCCTGGCCCATGTCTACTAAGCCACCATCTTGGGGGCCTTGGTATCACCATTAGTGATCTAGTGACTCACAGGAACACACTGGGCCACATTTTCCTCTTTACTGCCTTGACTCATTGCTGGTCCAGATAAAGATCAAAGAGGGATTACTCCTCAAGGGACTCGGGTGTTCATTGATATGACCCAAGTATAAGCCCCCAGTGCCCGAGGTGGCATCATAAGAGCTGCTCTGTACAGTTGTGTAGGTTGGAAACTGTACAAGGTGCCAAAGGCCAAGCCCAGCTTATTATTATACAGTATTTCATGGATTCTTAGAGGCACATTTTTTTTCACATTGTGACATCTTTGGAATTGGGATTTGTCCTACAGTCAGTGACATCACAGTTTAATTGACAGGTCTTTTGTTCTTTATTAGTAGTTTATTAAATATCAGAATGTTTTGCAATCAAAGCCATCTTAGATTCGATGTCTACATGGTATTTTTAAAAATTAGAGGCAACATTTAAAAATCAGGAAATTGGGTTTCCCTGGTGGCGCAGTGGTTGTGAGTCCGCCTGCCGATGCAGGGGACTCGGGTTCGTGCCCCGGTCCAGGAAGATCCCACATGCCGCGGAGCGGCTGGGCCCGTGAGCCATGGCTGCTGAGCCTGCGCGTCCGGAGTCTGTGCTCCGCAACGGGAGAGGCCACAACAGTGAGAGGCCCGCGTACCGCAAACTAAATAAATAAATAAATAAAAATCAGGAAATTACACACACCAGCTCACTTTTCTATGTTCTCTCAGGTGATTCAGAAGGTCTGGTCCCACTGGGTGGTTTAACCCCCAGGATGACAGTGGGCAGGGCCTGAGCAGTGGCTGCCCCTTGAGAGGGGGCAGGCCAGGCTGAGAACCCCCAGTTTTCTACCATCCTTTCCACCTCTTGGTGGTCTGGACCCTGTGGCCATGTCAGTGGCCATTTATCATCACCGTTCTCTTGTTTTTCTTATACTAAGGATATTTTTCTCTGAGCCCAAGTCTTCATCAAAAGTAGGACAAGGAAAGACAGAATATGATGGGCACATAATTTTTCTTACACATTGCTTGCCTCATTTTCCTACCTGCCAAGCCCCATAGACATTTGCGTTTGAGGTTCCTGCAAGAATCTGAGATCGCTGCCTCTGCGCCAGCAGCACGTTCTATTTATTTATTTTTTTCTTGGCTGCAGCCTGCGCGGCATGCAGGATTCCCCAGCCAGAGATCAAATCCACGCCCCCTGCAATGGAAGCGGAGTCTTAACCACTGGACCGCCAGGGAAGACGCTGCAAATTCTAGTACTGCCCTTAGCAGTGTGCAGTAGCTCTCCCGTTCCACCCCAAGTCCAGTCCCTCCTGCTTCTGCCCATTCCCACCCCCAGGAAGGAGCTTGGAGGCAAAGTCACAGCCCCACAGCCTCTCCCCGAATACCACCCTTTCAGCAACATGAGACACCAACGGAGGCTTTGAAATGAAAATGCTTGTCCCCGTCTTTTCATCACATTCTCAGATAAGGAACTCTTCATATGCCAGAAGAGGATGGAGAGTGGGGAAATTTTATTCCCCCTCAGTCCAGAGCACCTCCCTAGGGATGCTGGGTGTTTGTGTTTTATTTTCTCTTTCAGTTACAGAGCTAAACTTTAGCTGAAGCGATTCTTTGCAATTAGTGCAGAGTTTCATAGAGACTTGGAGGCCTCTGAAATCTTGGATAGAGCAATCAGGGCTCTGAGATATAATAATAAAAATATTATTATTATTAAAATAGCCATTGTTTATTTAATGTTTACCATGTGCCAGGCAATATACTAGGTTCTTTACGTACAAGGGCTCCCACCTTACAAATGACGAGGGTAAGGCTTTCAAAGCGAACAAGACTTGCCCAAGGTCACACAGCTTGTAAGCAGCAAAGCTGGAATAGGACCTGAAGTTTTTCTCCAGGACTTCAATCTTAATCACTATTTCTGAAAGCGTGAGCCACAGATTGTCAAAAGTACAGACTCCCGAGCCCCACTTCAGCCCTGCTGAATTCAGACTGCAGGGGTGGGAGAGCTGGGAATCTTCAAGCAGTGGCCCCTTCCCCTTCCTCCCCTCCTCTCCCCCTCCCCCACTACCCTGCCTTCCAGATTAGGGGATCTGGCTCCTAGCCAAAGTTTTAGAGCCCTCTGCACCAGGCCAGCCCACCCCCACCCCTCCCAGGTTTGCAGAGTCCTTTGGGTGGTAGCTACCTGCATTCTTCTCACCCTCTGCCCTTTGTTGTTATTCCCCTTTCGCTCTCCTTTGTTCTCTGTACATTCCCCAAAAGGGTGAGGCCAGACAGAAAAACACAGACACAAATGGCTGGGAATTTCCAGCACGAGGCTGAATAATAGGCATCTGAGTGTGTGTGTGTATGTGTGTGTGTGTGTGTGTGTGTATGTGTGCCCCTGTGCGACTAATAGCTCAGGAGACCACCCCGGGCCCCATTTACTTCTTCTCAGTCATGTGCTTTCCTGGATAAATAATGTTTCCGCTACTGGGATTAAAGTAGAGATCTAGGGCTAGGCTGGCTTTCCCCAGATGACTGCAAACTTCAGCGGCCAGACCCACGCAGGATCTCATTAATCTCACCAGATCAGCTGGTGATGTTGATGCCTCTGAACCTAGGAGAATTCCAAAGCAGGGAATGTTTTGGAAGAGATGCCCCCTCTTACCTTCAAGGGATCTGTTGCCCCCAGACGACAGAACAGAATTATTTATAATGAGCCTCTTGTTTTTTATCCATACAGGAGTGTAATGTAACATGGTGATCTTTGGCTGTATGACTTTAGGCAAGTTGCTTAACCTTTCCGGGCTTTGATTTTTCTCCTCTGTAGAATAGGAATAATAACAACTCTCCTCGTAGGGGAAGATGTCATAAGATAATCCTTGCTGAACACTTAGAAAAATGACGTGCCTGTAGTGAGCTCTCGGTAAATTAGAATCTATGATCAGGCGATAGATATTTCCAAAGGGTTCGAAACATCCTATTTCTATTCACTTTTGCTATTGGTTACCCAAACAAGACTATAGCATTATAAGATGTGTGTAAAGAAAAGCAGTCTTCCTGGTTTTCGGTAAAGATGAAGACATGTTATAGTGTCAGCAAGCAGATAAAAATCATTTGTAATCTGCATAATTTTTTCCCTAAGCTGATAGATGCTGTTCAAATTGGTGTAACTTTTTCCCTCTAAATTGCTTTTGAACTTGGCAAGGTCAAAACTCATGAACCCCAAGTAATCAGAAGCAGACTAGCAAGACGCCTGAATCTTAGACTTGGACAGAATGGGAAGTTCGTTTCAGCATCAGTCTCTCTGAGTCGTTCTGGCTTACTGCCCCTAGGCATTCAAGAGCGCTGCTCTTCTTGCCGCCTTGGCGTTGGTGAGATGCCACATGACCAGTTCTGAACTGGCAGTGGGAGAAAGGTTTGTCAAACCAGATTCAAACATTTAATTATCAGTGAGAGAGCCTTCAGAACTTTTAGTTCCTTGGGTCCAGAACTTGGCAATATTCCAGAAGATGACAGGTGCGTTACCCTGGGTCCCACAGTGAGGATGACTTAGAACCTCCAGCCAGAGAAAGAGCCCCAGCAGATCTATGTGGAAGAAACAAAGCTTTGTGGTTTTAAACCACTGAGAGTTTGAGGCTATTTGTCATTGCAACATAACCTAGCCTATCCTGATTGATGCAGCAATCAGGAAGAAGAAATATATTACTTGGTCTAAGTAGGAATGGCTTGTCAGTAATGTGCATGACGCTGTTAAAAGGCTCGAACCATTCCCTTAACTGGGGTAAACAAGCTTTCCGTTATCGAGCTCACCTGTCTTCACTTGCTCTCTTGGCAGACGGGATGAAGTTCATCCTTAGCCCACCAGCTGCTAATGGATTTATCTGGGGTTCTCACTGAGTGGAGCTGGAAAGGAGAAGGGTTTTGTAGTTGCTTTGAGATACACTGATACTCGGGAGTCCTAATGACTCAGATACGCTGGTGATCACCGCAGCAGACAAGGAAGGAAACAGAGAGAAGAATATTAAAATGATTGAGCACCGGCTGTTTGCCAGATGATCTACATTAATCAGTCTTTCACGTACCTCCTAAGCCCAGAAGCCCAAGCAGTGTAACCTAGGCCTGTTGGCACAGAAATCGAGCAGAGTTCTAGGGACTGACAAGTGCATGTTCCGTGTCTTCGTTTTCCTAGAGGATTTCAACTGGCCCGCTGGCTCCAGGCTCATTTCCCCTGATGCGGGTTCCCCCGTTCTCACTCTACTCCCCCACATCACCTTTGGCACACATTTTGTTTTGTTTTTTTTTACATCCTCAAGTCATTCTTCTCTCTCATACCTCTGAGCCATTGCACTGGCTGTTCTCTCTTCCTGGAATAACTTCCCCCTTCACTGTTGCCCTTGCCAACTCCTACTCACCCTTTGGTCTCAGCTTAGATGTCACTTCCTCCAGGAGGCCTTCCCTGACTTAGCTTAATGAAGGCTCCCTGCCACGGGTACTCACCTCACCTGCGCCCATTGTATCCCTCATGTGACCCAGCTTGTTTCATGGTGCTTCCGTAAGACCCGTGAGAGCAGGCATGTGTGTTGTGTTCCCTTTGTGCCTCAGTGACCCCTACAGGTCCTGGAAGAAGAGAAAGAGGGGAAGGGCCAGGGCCCACGGCTGTCTGTGTCCATTGGCCCTCTCTGACCTGGTGCCTGTGCCACACCCCTTTCTGATTTATTCAAAGCCCGCCCATCCATGGCGGGGAGGGGCATTTCAAGGCATTTCCTGGTGAAAATATTTAACTGCCTCAAAGGGATGTCAGAGACTGAAAGTGGCCTTCTGTGGAAATGTGTTCAAGTCACCCTGGAAACTCTCTGACCCTCCGCCATCTCGTCCTGGTCAAGAAATTGCTCCTCAGGCCCAGCAAGGACCCCTGGGAAGCCTGGACTGGGTCAAGGCTCTGATTGTCACCCAAACGCACAGAGGGGCGAGCAGGTGGAGGGAGAACCTAGCATCCTGGGATCTCAAGGGTCTCAGTGTGGGCGCCTCTGCCTGGCCTGGCCACTTTCTTGGGTCTTCCCTTCTCCTCCCCAGCCCTGGTTCTCACTGTCCCTGTGCAGCCTGCTTCCTCGTTTTTATATATCATCATGACTGCCATCAACATGATGGAGCTGAAGTCCTGTCGGCGTGAACACTGAGAGGCCAGGTACGTAGGCCCGGGTCCTCTTTCCAGGGTGTCAGGAGCAGAAGCGGAGGGGCCCCTGGGTGGGAAGGGGAGCAGGGGGAGGAGGAGAAGTCGTTCATTTACGGCCAGAGACACCGATGAATAGGACACTAGCCTCCTCCTCCTCGGGAGGCTCACTGTCCCTGTCACACACCACTGTGTGCCTTCGAATGAATTTTCTCATTTATTTATTTTATTTATTTATTTTTGGCTGCACTGGGTCTTCGTTGCTGCGCACAGTCTTTTTCTAGTTGTGGCGAGCGGAGGCTTCTCTTCGTTGCGGAGCACAGGCTCTAGGCGCGCGGGCTCAGTAGTCGTGGCGCACGGGATTAGATGCTCCGCAGCATGTGGGATCTTCCCGGACCAGGGCTCAAACCCGTGTCCCCTGCATTGGCAGGTGGATTCTTTTTATTTTTTTATTTTTTTTTTTGCGATACGTGGGCCTCCGACCGCCGCGGCCTCTCCCGTTGCGGAGCACAGGCTCCGGACGCGCAGGCTCAGCGGCCATGGCTCACGGGCCCAGATGCTCCGCGGCATGTGGGATCTTCCCGGACCGGGGCACGAACCCGCGTCCCCTGCATCGGCAGGCGGACTTTCAACCACTGCGCCACCAGGGAAGCCCCCAAATTTTCTCATTTAAATCCCTTCCTCAGGTTTCAGATGATGTCCTACTAATAGGAGCCCCATTTTCTAGATGGAAGTGCTGAGGCACAGACCGATTAAGGGAACTTACCTTGACCAAGCCAGCAGGCAGTCCAGCTCCAGAGACCCCACTCTCCTTTTTGTAAATTGTAGTATAGTTATTGTATGGAAGAGCATACAATATAAAAAGAAAGAAATACATTGATACCTGTCAACACACATGACTCTCAAGTTCAACACTGCAAAATGTGAAAGTACAGATACAATATGACAGTGTTAATATGAAGCATAAAAACATGCATGAACAGTGCTATATATTGTTTAGGGACATACACCTATTAGTAAAATATGAAGAAATGCGTGGGACTAATGGATGCCCAGTTCAGTTTTCTCTAATGCATAGAGGGATGGATTAGGAGAGGCACACAGGGCCGCCGTGAGCAGTAATATTGACTCTTACCTGGTGGTGGGTTCATGGCTATGGTTAATGGTGCTGGTGTCCCGCCCAGAGCCCCACTCCCTTCGGCTGCTTTTACTTCTAATTCTCACTTTAAAGCCCCTGCGGGGCCAGGCAGAAACTCCCTGGGGGACCGTGCCTGACATCACACCTTATCTGGGCTTCCATCCCTTCCCTGCCCTCATTCCCACACTCCTCCCCATCTCCCCTGAGAGCACGTCCTTAATGAGCCCAACCTCAGACATCGGAGACAGCCTGTCACCCTGCTCCCCAGCCTGTACCCCACAGGAGGTGACTGGGGGAAGAGAGGTCGGACAGGCTAAGAAAAACTTCAAGGAGTAGATGGTACAGATACCCAGCTCCCTAAAGACATCTATACATTCAATGTGATCCCAATAAAAATACCAAATTATTTTTGGAGTTAGATTAGATAGTTTTAGTTTCATCTAAAAAAAACAACAAAAAAAACCCATGAGTCTGGAGAGTTGATGGGACGGAGGCAAGGCAGGAAGGAGGGAGATCCTCAAGCAAGTGGGGTTGAGGGGGAAGCCCCGCGTGTGGTAGGACAAGCACAACCCACCTGGCTGGGCCCGGAGGGCGGCTGAGGCGCCGGCTTCTCTCTGGAAAGGGAACAGCGCCTTAGCCTCCTCTGCGGGCTCATACTTCCCGGGTCTGGACCCTGCTCAGAAGTGGCCACACCCCCTCTGCACCCTCAGCCCTCACTGGGGGAGCCATGATCCACGTAGGACTGTGCCACGTGTCAGATGGCCCAACGCCGCTGCTCTTGTCTCTGTTGGCTTGTCTGCAGTGGCTGAGATTGGACAGGAATGCGGGGAAAGCCCTAGACTTTCAAAGAGGCCAGATCCACCAGGCAGGCTCCTTAGCAAGGGTGCCGTGTTCTCCTTCCAGGACGCTGGGCTCTGAGCGCTGACCCTGGTGCTGAACAAACCTTTCTTGGGAGCACGAGGGTCAGATTAGATAAGAAGGACCCCCACCCCGCCAGGCTGGCTGCAGACTTCTGACATCCGAACCAAAGATCCGTCATTGCTCCCCGAGGGCTAAGTGGCTTGAACCGGTCACTCGGCAGCACAGCCTGGAATTGTCTCAGTGATGTCAAGAGACCAAAGACCTGCCTGTGAAATAACTTGGAAACTGGGACACATGCTCCCCGGAAAGAGAGAGTTGGACTCTAGCGTGAATAAAAGGAACTGTTTTACAGGGCTGGAGCGGGAGCCCAGATGCAGTGCTAAAGCCCAGGCACGAGAGAGATTGAGACAAGTCCATCACCGGTAAGAGTGAGACTCCATGAGAAGTGCTCCTGTACTCTGCCCCCGGAACAATGTCAGCCATTATTGGTCCACTCACTGAATTCTACCAGTATGTAGAATATGGCCCACTGTGTGCCAGGGGGTATGCTTCAGACAAAGACTGAAAGGCCTTTGTCCCGTGGAACTTACATTCCAGTGGGGATGGGGGTAAGGGGATACGGGTAGGAGACAGGCAATGAACAGCAGGCAGAATAAGTAAGTCAGTGGTATAGTATGTTTGAGGGTGGTAAGTATTACAGCAAAAAGAAAAAGAAAAAATAGAGCAGAGGAAGAGGTGGGGGTGGGTTGCAGTTTTAAATAGGGTAGACCTCACTGAAAAGTGACATTTAAGTAAAATTTGAAGGAGGTGAAGGAACAAAGCACGCAGGTATCCAGGGAAAGAACATGCCAACGTTAGCAGGGTAGGGATGGGTGCAGAGCACACGAGGCCTTGTAGCTGCTGTGGGGTCCTTGGTGTCTCCTCTGAGTGCGACGGAAAGCCATGGGGATGCTCTGATCAGAGGACACTCACGTTCCCTGTCGCAGCTGTGCTGACAGTAGATTGTAGGGAGCAAGGATGGAGGTGGGGAGACGGCAGGAGGCAGTGTAGGAATCCAGGGGAGAGATGACAGGCTCTGGATGGATTCTGGAGTCAGAGCCAGGCGATCACCGGACAGATGGGAAGTGGGGGGTGAGAGAAAGAGGCGTAAAGGATGGCAGCCAGGTTTCTGGCCAAGTAACCGGACGGAAGGGGCTGGCAAAGCACAGAGGAGGAGCAGGTGTGGGAGTGAACGGGAATGGGGAATTCAGTTTTGGACTTGGCGGTTTGCGACATCTGTTTGACACGTTGAGTAGGCAGCTGACACACAAGTCTGGAGTTGGCGGGAGGAATTTGGGAGTCATTGGCATAGAGATGATATTTAAAGTCAGGAACACGTATTATTTGCCAGAGATAGGCGCTAAGGCAGTTGACGCGAACTCAAACCTTCTAATGCAGTTACTATTATTATTTTCACTTTATAGATGTGGAACCTAGGCTCAGAGGGAAATGACTTGCTTGAAATCCCCCAACTTGCTGATGGCAGAGCTGAATTCAAACCCGGGTTACCTGACTGTGAGTCTGTTCCCAGCCCCTTGGCTCCACAGTGACCCCCTTGCTTAATCCGTCATGGCATGCCAGATATGAGAAATGGGTAGAAATTGGTTTGCGGAGAAGTGGGTGGGTAATCTAGAAAAGCAGAGGACAGGAGACGCAAACCCAGGCACAGAATATAAGGTGAACCCTGGGGATCCCTGAGATGACACTGACTAGGGAGGGATGGACCAGATTGACAGTAGGGCTTAAAGACTGGCCTGAAGAGTTTCTAGTGGAGGCAGAAGGAAGCAGGGAGCCACCAATGGTTCTTGAGCGGGGGGGCAGTAGCCCTTGAGAAAGACCTATCAGACATAAGCATGCAGGTGGGTGGCGTCTAGAGGACCAGAGAGGAGGAAATAGGATTGGAAATTGTTGATACAGTCTGGGTATGAAGGATTCGTGTGGAGCCAGTGGGAATGAAGAGGAAGTGAGAAAGCTGAGCGTTGCCTGACGACATCGCTGAGCAGAGTCTGTGCCTGATGCAGTGTGGGGGCTGGAGGCGAGGAATGAGTCGAGGGCAAAGTTTCAGACCAGTGAGGCAGATGGGGAGGTAGGGAATGATATTGGCTTGAACAGAAAAAAGGGAAGTTGGTAAAAAGGGAACTTGGTTCTGCCTTTCTGGTCCTTGAGGCTGAGTGAAACGTGAGGGGACAGCTTTCTTCCTCTCTGGAGCTCAGTCCAGTGTGGGTGACAGACCTGCACAGAGCCGTCTAGACCGCAAGGCAGAGAGAGCTAAGGCATCTGACAGTGCAGGCAAGAGGAAGCCAGAGGATGGGGTGGAGTCCAGGGGTGTGTGTTTGATCTGTTGCTGGCAGAGGCTGGGGACAGAGATTGAGGAAGCATCCATCCCAAGATCAAAGGCCTGAGTGGAGACATCAGGGAGGGAGAAAGGGTTGCTTCAGGTGAAAACACACCCTAGGACAGAGCCCCGGGCATGCTTCTGCCACAGGCTAGCTCTGTGCCCTTGGAACAGTTTCTTTTTCTTTTTTTTTAAAATTAATTAATTTTTTAAACATCTTTATTGGAGTATAATTTCTTTACAATGGTGTGTTAGTTTCTGCTGTACAACAAAGTGAATCAGCTATACATACACATATATCCCCATATCTCCTCCCTCTTGCATCTCCCTCCCACCCTCCCTATCCCACCCCTCTAGGTGGTCAGAAAGCACCGAGCTGATCTCCCTGTGCTATGTGGCTGCTTCCCACTAGCTATCTATTTTACATTTGGTAGTGTACATACGTCCATTCCACTCTCTCACTTCATCCCAGCTTACCCTTCCCTGCCCCTCCGTGTCCTCAAGTCTATTCTCTATGTCTGCGTCTTTATTCCTGTCCGGCCCCTAGGTTCTTCAGAACGATTTTTTTTTTTTTAGATTCTATATATATATTTGTTAGCATACGGTATTTATTTTTCTCTTTCTGAAATGGACCAGTTTCTTAACCACCGTGGTTGGCCCCCAGTTTCCTCATCTGTAGAATGTAGATAATAATAGCTCTTACCTCCTAGGGCTGTTGTGAGGACAAAGCAAACCCGTCCATTAATCCATGCGTCCCCTTCCCCATAAACATAACTGCTAAGAACCTCGCCCAACCTGTGGTGAGAGCTCAGGGGTGTTACTGAGAGGAGCCCACAGAGAGCCCAGGCAGGAACCATGTGTCAAATCCCATGGGGAGGAATGTCAAGAAGGGAAGTGGGTTCTCGGTGACGACAAGGAGACTCATCAGACCAGCTGGGGACGAAGAACTTTACATACATCATCTCAGTTCATTTTCCCAGTAATACCGTGAGGGAGAGTCTACCAACCGTCCCCTTTTTACAAATGGGGACAGTGAGGTTCATAGTCTTGTTCTTGGGTCACACAACCAGGGACAGACAGATGAAGGACTGGGGCTGTAGACAATGCTTCCAGAGCACCTGCTGGTAACCACTGCCCCACACTGCCCTCTGTGAGGGGATGGGAAGTTCAAGGAGTGGCCATGGAAGGGGGGGATGTTGAGAGGCCCAGAGAGAGTCGCTTCCGCAGAGTGTCAGTGCCAGAAGCCACAGTCTAAGAATTAAATCACACGTGGGTCGAGAGGAAATTGGTAGTGGGAGGTGTAGACCACACATAGGAGAAGTTTGGTGCTGAATAAAAGGGGGAAATAGGAGGACAGTGTGCTGGGGTTTAGGAGAGAGGGGAGTTGGGGGCAAGGAGAGGTTTTATGGAAGCAGAGAAATGGGATCACGTCGTGAGCAGAGGGGAAGGGGACCATGGGGCAGGAGACTGTGAGAAGCCAGGACGTGGCAGCGTAATGGAAGGAAGAAGGCCCTTCTGGGATGAAGAAGGGATGAGATCAAAGCCACAGTTGAAGAAATTTAGGTTTGGCAAGAGGCAGGAAATGGCCACAACCCACAAGGAAGCTGTGAACTAGATGGAAACAGAATCAAAGAGTGCCTTGGTTGGGTTCCTCCACCTCATCCATGACAGAAGGATTCAGGTGTATCTCATGAACTGGTGGGACACACTAGATCAAAAATCACTTGTCCTTGGGACTTCCCTGGTGGTGCAGTGGTTAAGAATCCGCCTGCCAATGCAGGGGACACAGGTTCGAGCCCTGGTCCAGGAAGATCCCACATGCCGCAGAGCAACTAAGCCCGTGCGCCACAACTGCTGAGCCTGCACTCTAGAGCCCGTGAGCCACAACTACTGAGCCCATGTGCCTAGAGCCCGTGCTCCGCAACAAGAGAAGCCACCGCAATGAGAAGCCCACACACCGCAATGAGAAGCCCGCGCACTGCAACGAAGAGTAGCCCCAGCTCACTGCAACTAGAGAAAAAAGCCCACACGCAGTGACAGAGACCCAATACAGCCAAAAAAAAAGAAAGTCACTTGTTCTGAGGTGAAGGAACCACTAGGATAGAATGGAAGCTGGGCCCAAGCTGTACTTCAGAAATGTGTAAGTGTCCACCCATCCATCCACACATCCATGCGTCAATTCACCCATCCATGCATCCACTCACCCAGCCACACATTCATCCATCCATCCCTCATTCGTCCATCCATTCACCCATCCATCCAACCATCCACCTCTTCATCCATTCAATAAACATATCTTATAGAGTACTTACTGGGTGCTAGTCCTGGAGGTACAAGCTGAAGGAAGCCCCGTAACACAGGGAGATCAGCTCGGTGCTTTGTGACCACCTAGAGGGGTGGGATAGGGAGGGTGGGAGGGAGATGAAAGAGGGAGGGGATACGGGGATATATGTACACATATAGCTGATTCACTTTATTATACAGCAGAAACTAACACAACAATGTAAAGCAATTATACTCCAATAAAGATGTTAAAAAAAAAAAAGAGAGATCCTGTTTTCAAGGAGTTCACAGTAATAAACCAGCCATCACAATGCAATGGAAAGAGAACGTAGTGGGAAAGTCAGTGACTTATGAGGACACAAAGGGAAATTGGAGCTGAAGGAAGGAAGTGAGAGTTTAAGCTGTGATCTGAAGGAGGGTAGGGTGTGGGGTGTGGGGAGCAGAGAGAGTGTTCTAGATGGGAAGCAGGGGACAGGCTGTGCAAAGGCTTGAGTAGTGTCAGTGAGAGCCTGGCATTTTCAAGGAACTGAGAAAACATCGATGTGGCTGGAAAAAAGTGACATGGTAGGTGGCAGGGCTGAGCACAAAAGTTGAGGCTGAGAGGGCTTCCCTGGTGGCGCAGTGGTTGAGAGCCCGCCTGCCGATGCAGGGGACGCGGGTTCGTGCCGCGGTCCGGGAAGATCCCACATGCCGCGGAGCGGCTGGGCCCGTCAGCCATGGTCACTGAGCCTGCGCGTCCGGAGCCTGTGCTCCGCAATGGGAGAGGCCACAACAGTGAGAGGCCCGCGTACCGCGAAAAAAAAAAAAAACGTTGAGGCTGAGAAGTCGGTGGGAATCTGGACCTCATCCTGAGGGTAATGAAGGATTTTGCAAGGGGAGAGCCTTGCTGACATTTGTGTTTAGGGAAGATCACTGGGCTTTAGAGAGGATGGACTGGAGGGCAAGGCTGGGAGTGGGGAGATGAGTGTGGGACCGTGGCCCAGCAGAGAGATGCAGGGGTGGCCATGTGGATGGTGAGAAGGAGGTGGATTCAAGACATGTCTAGGTGGCCGACTCAGTAGGAGGGGAGTGGGGGAAGACCCCAGGGCAGGGATGACCCTTGCGTTTCTGACCTGAGGAACCAAGCAGACCCGCAACCTGTCAGGAACAACCTGTCAGGACATCAGTGCATCAGTGAGTACATCAGGCCCTCAGGGCAGGGGAGTGGGACATATCTTGGGATTGGAGGATGGAGATAACTTTGGGGACCTGCACACCTCAGCCCCCATGGGCAGGGCAGGGCAGGGCAGGACGAATCTGGCTTCAGCTGCCAGAGGATGGAGCTGAGTAGACAAAACACTCCATCTCCTGCAGGAGACCCTGGGCCTCAGCTGACATGGATGTGACCCACGGTGACGACTTTGCTGCCCCAGTGACAACTGTGCAATTTGAAGATGATAAAGAGCTTCCACACCCCAGCAACCCGGTCCCTGCTCGGTGACTTGGGGCTGAGTTTTGGGGTGTGTGACAACAGCATCCCCGGTTCCCACCCAGCCCGTGGTAGAGCCAGGGGTGGGCCAGGAACCCTCCCTCCCTCCCTGCTTCACCTGAAAGGAACCCGGAATCAGGCTGGTCCGGCTCCTTCAAGCTAAATCTGGGGCGGGGCATGTTGACCCCTCTAGCTGGTTTTACCCTCGAGGGACTCCCCGTGGCAGCACTGTCAGGGCTGGGGCAGGAGGGGTGGCAGGGTGTCTGGGCGGCTTGGGGCAGAGGTGTTGAGACCTCTGGAAGCTTCGCCACTTCCTCCCGCTCCGATGCAATTCCCCTTTGATGCTGTTCTCTTAACAGGCCTGTATCTGGCCTGCTTCTCTGCCTGTGCCCACCCCCTCCCTCCATCTGGAGCACCCCCTCCCCTGCGGCCCCTCTCGGCTTCCCTCCCTCTCCCTCTTCCAGGGCGCATTCCTGATCCCCCTGACAGACCTTCGAGTCCACATAGCACCATAAAGGCCTTTTGAGACCCTTATCACAGGCCCACCCTCCAGGACACTCATCCGGAAGGTCCCTTGGAGTTTGTTTCGCAGCTGGGAGAACCAAAGAGGAATAAGTGGGTTAATCCCTGGTGAGGAAAGCACCTCAAAAATGTCCCTGGTCTCCTCCGTCTCTTGCAAGTTAGGCTGAGAGATGCACTCATCCCTCCCGGCCCCAATTCCTACGCCGTGTCACCAACCTGCCTTTCCGTCCTGTACTCACTCAGTCAAGGCTCGTTGCGAGCCGCTGTATGGCAGGCACTGTGCTTGGCGCTGGGGACACACACGATGGTAAAGAAGGCAGACATGCTCCTGTCGCCACGGAGTTTACTGTCCCGGTGTCACATCCAGGCCATCTTCCCCACTAGGGTTCCCTGCTGTTTCCCCCATTTATCTCTGCACCTTTGCTCCGTGCTCCCCTCATGTGAAATGCCCACCCCTCCTCTTGGTATGAGTCCTCCCACCTGCCCGGCCCAGCTCACTGGCTGCAGCCTCCTTGTGGCCTCCAAGGTGGCCAACCTCTCCCCGCACCCAGGCCCTGCAGCCCTTTACCTCACCTGCACATTCCCCTGTGAGGCCAGGCCTTGTTTCTCCATGCTCACTTCCTGCGAACTCCCCCAAGGGCAAGGGTGACATCTGGCCTCTGCCCGCCCCATAGCCCCTGGCACAGTGCTGGGCACATGGCAGGGGCTCCCTGACACATTTGCTGCTCTGTTCCCCGTCCCCAGCCAGGCAGGCTGCGCCAGCCCAGAGCTAGTCCAGAACCCTCTGCTCCTGTTCTTGTAACCTGTTCCCTAGAAGAGACAGGGGAACTTGGGTTCTTCCAGAGAAAAGTTCTGAGTCTGTGGCAAAACAAGGGAAACTCAAAACCCACTCAGGGGGTTTCCCCAGCAGTGGGTGCTGGGGCGGCCTCACTGTTAATTGCTAATCATTGTCGTAACAGTTTACTGTTGTCCAACACAGAAGAGCCCCTGTGGGAGGCGGAGTGTCCACAAGACAGGGGGCAGAAGCCACTAGGCAGAGGGCATGGGGAGCAGAGAGGATGCAGAGACTTCCATCCAGGAGGGGCTGCATCAGCAGACATGCCCCCTCTGCGTCCTCCAGGACACAGGCCCTCCCTGAGCACCTCTGGGCTTTTGTGTTTCCTTTCTGTCTCCAGGCCAGAGCTTCCCCTCCCAGCCAGGGTGGCTGAGGGCACCAGCACCCCTTCCCCAGCTGGGCCTGTTCTCTTCTGACTCAGCAGGAAGGGGGCTGCCGGGCACCCCTCTGTGGGAGGTACAGGTTGCCCCCTCATCTGTAGGAAGCTGGCGCCAAAGATGTGCACAGACAGGAAGATGCCACTCCCCTCCCCTCTGCTCCACTGTATGTGCAAATGGAAACCTGCCCCGGGGATAGAAGGAACGGCCAGCAGGACAGGCTTGGGGCAGAAAACCCTCCTGGGCTGTGGCTTGAGGAGTGGGTGGGGTTAGGGGTCTCTGGCAGGCGATGTGACCTTAAGAGAAGCAGACAAATTGTCCTCCACTAAGGGAGGACCCCATCTTTCTCAGACCTACAGTCTTGGTGGGGCCTCCTGAGTCCCCCTACAGGAAATGAAACTGAGGTCCAGAGAGGGTCTGCAAGCTTCCTGAGGTCACACAGCAAGGACACGACAGAGCATTCCACCCACAGGGTGGTCCTGCCATGGACAGGAGGACTCCCCCAACCAGGAACTGAAGCAGCCCAGCCTGTGGGAGGTGGCCCTGGGGGAGGAGGAAGAGCACGTGGCCTCCTCCTATGATCTAGTCCAGTGTCATGGTTTCCTTTCACAGGTGAGCTGTGAGGGCTGATGAGGTTATAGTCTGAGCACTGTTCCAGGTTTTAACAAACAGTGCCTGATTTTAACCTACCCTACAAAGCTGAAGTAATCAAAACAGTATGGTACTGCACAAAAGCACATAGATCAATAGAACAGAATAGAGAGCCCAGAAATAAGCCCACACTTATATGGGCAATTAATCTGCAACAAAGGAGGTAAGAATACACAATGGGGAAAAGACAGCCTCTTCAATAAATGGTGTTGGGAAAGCTGAACGACTACATGCAAAAAAAGTCAAACTGGACTACTTTCTCACATCCTATACAAAAATAAGCTCAAAATGGATTAAAGACTTAAATGTAAGACTTAAAACCATAAAACTCCTGGAAGAGAACATAGGCTCAGTTCATGCTCTCATGAACTGAGAAATAACCAGTATTGGCATATAACCTGTATTTTTTATCTGTGTGCGTAGATTACATTTTTAATGTACAGTTTTATAAAATATACCATATATACTGTTTAAAAAAAATTAAAAAGAGAACATAGGTAGTACACTCTTTGATGCTGGTCTCAGTAATATTGTTTTTGGATAGGTCTCCTCAGGCAAGGGTAACAAAATAAAAAATAAACAAATAGAACTACATCAAACTGAAAAGCTTTGGCACAGCAAAGGAAACTATCAACAAAACAAAAAGGCAGTCTACTGAATGGGAGATTATATTTGCAAATGACATATCTAATAAGGGGTTAACACCCAAAATATACAAAGAACTCATACAACTCAACATCAAAAACACGAACAAACAAACAAAAACCAACCTGATTAAAAAATGGGTAGAGCAACTGAATGGACATTTTTCCAAAGGAGACACACAAATGGCCAACCGGCACATGAAAACGATGCTCAGCGTCACTAATCATCAGGGAAATGCAAATCAAAACCACATGAGCTCTCACCTCACAGCTCAGAACAGTTATAATCAACAAGACAACAAGTAACAAGTATCGGTGAGGGTGTGAAGGAAAGGGAAGCCTTGTGCACTGTTGGTGGGAATGTAAGTGGGTGCAGCTTCTGTGGAAAACATTATGGAGGTTCTTCAAATAATTAAAAATAAAACTACCATGGAATCCAACAAATCTACTCCTGGGTATTTATCTAAAGAAAACAAAAACACTAATTTGAAAAGATATATGCACCCCTATGCTTATTGCAGCATTATTCATAACAGCCAAGATATGGAAGCAACCTAAGTGCCCATCAATAGATGAATGGATAAAGAAGATGTGGTATATATATACATATAAAAAAGAATGAAATAAAAAAGAATGAAATCTTGCCATTTGTGACAACATGAATGGACCTAGAAGGTATTATACCAAGTGAAATAAGTCAGATAGCGAAAGACAAATACCATATGATTTCACTCACATGTGGAATCCAAAAAACAAATGAACAAACAGAGCAAAACAGAAACAGACTCATAGACACAGAGAACAAACAGGTGATTGCTAGAGGGGAGAGGGGCAGGGGGATGAGTGAAATAGGTGAGGGAGATGAAGAGGTACGAACTTCCAGTTTGCAAAATAAATGAGTCACTGGGATGAAATGTACAGCATAGGGAATATAGTCAATAATATTGTAATACCTTTGGTGATTTCGTAATGTATAGAAATATTGAAACGCTATGTTGTACTATTAGAACTAACATAGTGTTATAGGTCAATTATACTTCAATTAGAAACAAAAACAAAACAAAACAAAAACAACAGCACCTGCTGTTGTTTTCATCACTGGAAATGAAATGGTAATAATGGCTCAGTGATTAACACAGAGCTGACTGTGAGAGGGTCAGATGCACCAGACACCCTGTTGCAGGGGTGGGTGGGTGTCATTCTGAGCTGCCTCTGGTAGCTCAGGGACAGAGTGGAGTCAGGCCTAGACCCCATGTGTCAGAATCGAAGTCCAGGGTGGCCCTGGTGAGATGCAGCCTGTGGAGGTGGGCATGGGACTCTCCTTCTAGCTAAGGGACTCCCATAATCTGGTTCGGGGGGAGCCCTGAGCAGACTGTTGGCCATTTTCTCTGATGGCCAGGAGACTGACCTGATGCAGGGATGCTGTGGCCCATGGGGTTCGTGGAAATTCTGCTCAGGGCCTGTCTGGGACTGGACCCTGACCACATGCCCAATGCACACTTGGCTCTTCTAGGAGCCAGAAGGGAACTTGGCTTCCCAATCTCTACAGATTGAGACTACATGGTGATTCAAACCTGCTGGGCTCTGGCCTTCTGGGGTCCAGGGCCCAGCTTAGGGAAGGATCCACAACCAAGTCTGTCTGGGCCTCAGACCTTTCTCAGAATGAGCCGGAGCTCCCCCTGCAGAGAGACACCGTGTGCCCGTGCAGCCTGCCGACCGTCTGAGGAGGCCTTCCTGGCACCCTGAAGCTCCTCCGGGCCCAGGTTAAGCAGCCCTTCTTGGCCCCTGCCTGGCTGTCCCCCAACCCAGGGCGCCGTGCATGAAGGAGGCTTGCCAGCCTCAGAGCAGGGGTGCACGCAGCTTAGGATGGAGGCTTTTTGGTTCTGCTAATTGAGGAACCAAGAAATGTCCCCTGTGAAAGGAGAAGTGTGTCATGGCCCCCGGACACATAACCCACCTCTGTCCCCAGCTGAGTGTCTATTCTCTGGAAAGCCGCAAATATTCCAAGACTGGACTTCTGCCGAATCACCTCAAATGCGTTGAACTCCATGGGTCTAGGGAAGGATGTGGGGGGAGGTGACAGGAGGCGGGGCAAGATCCCCAAAGAGGTTAAATAGGTCACCTCCGCACTTGTGCTCATCCTGGTCTCCCCTGAGCAAAGAGACCCACACACAGAGACCTTCTCCTGGGCTCCCGGTACCATGACCTCCCTGAAGATGCTGCTCCTGGCCGCGCTCCTGGGGGCTTCCCTGCAGGACACCCATGCAGGTGAGAGCAGATCAGAGGCAGCAGGAGGAAGGGACACTGGGCAGGGAGGAGTGGGGGCCCTGAGACTACAGCAGCTGGCCACACACATTATTCCTACACCCCACTTATTCCTACAAAGATGCGAGAGGCCGGCAGCAATAGGATTTTTTTTTTTTTTTTTTGCGGTACGCGGGCCTCTCACTGCTGTGGCCTCTCCCATTGCGGAGCACAGGCTCCGGACGCGCAGGCTCAGCAGCCATGGCTCAGGGGCGCAGCCGCTCCGCGGCATGTGGGATCTTCCCGGACCGCTGCACGAACCCGCGTCCCCTGCATCGGCAGCCGAACTCTCAACCACCGCGCCACCAGGGAAGCCCCAGCAATAGAATTTTGAGGGAGGCATTCAAAGGAAAATGACGGAGATGAGGATGCGGATGCCCCAGGACTTGGGGCTCAGCTTCTGAGGAACAAAGTACTTGCATATCTCACACTGCAAATGTTGTGAGGCAGTGACTGTGGTTGTGTTTTGACAGTGGAAAAGGAAGAATTCTCACAAGTATTTGTTAGAGTCTATTTTAGTAATGGGTCTTATATACAATGAGAGGATCAGCATAAAGGCAGGAGAATTGGTTCCCAGAGCAGGTGAAAAAAGAGATTTTTATACTCAGTTGGGAAAGGAAGACTGAGATAAGATTGCTACTTTAGAAATAAAGCTGGCTAGTGCCCTGTGTGGTGACATGGTGACACAACTGCAGTCTTCGGGGTTATCTTAATGGGGTGATCTTCATAGTTGGCTGCATGTTCACTCTCACTTCATAAAACGCTGGGCCTGGTCAGCTCCGTGTTAGTCAAACCAAGTTCCACCCCCGAAGTGGTCAGAGGACAGTCAGAGCCTTCCTAGAAAACACTCTGTCGCGGCCTTAATTGTGGTCACAGATTACCAGCTTGCCAGTTAGCAAGTGTTGGATATTTTTTCTTGTGCAAAGATGAGGACACTGAGTCCCAGTAAAGTGTGTTCACATCCCGGACCTCCACTTTCTCATCTGTAGAATGGGGTAGTGACAGCACCTGTCTCCAGGTGTGCTTGAGGGCTGAAGGGGCAGCGGTAGCAAAGGCTCAGCCCAGAGCCTGGCCCAGAGTCAACATTTGGTGATTCGGGGCTGGTCTGAGTGTGAGCACACACGGATGCACACACATGCAGACACACACATGCACACACACAGAGATCTCACACACACAAATATGCACACATACAGACACACACTCACAGGCACACACACAGACATGCATACACAAACCCTCCCAAACATACACAGACACGTGAACAGACAGACACACAAACTCAAAGGGCCCCCCAAAGCACACACAGGACCTCATGCACACAATCGTGCATGCACTGACACACACAGACACACACAGACACATGTGCAGACCCCTCACATATGCCCTACACAGAAATACAATTATAGACCCTTCCCAACCACACAGACACACACATGCAGAAATACACACACACACACGGATCCACCCCGATATCACAGACACACACAGGCACACCAATACACATGCAGATATGCACACACAGACTCGGCTCCAGACACACACGCACACACACACACGTGCAGACCCTCACAGAGCCTCCGCCACAACCACAGCCATAGCCATGCACGTGCCCTCCCCACGCAGACAGCCGCAGACACACCTGCTGCTGCTTTGTTTCCCCCGCAGCTCGAGGAGCCAATGTGGGCCGGGAGTGCTGCCTGCAGTACTTCAAAGGAGCCATTCCTTTCAGGAAGCTGGTGAGGTGGTACCGGACCTCAGGGGACTGTCCCAGGGATGCCATCGTGTGAGTCTGCCTGTCCCCACCCTGCCCCTGTCCTGGGAGCTGAGTGTGGGAGAAGGCAGAGCCTGGAGCTCCCAGAAGGGCCACTGGGGAGCAGAGAGGAGAGAGCAGGGCCTTCGTCCCTTGACCCCCTGGTCCCGCTCCTCAGGGCAGCCCCCGTACCCGACACTGCGAGCCCCCAAAGGGCCCCAGGCTGTGAGGTCTAAGCTCTTCATTGATTTATGGGGAAACTGAGGCCCTGAGAGAGATGGGACAGCCCCATATCACACGGGCAGTCAGCGGCCCATGTGGTCACTTCGCAGGCCCTGGGCTTGAGCCCTGAGCACTGGGCCCCTCCCGGGCACCCCTCGTTCCCAGGCCTAGGTGGGTACAGGCGGTCTGAGGACGGGGGCGGGCAAAGTCGTGCGGCCCCGGCTCCCTGGGAGGGCCAGGCCTGGCAGGGACCCTGGGAGGGTCAGGAATCACCGAGGACAGAGCCAGGTGTCTCAGAGCTGCCGCTGATGCTCTGGGTGACTTCAGACAAGTTTCTGCCCCTCTTGCGGGCTCAGAGTCCTCGTCAGTGCAGGGCGAGGCTGGTCCCGGGGCTCTGGAAGGCCTTCCTGCCCTGAGTGCCCGCGCGGTTTTCTCCCTCTGCGTAGGCTGGTGACTCTCCACGGCAGATCCATCTGTTCAGACCCCAAGGACGGGTGGGTGAAGAAGGCAGCCAAGTACTTGCAAAACACCACGAAGTCATGTGACCTGGCCGCCCAGCCGGCCTGACTTCTCCCTGGCCCATCTGGAGTCTTCCCGCCTCCACGTTCACTACCCCAACCCCGAGCTCCCTGGGTCCAGTGGAGGCCTTACAAGGACAAAGAGGCCCCTGTCCCCTTCTCTGATTCAAGTTTTTCTCCCCCAGTCTGGGTCAGTGTGTTCTGTCCACTCTGGCCTGTCGCCCTGGAAGGGCCCGCAGAGAACATCTAGTCTCACCCTGTCCAGGTTGGAGAGGGAAAATGAGGCTTCGAGTGTGCAGACCACCTTAAAGAGGGGAGGCCTGGGCAGGGGTAGGGCTGAGGGGGGTCTGTGGGGCGAGCAGGGCAGGGGTGACAAGAGGCCAGCAGGTTCTCCCCTCTGCTGCACGCAGGCCATGGAGCCCTCCCAGGCCTGCCCCATTCTCCTCCGTGACACCCCAGCTGATGCGGAGCTGAGGACACGCTTCGCCTTACGCATTTGATCCAATTCCACAAATGGTTCTAGAATTCTTCCGCAGGCCAGGGTTCTGTCAAGTGCTGGGGAGCTCCCTGCCCCGGAGGCTCCCGCAGCCCCTTCCCCATCTCACCCACCTCCCAGCCCCCACCCACCCTCAAGCCCAGCCAGCCCCGCCCGGACGATCTTTGCAAGACCAGCTCCACCTGCGCCCAGCTCCCTCTCCCGGCTCCAACCCCAGGCCGCCTCCCAGGGCCGAGCTGCTCCACCTCATCCGGAGCCTCACCCCAGAGCCCGCTCATCCCCGCTGCCCCCAGCCCTCGCCTCCCGCCCCAGCCTGGCCCCGTGGTTCCTGCCGACCTGAAGTGTGAGCCCTGCCCTACCAGGTGACATCTCACCCAGCCTCAGCCCAAGCCAGCCTCCAGGAAGCTGTCCCTGAGAACAGCTACCCCCATTCTCTCTCTTGCTCTGATTCCTCCCACTTTCAGGGACTCTGGGGCAGCCCGAGGGGGTTGTTCTCCCGTCGACTCCTGTGTGGGTCTGTAGTCCTGACTCGTCCGTTAGGCTGGGAGCTCAGTGAGTCTCACTGGGGACCCCATAGTGCTCAGAAGGATGTGGACCAGGACCCATCCCCAGACCCCTCTGTCGAGGTGCAGCTCAGGACTGGAGCCGTGGGGGGCTGGGGGAAGTTAGGGTCTTCGGATTCTAGTTCTGCCTCACCCTCCTGACCAGCTGTAGGCTGTGGCTTCTCTCTCTGGGACTAAGTCTGGGAGCAGGCGCAATGGGTCCTTCTCTCCTAGGATTCTGTGACCTGTGTTGTTTGGCGGGACTGCAATTGAGTTATTTTCAGGTAAAGCTTATGCCTTCTGCTGCTCCCCTGTGGCCAGTTGTCTTATTGCAGGGCAGATGTCAGAGCCAAGCCCACTTTCGAAGAGGGACAAGAAGAAAACAGCAGCAGTACTGCTACTACTACTACTAAGGCTGATGATGGTGATGAACTGTGAACTTCTCTGTGACCCCAGGGTCTCCTTAGCCACAGGTGGGCTCTTTCCCTGCCCTGGTCCCAAGGAGTATCCCTTGAACAGCTGCCTTGGATCCAGAGTCCTTGGGGCAGCCTAGTCTGAATTCTTTGTGGAAAAATGTCGTCTGGATACATGGGGTGAGGGGTGAGAAAAAGGTGATCTCAGAATAGGGGGAGGCAAGGAGGAGCCCCTGGGACAGCAAAGGAGAACAAGGGCTGGGGCCCAGATCCCTCGCCCTGCCAGAAAGACACTCAGAGAACATGCATGTAATCCAGTGCATTGAAAACTTGCCTTAAAAGAATCAAAACCTTTTTTTCCTAGTGAAATATGAAAGTGAAATATGAAAGTGAAAGTGAAATATTCCTCAGAGGCCCATATTGTGAACTCGGATAAGTGGAGGACGATGAGGAGGTAAGGGGTTACCAGGGGGAGGCCCTGAGAGTGACCGAGCAGGGGGTTGGCTTAAAGGTCCCTCAGTGGGGGAGAGGTGGAGCCAGGACTGGCAACAAAATGCAGGATTCAGAATCCAAGTGTCTACTAGCGGAGTCAGGGTGCAATGTGGGTGGGGCAAGATGCAGGAGATGGGACCAGCTACCATGTTCCCCTGGGAAGAAGCCATTTTAAGGACTCGTGACTGGGAGACTCCCCATGACAGGCTAGTAGGGAGATAGGAAGAAAGAGGACAGGGCAGGAACCAGAGAACACAGAACGGTAGGGAGGGGTGCTGGTCTCTCATTGTTCCTTCCGTCTGAAAAGAGCTTCGCCTCCTCCACATCTGAAATCCAGTCCCCCTTCAGAGCTCAGCTCAAATGCTGCCTCCCTCAGGAAGCCCTCCCTGGTCTCCTTGGTTGCAGTTGATGCCCCACTCTGTGTCCTCCATGAGCTCCCTGCTCTCACCTCAGCTTTATCACATTGTCCCCGGTAAATGTAGTTACTTGCATGTTTGACTCGATGATGAGCTCCTTGGGGCAGGTATTTGAATCAGGCAACTCGGTACTTACTGACTCATTTATAAGGGGGGAAAAGTGCTTTGTGCATAGTGGAAATTTGACATATATATTTTCATCAACAAGCCCCTGGGTGAATTCCATGACGGGCACGTCAAGAAAGAAGCTCCCAGAGGAGCGGTGCCCTGATAACATAACTGGGCTTCAAGCCCGGCATTGAAGTGGAATTTTGAATTGCGCTGCTCTTCGGTTTCCCACCAGAGGGCGCTCCAGCTCCCAATAAAGATTGAGCCTGATTGATGTCCCTGACCACCAGGTCCCTGGCCTCAGTGCTGTCCCCAGGGGCTGGGGTCACCTACATCCGACTGTAGCTGCTCAGGGCCTAGGGTCAGAGTGTCTGCGGTTGGCCAGCCCTTCTCCTAAGGGAGCAGAGGCAAGGAAACCACCAACGACGCTGCCAGGGGTTAGCGAGATGAAGAGGAAGAAGGAAAACCACTGCTGGGAATTGCAGGGCCACTAATTCCAGATGCAACGTGGGCAGTGCTGAGAGCAGTGCGCCAGGGGTGTTCTCACCGTGTCTTCTTAGATTCTGTATTTGTCTACTTGGCATCCATTCATCACAAGTTACACCTCCCCTGTGATCCAGCTTTCGAAGGCATGCAAAAATCATATTGCAAACTCTCCAACCAATCCTGAATCCCCCAACCACTTCCTTTATATAACTCACTCCCCAAATGAATATTTCCCCAAATCACCCAGGGCCGGGTACCAGACAATGAGGGACAGCACCCACGCCCCAAAGCCCGCTGGAATGACTCCCACAGGCCAATCCTCAATTGCTGACCCTGCCCTGCCTTGCTTTTTCTACAGAAACCCAATAAGGGTTGTGGCCTCGGCTTTCCCCTTGCGTCTCCTTCTGCCCTGCGTGGTGTGGCATGGCCCCTTCTCTTGGGAAATGTAAGTAATAAATTCTTCTTTGGTGGCATTCAGTCACCTACATACATTTAAATCCCATGGGTTCATTTTATTTATTTATTTATTTATTTATTTTTATTGACATACAGTTGATTTACAATGTTGAGTTAATTTCTGCTGTACAGCAAAGTGACTCAGTTATACATATACATACATTCTTTTTTATATTCTTTTCCATTATGGTTTATCCCAGGACATTGAATATAGTTCCCTGTGCTATACAGCAGGACCTTGTTGTCCATCCATTCTTTATGTAATAGTTTGCATCTACTAACCCCAAACTCGCAATCCATCCCTCCCCCATGCCCCCTCTCCCTTGACAACCACAAGTCTGTTCTCTATGCCTGTTTCTGCTTCGTAGATAGGTTCATTTTTGTCATATTTTAGATTCCACATATAAGTGACATCATGTGGTATTTGTCTGGCTTACTTCACTTAGTATGATAATCTCTAGTTGCATCCATGTTGCTGCAAATGGCCTTATTTCTTTTTTTTTTAATTAATTAATTAATTTAATTTTGGCTGTGTTGGGTCTTTGTTGCGCGCACGGGCTTCCTCTAGTTGCGGCGAGCGGAGGCTACTCTTCGTTGTGGTGCGTGGGCTCCTCATTGCGGTGGCTTCTCTTGTTGCGGATCACAGTCTCTAGGTGCACAGGCTTCAATAGATGTGGCATGCGGGCTCAGTAGTTGTGGCTCATGGGCTCTAGAGCGCAGGCTCAGTAGTTGTGACGCACAGGCTTAGTTGCTCCATGGCATGTGGGATCTTCCCAGACCAGGGCTCGAACCCGTGTCCCCTGCAGTGGCAGGTGGATTCTTAACCACTGCACCACCAGGGAAACCCCTTATTTCATTCTTTTTTGTGGCTGAGTAGTATTCCATTGTATATATGTACCACATCTTCTTCACCCATTCATCTGTCGATGGACATTTAGGTTGTTTCCATGTCTTAGCTATTGTAAATAGTGCTGCTATGAATATAGGGGTGCATGTACCTTTCTGAATTATAGTTTTTTCCAGATACATGCCCACGAGTAGGATTGCTGGATCATACGGTAATTCTATTTTCAGTTTTCTGAGGAGCCTCCATACTGTTTTCCATAGTGGCTGCACCATGGGTACATTTTAACAGAAGAGGGTCAGGGACCTGTTCTGTCTCGGCTTTGCCGCTGACTGGTTGTGGGGTTTTTTTGCGGTACGCGGGCCTCTCACTCTTGTGGCCTCTCCCATTGCAGAGCACAGGCTCCGGACGCGCAGGCTCAGCGGCCATGGCTCACGGGCCCAGCTGCTCCGCGGCATGTGGGATCTTCCCGGACCGGGGCTCGAACCCGTGTCCCCTGCATTGGCAGGCGGACTCTCAACCACAGCGCCACCAGGGAAGCCCTGGCTCTGGGTTTTTGACACAATCGCTTCACCTTCCTGGGCCTGTTTCTCCATGAAATGATGAAATCGAACCCTTCTCTAACCTGCTTTAGGGTGTAGCCAGTTAGAGAATGGGGCTTAGTCTGCTGCTGTCCTGCTTCTCACATTGCCCTTAGGGGAGCAGAGTCTTCGAAAACCTGCAGTTTCCCCATAATTGAATTGCCATGACCCCTTCTCCAAAACCACCACGCACACTGCAGGGATGAGACACTCAGACACGCAAAGGGGCTGGGGCCTTGTTGAGAAGTAAGCCTTAAAAGGACGTGTTCAGCACATGGACACACCCGTTTATAGCAGCGCTATTCACCAAAGCCAAAGGTGGAAACAGCCCAAGTGTCCATCAGTGGATGGATGGATAAATAGTGTATATCCACACAACAGAATATTATTCTGCCATAGAAAAGAGTGAAGTACTGGTACTTGCTACAATGTGGATGAGCTTTGAACACATGCTGAGAGAAGCCAGACACAAAAGGTCACATATTGTGTGATTCCATTTACGTGGAACGCTCAGAAGAGGCAAATCCATAGAGACAGAATGCAGGTCGGTTGTCACCAGAGGCAGGGGCATAGGGCAGCCTGCTAAAAGGGTACACGGTTTCCTTTGGGGGTGATGAAAATGTTTGGAACTAGACAGAATCAGTTGTTGCACAACCTTGTGAATACACTGAATTTTTCACTTTAAAATGGTTAATGTTATGTTATGCAAATTTCACCTCAAAAAAAAGAAAAGGGACGCATTTCATACAAGCTCTTTTCTGCAGAGTAACAATATAAACGTAGGCACAGGTGTGATATATGACCTCAGGATGGAGAACACCTCTGAGGAGGGTAGGGAGGGGAAAGGGATGACACAGCTGTGACATTTCACCTATTAAATAGAGTGATCTGAATCAAAATATGGCAAACCCGGTTGTCTGTTGTATTATATCTGTAGTTCTCTGTATCTGAAATCTGTCATAATATAAAAGAAAGAAAAGTTTAATTAATTGTTTAAAAAAAGAGAGAGAAAGAGAAAAGAAGGAAGGGAGGGAGGGGCTCCTGAGCACTTCTGAGCCCAGCTGGGTCTAAATGTAGCTTTCAGATCATCACAGGGCTTTGCAGAGGTAAAGGCCTCTTATGCTGGATGGTGGTGAACAGACCACAAGTTGACCATCCAGAAGTGACAAAAGAAGGTGAGGTCTGAGGCCACTAAGGTTGGAGTGGAGCGTTCAGTCCCCACTGTGTAGCGAGAGGGGTGAAGGGCTGCCTGCAGAGCTGCACTGTCCCTACCCCGCAAGTCTGTCACTGCAACGGGACAGCAAGGAAGCAGAGAAAGACTGAAGGAGCAGAGAGGATAACACAAACAAGCACAAACTAGAAACATTTCTGGACTCAAAACAACCATGTTTGTTCTGCTTGTTTACAGAGAGTATCACACGGCTTTCACGGTAAGGGACCCTAAGCATTAACAAGGCCCCCTTGCGATGCTCAGCCCTCTGCATGCGCGGGTTCTGGGACTAGAAATGCTAGCAAACAAAAGTATTACGTTTAGTATTGAACGTTCTGTATCTTTTTTTGTTTTCATCAATCTATGGATCAACTCTTGCTTTATTTCTGGAAAAGGTCTTGAATTACATCTTTAAGTAATTCATTCTGATTCCTTATTGGTGTTTCTTCTACCTTCTGTGCCTAATCATTTTCCCACTGATCCTTTCTCCCTCTTTATTTCCATTTCATTTGGTTGGTCTTTTATTCCTGTCCCTGTTTTTAGCCCTGTCCATTCTCCTAGTGTTATTTCCAATATTGACTTCATATCTAGGATGTTATTTTTTTCACTTCTTGCCTCGGCTCTGCCAGTGCACGTTTCCATCACGGCTCTCTCTCTCTCTCTGCCTCATTCATCATTTCCTTGAGCTCTTGTATCTCTTTGATATATTTTATACATTTGTGTAATTTGTAGTAAAAATTTTGGTCACAGGCAATGTTTATCTGCTCAGTGGCAATGTTCTCTGTTCCTGTTACTGTTGTTATTATTATCATTTGTGTTGGTTCGTTTTATAATTTTGAATGAGACGTTAACTGGGCCAAATATTTCCTGGAGGTTCCTGTCAGGGAGGCATGGGACTTTGTTCCAGGCTAGTGGGCATTTTCCTTAAGACCCAGAGTTTTATGTGTGGGTTTCCCTGGTTTTTTAAAAATGAAATTTCTTATCAATACAAAATACATAATGTATGGGGCTTCCCTGGTGGCGCAGTGGTTGAGAGTCCGCCTGCCGATGCAGGGGACACGGGTTCCTGCCCCGGTCCGGGAAGATCCCACATGCCGCGGAGCGGCTGGGCCTGTGAGCCATGGCCGCTGAGCCTGCGCGTCCACAGCCTGTGCTCCACAACGGGAGAGGCCACAACAGTGAGAGGCCCGCATACCGCAAAAAAAACAAAACAACATAATGTATATGTAAGGTAGACAAACCAATAAAAAATAAACACCTGTATACCCACCATCCAGCTTACAAATAGAAACTTCCTGCTGCTCTGAAGTCCCCATCCCCCTCCCTGTTGTCCTCCTCCCATCAGCCTCCGGAGACATCTACGCTCCTGAATTGAGTGTTCATCATTCTCCTTGATTTTCTTTCATTTGTCACATGTGTGTATATACATACTACATATGCACGTATGCGCACATCCCTAACAATATGTTGATGCATCTTGTATGTTTTTAAACTCTTGAACTTTATGTAAATGTAACGTATCTCATACACATGCTCTCCCGTGACTTGCTTTTGCGGCTCCCTGTTCTCTGAGATTCTTCCACGCTGATGTGCACAGACAGCTACAACTCATCATTTTCCCCCGTGTGACGACCAACCCCTTCACCCATCCTCTTGGTAATGGCCACTTGGATTATTTCCAGATTCTTGCTATTTCAAACAGTGCTGCTTTAAACATTTTTTAGCTTGTCTTCTGGTGCATGTGTCGAAGAATTTCTCCAGGACAGTGGCTCTCAACTTTGGAGGCACTTACCTGGGAAAGCTTTGCCGAAATGCTGACACCTGCAGCCCTATTCCAAAAGATTGACTTAATTGGTCTTTGGAAAGGAGGGATCCCAGGCAATGGTGTTTCTGTTGTTTTCTGGGGAGGGGGAAGCTACCCAGGTGATTCTAATGCATGGCTAGTGCATGTATCTTTTTGAATTAGTGTTTTTGGTTTTTTGGATATATACCCAGGAGAATTGCTGGGTCATATGGTAATTATATTTTTAGTTTTTTGAGAAACCTCCACACTGTTTTCCACAGTGGCTGCACCAATTTATATCCCTGCCAACAGTGTTTGAGGGTTCCATGAGGGACTTTTTTTTTTTTTTTTTTTTTGCGGTACGCAGGCCTCTCACTGTCGTGGCCTCTCCCGTTGCGGAGCACAGGCTCCGGACCCACAGGCTCAGCGGCCTTGGCTCACAGGCCCAGCTGCTCCGCAGCATGTGGGGTCCTCCCGGACCGGGGCACGAACCCGTGTCCCCTGCATTGGCAGGCGGACTCTCAACCACTGTGCCACCAGGGAAGCCCTACATGAGGGACTTTTAACTACATCTGCAAATCCCTTCACGTCTGCCACACAAGGTAGTCTAATCACAGTAGTGATGTCCCATCATACTCACAGGTCCTGCTCAAACTCAAGGGCAGGGCATTATACAAAAGTGTGAGGCATTGGGGTGTCATCTTAGAACTCAGCCTACCACAGGGGCTTCAGAGTCAAGCCACACCCATAACTAAAATCCACCAGCAGGGACCAGGATAAGCAAAAGCAAACTTAGAGGATCAAGTCAAGTTTCAAGGACAAATACCAATGAACACTTTTCTTTATTGTCAAAATAGAAAAACCCAGGTCTCTTAAATCCACATGATCTCTCTGCTATTTGGCAAGATCCATTCCGAGTCTGCGTTGGTGGAGAACAAGAAGAACAAAGTGTCTCCTGCTCAGAGGTTTACTGTTGGGTCAGAATTGTGTCCTGCTTCTCTCTAAATGCTACCAACCTGGACTCTCCTAAAGTAGATGGAGAGAGGCCCTGATCTCTAAGTGCAGGACTGGCCCCATGTGGTGTGACTCAGCCTCTCCAGAAAAGAGTTTTGTGGTCCCAGGTGAGCTTGGATGGCTGTGTCAGACATCACGCGTACACACACACACACACAGACATATCCCCTCTTCACAGCGAATATACATTAGTACGTAAGTTTAATACCTGGAGATTAACGGAAATGACAGTAGGGCACAGATGCAACACAATAAAACAGGGATGGGGGGTAGGACTGGAGGGGGCAGAGGGACACTGGATATGATCACAGCAACCAAGGAGTGATTCCCTTGGTGCTCTGAGGTCATGAGACACTTGCCTCTTGTCACCAAGAAAACTGCATGGTGAATAAACCACCAACTCTGGAAGATAAGCCGTGGCACTACTGTGGAGCTTAGAATGGGGGGGGGCCCTCTCTGTCACAGTGTTAATACTCAAGGATGGCGGGCTTGGAGAGTGTTACGAAATGTCAGCATTTTGACCTGGCGAGAGGGGCCTATTTGGGATGTGCCCCGTTTACCTAACACTGGGTGAAGGAGGTCCCCACTCAGGGTAACCGGGCCCCGGGATACCGTGGTCTTGATCTGCAGCAGCACTCCACACCACTGCTCCCAGCCAGCTCCACTCTGTCCACTGAGCACCCTCTCCGCAATGGACCTAAGCCAGAGTGAGCCAATCGAGAGGAGACGGGAGGAACCACGTGGTGGGATGGAAGGGGCAGGAGCTGGCGGAGGAGCAGGCGTGCCTCAGGCCGGGCCCTCCCCTAGGCATCATTGAGGCTGCTGTCGCTCAGGAGCACCTTCTCCCCAGGTCTGAAGGCCGGCATCCCAAGGTAGGGGCAGCTGGCGCAGCGGAAAGCATCACCCAGGTAACACTGTTGAAAGAAGAGACCATCATACAGGGAAGCCAAGTGTCAGCTCTCCCAGAGATACAGGCCTGGAGAAAGGGATCCCAAACTTCATAGTATGGCCACAGCGGCCTGAAGAGAACGACTGCGTACGTTTGTAGGTCCAACTGGGATCCAAATACTAAGAGTCTTTAAGATCTCTGATTTCATGAAAGACAAAAGTCTAGAGAAGTTCCTTAGGTGGACATACTTCTATATTCTCAGCAGTTCACATCACAGCCACACTCAGCAAATGGCTGAGTAGCATCAGGCCTAATGTGAAGCAGAAAGAAAGGGGCCAACAATAAGAAATGACAAGTGCCTCCCCTACGGGCATGAGTGTGCTACCCACCCTCATGAGATAACCCCTCTTCCCATTACTACCTAGAGACACGTTCTCGCATGTTCACCTATTATTAAAATACTTGGGCAGTGAACTCTGTAGAGCTGGAACTGGTCTGTGTTTAGTTTAGGCCTTTGTGAATACTGAGTAATCAACCAGATACTCACGTTTCCACAAGCCGACTTGGGCTGGGAGCTTATCTGGTCCCTCAGCTTCTCTTTTTCCAGTTCTTCTGCGAGGCCACAGGTGCTGGGGGAAAGTTAGCAGCTGATGAGCGGGACCTGCCACCACCCAGAAACTCCAAATCCTTGACAGACCTTTTCCCTGGGAGCCTTCACAGATATGGAGTATTGACCTTTCCTGGCCTAGTCAGGTTTGGGCTCCACAATTCAATGATGGATTGTTTGGAGATTCACACATAGACAGTAAACTATCGAAAAAGCCAGGAGAGGTTAGCACAAATTTGGGAGAATGGTAGCCTCTTGTAAGGAGAGGGAGGGAGATGCAGCTGAGGGAGCACGCAGAGGCGACTTCTAAGGAACAAGTCATGTTCCTGGTTCTTCAGCTGGGTAAGCAGTACATGGGTGTTCATTTTATTGTTCTTTAAAATGTACTTATTTAGCATACTCTTCTAACCGTCTGATACATTTTACAATAAAACATGTTTTAGTAATTGTAAAGTACAGCGATTCCTTGATAATCAGAAGCCGCTGGCAGCCTCTTCTCACCCCAAGGCTTACCAGTTCTTGCAGGCCTTCCTCTTTTTCCCTTCCCCACAGGAAGCAGCCCGCAAGGAAGCTGGGTCTGGCTTCTTCATATCTTCTGGATCCAGCAGTTCATCTGAGTCAATGAGATCCTGGAGAATGTTCGAAGCCATTAATGACACAGTCATGGTCTCTGCTAAGGAACAGGTGAAGTGGCCACAGTCCACAGCAGCAGTTCGCCCATCTATGTAGAAGGCACCCATCATCCTACCCGGGCTTGATCATCACGCCCAAGCTGACCACACAGTGAGTACACTACGTGCACAGAAGCTGTGTTAGGCTGTGAGGGGGCTGGGGACTCATTTACGATGTGCAGAGAACATGTGTGTGGAGGGCAGGGAGGGAGGGGGCAGGAAGAACAAAGAGAGAAGCGTTATATTTATGAGAATATATAAAGGGCTGTCGTGTGAGAAAAGGGAATGGAATATTTTCTATATAATTCCAGAGGAAAAGGCAGATAATGATATATACACTTGTGTAATTCTTCGATAAACGTGTAGACAGTTAATCTGTAAGCTCTGAGGGCACAAACCGTCGCCTAGTTTGCTTACCACTCTAACTTCAATAGTTGTAGGAATGAAGAACTTTATTACAGAAAGCATTGATCTGAGTTGGAAGAGCATTACTGTTAAGACAGTGAGCATTTGGTGACTTGCCCAGACGAAGGAGCCAAAAAATATTTTAGCTGACAAACTCTTTTCAGGTTTACGCATGCCCACAAGAGTCTTTAATACATCACATGAAGTGAGAACAAGAAAATCTGCGGGGGGAAGGATGCTGAAAAAGAAATTTAAAATGCCACTAATGTGGAGTTTCCTTCTGAGTCAAAAAATGCCAGTGGCAGGCACAGCCACAAGGCTGGGCTTTAAATGCTTTCACACCTATAAACCCAGAAAGGCCGCTCCAAACAACAACATTCCCACCCAAAGTGGGGCCTAAAAGAAAGCAATCAGGTGACCACAGTGCTGACTCACCACGCTCTCATCCTCCATATCGTTGGCCGAGAGGGTCCAGAGCTTGGCAGCTGCAGGGTCCATAGCAGGCTTCCCTGAATCCAACCAATGAAAGAAAACAAGCTCCAGAAAAGCAGCTGGGAACAAACTCCAAGCACGTGTAAGCGCTTTCTACTGAGGCTGTGCAGGGAACACACTGGGCCGGCGGTCAAAAGACCTGGGTTCAAGGCCCAGCTCGACCACTTAGAAAGGCATGAGAGGAACCCATCACTTTATGGCGATAAAAGCCATCATTTGTTAAGCTTTGTGCCAGATGCTACGTTAAACATTTTACATACATGATCTAATTTAGTCCTGCTCACCACCTTATGAGGAAAGTTCTTGTCATCCTAACTTTATAAATGAGGAAAGAGGTTTAGATACTTAGGCCAGTTACACACAGCCACAAATAACACAAGTACAGACAGAGTCTACCTAACGCTTTTAACTTCCACTCCATATTGCTTTCTCCTCCTTCTCTTAGTTCCCATCCCTAGAACATGGGGCTAATAGGATTCCCTATACCCACTGCAGGAGATTTGAATATTAAACAAGAAACTGTACCAAAAAGCATTATAAATAGCAAAGCTCCAGTCACATGTAGACCTGTTACAGACAAGAAAATGGGTTCGAGAGCTGGTGGTGGCGGTGTAACAACAAATCAGTAGCAAATCACACCTCCTGATTCTCTCTCTGGGCCCCAAAGAGCTGAGGGTTCAGTGTGGGCCAGTCCACGAATGGGCCTTGGGGGGAAGTGCACCCCCCAGAGATCACTGTCACACTGGATGCTCAGATCTCCCACAGGGCAGGTCATGTAAGCTGCTCCTACCCATTCTGGAACAGTGACGCCAAAGGTTAGGACGTTAAAGGATTTCTTGAAGATTTCGGCTGGACAGTCAAAACAGAGCAGTGTGAATGTACCTGTAAATTTTTGCATACCTCACAGCTAGGACAATTTTTCTCAACTCAGGCATTAAAAAATAGTGATAGGAAGGGTGAGAATGGTGACAAAGGGTGGAGTGCAATCTTCTGAGAGGAGATATTTTTATAAGTGTCTTAAGATCCTCAAAGAAAAGCTGCATTCAGTGGCAGAGAGAAAAGGACACATGGGAAGAGGAATAGCACACGCTTATCCGCCATGACCATCACTGTGAGGTCTTCTGAGGGTAAATGTCATAATTCTGGGGTCTGGAAAGACTTCATCAACTAATGAAGCTACGGGAGTCTGACCTCTAGAATCTGGAGACCTCAGTGTCCTCTGGTGCAGAAGAAGGGGCTGAACTAGGTAATATCTATGCATCATTTCAGTTTTGGATCCGAATATGCCCAGAACAACAGTACATTAAGCATTCTTCCATTTGGAAATGAGGGAAATTAAGGAAGGGAATGATCCTCTGAAGGTATCACCACCTCATTCAGATCTCTGGCTCAGTTTTTAATAGGGCTTTTCAGGCCCACTCAGACAGAACAATGTCCCTAGGCCAGTCTCACCGGAAGACTTCTTGGTAGTAGAAAGCTTAAGTTGACTAGAAGAACCCACTTCAAAATTGGGCTTTTTTCCTGTGATCTGCACAGAGAGCAGGCTGTCACTGTGGTAACCCAGGTGTTCTCGGACAGACTGAATCTCCTCAGGGCTCAAGAACTTGCGCTGCAGCTGAAATTCAAGATATCAGAGGATTAGGCCACACTTCTTCTACAGTATGATGGTGTACTATGTCCCCCTCACAGGTGTCAAATGCTCACATCTGTAGTAAGCACACGACAGCAGGAGATCACAGACATTGCCTCGTGCCTCACGTTCAGTTTCTCACTGATCAGGACCCTGGAGTGTAACTTCTGTCTACATGTTTATGTTGAGCCTGCCCCTTGGAGAGTTTTATCAAATATCTGTCTATTAGGTACAAGGCACTGTGCGAGGCATTGTGGAGATTGTAATGATTATGATTATCAAGATGAATCGGACATGTTGAAGAGGCTGTTGAATGGAATCGAAGCCTGTGGCGGGGGAGCATGCCCACAGTAAAGATGCTAGAAATGAAACACACAGTAGAGAAAGAGAACCACAGGGGGAGGGAAATGCTTTCTAGGTTCCTTGGGAAGAAGCTGGGGGTGCCACCTCTACGTCCGACAATTATGGAACTGCTACATAAACCACAGTCCATCTAGAGCACTGAACGCCGTTCCATCATTAGTAAGGAAGTGGGTCAATACACTGAGGTGGATAATGTCGAAGAGAGCTAAAGGTGGGGAAAAGAGCTAGTGACTGAACACTACATACATACGACCTTGTTTACATTAAAAAATGTGTATACACACACACAAAACACACTTGTAAATACATAAAAAGAAGTCCGAACAGCCACACCAAAAAATGTATTGGTGGCTCCCTCTGGGGAGGAAAGTGTAAGCAAGGCCTGAGATGTCACTTTATATTCTTCAGTCTTAACTGAATTTTTATGAACATCCCATATTTTGGAATAAAAAATGGAAGAACTTTAACTAAAAAGAAAAATAAGAAAGGGTAGGCGTGAAGAAACTGATGCCCTAGGTCATGTACAGATCAATGGTATAACAGCTATCGTGGTATAACACCTCTCACACAAGGAAATTTCAGCATTGGAGAATAATGTAGAACCATAAATACCTCTATTTAATGTTAATATTTCTAATGAATTGTCAGAAAAGGATTTCCCGCTCCAACCTATTCTAGCCTCCCACCCAAAAGCTGAGGAAAATACAGGCAACTGCCCTTCACTTAGGCCTAAGATTCGTGTCCACTAAGAGATGTGTCGCTCTCTCCCTGCCTCAGTGGTCACCACTAGTACTGAGACCAAAATACGTCCCAACCCACAAGGGCCCAAGCTGAGTCTCTTCAGAGGAGATTGATTTCAGAGGTTTCGTCCTTCGAGGCATCTGGTTTCTCCCATGCACAGCCCTTCTCAACTTGTTTCCTAGTTGAGTGACACTGATCACCTCACCTTCAGGGTTGTTATTTCTCCCAGATTCTCTCTGTATCGTCTGACAAAAGAGATACTGGGTTTAGTCACCCAAGGCTTAAATTCCCAGCAAAGAAGGTCGTCTACAAACATACCTCTTTTACTTCCACAAGACCAGAAAGAGTCAGGGCTGAACACAGCTTAGATGCCGTCTTCACTTTGCTATTGTTAACTGCTAAGAGGAAAACCCCAGTTAATAGCTTTATAGGTCAAAACAGGAAAAATAATAAAGGCTCTCTTCAGGTCAGCAGGCACTAAAACAATAATAACCTATTCTGTTCAATGTATATATATTTTAGTGATAATATTTTAATTGGACAACTCCTTTTGGTTGTTCAAAGTGCTCTTACTGATGCTCTTAAGTGTCATATAATAATTCCATTATTATTGCTTCATATCACTCTCTGTTTCTTTGAAAAACCTAACCTTCCAGGGGCTGTTGGATAATGACCAAGAGGCTGAGAAACTGTAAAGTATACAAGTATCTCTGTATAGTTCCGACAGACACTGTGTTTAGTCACCCAAGGTTTACATCCCAAAGAAGGCTATAGCTGCTATTAACATCACAAGCTTATATTTCCACATAAATGCCTTTACACATTTCAAAATACTTTTTTTTTTTTTTTTTTTTGTGGTACGCGGGCCTCTCACTGTTGTGGCCTCTCCCATTGCGGAGCACAGGCTCCAGACGCGCAGGCTCAGCGGCCATGGCTCACGGGCCTAGCTGCTCTGTGGCATGTGGGATCTTCCCGGACTGGGGCACGAACCCGTGTCCCCTGCATCGGCAGGCGGACTCTCAACCACTGCGCCACCAGGGAAGCCCTCAAAATACTTTTATTTCTATTATTTGATGAAATAAGTCATCACATTTTGATAGAAAGTCTAGTTAAAAATGCTAAAAATCGGGCTTCCCTGGTGGCGCAGTGGTTGAGAATCTGCCTGCCAATGCAGGCGACACGGGTTCGAGCCCTGGTCTGGGAGGATCCCACATGCCGCGGAGCGACTGGGCCCGTGAGCCACAAGTACTGAGCCTGCGCGTCTGGAGCTTGTGCTCCGCAACGGGACAGGCCACGATAGTGAGAGGCCCGCGCACCGTGATGAAGAGTGGCCCCTGCTTGCCACAACTAGAGAAAGCCCTCGCACAGAAACGAAGACCCAACACAGCCATAAAGAAATAAATAAAAATTTTTTTTAAAAAAGGCTAAAAATCTAGAATGATTCTGACAGCTTTACCACTGAGCAATAAAGAGGTTTTTATTTCTTGGATTCTATCTTTACTTTCACATGAATCGATACTTAGCTCATCACTCTCAGACTTCTAGTCACTATTTTTTTTAACTTTTTAGTTTGAAATAACTATAGATGCATAGGAAGTTAAAAAAAAATGTTCAGGGAGGTCTCAAGGACCCTTCACCTCTTCTCTCCACGATAATATCTTACACAACTATCATATAATATGAAGACCAGGAAGTTGTCACTGATAGTCCACAGAGCTTATCCAGATTTCACCAGTTTTACATACACTTGTGTGTGTGTGTGCGTAGTCTTCATCACCACAAGGAACCCTCACATCACCCCCTTTACAGCCTCACGTACCCCCTTCCTCCCATTCCTAACCCCGACGATGGCCAACCTGTTCTCTGTCACTATAACTTTGTTATTTCAAGAATGTTATATGAACAGAATCATACAGCCTCTAAGCTTTTGAGATTGGATTTCTTTCACTCAGCATGATTCCTCTGAGATTCATCCAAGTTGTTGCACGTGGCAATAGTTTGTTCTTTTTTTAGTGCTGCATAGTTTTCCATGGTGTGGATGTACCAGTTTAAGCATTCACCTGTTGAAGGATCCAGCCATTTTCAGATGAGCAGTTTCCTTCTATTTTACTACTTAATGGGTCAAATATCACAATTTATTCAGATGTGCTGGTTCAGAGTTTTACAATAATTCATCCCTTATCCCTAAGGATAAGGTTCAGTACAGGACTATTGATCTCCAAATTATACTTCCTTCTCAGAGAGATGCGGTAAACATACCTAAAGATTCAACCCTGTTAAACTCTAGTCTTTCAGGTAAAAATTTCCTTACCTACAGCTGTCTCTACCGGCTCTTTCAGAAAAAGACATCCACTAGGCCGAAGGATCCGGGCCATCTCAGCCAAAATCTCAGCACTGTGCAGAGTGGTGCTTCCAGGAATTATACCCGACAAAATAATGTCAAAGCTAGATTCTTTGTGGGCAGCTGAAAAGAAGGAAGACTCTAATCAACAATCACCTTGGCCCCAGAATCTTCCAATCCCTCCCAAGTCCCCACAAAGGTTACATGCGTGGCCTTGTAGAATAAACACCTACCTGTTCAGCAAATGCTATTATACCACCGTTACTAGCAAGAGAGGCAAGGACACTGCTGCCCTGCTCTCCCTCAGTCTTACTAACTTCATCTCCTTTTGTATGCTCAGGGGAAAAAGTAAAAAAGGAAGGTGGACGAAAACCAAGCTTTTTTAAAAAATGTGGAACATCTAATAAGAAATAAGAACTTACTTATACAAATCATCAACTATACTCCTAAGTCCACTGTATCTCAACTGAAAAAACTATCATGCGCCACCCCGCCAAAAAAAACCTCAGCTATTGGGCTTCCCTGGTGGCACAGTGGTTGAGACTCCGCCTGCCAATGCAGGGGACATGGGTTTGAGCCCTGGTCCAGGAAGATCCCACATGCCGCGGAGCAACTAAGCCTGTGCGCCATAATTACTGAGCCTGCGCTCTAGAGCCCGCAAGCCACAACTACTGAAGCCCGTGTGCCTAGAGCCCGTGCTCCGCGATAAGGGAAGCCACCACAATGAGAAGCACGTGCACCACAATGAAGAGTAGCCCCCGCTCACAGCAACTAGAGAAAGCCCGCGCGCAGCAACAAAGACCTAGCACAGCCAAAAATAAATAAATAAATTTATTTAAAACAAACAAAAAAAAAACCCAGCTATCAAGGAACGACAAGAAATGCAGCACTGCCATCAAAACCGCCCTCCCTGTAAGACAACCTGGGTAGGTACTTACACTGCAACAGCTGGTTGATGTTTTCCACAGACACTCGGCCCTCATCGCCAGTTAAGGCTTGAAGCTTATCCACCAGATCTTTTAGAGCCTCCATCGGAGATGACTTATCCCAGACCACTGCCACAAACTGGCCAGCTGAGATCCCAAAATCTGCCATTCCTGCAGTGCTGTGGACCTAAAAGCTATGGGCCAAAGGAGAGTCAAGAGTGAGCAGAGACAAAACGCAATTCAATCCATGGAGTACCACCAAATGTGATTAGAATTGCAACCTAATTCTGACCTCCCACCAGGGAATGCTGACCACATTAGAAAAACTCACTGTAGATACCAGAGTGTGAATAAATAAACCCATTATCCCAAGGTTTCATAACCCCAACATTCCCAAATATGGCAGGTGGCTTCCTTGGTGAGAATCCTGACTGGGCGGTCAAGTAAGGAGGTTGAAGGCACAAATATTCTTTTCTCTTTGGTATGAGACAACTCAGCTTGAACAGAATGTAAAACACACAGGACATTAATTAGGCAGAAGTATGACTCAGCAAGGGAGGCAAATAAATTGGCTGATATAACCCAACCACAAGCTTAGTGTATTTTTTAAAAAGAGACAACATATGTAAATTTAGCAAACTGAATAATGATATTTTCCCATTAATCAAGATATGAAAATTCAATTCTACTGACTCTGCATTGATCAATAGTATCTACTACCTCTATCTCTAACAATGAACATTAGCCAGACTCTTCAAAGCATTTTACCTACATTATCTCAATTGAACCTCAGTACAACCTTAAACTAGATATTACTCCCATTTTACAGTCAGGCAACAGGCTGTTGACTTTGCCCAGGCACAAGACTAGTAAGTGTTGTGTGGAAAAAGTAAAAGCTGGGATCTGAATCCAAGTCTATATGACTGTAAAACCCATGCTTTTAACCTACGGAAATTTCCTCCTGCCGGGGTCAACTTTCTCTTTGACTTGATACTCAGATGAGTATAGAATGTCCTCACGATGCAATCAGGTCAGGAGATAGCAGTCTACTCAGTTCCCCATTTCTTTCTTAAACATTAATGACTCCAAGTCCCTGGCTTCAGACAGCTCTACCAAACGACATGAGACCAAAGCTGCGGGAGAGGGATCACACACAGATGGGTCTTAAGCCGAATACTTCTGTATTCTGCAGAGGTGGCTAACCCAGTGACAATTATGCCACCACAGACACTCCGGGACCAAGTTTAAGTCAGGCCTACACACTCTTCCTTCTTTAAAAATGTTCCCTTCAGGGACTTCCCTGGTGGTCCAGCAGTTAAGATTCCGTGCTCCCAATGCAGGGGGCCTGGTCTGATCCCAGGTCAGGGAACTAGATCCCGCATGCCACAACTAAAGTCTCCGTATGCCACAACTAAAGATCCCGCATGCTGCAACGAAGATCCCACGTGCTGCAACTAAAGACCCAGCGCAGCCAAATAAATAAATAAATCTTAAAGAAAAAAAAAAGACATGTGAAGCAATCTGAGTGCAGAATCTTTAAAAAAAAAATGTTCCCTTCAAATGATTTGCTCCTCAGCCTACAAAACATGCCTAGGTCAGCCAGTCATCCTTAAATACTGTAGTACTTTGATTTTGCTGCTCGTTTCCTAAGGCTTTTATTTTCTAGAGCAAAGTCAAAACTCTTCAGTCTTCTGGATTCAGGTGCTCCGTAATCTGGCTCCACCTGTATCTCCCACCTCCCCAAAGTGAATCCTTCCTTGTTGTATGAAAAATCTTGGCATTTTCACTCTATCATGCTTTTTATCTGGTTCCTTCCCTGTGGAATGCCCTCTTTATTATCCTGACCTGACTGCACGCCATGGTAAAAGGATGCCAAGTGTTATCAGATAAACAGGATTCCTTAGTCATTGAATTGTGGTTTTTAAATCCCTAAAAAGCACACAATCAAGAACTGAAACTAAGCTTTCAACTGTAACATGTTGAGGAAGAACCCTTACAAATCTTTCAAGTGAACAACTCTGGATCAATCTCACATTTAAGAACCAGCTGGGGAAGATAGGAATATGGATTGCTGGGTATGAAGTTATAAGAAATAAATGATCTCCTTCTAGAATGATGTTGGAACAGGCTCTCCCTTGGGACAATAGAAAGGGATGAGAAGTTCCCTTCCCACTACAACCTTGCACTGTACTCACAGAAAAATCCTCATGGAAGAACCGAGGGGCCAAAGGCTACTCATTAACTAGAGAAACACAAAAAGCCAGATGTTGAGACCTTTTCAGCAACCTTAATGGAGGCAGGGTTTTATTTTTTCATTTTTATTTTTTTGAATTTTATTTTTTTATACAGCAGGTTCTTATTAGTTATCCATTTTATACATATTAGTGTATATATGTCAATCCCAATCTCCCAATTTATCAGGCAGAGTTTCAGAGAGCACAGGTTTCGAATACGGATGAACTGGGGTTCTACCTATCACTAGATCTTCTATTTATTAGCTACATGACAATGGATCAGTGATTAGCCTCTTTTCTCATTAATAAAGTAGGGAGAATAATCTTATATTTTGCAAGGCTGCTGCAAGAAGTAAATGAGAAGATAAAAATATGCAATGTACTCAGCAGGACCTGGCACACAGAGCTCAATAAAATAATGTTCTAAGAGAACTCTGAGCCTCCACTTCCCTGTGGCCAGTTTATTTGCCTTTGCTTCAAACAGTCCTATAAAATCTTGTTCTTCCTCCTCAGCCATACCTGCTGGGAGGACACCCCAGGGAGAAATGTGAAGCTCCTTTTTTATTGTTAAAGTTATACAACATAAGAGCTGCACTTTATGACATCTTACACAGTACTCCAGTGGGATTGTGTCTGTAAATTAGAAGAATGGAAAGTGCTTTGTTTTCCATATCCCCCCAAACTAATCTTCTATGGCAACAGGGAACTCATAAAATACATTTATTAAACATTAACTCTCAAAAAGACACAGCCACCACTTTCAGTCAGCGTTTTCCAAATAAAATGGGACACAATGTTCTTTTAAATATCTAAAAGCCGAAGTATGATACTATTCATCATCAGAGTTTTATGTTGTTGTCAATGTCTTTTCTAAAAAAACAAGGAAAAAATGTCTGGCACCTAAGTCAACATACTTAGAAGTGTGACTCAGAGCCCAGTTTCATAAATAAAAAGAGGTGGAATAGAAGTCATTGTCACGTCACTGGACTTGTTAAGCATCTCTCCAACTCTGACTGCTGCACACACATGCCCACAGCCCTTCTAAAATGTTGTGGGCAGGTAGTGAAAGCAGATGTCTGAGAACAACTTCTGGAGATGCACTTCTTTATTTTTAAGGCACCCAGTAAACATCAAATCCTGAGGCATTAGGCTCCTTTTAAGGATGAAGAGGGCCAAAAGAAAATAAATAAGATTGAAGTTTGGGTATCAGTTCAAACCAAGGATCAAACCTTTTAAGTCAAATGCATAAAAAATTCTAAGAATACTGACAGTTAACAGAAAGAAAAATTTAATTAAAATGAACTGACCGAAGTGCGTGAACTTGCGCGCGCGCGCGCGCGCGCACACACACACACACACACACACACACACACACACACACACACACACACACACACACACACACACACACACACACACACACACACACACAAAGGTGACAATCTGCAAGGAAACAGTAAACTCAAAGGAAAAGAAATAGAAGACTTTGTCTCCAGGCAATTAGGTGTGTGTCAAACTTAAGGGTTTCAGGAAGGATATCCAAGTGCTAGATTTTCCACAGGAAAGATTCATTCGAAGATAAGTGGACAGAACTCAGAAAACAAAACCTCATGGAGAGATCAGTAGTGCTTTACCGAAATCCAGAAATATGGATCTGAAATTTTAACATTTGGGGAGTAGTTTTGGCTTAGGGGGAGGCTTCCCCCACACTCACGCAGGGGAGAGTAAGAGGTTCTGAAAAGGTTGATAAGGAGTGTGCAAAAATACAAAGACAAGGGTCTAACTGCACAAAACTTACAGAACGGCATGCTTAGCTCCAGCTGTTGGTTATCCCTCATCCCCAAACCATTTACTTCTTCCGACTATTATGAAGCCTTCCCTGGTGATAGGTTTCCCAGTGAGGCGCTCCGCATTTACATATCTGCTCAGTGACTAGTCCATGACCTCCCTGAGTCACGCAGAGCTTGGCACTCAATGTCAGAATAAAGGCCACCAGCCTTTCCCAAACTTGCAGATCGTCCAAATCACCCGGGGGCATTTGTTAAAATAAGATTCCAGGGCTAAATAAGATTCCAGATGTACTGAATCAACTCTCCAGGAGAAAGACCTCGGTATCCGATTTATTAACAAGTGTCCTGATGGTTTTTCCAATCCGGCAAGTTTGGGAATACTCAATTATATCAACTCAACACTTTGGAGGTTCAGGGAAGTCAAAGTTTCAAAATTACAACCTGGGGGGGTCCAGGTACCCCCAAAGACGGAAACTTAAGCTTCCCTGATGTTTGCGAAGAGGGACTGAGACTCAAGGTCACAACAGCTGGCTACTAGCAGAACCGGGTCTCAGACTCCGGTCTCCCGGACCCCAGCTCAGCGCTGTCCCCCGGGGCCTCAGGCCGGGTCCGGCAGCGCGGGAGATAAGGCAGCTCGGGAAGGGCAGAAGCCACCACGCCAGGAGACCGGGACGAGGCACGGCGGGCCCGACCCCTCACACCGGCTTCCCCCGGGCGAAAGCCCGCTGTGGTCCTCAGGGAGGTGGCCATAGCCACGTTTCCGCCGAAGGACGAGGCTGGGGATGGGAAATGAGAGGACATGGGCAGAGGGTGGGCCGGAACAGGGGCGTTGGGGAAGGTCGGGCTCTCGGACCACCTGGTGATCGCTCACCTGCCGCCCGGGTCTCGCTCCCGGCTTCTCAGCATCGGCCGGCTCCGCACCTCGCGCCTCTCGCGAGAGGACGAAGCTCCCGCTGCGCGGGGAGGGCGGAAGTGGCCATGCAGCTGACTCGGTGCTATACGGCGCGTCGCTGTAGGCAGTGTGCCCGCTTCCAAGATGGCAGCGAGGGTGTCTGGCGCGCTCGGCCGGGCGGGGTGGAGGCTTCTGCAGCTGCGGTGCCTCCCCGGTGAGAGGGCGGCCGATCCCGGGAACGGGGAGGGAAGGGGAGGGGGCGCGAAGCCGATCTGGGCTGGGTGAGGGGCGGAAGAAGCCTCGTGGCGGCTCGAGAGCAAGGTGAGGTGAAGGGCATAGCGGCTCGCGCCGGCGCCTCGGGCTCGAAGTGGCCGCCTGGCTGGCTTCTGACCCCATTCTCGACCTGTGAGGAGCGAGAGCATCAGGGAAGGGACTGTCACTCCCATTTCATGGAGTTGACGCAGCCCGAGAGAGGGCTGTGGGTGCCCAAGGTCACACAGCTCGGTCGGTTGCAGACTGGCACACTTGTACCCAGTCTCTTAACTCCATTGTCAAGTCCCTGGGCCCTGATCCCGGGAAACAGACACAGAGAGCGCCTAGTCTACTTTTTCCCAAGTCAGTCATTTCCCCACCTCTTCAGTAATTCTTCAGTATCCTCGTACCACCTTTGCCACCATATAGTCAGTATTTTTGTTTATACGTCTGATTTCGTAAAAATATAGACGTTTTCTTAAAAGAGGAAGCTTTATATCACTACCATAAATGGAAAACCAATGTCATCTTCCACAAATAGAACGTATGAATTAACATATTAACATAAATATATAACTAATGAAATAATATTCTCCTGTATTTCACCTAAAATCTTCTCGTGGACTGCAGTGGTTCTGCAATATTGCTTTGGGACCTCCCAGGTCCTTTTCGAAGTTTTATGAATATTTGGTCCGTTTTTTTCTGTACCTATGCTAAAATAATTGATATTTTCACACATAGGTGCTGTTTCTTTTAAAAATCATTTTTTCCTGATTTGGTCCACAGATTTTCTTTAAAATGAGTGCTGTTTTGTTGTTTCTATACAAAGCTCCAAACTAAATATGTTCAGTAAAAGTAATGCCTATGACCCAGAAAATCTACTTCGAGGTATTTACTCAACAGAAATGAAAGCAAAATGTCCACAAAAAGGTTTGAACAAGTATATTCATAGCACCTTTATAATAGCCAACAGCCCAGGTGTTCAATAGAATAGTGTTTCTTAGTGGAATGCTACTCAGCAGTAAAAAGTAACAACCTCTTGATTTTCACAGAAATATGAATCAATCTAAAAAGTATTCTAAGCAAAAGAAGTCTTATACATACACAGGATACACAGTATGATTCTATTTAGATGAAATTCTAGGACAGGCAAGACTAGAATGAAAAATTCAGCATAGTGTGGGTGGGGAATAACTGGGAAGGAATAAGAGGGAACTTTCTGGGATGATGTTAATCTCTAGATAGGGGTTCAAGTTAGGCAGGTGTATACATTTGTCAAAACTCAGAATTGGCTCATTTAAGATTTGTGCATTTCATTGAACGTAAATATCACCTCAATAAAAGAACAGTAAATATTCAATAAATATTGAACTCTAGTTAATGATGTGCATGTTGAAATGTTTAAAGATAAAGAATTCTGAAGTCTGCAACAAATGCATCAAAAAATAAGATGGATTGGGGAATTCCCTGGCTGTCCAGTGGTTAGGACTCGGTGCTTTCACTGCTGAGACCCGGGTTCAATCCATGGTTGGGGAACTAAGATCCCACACGCCGTGTGGCGTGGCCAAAATAAATAAATAAGATGGCTTGATGTATGCAGAGTATGGTGGATATGCAGGTGTTCATGCCACAATTCTTTCCACTTGCTTGTATGTTTGAATTTTTTTTTATAGTAAAATACTGGGAAAGAAAATAGTATGAGCCTTTGCTTAGGAAATACAGTACTGTACTTTTCAAAACCCCTTTCCTAAAGTAAATGGGTGTTGCAATATTGCAGATGAGAAAACAGAGACGCCACATAACCACTAGGGAGTCAGTACTCAGACCTTCTAATTTATAGTCCAGTGCTCTTGCCATGATATATAAATATATAATGTTTTCAAGTCACTTTCATTTTTTTGTTTGGGCCTCGCAACACTCCCATTGAGTAAGTAGAGATTATTTCTCTTAATTTGCATATTTTAAAGTCGTGCTCATTGGGGTGAAATGGTTTGCCCATTAACACACAGCTAACAAATGATGGAAACGTGTCTAGAAGACAGGTCTTCCGTTTCCTGGTTCCTGCTTTTGCCACCACATCATGTCGAAAGGTTCCCAGTTTACCCAAGAATTTTGTGTGGTTCTGGTTTTCCTCTGCTTTTCTTCCTCCCCATCCCTCGTACCACTCTGGGTCTCAAAGGGTCTTCTCTGGTGAGTGTCCCTGGCTGACCAGCTCAGTTTGTTTCAGTGTCCCGCTGCCGACCAGCCCTGGTGCCACGTGCCTTCCACGCTTCAGCTACACAGCTGAGGTCTTCAGATCAGCAGGAGCAGCAACCTCCCCCCTCTTTTTCTCAGCAACATTCTGAGACACAGGGCACAGAAGAACCCAGTCAGGAGTCTTCTCGTTCACCCCCCAGGTAGGCAGTAGAACGCCAGTCCACCCATTTCTGACCACTTTGCGTGCTTGGGTGAATCTGTGCTTCTCCTTCCTCTAGCCTCTCTGTTCCCTTCACAGCTTTCATCATTTTCAACCTTATCTTTGAAAGGAACCTGTTGTTTGTTTGTTTTATGAAAACGGTGCCTGTACCTTCTAAACCATTCTAAATAATACAAAGGAGTTCACAAAAGTAAAAAGATTATCAGAAATCGCAAACCCAGAGATAACTCTTTGTGAATATCCTTTTCTCTAACGTATTTCGTATATAACCCTGTATATATTATAAATGATTAATTACACTGTGCACTATACATGCTGTTCCAGAACCTGTTTGTTCACTCAATAGTACGTTTATAATGTCATTTCACAATCTATATTATTTTAATGGTTGATAGTATTCCAGCAAACGGCAGTACCAAAATTTATTTGACCTGTCTTTTATTGATGGATATTTAGATTTCCTTCACTGGTATGAAAAATAATGTGATAAAGTAGATGATTCTCTCAGCAGTGGGAGCGCTGAGTCAAAGGATATGCACATTTTACATTTCGTTACACATGTGAGGCCAAATTGCCCTCCAGAAAGGAAATAATAATTTACATCTCCGTTAGATGTTTTGTCTTTACTTAATCCTGCCGCTGAGAAGTTCCTCTGGCTCTGAAATTGGAGTGTTCCCAGTCATTTTTCTGGTCTCCCAATGAAAGTAGTTTTCATTTCAATTCAACAAATATTTTTTGAGGATCTACTTTGTGCCAGGCCCTGTGAATAACGTAACCGTTGTCCCTGTCCTCAATGGAGTTACAGTTTGGTACAAATCCAGATAAAGAAACAATGTGGTAAGGCTATAAACTGGGAAATCCAGGGTGCTGTGACAGCATGCACCTTCCTATCACCTGACCTCCTCGCTCATGGTTCCTTTCTCTCAGTGACTCTATGGGAGGCGAAGGATGATATGATTTTTGCTCTGTTGGCATTCAAATGCTGATACCGACACATAAGTATTTGTCCTCTCAACACGTGCTGAGAGGAGGCACAGAGCCTGTGGTTTCTGGCCAGGCACCTGTTGCATGCCAGGCAGCAGGCGGTGAGGTGAGGTGAGGTGTGCCGGGCTCCGTCCCCATGTCTCTCTTGCATTGGGGTCTCAGGTACACAGACCAGGGTGGTGAGGAGGAGGAGGACTACGAGAGTGAGGAGCAGCTGCAGCAGCGCATCCTGACGGCGGCCCTGGAGTGTGTGCCCGCCCACGGGTGGACAGCAGAGGCAATTGCAGAAGGAGCCAAGGTGTGTATGGGTGCGGGCGGGGCAGCCTGACCAAGATCAGCCAGGAGGGAATCACAGCAGCCAGAGCAGAGGGCTTTCTTCCAGCCCAGCTCAGAGCCCCAGAGCTCCTCACTGCTATACGATTTTCTGGTTCTGTGTTGTTTGTTTTTCCCCAATAGGGTAGAAATGGCTTTGTTTTTTAATTATTTTTTAATATAAAAAGAATATACCGTGGAGTTGGTTCTTGGCAGTTAGGTTCTAAAGGCAGCTCATTAGACAAGAATAGCCTATGATCAAAACTGCCAGGGGCTTCCCGGGCTTCCCTGGTGGCACAGTGGTTGAGAGTCCGCCTGCCGATGCAGGGGACACGGGTTCGTGCCCTGGTCCGGGAGGATCCCACATGCCGCGGAGTGGCTGGGCCCGTAAGCCATGGCCTCTGAGCCTGCACGTCCGGAGCCTGTGCTCCGCAGCGTGAGAGGCCACAACAGTGAGAGGCCCGTGTACCGCAAAAAAAAAAAAAACCTGCCGTATTTCATTGACTCTAAGATGCCATTGGTTGTAAGAAGCGCCATTATTTTATGCATCACTAAAAAAGAAAAATGCTGTCTGTTAAACTGTGACGCATCATCAATTTATGATTCACACTGATTGTTTAAAATGAAAAAAAAAATGGAGATCCTAGAATTGACAAAATGTGGTGTTTGAAAACTCCCAAGAAGGCACCACCTTGGAGACCAGCACACCTCATTTTTCTATGTAAGTCTAATAATCGGTGTTTCCTCCTGCAGTGGAGCAGCCTGCTCCTTTAGATTAAGCCATAGGCTCATGTTTAGGCCTCATTGTGCAGAATCATCAAGCATAGCCACATACCATCCTATGAAAGGTCTGTGAGGATGGAGACTGATGGAATTGCAGATTCACATCTCCCACCCCAAGCACGTGAGATATCTGCTCCTGAAATGGGACAGTGGGCAACTTTGCTGCTTTTTTAAAATTTAACTGTTATTTCTCTTGTCTTCTCTCACTCTCCCGAGAGCACGTATGGTAACAGAAGTCACATAAGTGGAATGCGTATACTATATGATTCCACTGTGTGCTCACTGTGAAAGCTTTGAACAGTACAGACAAATATAAAAAAGATAACAAAGATCAACATTTTGATCTTTCAAATTAGAAAAAAACCCCTTTCATTTATTAATCATTCACTCTTTAAATATTTATTGAACAGAGAGTGTGCTAGGTCCTAGGGACATCATAGTAGTCAGGGTGGGCAAAGTTCTGCCCTTGTTGAGCTTCCAGTCTAGTGACGTTAATCACATATATACAAATACATATTTATAAAACGTGGTAAGGGCTATCAGGAAAAGGTGCTATTGTGACATGCAGTGGAGGGACTGAATCTAACTCGGGGTGGGGTGAGAACGTGGTGAGGCAAGGCTTTGGAACTGAGAGCTGAGGAATGAGAAGGCTTTACCTGATTTGGTGGCGTGGGGGATGGACAAGTCCAGACAGAGACACAGCATGTGCAGAGTGGAAAGAAGCCTGCACATTAGAGGAACCGAAGAAAACCATCATGCCGAGAATCAGGAAGAGATGTGAGCTGAGTGAGGCTGGGGAAGGGTCGGTTGAGGCCACATCAGGCAAGGTCCAAAGGTCATGTTGAAGAGTTAGGCCTTCTTTTATTCTAAGAATAATTGGAGGTATAGAATTCAATGTGACATTTCAAAACCATCACTTTGGCTGCTGGATGAAAAAGTATTGGAGTCAGAGAGTCACTGGGAGCGGCTGCTCGTCATCCAGGAGAGATGAGGGCTTTCTGACCTAGAGCAGGGGCAGTGAACGTGGAGACAAGTGGGTAGATTTGGTGAGAGAATGACATAGGAGGGAGTGACAAAATGCCACCAGAGCTGCCTGCCGGTTTGCATGCGTGGGTACATGGTGGCGCCGTTTTCTTAGATTAAGGCCACTGAAGAGCCAGGTTTGAGGAAGGCCCATGGGTACAGCCTTTTTTTCTTTCTTTCTTTTTTTTTTTTTTTTGCTGTACGTGGGCCTCTCACCGCTGAGGCCCCGCCCGTTGTGGAGCACAGGCTCCAGACACGCAGACTCAGCGGCCATGGCTCACAGGCCCAGCCGCTCCGCGGCATGTGGGATCTTCCCGGACCGGGGCACGAACCCGTGTCCCCTGCATCGGCAGGCGGACTCTCAACCACTGCGCCACCAGGGAAGCCCCATGGGTACAGTCTTGAGCTTTGTTGAATTTGAGGGGTCTTTGGGTCGGCCAACGGGGGACCTCAAGCATACAGGCCTGAAACTGGAGGAGCTGCCTGCACTAGAGTATATGTTGGGGCATAATCCACATATGTATGTGGTCATTAAACCATGGAAGTGAGTGAGATTGCCTAGGGTGGCATGAATATGCCTAGAGTGTCATGTGAAAAGAGGGAGGAGTCTAGGTCCTCAGGGACCACTGACATTTAAGGGTGGGGTGGAACAGGGTGGGGTGGCAAAGAAGACTGAGGTAGAGGAGCCTGCGCTGGAGGCAAAGCGGGAGAATGTGGATGAGGCAACTAGACATTGGTGACTGCAGCGGCAGCCGTTTGAAGGGAGTACAGGTCCAAAATAACTGGTGGGTTGAGGAGTGAGTAGAGGTCAGAAAGTGCAGAGGCGTTTGGCTGCGAGGGGGAGAAGAGAGCTAGTATACTAAGCGGGGGAAGTGGGATGGAAGTTTGATGAGCATGTTTGAATACTGGCAGGAGGGCACAGAAACACCGGTGACGGTGAAGATACAAAAGAAAGTGGCAAAATAAAAAACGTGAGGTTCCTTGAAGGCAAGGATTATGAAATCCGGAAGACAGGTGGAAAGACTAGCCTTCGATGTATTAGGGGCAAAGTTGGAGAAGACAGCTGCAGGCTTAGTTTCTAGAAGAACCTTTAAGGAGTTCCCAGGGAATGGCTTCTGTTTTCTCTGTAACGTAGGTGTGGTTGTCTCCTGATGGTGAAGTTAGGAAACAGTGGGAGGAGACAGAGGTTCGGAGGTAGCAGAGAAGGTTTGAGAGAATCATTACAGAAAGGTGTGGAACCAGGGGAGGACAGAAATGTAACAGGATTGTTTGGAAAAATCTGATTCTATTGAATATTCTATGGTTAAATTTTTCACTCTTTTTCATATGCTTTTTTCACTCTGCATATCTCCATTCATACGGCTGCATAATACCTATTGCATTTACTTGAACTCAACTGATAAACATTTGGGTTGTTTCCAATTTTTTTAATATTATAAGCCTATTTGTACGACAGATTTAAGTACATTTCTGGTTGGTTTCTTTAGGACAAATTCTGAGAAGTGGAGTTGGTCTTTCAGGGAGGGCATCAATCAGAAGAAATCACACCAGTTACTCAAATAGAGAGAATTTAACACAAAGAATTGTTAACTAGATGTGAAATTGGTAACCAGGTAACTGAAAGGATAAAAGAACACTAAGGTATGGTAGAGGTAGCACCTGCAGGGAGGAGCTGTCATCCCAGGGGCTAAGGAAACAAAGGGAAGAGCTGGAATGATTATAGCTAGGAGCTTGAAGGAGAGTCCCTGTGGCGGTGAAACCCCCACCTCTCCGGAGGACGCGCTCCTCAGCGGGTGCTGGTGTCGCTGACCTTGGAGGAAGGGTCCCTTGGGGCTGGCACTTGACCTCTGGGGTTGGGGAAATGGCGGAGCGGCTGGGAGGGCTGGGAGAGGATGGTGGCTCGATGAAACTGGGTCTGCACCTGTCGAGAATACTGCAGACTGGGTTCAGCTGCTGCCACTGGATAGAACTGCTGCGGTGGTGAAGGAGGGCGCTGCTCACACAGACCGCTAGCAGACGGGAAGTAAACCGCGAGGAGCCAGGCCCTTCCTCCTCTTCCAGCCTTGCAGTCTCCCTCTAGAGACCCTATCAGCGGACCTAACATGGAGCCAGAAGTGTGGCTTGCAGAGGAAGGGCAGGTTTGGAGCTGAGAGACAGTAGCTCAACAACTGGCCCAGGGAGTGTGTATGTTTTCGAGGTTCCTGTTACATACATGTTAGAGGCAGCATAGCCTGGTGGTTAAGAGCTTTAAGCCTCGGTTTCTGTAAAATGTGGGTGATGGTAATACCCGCCTGCTGGCGTTGCTGTGGGGCTGCAGCAAGGTCGTGTATATAGTGCGCTCAGCCAGGCACCAGGCACACAGGGAGCACGCAGTCACCCTTAGTACTGATGCTCCTGCGGCTCTGGTGTTGAGGTGAATATTGCCAAGCTGCGCTCCAAAACGGCCGTGTACTCCCACCAAAAGAGAGGCACTTTCCCAATGGTGGGAATTTAGAGTTAATGGTTTTTTTGGTTCCTTTTCTGCCCTCTGTCCCTGCTGCTGTCAGGGTTCTCCCTCCAGTAGCTGCTCAATGAGTCCTGTATGTGAGGAATAGTAAAGGATCTCTGTGGCTTTGTTAACTCTTTGACAACTCATTAGGAAAAGTTTGTGAGGGACTTTCCTGGCAGTCCAGTGGTTAAGACTGTGTCTCCAATGCAGGGGATGCGGGTTGGATCCCTGGTCGGGGAACTAAAATCCCACATGCTGCGGTGTGGCAAAAAAAAAAAAAAAAAAAAGTTTGTGAGACTTTTTTTTTTAAACAACTGAGAGACCTACTTTCCAAGAGGCTTAGGTTAAGTGAGTTGTTGAGGAAGAGAGTTATGAGCGCTCTTCCCAAGCCCCTTTTTATAATAGTTACAACTCTAGGTTACAAGTGTCAGAACTCAAACTCAACTGGCTCAAGCAAGAAAGGGAGTGTTTGGCTCATTTAATAACAGAAAAGGTCTGGAAGTAGCTCTGGCTCGGTGTTCTTAGATTGTTGCTGCTGGGAACTGTCTCTACAGCGTATCTGCTTTGCTTTCTTCTCTGTGAGCTTCATTCTCAGCAGGGGCTTCCCATGCAGGACTAAAAATGGCTCAGCAGCCCCAGAGGAAAGGGGTTACTTCTTTCCCATCGGTACTAGCAAAAGTGTGGAGGCGGCCTCGTAGGGCTGGATTTGTTCACGTGCACATTCCTGAACTAGTTGCTGTGAACTCCACTTATTTAGGTCTGGATCCCCTGCTTTGCATCACACCCAGGGGCTTGATGGAGTGTGGAGGGACTGGTGGTCAGCTTCTCCCAGATCACACGGACAAGACTGAAGAGTGGGGTGTCCCACTGAGAACCAAGCTGCTGTTACTAGAAGAGGAGGCCCTAGTGATGAACAGGCGGCAAATGTCCACTCCACCTACCCGCCACTTTCCCGTTTTCCCTCTCCCCCTTTGTAGTCTCTGGGTCTCTCCAGTGCGGCTGCCAACATGTTTGGGAATGATGGCAGTGAACTGATACTGCATTTTGTGACCCAGTGCAACTCTCGGCTCGCCCGTGTGCTGGAAGAGGAGCAGAAGCTGGTACAGCTGGGCCAGGCAGAGTAAGTCCCATGGCATCATTGCTCGGGGTGGCAGCTAAGGTTCAAGGAGCTTAGGCGCCACTGGCTGTCCCCAGGAGGCCAATCCAAGCAGAGCCAAGAGGGTAGCACTGAGCAGCCCTGCTGCTCTGCTGGGACTGAAACGCAGCTGCCTGTCTCATCGGGAGCTGGTGGGGCCCTCCCCACTAGGGCTGAGTAAACGGTGTAGCACCGAGCCCATGCCTTTGATCCAGAAACACAGTGTTTTCTTTTCCCTCTTCCAGGAAGAGGAGAACAGACGAGTTCCTGAGGGATGCTGTGGAAACCAGACTGAGAATGCTGATCCCGTACATTGAGCACTGGCCTCGGGTACAGAGTCCACATCCAGGCCCCCGGGCAGAAAGTATTCACGTTTACGATCCTCGGCACCTTCACCTGGAGGGTCTGGCACACGGTTCAGAAGTCAGCTCATTAATCTCCACAAAACTAGGGATTCGCAGTGCAATTGGCGGAGCTAGGTTTCAGATTTGCGAGAGCCAAAGAGAGGACCTCTGAGCCATCTGTGTCTCAGTTCCTGGAAACGTGGGTGGCGTGGGTCCTAGATCACGTCCTGGGTGGGGTCTTAGTGGCCCGAGTGTGCCACCAGGTCTTCAATGAGGAGGAATCCATGAAGGGGATTAGAAAAGTCAGAAGATTTTACTGGCCATCATCATTAACAGGCCTGTCGCGTTCTAGATCTCAGGGAACTGGGACTTCTTTTCAGTATGTCAATGTGATGCTTAGAGAATCGGAGTATTCATTCCAAGGGCTTCCCACTCCCCTTTTCTAAAGGTCCTTTTTTCCTGTTTCAAAGTGTGTCACAGCGCAGGCCATTCTCTCAGTTAAGAACTCAAAGCACATCAGCACTGAGAGGGCCCACGGATCATCTAGTGTCCTCTGCCCAGCTGGGAGACGGCTGAGCATGTAATTTCAGTTGTGGGCGGGAGTGAGGGAGTACAGTCCAGAGTCAAGTCCCATCCCCTGCCCATGCTCACCACGCTTGGTTTCAGATCTCCAGCTTGACCCTTTCCACCTCAAATTCCACCCCCAGACTCCCCAGCTATCCCTGCTTCTTCCTCCATGTTACAGAATGGGGTGCTCTCAGTACTCAAAGCCACCAGTCTAGAGCTGGCTGTCTGCATTCCCAAGTCCACATGCTAGGGATTGAGAATCTGACTGGGTCAGCTGAGGGTCGGATCTGCCCCGGCTCCCATTAGCTGTAGTCGGGAGCATTAGACGCCAGGAGCTCACACGAGTGGGTGGAGATGGTGAGTCTCAGAAGGAGGGCCGGGCAGGCCCCCTTCCGTACCTCCAGGGGGAGGTGAGGCACTAGCCACCTGAGCCCGCCGCTGCCGGTGTGCAGTCCCACTCCTCTGCCGTCTCTCCTCAGGCGCTCAGCATCCTTCTGCTCCCTCACAACATCCCGGCCAGCCTGGGCCTGCTCACCAGCATGGTGGATGACATGTGGCATTACGCTGGGGACCAGTCCACTGACGTGAGTGCTCTCTGCAGGCCCGCAGGCTACTGGCAACGCTTGGATTAAGCATTTCCTCAGGAAGTTTGTGAAACTTCTTTGATAACAAATCCTTCACGGGACTACAGTGTCATTCCCATCTTGGAAAGGGGAGGCTAAGGTATGAGGAGGGTCCCTCCACAAGCCACGGTGGGATCTAGGTCATCTTCATTCAGGGACCAGTGCCGTAGCCATGAGCCATTGGTATTCCTTCCCCCACTAGACAGGTGACAAGGCATCAGAGGGCCTTGTGATTGGATTGCCATTTTATAATCATTTCCCCCTCAGTCTTCTATGATTTAGATTCCGTAGCAGACTTTCTCAGTGTGTGTCTTTTATGAGACTGATTAAAAAAAAAAAAAAAAAAAAGAATGCCATGGAAACACTCGTTGCTTTAAAAAGAAACTGTCTCCCTGTAGTCCATGTTGGCTTGCTTCGCTAAGAGATCAATAAGCCTTTAAACAGGCACCAGGAAAGAATCTGACTTGTTAGTGCTACCATATTTCTGGTAGGAAATTAAAAAAATATATATATATACCTTCATAAAGGAAATTAATGTGTGATGGTACTTTGTGGAATCCAGGATGGGAGGCGAAAAAGATGCTCCCACCACAGTTATAACAAAGTGCTTTAATAAACTTCCATCGTGTGGGAATATACCACCAACAGAGATGGTAGGAAAATGAAATTAGAAAGCTAAGAAATCAGAGGGATAAAACACAAAGCAGCCGAGCTAGGGCTCTAAAGAGTGGTTCGCCAGGACAGTCAGAAGTTGCTGAAGGACTTGAACTCTCAGCTCTTCCTAGGTATTCCAGTCTGTCCGTGATGCTGTCTCAGCCCTCACTTCACTGATGAACACGCGAAGGTTTGGTCATTACTGCCTGACCACAGGGCCTCCCTGGAACTTCGATGTCCTGAGACTTAGGCTTTTCACTGGCGTTTCCAAAGCCGAGTGGATGTAGCAAAATCGCGTGGGGCGCTTATGAAACATCCAGACCCCGGCACTTATTTCAGACCTCTGGACTCTAAGATGTTGGGCCCAGTAGCTTGCATGTTTAATCTCCCAGGTGATTCTGACACCCAGCCTAGTTTGGGAACAGCAGTCTTGTCTAGAGGGCCATGTGTATCTGTGAGGAAAAGAAGAAATCAGGAGGAAGCCCAGGAGTGCCAGTGGCTTTGGGTAGGAACTACCCAGACTTCCCCCAACCTGCAGCAATAGTGGTGACCCACCTCTCTGATGGGTTTCTTTGCAGTTTAACTGGTACACCCGCCGAGCAGTGTTGGCTGGCATCTACAACACGACAGAGCTGGTGATGATGCAGGACTCCTCCCCAGACTTTGAGGACACTTGGCACTTCCTGGAAAACCGAATTAACGACGCAATGAACGTGGGCCACACTGCCAAGCAGGTAGCTGGGGGCTAGGCATTTGGGAAGCCTCCTCACTAGGCACACTGTCTTCCTTGGGCCGCACTGGTCACTTGTCTGTTCTCTTGCTCCCCTTTGACTTCAGCTGACAGTCCCCAGGGCCTACCCTGAAAGCCACACCTGGCCCATTTGTGATTGTGTTGTCCATGGGCTCTTCCTCCAGTACACAGAGCCCTCTTGACTCTACCTGTCGGGGCTAATAGGCCTACTGATTTGTCCTACCTGTCTCACCTTTGAGCTAGTGGTGGGGGCCTGAGAGAACCTGACTCTGACTCCTTCTAGGTAAAGTCCACCGGAGAGGCACTGGTGCAAGGACTCATGGGCGCAGCGGTGACAGTGAGTATTGCCCAGCTCATCCCTGCCCATCCATTCTCACGTGTGTCACTGACCCCAAGTAGTTTTGTAGCCTTAAACTGGAAAGCTAATAATAAGACTGACAGTGGTTCAGTCGCAATCTCTAGATCCCCAGTACCCCACTTCTATTTTTTACTGGCATCAGGAAACAGTGCTCACTCCCGGGACCCTGGTATGTCAGATCTCTGCATCATAGCCACACATGCTGCCTTGGAAATCTCAATCTTTCCCATTGGAGTCCTAGGGTCAGGGCAAGGTCTCATCACTCTCTGTTTCCATCCCTTTGTCAGCTCAAGAATTTGACAGGTCTAAACCAGCGCCGGTGAGCAAGAAAGGGTGTAAGCTAGAGTGCCCAGAAGAATACCCGAGGATATATTTAAAGGGCTTTGAAACGTATGAGGTGCCGTCCATGAAACAGGGTGTTAACGAGAGAACACCGAAGGCCTCTACACACTACCACAGCCACCTGGAAACCACAGGGCACTGGAGGATAGATACAGTTGTAGCCCAGGGTTGGGCCACTTTTTCAGTTCCTAACACCGGGCCCGGCCTCCTGATGCCTTTCTGCATTGCAGCACACTCAATCAAGCATTCAAGCCACAGAAACCCAGCACGCCCCTGTCCTTGTCTCTCAGGCACCTTGATCATGTCTTAACCTGCCTAGAAATGCTCTCTCGGGCTCCCAGGTCAGAGTCAGGGTCTGAAACCACCCCAGGTGGCAGCTCATCCACAGCACAGCACAGGCCTGTGCACCCAGAGGGAACCATGCGGCCCTTTCCTTCTCTGGTGTCCTGAGATGCTGCACTGGAAACCCCCTCTCAAGCTGCCTCACCTGAGACAGGTGCGTGCTGGATGGTACTGCCCAGCCTGGCCAGAGGTGTGATTCCAGGCCCTGTGTCGAGTTACACCAGCATGCGTTGCAGGACTATTCATGAACTTAGAGTCTGTAAAAATTATAATAAATATGTTTGAAGCAATTTCCTGTTGTGTAGGTAGTTTCCATATAGACCATGGCAGGTATCCAAGACGCCAGAGTGAGACAACAGTGTTGTGGAAAAGGCTTGAAACTAGCAGCCAGGAGACCTGAGTTCTGGTCCTGGTGCTGCCTAATACTACTGAGCAGTTAGGACAGCTCTGCATCTGTGGGCCCAGGCTTCCCGTCAGTAAAATGTGGATGGCAGCGGCCTTTTCCCCCTCACCATTAGCTCCTTTGACTCCTGTCTGTCACTAACTATTTCAGTGACACAGTCCTTAGCTTTACTAGTTCTCTCAGCCTCTACACTGTCTGGGCTTCCTTTTTCAGTCTGGTTAACTCTGTTTCATTAGTCTTCCCAGGCTGCTGTGATGAAATATGGCACAGTTCTAGAAGCTGGAAGCCCAAGATCAAGGTGCCAGCCAACTTGGTTCTTAGAACTTTCTTCCTGACTTGCAGACGACCGCCTTCTCCCTGTATTCTCACATGACAGAGAGAGAACAAGCTCTGATGTCTCTCCCTGTTCTTATAAGGGCACTAATCTCATCATGAGAGTCCTACCCTCATGACCTCACAAAGAGCCCCATTTCCAAACATCCTCACATTAGGGGTTAGAGCTTCAACATTTTGGTACATACAGCATCGCACAGCATCTGTCTTCTGCTTTGCTGTCTCCTACCCAAGTAGACTGAATGATGGGGGGAGTAACAAGCTAGTAGGAATTTCCAGTCTCTTCTTGTGTTCCTTCCTCTGGGCCCTTTCTGCACCTCTCTAATTCTTTTACCTCGACATCCTGTCAAATTCCCTGCAGTAGCTATTCCAAATTTCATTCCATTCTCTCCTTTATAGGATCTGTCTTATACTCAGAAGACTACTTTAATTCTTAATTTACTGAGATGACACAGGCTGCGTAGCAAGGGCCCCCTCAATGCTCTTCCCCTCTGTCTCAGGAGGAGGTGTTACTCCTTGCTAAGGCAAACTCCTCCTCATCTCCTCTGATTACTCTTCTTCTGCCCCCTAAATGTTGTCCCCTGCCAAGTTCTATTTTAGGGCTTCTCTGTATAAGCTGCTGCCACCTGGGAATTCCCTGGCGGTCCAGTGGTTAGGACTCTGTGCTTCCACTGCAGGGGGCATGGGTTGGATCCCTGGTTGGGGAACTAAGATCCCACAAGCCACACGGCTCAGCCAAAAAAAAAAAAAGCTGCTGCCACCTTTTTGAAGCCCACTCTAACCTCTCTCTAGGCTGTTTAGGGGACTTTGGTAATTCTTTATTGAATGTTCAACCTATGAGATGCACACTGCCAGGCACTGGAGATGCAGAGATGAAGAACTCATACCTACTCACTGCAGCTACACAGAACTGTAGATGATATCAATACATTAAAGAGCATTGTATCTTCTTGCAGTTTCAGAAGTGCATGATCCAGACTTGGGGTGTGGAAGGGAAAGGGTATAAACCTATTGTTCAAGTATACTTTGCTAAAGTGTACGTTCATCCCTCGGTATCTGTGGGATACCTGCTCCCCACCAAAACCTGTGAATGCCCAAGTCCCTTATGTGAAATGGTGTAGTATTTGCATATGACCTACACATGTCCTCCCATATAATTTAAATTATTTCTAGATTACTTATAATACGTAATACAATGTTTAATGCTATGTAAATAGTTGTAAATACAATGTAAATGCTATATAAATAGTTGCTGGTCATACAGCAAATTTGCTTTTTTGGAACTTTATGGATTTTTTTTTTTTTGATCTTCAGTTGGTTGAATACACGGATTCAAAACCCTTGGATACGGAGGACCGACTGTACTTTTATTCTTCCATAAATGTACAGACTTCATTCTTTTAAAAAACGTTACTGTATTCCTATGTTTGTATATTTAATCAGGTCTCTGTCAATGGGCAAGTAGTTTTATCTTCTGCTACAGACTGCTGCAGTGAACGTCCTTGTAGATGTATCTTTGCTTACTACTGCAAGTACTTCTGCAGTATGAATTCCTAGAAGTGTTATGGTTGAGTCAAGCGCGTGTGCATGTTTTGCCAAATCGCCCTCCAAATGGTTGAACCTGGTGCCCTTTAGAGAAGGGGGCGGGGGTGGAAAAAACTTTGGGCCTCCGAGCAGCAGGTGGCGCTCTGAGCGCCTCTCCGCCGAAGTGGCAAGGCCGCGCCGACCGACTTCCGGTGGCGGCGTTGGCGCAGGCGCAGTACAGCCGACGCGGGAGGCCGACAGAGTGGTGGGGCGCGATGCCGTATGCCAACCAGCCTACCGTGCGGATCACGGAGCTCACCGACGAGAATGTCAAGTTCATCATCGAGAATACGGACCTGGCGTAAGGCTTCTGAGGGAAGAGGCTGGCGGCTCTGGAGAGCCGCGGGCCCCAGCCTAGGTGGGGCGGGGGTCATCTTTCCAGACCAGGGCTTTCGCTTTGGGAACCGTGGGTCGCGGGGAAGGCCTGTCGAGGCTGCGGTGCCCACACGCCGCTTGGTTTTCATTCCTCAGGGTGGCAAATTCTATCCGGAGGGTCTTCATCGCTGAGGTGCCCATAATAGGTAAGCGACCCCCGCCTTGTTGCCAGGGCCACCAGGTCTCCCCCCCAACCCTCCCCATACCTTGGCGCTCCTGCCTCCAGCCTTGGTTTGGGCCGGGGATGGGGGCGCTGAGAGAACAGTAATGCTGCAGACTTGACTGGTCTCTGTGCCCTTGGCCCTGGGCCACTCTGGTCACCTCCCTGGGCTATTTAGTTCCACTCTTCCACGTGCGTTGGTGGAGAGCACGGGTTCAGGAGTCTGTGGACTTGGGTTTGAATACTGTTTTCACTTACAGTCTCTGTGAAATTTGGGCAAGTTATTAAACTGTGTGCTGCAGTTTCCTCTCTAACGTTCGGACACTAATGGTAGTTATCAGGATGATGTCAAGTATTAAGGAGGTAATCTCTGTGCATTGTGTTCAGTGAGTGTCTACTACCGGTAGATGTGAATCTGTTCCGTCAACTGTATTTAGGGAGCATATAAGCACCAGGCAGTGGTGCTAGGCACTGGGAACGCAGAGCTGTAAAGTACAGGGTTCCGGGCCTCCAAAGGCTCACAGTGAAGTTGCAGGAGAAAGATGAATTCACAGACAACCCAAATGCAAGACAGACTTTTGGATCAATTAAGGAGAAGCATAGCTACAGGGCCCTTGGTGCCTAGAACAGGGAGAATCTGTTTCTGCTTTGGTTCCAGCCATTCTGCACTAGGCGTTCTACACGTTTACAGATACACTACAAATATCTTCTGAGTGTCAGCCCAGAGAGTTTGGGTTATAGTTGCTGCATCAAGCGTGCAGACGCCTAAGGAAATAAGCAGGCCAAATGCTTGGTAAAGAAGAGAACGTTATAGTTTTTCCACCATTACCACCCCCAGAGACTTTTTCAACTCAGAGCTTGGAGGGCTGGTCCTCCTTCTCTGTCTGATCACTCCATGTCCCGGGGCCTTAGTTCCATCACGAGTAAAATGAGGGACTTGTGCTTTAGGATGCAGCCCTGACATTCTAAGTGCCACTTTTCCCACAAATAATATTGAGCACCTGCTGCATTCCAGGCCCCAGCTAGGAATACAGAAGTTAAGACATCTGAAGACCCTGCCCCAAGGGATTTTTGAAGCATGAGGTAGAGACAAGACACACAAATATAACACAAGGCAAAATATGACAGGTGTCTTAAGAGAAGTCTGGACAGAGTTCTGGGAGGGAGGAGCTTACAGGGACAGTGTTCGTCTCTGTATCATGGAGGGCAGGCAAGGCTTGGTTTATAGGAGGCTCAGGATTTTCAGGTGCACAGGAGAGGTTAAGGGCATGCCGGTGGGAGGAAAGACGCAGAGGCAGAGAAGCATGGCTCATGGTCCTTATTTGGCTTGGGTTGAGGAAGCAATAGGAAGCATAGGACAAAGCAGGTTGGGGCTAGGTCATGTCTGGTCCTCTTCTGACCTCCGTACCTAGTGTCCCTGCCCCTCATTGGGCAGTTGGGCTGCAGTGCCATTTGATTAATGAATTTAATTGTTTATGTGCAGATGTTTATTTGTGAATGAATGAGTGAATGTGTGTTTAAGTCAGGCGTGTGTGACAGGTACAGTTCTTACCATCCTACTAGCTCATTGCTGGTAGGGATTGGGTTGTATACTTAGTATGCCTCGCTCATTAAAGGATTCTGTAAGCATTAGTTGGTTGAGTGATAATAAAGTATTAACTTGAGTAATCTGAGTAATCTGGTCACTATATCATAAAATGAGATGTGGACCATAAGTCTGTGTTATTTCTGTGAGGTTTGTCTGACTTTCAAGTGCTCTTGGATTTGGTGTTGGCATGAATAGCAGATTTAAGTGCTTCCCACAGAAATAATCAGCTCAAAGAAACACGTTCCCACTCCCGTGGTATTCTCTAATAAGTCAGTGTTTTTTCGGTGGTACAGGGAACTCTCTGCATCAGATCCACCTGAGCAGGGAAGCAGGGTGTGGTGTGTGTGGTTCTTGTTAAAATGCAGCTTCCTGGTCCCCACTCCAGAGCTGTGAAATCAGAGTCTCTGGCAGCCTGGCCAGGCCTCTGCAATTTCATAAGCATTAGATGATTTTTAAATCTGGAGAACCATTGCTCTTAAGTCTTTAGATAAATGTGGTGGCTAAACTGCATGTCTCCTTTTCTGCTTCCTTCATTCTTTAGCAATTGACTGGGTTCAGATTGATGCCAATTCCTCAGTCCTTCACGATGAGTTCATTGCTCACAGGCTTGGTGAGTGCTGAGTTTGGAGAGTTAAAGGGAGGGGGCTGTGCCGGTGTCAGAGGAGAAAGCCTCCTCACTCCCAGGGTGACTTCTGGGTTCTCCTTTTGGCTTGGCCCCTTGGCCTTCTTTAATGTGCTTTTCTGTCTTCCAGGATTAATTCCCCTCACGAGTGACGACATTGTGGACAAGCTGCAGTACTCCCGGGTATGCTGTGTGCTTGGATGGAAGGTCGGGAGTGGGGGGAGGCAGGGAACTTTAGTTCTTACAGGGATTTTTCCCGACATCTTGCTTTCAGCTTTTAGAAAGACAATGTGGAGATGTTGTCTAGAGCCCAAAGCAGGCATTGATTGGTCTTTGGTTCTGATGGACCTCAGATTGATTAGTCTCAAGGGGCATCGGGGAGTCTCATTAGCCAGCCACATAAGAGGGGGCATACTCCTGGATGCCCAATTATTCGGAACGGGTGGGGCTGTTCCTCTTCAGACTCTGCTTTCCAGAGCATCTCTTCCCAGGGACAGGGGCCTAGGGGGCTAAAGGAAGTCGACAGAGGTTAGAGGGTGAGGAGAAGGAGCAGAGGGAGTGAGAGCTGTCCCACCGAGCAGCACCTGAGTGACTGGGGTACTGGTGTCTGCAGGTCTGTGCCTCACCCCGTAAGTTCTGCTAGTTCAACACGGCTCCCTGCCTCTAGGGCCAGGTTTGCACTTCCATGACACGTTAACAGACTTAGAACTAGGGAGAGTGTAGGACAGGATTAGGTTACCTGCATCCTTTCAGCAGAGCTGCATTAGGTAACAGCTTGAGACTATTCCTTCTTGATGGCTGCAGGTGATCCTGAATCAGCCCATTTTCTAATATTCCCGAGGGCATGTCATTTTTATGGTGGCTAATTTGATATATTTTGTAAATTTATATGTGTTTTTTAAAAGAACTGTTCAAGCACACAGCAAAGTGTGGAGCTAATATAACAAATAGGCATGCTCCCACCAAACCGGTTGTCACATTCTAACATTTCACCATTTTGCTCCATGTCTCCAGAGTCTGTTTTTAAGAAATAAAACATCACATATATTGGTGAAGACAGTTGTACAACCAGTTGAAGACCAGTTAGTCAGTATCTTATATAAAGATATGCATCCCCCATGACCTAACAGTTCCTTCCGTTAAATTTGTTTCTAGTATTGCATTTACTGAGCAAAGATGGTATGGATTTTTGGGGGTTTTTTTTTTCTGAAAATCTTCAGAAAAGTGAAAAGTAGAATAAATACTCATTGTGTTTTCACCTGTAATTTCCAGTTGTTGATATTTTGCTATATTTGCTTTGTGTTTCATATAGATGTGATTTTTGCTGAACGATCTGAAAGAACGTTGCAGAAATCATGACATTTCTCCCCCGAGCTACATCAGCATGCATGTCCTAAAAATAAGGATATTTTCCTACATAGCCGCACTTATCATGCCTAGGAAAATTAGCCATGATTTGTACTATCTATCTACAGTCTAAATTCAGATTTTCCTAGTTATCCTCAAAATGTCCTTAACGGTTTTTTTGTTTGGCTGCACCACGCAGCTTGCGGGATCTTAGTTCCCTGACCAGGGATTGAACCCGCGCCCTTGGCAGTGAAAGCGAGGAGTCCTAAGCACTGGACCGCCAGGGAATTCCCCTTAATTGTTTTTTGTTTGTGGGTCTGTCATTTATGCATTGCATTCAGTTGTTATACCTCTTTAGTCTCTTGATCTCTTGAACAGACTCCTCTCTTTTCATTATTTTTTTTTTGAGGTTAAGTACCTTTTCATATTTTTGTCTTCCATTACATTTTGCTTCTTTAATTTCATATTTGTGAGTGATTCAGTCTCAAGGGTCTAGGTTGCCTTCCTGTCTCACCTGTGTATGATTGCAGACTATCCAGGTATGGCCCCTAGATCTTCCTCATTGTCTTGAAAACATCGAAAATAGGTTGGATTTTCGTCACTGGCGTGAGGGGGAGAACAGTTTGCTTGATTACATTCTAGTTAACTCTCGTCTTGCCTGAAGTTAAACGGTAGCAGCTAATCTCTAATACGGGAGTGTTTCAAGAATCAGTTTAAAGAATGGCAAATGTGAGAATTATTGAAGCCAAGTGATGCTTACATTGTGGCAGTCTCTCACACTCTTCTCTGCTTTTGTGAAAAAGTTTCCGTATGAAATTTTTAAAGAAAAGGTCAGTAGTCTGGAATTTAAAATGTACTTTTTTCTATTGTTCCCTGGATTGTTTTATTTTAAATGGCAATTGCATTCCCAGGCTAGTCCACTTAGCTCAGGGGACGCTGAACTATGCAGTGTGAAAGCCTCTTCCTTCTTACCGCCTTGGTTCTCTGAGGAAGAGCGCTCCGGAGCCAGGGTGAGATGTTAGCGTGTCTCCCAGTGGTGGCCTGGCAGCGAGGGGTGGGAAGGACACGTGGACGCCAGCATATAGGCGGTCTCTGAGCTGGGATGCGCCTGCCCTTGAGCAGCCTGAGTGGTGGGCAGATGGACACAGCCCACGAGAGCCTGGAGGCTGTGATCCACCCTCTCCCAGATGAAGAACCTTAAGGAACAGGGTATTAGAAGCGGGGAGCCAAGCCAGGATTCGCCATCTCTCCGCAGACTCACTCCTGCCTCTCTTCCTGCCTCAGGACTGTACGTGTGAAGAGTTCTGCCCCGAGTGCTCGGTGGAGTTCACCCTCGACGTGCGGTGCAACGAAGACCAGACGCGTCACGTCACGTCTCGAGACCTCATCTCCAACAGCCCCCGGGTCATTCCGGTCAGGAACGCCCTCCCTACCCAGGACCTTTGCTCTCCTGGCTCCAAGTGGGCCAGATCGGGGTGGATTCTTATAAGACACCGACTTTCCCTGTGTTACCTTCTGCCTTAACCTAAGCTTGATGCCTAGAAGTGCTAATAATTCTGGACTCTTGCCAGTGTGGGCAGAAGCACTGGTGCTGTGGGCCCTGTCCACTAAGGACCCTTTTAAAGGCCATGGTACTGTTTTGACTGGGGCGGTTGTCACAGAGCCATGAGGTAGGGGTTAGAGGCCAGTAACCAGCACAGACTGGGTCCTAGTGGACACTTCTGCCACCTCCTCCTCAGGTATCCTTTCCTCGGCTCGGCAGGTTGCGGTCTGGAGGTGCCGGAAGGTGGGTGCCAGAAGGGGTGCATGGGGAGATGCGCAGCAGCTAATAAGTGCCTCTGTCTGGGCCCCTACAGGTGACATCCCGGAGCCGAGATAATGACCCCAACGACTACGTGGAGCAGGATGGTAAGGGCCCGAGGGGCGGACACCAGACCCAGGCTCTCGCGCTGCCCGGCCCTTCAGTGGCGCTGCAGGTCGGACTGCGGAGAGCTGTGCCTCTGCTGGCCCTCGACTGACTCACATCTCCCCACAGACATTCTCATCGTCAAGCTGAGAAAGGGCCAGGAGCTGAGGCTTCGAGCCTACGCCAAAAAGGGCTTTGGCAAGGAACACGCCAAGTGGAACCCGACTGCAGGCGTGGCTTTTGAATACGATCCCGACAATGCCCTGAGGCACACGGTGTACCCCAAGCCGGAGGAGTGGTATGTTCCTGCTGGGAGCGAAGGCAGGCAGGGCGGGCGGGTGTGGAAATGGCTCCTGGTGACCGAGATGGGGCAGCCTCACTGTGAGACACAGGTGCCCTCAAAGCGGCAGTAGCAACCTGTGCTGATCTGTGTTTGATCTCAGGCCAAAGAGTGAGTACTCAGAGCTGGACGAGGATGAGTCGCAGGCGCCCTACGACCCCAACGGCAAGCCGGAGAGGTAAGAGCCCGGTCTGGCACTTGAAGGTAATGTGTGTAAGGACGTACAGTTCTGATGCAGCCTCTGAGTTAGGGAGGCCCTTTCCCGCCCATCCCAGTTCCCCTCAGCTGAGGAGGGGCTGGTAACTGCTGCACCCACCGTATGTGCACATCCAGGCAGATTATCATCCCCCTTTGGTCGCTGGGGGAAGGGGGGCCCTCCAGTTATCCAGACTGTTCCTAGTCTGATTTTTCAGCTCCCAAAGAAAGATCAACCTAGGATCAAACCTAGGGCCCCAAAGTGACCAGAGCCTTCTAGTGACGAACATGAAAGTGCTGGAGCAGGTGACATGCTTACTTATCGTTCTCTTACCCCCAGTGTAGAATACATCCATACACAGGTGTTTTGAGATATTGTTCTGAGGTAGCCTTGGCCTCCTCGAGGTCCTGCAAAGTGTCCTGGGACCACTGTTTGTAAGAGGTTGGATGGAGGTCAACCCTGGGGCAAGGTCGAGTTCATGGGGAGAAAGGAGTCAGGACCCAGGAGGGAGGCGGGCCTGTGTCCATAGCTCATGAGAGCCTCATGGAGGGCTCTCACCAGACTCTTGCCTCTCAGGTTTTACTACAACGTGGAGTCCTGTGGCTCTCTGCGCCCTGAAACCATTGTTCTGTCAGCCCTGTCTGGATTAAAGAAGAAGCTGAGTGATTTACAGACCCAGTTAAGCCACGAGATCCAGAGTGACGTCCTGACCATAAACTAGCTGCAGCTCACCTGTTTCAGCAGAACAGCAGTTGAATTTTAGGTCTCTCCTGAGACTCCAGATCTTGGCTCCTGGGGACTGGACAGCTGTTGCTCAAGCTTCCTGGCAAGTCTTCAGTACCAATTAGAAAGGTAGCAGCGGGGAAGGGTAGGTCCATCCCAGCCTTGCGCAGTCACAGATTACCAGGGCCAGCACTGCTGTTGGAGGCAGGACGGTCCCTTCCCAGACATTTAGCGTCCCCGGCCCTGCCTGCTGATGGGCAGTAGTGCTGCCCGGAACATCCCTTCTGCCCTGTATTCAGTGTGCCTCAGGGGGCCACGGCATTCCCCTGTTGAGAACCACTGAGCTGAACTCTCATCTTCTGGGTATTTCAGTTCTTTACTTCAAATCCTTTCTGTTCACAAGTTGGAATGTTCACTGTTGCACCTTAGGCTTCTGTGTTAGCGCTGAATCTAGGACCCTACTCAGGCTCCTGCCAGCCCTTCCAGCCCCTGCCCCGGCCAGTCTATTGGTTCTTCACTCAAATTCCCAAGTGTCCCTAATTTGAGAATCCTGTGAGAGTAGTGTTAGGCCCAGGCTATCCCCCTCTTCCCACCAGTAAGCCTTGTGTTTTGTTCTCTACCCATGAGTTTTGAACATCACCAACAATGGCCAGGCTATTTAATTTGTGGGGGAGGGCAAGGGCCTTCATGGAGGTCTGGCCTTGACCACTTAGCCCTATAGGTAGGAACATACCCAAAGCAGTTCATTAGGCAGCCAGGCAGGAGAAGCCTGGAGAAAACCAGAGATCTAGTACAAAAAGGAAGGGTTATTTATTAACAGTAGTTGTCTTTTAAAGTTTTTATTTCTGGCAATAAAGAGCAAAACGTACGTAATCGCCTTCATGCGTCATCGTGCCACTAACCAAGCCAGCCAGCTCTGCCTCCCCTCCGTGGCCTTTGGGCTCCCTTCTTCAGGCTAGCTTATTCCTCTAGGTGGTCATTCCCTGGGTCAGGGTCAGAGCTGAGCGGGCTGTGGCCACCTCCTGGGCTCCAGTGCTCTGTCGGAGGGGGCCTCTTGCTTTAGCATCCTCCTGCCACGACTTGAATAATGGTTATTTACAAGAAGGTCTGTTCCCTCAAATCAGAACCCTAAAATATTAAAAACAACCCAACACACACGCAACTAAAGGTTTGATGTGAGTAAAAAGATAGCCCTTCTGCACGGTCGTCAGTAAATACCAGCACTAGAAAATCAGTTGCTTTAATTGCATTTCAGCAGGGAGCCTCAGCACCATGTGGAGGAGGAAATGGGGAGGTCTCTGACCGGCTTCTGAGTACTTTGGCTGCCGGAGGGAGGCCAGACAGGGCAGAGGGGCTCCCTCTGTGGGAGCACTGCCCACGCCGGTCACTGAGAGCGGGCAGCAGGGCGCTTCCCCACTCCCCCTCACCGCAGTCCTCCTGTGCGGCCGGCCTGGCCCGAGGGCAGGAAAGAGCCGGGACTGGCTGTCCTCCCTGGGTGAGGTAACCAGCACCCCCCACCCCCAGGGCGTCTCCTCAGCCTGCTAAGCATGAAGGAGTCTGGGCAGAAACCATTTTCAAGCCAGATTTTTCACCTGAGGTGTCAACCAGACGTCACCTCTGCTGAAAACTCCAAGTGCAAGGCTACCAAGTGGCACAGTGTAAGTTCGGATCCTTCCTGTGCCACTCTAGGCCCAGAGGAACTGAGAAGCCACCTGCTGTCTCCGCCCCTGGGCTGCTTGGGAAAAGCCAGCAGCCAGCACGGCAGCCGGGAGTGTGGAGTGTCTCCCTCCTCTGGCCCTGGCAGCTCAGGTCCTGGCAGCAGGAGGGCTGGTACCATGGGGGACAGGGAAACCGCTGCCCTCACATTCAAAACAGCCTTGACTGTGGCCTGGTCGTGGGATTAAAAACTGTGTATGTGGTGGCAGGGAGGGTCAGAGGGGGAATCTTATTAATACAGAATACATCATAAGCCATATATATTAAAATCATTAACAGTATATAGTCCCATGGTAGCTCCAGCCCCTCACACATGCTCAGGTGGCATGGCCAGCCCTTTGCCTTGGTCCAGTCTCACCCTCGGGGGCAAAGAAGGGACCGCTTGCTCCCTTTCCCCAGGCTCTTGGCCCACAGCCCCTCCATGGCATCCGTGGCGCGCCGCAGGCAGCCCCAGCGGTCATCTGTGTGCCAGCCCTGCCGTCACTGGGAAGGGGCCTTGGCCTCGCTGCTGCCCCCCTGGCTGGGCTTTGGCTTTAGCAGGATGAATCTGTTGAGGAGGTCCGTTTCTGAGCTGGCCTGGGCCGTCCCATACCCCTCACCTGTGGACACACAGGCAGGCTGAGGCCTTGGGCCCGGGACAGAAGGCCCCTGCCCAACATGCCTTGTCCTCCACAGAGCCTCCTGGCCGGTGCGGGTGGGGCCCAGCAGTGACTCACCGGCATAGCTGGAGGCCTCAGCGATGTTCTGGGAACCGGTGATGTGGTGCCAGTAGGCACTGCGGGGCAGCATGGTCGTGGGCGTGCAGGGGTATGAGTAATGTTCCGTGCCCTTGTTCAGCAGCTGTGGGGCAGAGAAGGGTCAGTGGCTAAGCCCAGAGCAGCCAGCCCAAGACCCTGCCTGCCTCTCCCGGACACACCAGCTGGAGACAGCTGCCACTCTCCCGGCCCCCGGCCCGCCCGCCAGCCTCCCCCCACCCTGGACCGAGACACGCACTGCCTCACCCTCACGTTCTTCTCCATTTCCAGCAGGACCCTCTTGTGCTGCTCGGCGATGGCCAGGGTGGCACTGTGGACCCGCTGGTAAATCTGTTCCCCATCCTGCGTCTGGAAGGTGTAGAGCCCTTCCCCAGCGTCACACATCCTGGGGACACAAGTAGCGCCGAGAGCCAGGTGGTGGGTATGACCCCATGTGTGTGCACATGCAGTCAGGCTCTCGTCTGGGAACGGGCAGGGCTGTCATCTGAGGGTCCGACCACCCAGCTCAAACACGCTGAGCATTTTCTGTGTGTCAGGTGGGGGTCTATATGCTTTACAAGGATTAATCCATTCCGTTTTCCCCACCACCCCACTCTGGTCTGTGTGCTACTACAGTTTCCTCGTTACTATAATTTTTCTCAAGCCATTTTACAGATGAGGAAACTGAGGCATTCAGAAGGTAACGACGAAAGTTACACAGTGGATTATACAGAACTTGAGTCTAGGCAAGCTATACCCAGTCCTTACCGTAACCCAGTCTATGAGGTTAGGTACTTTTATTATCCCCTATTTGACAGAGGAGGAAACTGAGACTCGGGTCCACAATCACAGAGCTAGTCAATGCCAGTGCCAGCATCTGATCAGAGCCTGAGCAGTCTGACTTGGTAAACAGCTTCACTTGACCTACCTGCTGTGAGTCTCAATTTCTTCATCTGTAAAATGGGTTCCCCGTCAGCATGCTGTGCTGATAAATAACTTAAGCTTCCAGCACAGTGCCCGACACAGTGAATGGCAGCTACCATCATGACCGCGGTGGGACGGCGGGGAGGCGAGTGGGTCCTACCGGCCAGCCTCGAAGGTAAAGCGTGTGGTATCCCGGCCATAGCGGCGCAGGGAGCAGAGGGGCCACGAGACGAGCTTCACGCGGGGGTTGTGTATGTCCCAGAGGTAGATGTTCTCGTGGGTGATCTGCAGCTTGCACTCGCCATACACATCCAGGTTGGGGCAGGGCAGCAGGAAGACGTTGAAGCGATCTGGATGGGAGTGGACAAGTGGGCCTGGAGCTTTGTGGGGGGCCTGGGGGGGGTCTCCCTCTCACCCCCACCCTGTGCCTGCGCCAGGCCTCACCTGTCTGCTCGCACTGCACTCCTGGGGCCAGGAGGTCCGGCTCTCCCAGACTGATGTCGTTGAGCCTCGACCCCAGGCACTCCACAGAGAGAGTCTTGTACCACTCCTCTGCCTCCAGCTCTGGAGAAGATAGTCCCTCTTCGTGCCGCCAGCTCAGGGGCCCACAGCAACCCACCCCATGTGCTTCAGTCGGAGTTACCCCACCCCGCCAGGCAGAGAGGGCAAGGCCAGTGGGTTCTGCGTGCCTGCCCCACCTCATCCTGGGGCTGCTCCCTCAAAGGTGCCCTCCACCCACACATCATACCCAGGCAGTGGACCTTGACCAGCCCACAGCCTGCAGCCGCATCCCCTCACCTGAGTCACAGGTGAAGGTACGTGCCGAGTCGTCGGTGAATATGATGGCCACTGCCTGTCTCTTGGTCTCCTTGGGGAGCCGTGTGACACACTTGACGTTGCTGATCTCTGTCACCTGGAACAGCATCCACAAGGTACTCGGCCAGGTTGAAGCACCTCCCTCTGCATCCCCCACGGCTCTGCCACCCCCAGGAGGGTCCTCTTGGCCCTCAGGACTCTGAACAAATCCTCGCTGCTTACAGGTTGGGAGAGCTAGGGCCCGGGCCCCCTAACCTTGGGGCAGCCTCGGAGGCACACTGACTTCTCATCTGGATACTTCTCCAGCCGCTGGGGCCCCTTGCTGGAGGATTTCCGGAACACCAGCCAGCACCTCCGGTAGATCTGTGGGACAAGATGGCAGGGGGATCAGACCCCGGACCACCCCCAAGGCAGCCGGTGACCCTGGAGTTACCCCTGCCTACCACAGCGGGCAGTGCCGCACAGCCTTCCAGGGAGCTCAGGCCCAAGAGATCTGGGGACAGCTGACACCAGCATGACACCCTGCCCTGGGGAAGAGGACCCTCCCCGAATTGAAAAGTCAGTCGTTTCTTGGCTGGCTCTGAAAGGCTGTCCCATAAAGGGTGCTCCTGAGTTACTGTTTACTGAGCTCAGCTCTGGGTGTAACGTAAGTAGCCAACATTTATGGAGTGCTTCCTATTTGTACTTTTTGTTATTAGCACTCTTCACATTTAATCTCAGGGTCACTCTTGAGGTCGCTTCTATTATCATCTCCACTTTATTAGACAGGGAATGAGGCACCCCAAAATTGAGTAACAGCTAATGAATGGTAGAGCTGGTATTTAAAACAGGCTGCCTAGAACCAGGGCTGTCCTGGGAGCCCGCTGTGCTAAGGTTCTGCCCAGGGCCCCAGGAGCACCCGCCACGACAGAGGCAGTGCTGCGGGGACAGGGATTAGGCCCTTGCCCGGTCCCAGCCTGCAAAGCACCGTGGCCCTTGTTCTTAGAGCCGGGGGAGGGCTCTTGATGTGGGTAACACCCCCTCTTGTCTCTAGGACCTTTCACTAACCCTCTCTTCTCATTCTCTGACCAACCCTGGAGTGTAGGGAATCAGGGTTAGTTCCCTGTTCCAGCTGGGAAACCAGAGGCTCTCAGAGATCAAGGGGCAGAGCCAAGAAACTGGGGTTATCCCAGAGCACGGTGCCTTCCCGGGCAAGGTTCCCTCCTTGTCCCAACCACTGCCCATACCTAAATCCACCCCAATTCTCTGTAGCTTCACGGACTCCATCCAAGAGGCAAGAGCCAGGGAGCAGGAAGCCAACCACTCTCCGGGGCTAAGGGGCAAGCTGGCTTGTCAGACAACCCCCCACAAAGGGGTGGCCCTAGCCACCTGCCTGGGCTGCTGACTCTTCCTCCCATGACCCCCTCCCTCCCACCTTAGGCTCTCTTCCAGCCCAAAGTCTGGCTGGGATGTACCTCCTCTTTCAGCAAGCACTCCAGAAGCCTGGCAGAGCCATTCCCCGGGAATCTCCAGTGCTCCTCTCACTGGCAAACAGTGGGGAGACTGAGGGGCCCAGAGCAGAGGAGGCGAAGGGGCCTCTGGGCCACAGGCTCAAGCCCCCTCCCCTTCTCTGCCCTGCTGTGTGGGTACCAGGTCCTCGGCAGGCAGGATCCTGGGGTGCGGTGGGCTCAGGCACTCCCCATCCCAAGAAGCTACTCACAACCAGGCTATTTCTGGCCCCTGAGACTAGGAGACATGTCTGTCCCTGCCCCCATGACCCTGGCTCAGCCCCTGGTCTATCCACCTAAACCCCAGCAGGCCTCAGCTCTCAGCTGGGGAGCTCCTTTAGGGCAGAGACTATATTTTATTCTCAGAATCCTCACATCCCAGTCGCTTCGTTAACAGACCTCTGCTGAACAAGTGAATGATAATATGAAGGGACCGTGAATGAATGGATGGATTGATGGATGAATGCAGGAATGCTGCCGACCCAGATATGCCCTGCCAGGATGGGCTCCATGCTGTCTGCAGAGGCAGGGGCAGAAGTCCTGGGGGCCTGAGCACTCCGGTTGCCTGGTTACAGGACACAGACACACACAGACACACACACACAGACACACACACACACACACACACACACACACACACACACACACACACACACACACACACACACACACACACACACACACACACACACACACACACACACACACACACACACACACACACACACACACACACACACACACACACACGGAGCCACTGCGCTCAAGAGCCCTCCTTCCCCACTTCTCATAGGTCTTTGATCAGCGCTTCAGAAACACTCTGCCAGAGCTCTGCCTTGGGAGGAAAGCCCTGGCAGGTAGGACGATCTGCTCCTGATCTCTTCCACCCCTTACCGCCTCGCCTCTGTGGGCTGAGGCAAGAATGGCTGCCCCGGGACAAGAGCAGCTGGGTGGCCGCAGCCCCTCACAGCAGGTCTGCAGGGGGAAGCCGGGTTCCCTGAGTGCGAGCGATTCCAGACCAGGCCTGGCCACGCCCCAGCCCCTAAACCGTCCCCCTGACTGTGCCCACCATGGGTTCCCAGGCCTGCCCCTGGAACAGGCCTGGTTCTGAGCCCAAGCGGCCACCCCAAGTGGCTTGCCTTCCTGGGAAGCTCTGCTCTGGACAGGGTCGCAGCCCAGCTGGCCCCTGGGGACCTGACAGGTCTGGGCCCTCAGGAACAAGTCACCACACTAGAACCTGGGCCCCCACCGCCTTGCCTCCCCACCTCAGCCTTAGTTCTTCTCCTTGTTCTGTGCGCAAAGTGGGCTCCATCCTTCTCTCAGGGCAAGAACAAGGTGGCCGATGGCCACCACGGCCCAGGTTGGGATACAGTCCCAATCCAGTTAAGACCCCAAACATGCCCACCAGCTAAGCGGCCGCCTCCTGCCGGGACAGAAGAGCCTCCCGCAGGGGCCCTGGGGGTTGAGGGCACAGGAGGGGAAGGAGGTGCAGGAACCGCCCTGCTCCAAGGCCAGTCCTGCTCTGTCTGGTTCGCAGGCAGGGAAGCTGAGTATCAGAGCCCGGCTCCTCCCCCACCCCACTCAGCTGAGCCAGGAAGCCTTGAGCGGTCGGATCCCCCCACCCCATCAAGGCCATGGGGGAGGGGGGAACGGAAGGGCAGGGGACCCAGGTAAAACACAAGACTTGGGCCACCTCAGTCGCCAGGGTTTTCTTTCTACTGGGGAGACCCCTCACTGGAGGAGGGAGGAGGGTCTGGGAATAAAGCCCGCTCGGGACAATCTCACCAAGATTATTAAATTGGTCCCCGGGGCCCCTGCTCATGCCTTTTGGGCGGTTTCCAGCAGTACGGGGTGGGAGAGGGTGCACACCCAGCAGAGGTGTGTCTGAGGCCTCATCTCCACAGGCCCTCCAAGCCCCCAGCCACCTCCAACACCTGGGAGGAAAGCAGCCTGTCCCAGTGCCACGGGCCATCCAGCCCAGCCAGGTTCTCTCTCATAAACCACGTAAACACCGGCTTCTGCACCCCTCCCACCACTGCCCTCCCCCCAGCAACCAACCACTCTCCTTCTCAAATGCTTTTTTTAACTGGAAAAGCAACCACCAAAGATAAATAAATAAACGCCCGTACACAGAAAGCAATGGGAAGCAGGGGAGATGAGGTACTTAAAAGCAAAGAGGCCAGGAGAGGGGAGGAAGGAAACGAGGAGGTGATGGCAAGGGGAAGTGAGAAGCTGGTCTCAGCTCGGACACAGCCCGGCATTTCCAGCCGCTGCCCTGGCGACAACTTCAACAATAGCAGGGGAGCCGCCTGCCCATCGGCTGCCACCGCTGGCCCAGCCGCTGGGATGCCAGCCAGCCAGCCCGGCTGGGGCGGGAGCTGCAGCAGGCAGAGCCGGGCCCAGGCACATGCTGGGCAGCCCGCTGGCCAGAAGCCTCGAGACCAGCAATGCACGATGCCGGGCCACAGGCGGGCAGCCGCACACCCCGGACACGCCACCAGGCGCCAGCCCAAGTTCCTTGGCAGGGCCCCCTGGAGGTGGCTCACCCCGAGCTTCCTGCTCTTCATCTTCACGTAGCCCTGCTTGACGATGTCGTTGAAATTGGTCGCCATGGTTTCTCCACCGTCTTTGAGGCTCTGGCCGGCCCAGGCGAGGGGAGGGATGCCCAGGTGGCCTCGGTTTCCCGGCTCCTCCGATCACCTGTTCGAGATACTCCGTCGGGGCTGCCTCAGCATTGTTCTAGCAGCTCTTTCGCCCGGAGCCTGCTGGAAGTAAAACTGACAGGGAGATTACACAGTGACATCTTTCTCTTCCCCTGGCTGTCTCGCTCTTTCTTCCTTCCTCTTCCCACACTCCTCCCTCCCTTCCTCCCTCAGCCCGCCCTTCTTCCTTCCCTTCCCTCCCCACCCCAGGACGACAGAACCATTCAGGAAAACCGAGGTGGAGGCTGCTACGAGGAAAATGGTCCAGCCCAGTCCCCTCCCTCACGGCTGGGGCTGGCGGTTAACCCCTTCCTGGGAGGACTGGCTCCGGCTCCTGCTGTGGAGGTGCGGGCAGAGGAAAGGAGGTGGCCCCGAGCTGCTGTCGGGCCCTATCTCCTGCTACAACTTAGGGGTAGACTTAGAGCAGGCCCCCCTCCTGTGCACAGGAGGCTCCACGCGGGAAAGCCTTCCCAGAGATGGGGCTCTTGGGAGATGGCACAGATTCTGGGACCCATGCTCCCCGAGGTTAGACAACTTCCCTTGTCAGTCTCAGCAGACCCCCCAATCCCTCTGCCCTACCCCGTTCTATACCTGGTTCTCCTCAGCTCCAGGCAAGAGGCTGAGAATCGTCACCTCAAGCCCACTCAGGCCCTGCTCTCTGCCCCTGGAACTCTTCAGCAGCTCGTCTGGGTGCTGCTTCCTGGGTGGGAGGGCAGAGTCCAGTGGGGCGGGCTCTCAGATAAGCCTGAGGAATGTGCTGGGCAGGCTGGAGGTGGCCACTGTGGAAGCAGTCACCTCGCCCTGGCGCTGGGAAGGTCAGGCTGGTCTGTGAGGGCACTGGGTCTGGCCAGGACTTGCGGTGCTCCACATCCTGAGCACAGGCAGGAGTTAATTACATGGAGAACTAGCAATCACCTGGGCTTGGGGCAGAGGACAAAGCTGGACCACACTGAGGGGCACCCAGGGGCAGCCAACATGCATCGGGAAAAGGGGTGCCGTCAGGGGCTCTCAGAATCAGGCAGATTACCAGATAACGAAGACTCAGACTTAGGGGGAGGTATCTCAGGGATGACCCAGTCCAACATCCATTCTACATCATTTTACAGTTGGGGAAAAGAAAGCTGCCCAGAGGGGATAAGCAGCACGGCCAAGGTCACACAGCAAGCCCATGGTTCAGCCAGGGACAAATAAGTTCCAGAGTGGGAGATGGAGGCAGGCCTGCGGGTGGAATGCCCTGCCACATGGTTCTGGCGGCCTGCCACCACCTAAGCCTTCTCTGCCATCCAGGCTCAGAGGCAGGGCTGCGCCAGCAACATGGCCCCCCGTGTCTCCAGGATTGCTGGGTGGGAACGGAGCAGTATTTCTGGGGTCAGCTGGGCATCTGTGCTGCCAGGACAGGGCCCTGGGGCAAGCATCCTGCTGGAGCTGCCAGCAGCTTGGCATTAATTAATCTTCTGGAGGCCTGTCGAGTCCCTAACAAGGAATAGATGTGACTACCCCAGTGAGCACACGAAAACAGGCAGAGGGACAGACGGTAGTGCTCCCTATGCCCCTTGTACCCCAAGAGCCTCTTCAGCACCCCTCAGTGGCCTCCCTGCCCATCCACTCGCTCTCTCCCAGCTCCCTGGGGGCCAAGACCCTTCCACACCCAAGTGGTCTGCTTTCCTCCTAAGGTCTAGCGTGGGGTGCCCTCCCTAGTACTGACCCCCAACATCCTTGCCATACCTGGGTGCTGGCACTCAAAGAAGAGTAAGTTTTCCCAGCTCTGCCTCTCCCAGCTGGGGCTGCCTTGTCCCCACAGCGAGGACCAGCTCCGTAAAAGTCCCCTCCAAGGTTCCAGCTGGCTGGCTGCTGGCTGAGGGGCCACAGCGTGGAAGGCCCCTTTCAGAACACACCTACAGCGAGGCCCCTGGGTTCCTCCAAGGCAGCCATAGACGTGGCCCAGCCAGGAACATGAATCGAACTGGCAGGTGGTCCCGCGTAAGCCATTTAACTCCTCGGCGCCTCAATTTCCCCATCAGTTAAAAAAAAAAATGAGGATAAATCCACCTATTTTAAATGAGGAAATGAATCTATGAGGCACCTGCCTGCCCACGTTGGACCCAGCGCTTCTGCCTTGAAAACCCCAAGGGCTGTTTTTATTGCGAGAGCTGCTGCCCAGCCGAGGGCTGTGAAAGCACCCTAACTCAGCCTTTCACCTGCCCAGTGCAGGCCTGCTCCTTCCTGGCTCCACCAGTTACCTTCTCAGCAGCACCCCTTGAGTGACTGCCATCACCAAGCTCTCAGGAGCACCTGTGCCATGTCTGTCCACAGTCCCACACCCCATGCCCTAGCAATAAACCCACAGAGACAAACCACTGGGAAGAGCAACCTTCCAGGGGAAGCCTGGGTGTCAAAGGGCCTGGCAGCCCACACTGGCCTGGAGTCACAGGTGGTGCTGACCTTACTCAGTCCCTAATGAATATGCAAGAGCAAGACCCACGCTGGGGCCCAAAGTGGTAGAGCAAAGGGGAGCTGGGGAGGAGGGAGAGAGGGGGAAGAGCCAATAGGTAGACTCACAAATTTGATGGGCAATGGGGACAAGGTGAGAGGGGGCACCCAGAGCCAACCCATGCCCCAAAGGGACTGCACTGTGTTAAGCAACAGAAATGGCCCCCAGGCTGAGCCTGTGCGGACCCAATGCGGCATCAAGGGACGGAGAGCAGCTGAGCTCAGCAGGCCAGGAACTGGGAAGGCAGCCCCCACCCTGCTGCACCTGGGGCCACTTTCCCCATCACTCCTGAACAACCACCAGCTCTGCCTCTCACGAGCCTAGAGCAGGGGAAAAGGCCCTGATAACTGGAGAGGGCCTGTGGTCTCAGGTGTGCAAGGTTGGCTCTGAGCACCCAGAGGGGCTACGCAGGACGCCCAGCAGCCCCCTCAGCACTGCGGTAGGGAGCAGGGACCCCCGTTCCTCCTCCCAACCTGGCATCGAAGCAGCTGCTCAACCAGAGATCGTCCCCGCCCTGGACCAGGCCACCGCTGGCTCCTCCAGAAAGAGGAGGAGCCCCCCTCTCCCAGGAAGGGCAGGTGTCCTGTGCGGAGGGGGCATGAGACTCCCTGGTGCCCAGCAGAGGGGTGGGGAGCGGCCCCCTGCTCACCTGCCCCATGTGGCAGCCGTCTAAGCACCCCTCCCTGCACCTCGATTCTGCCTGGAGGCTTTGGCTCCAGAACAAACGCTACCCGCTGCTGTTGGCAACCAATGACTGAGCAGGAGCGGCTGCCTGCCTGGCTGGGCCTCCCCACCCCATGACAGATCGGATCTTATCAGGGCTTCAGGGACAGCCCTACCTGGACACTTGGACACCGTCTCACCGACGGCTCGCTGTCTCCACCCCCCGCAAAGATCCCATTGGCGGGATTCTCTCTGGCGTGAGGGTCATTTCCCATCACCTGCCTGGTCTTCTCTACCCCTGTGTGATTATTATCAGGGGCCAGGAGGAGGTCATCCCCTCCCCAGACGGCCCCACCCCTGACCTCCACCTATGCAAATCCCCACAAGCAACCACCACCTGAAACACTGCAGGTCCCAAGATGGGTGGCAAAGACAGATCAAAAACCAACGGGGTGGGGGTTCACTGGTGGCGCAGTGGTTAAGAATCCGCCTGCCAATGCTGGGGACACGGGTTCGAGCCCTGGTCCAGGAAGATCACACATGCTGTGGAGCAAATAAGCCCATGAGCCACAATTACTAAGCCTGCACTCTAGAGCCCACGAGCCACAACTACTGAAGCCCACGCGCCTAGAGCCCGTGCTCCACAACAAGAGAAGCCACCGCAATGAGAAGCCCGCGCACCGCAACGAAGAGTAGCCCCCGCTCGCCGCAACTAGAGAAAGCCGCACACAGCAACGAAGACCCAATGCACCCAAAAATAAATAATGAATTAATTATTAAAAAAAAAAACGAACTGGGCAGAGAAGACTGGCGGGAGGAGAGGACATCTGAACAGCCCTCCAGTTAGGAAAGTGGTGCTGTGTCTCCACACCACTGCCACTCCGCTCTCTCCAGGTTGCCTGCCCACCCGTCCAGCCTCATCTCCCCCGGGGCTGGCCTTCTTTCTGTTCTTCAACATGCCTAACTCCTACGCACGCAGGATCACCGCACTTGCTGTTCCCTGCCTAAAACTCTATTCCCTCAGATGGTCCAAGGTTCATTCTACTGCATCATTCAGGTCTCAGCTCAAAGACCGTCACTTCAGAGAGGTCTTCACAGACCATGCTGGCCAAAGGAGCTCCCCAATCAGCCTCTATCGCAACACCCAGTTTCACTGTCCCCCTATATCACTATAGGGTTTGCCTCTTCATCTGCTGATTTGCTACTCGGCCACTCTCTGTCTCCTACAGCGCCCTAGAACGTCAGCTTCCTGATGGCTAGCCTGTGTCTGTCTAGTTAATGGCTCCATCCCAGCACCTAGAATGGTGCCTAGTGTGGCGTAGGTGCTCGGTATTTGGGGACTGAAAACATAATTATTTCCAGGACTTGTTCTCCTCATCCTTTCTCCCACCACCATCAATATCCACCTGGTCAGACCCAGCTCAACTTCCAGAGACGTGTGAGCAGCAGTGGGTTCCCACCTCCCTGGGCCCCAGACCCACGGTTTGGTTCAAAGCTGATCCGGGGAGGAGACAGCACTGCTGACACTGTGTCCAGGCCTGGCCAGGTGGCCCCACCTTGGCCTCGGTTGTTGGATGAGGTCATGCCCAGCTCTGCTGCCCTGCCTGAGAGGGAAGAGCTAGAAGTAGCCAGTGCCCAGGCTCAGAGGGGCAGGCAACTGGGCGGGAGGGGACACAGCTCCTGAGACCCATCCCAGGTGGGGAACAGGAATGGCCTGCACTGGAGCCACATCCCCTAAAAGGGGCAAGAAAGGAATGTGCACTAAATAAATAAGCCCAGCCTCGAACTGCTGCTGTGAACCCTGCCAGGCTTGTCACTGTCCTTGACTCTCAGCCCCCTACACCTGAAACGCTCCATCCAAGTCTCCTGGCAACTGCCACGCACCCACGGCTGGGGACAGGGAGACTGCACAGAGGCCCTGCTCTGCCCACATCACCCAGGTGCCCAGGCTCCGCTCGTACACCTCTGCAGTGACAGAAAGCATTTAACTGGAAGCAGGGCTTTGGGTGTCCTGGGAGAGAAAGTGGACAGGACCCCAGGACCAGGGAAGAAGAATCAAGGAAAGGAGGCAGCTGGCTCCTCCTTTAAGTTGTAGGGTAGGAGCCATTTGCAGGTAGGGTGGGCAGTACGGGGGCAGATGGAGAAAGTGTTGGAATTTGGGGGTGGGGTTTGAGAGAGCAAGAGGCCATGGGAGCAGGAAGGGTGGGAGGAGGATGGGGGCTGTGATGCGCTGGGTTATGCCCCTTCGGGATGGCAGGCCCAGGGCCAGGGAGTACAGGGACCTGGGCTCCTCCGATGAGTGAGTGTGGGGTAGGCGTGAGGTCAGGCCCCGACCTGGGCTCCCCTGGAGAGGAGAGCTGGGGGTAGGTGGAGCTCAGGGGGTAGTTTTCAGGGGCCGGGCTGGCTTTTGGAGGTGGACCCCTGAGGCCCCCCACAGGGTAGGAAGGTCCCACGGGCTTGGAGAGTTCTCAGGCTGGAGTAGCCGAGGGTCTCGAGAGTTCCGGCGCGGCCTAAGGTCCCTCCCCTCCTCGCGCCCCCCTAGTTACCTGGGCGCCGCGGCCCCTGCTGGGGGCGCTGGCTCGGCGGGCGGCGGGCCAGACTCATGCCCGCGTCACGGCGCGGCCGACGGGGGCGGCGGGCCGGCGGGGCGGCGGCGGCAGCGGCGGCGGCGCCCGGCGCCGGGTGGGGACTGCGAGGGAGGTGCAGCCGCCCAGCTCGGTTCGGGCTGGGACTCGGCGGCGCTGCCCTGCAGCCCGGCTCCAGCCACTCCGCCCCTCCCCGCCCCGCCCCGCCCCTACGGCGCGGCACTCCCACCCTGGGCGGCCCGCCCCCGCCGTATTCCTCCGAGCCGAGGGACAAGCGCTTCCGTCCCGGCTTCCTTTCCCTCCCCGTCCCCCAACCAACCCCCGTCCCCATCCCCAGCTCGCCTCCGCGGCCCCTTCAGGTAGCCCTCGGTACCCCGGCTCAGCCTCACCGCCCCTGCCTGGGCCCCAGATTCCAATCTCACTTCGCCTCTCAGCCCCTGAAAGCTGAACACGACATCAGCTCCCAGCCTCCAGATCTCAACCACCACCCCGACAACTTCTACAGGAATCATACACACATCCACTGCTCCCCTATCCCCTACAGGACTTCCGGGGCCGTCCACAGCCTAGCCAGGACCCCCAGTGACATCCTTATCGCCCCACCCACCCCCGCACAATCCTGAAGCTTCGTGCGCGCCTCTCTCCTAGCCTGTCAGCTCCCCTAGCAGTCTGCAGCCTCCCCTTCCTCCCCTGGCCTCCTCACCGCCCTCAAAACACCCAGTACTCCCATCCTACCTCCCCCCCACACCCCGAGACTTTGCCCTCAAGTGCCAGCCCCGTTGCCCTCCATCACCTCCCAGCACACACACTCTCCTCACTGCCCCTCAGTCCTGCGCAGGTGTCCTGTCATGGCCCTGCTGGAATCACAAACCACAGGCCTCCCCAGCTGTGCCAGGCAGGGATGAGGACTTTGCCTAGGGCCTCCCCGCAGGAGGGACTGTGTCACCCTACTGGTTTTCTTGTCTGCACCCTTCCACACCAGTGGTTTGCAAAGTGAAGGGTCAGCATCAGCATCACTTTGAAACTTGTTAGAAATGCAAATTCCCTGCCCCAGCCCAGACCTGCAAAATCAGAATCTCTAGTGGTGCCCAGAAATCTGCGTTTTAACAAGCCCCTACGTGATTCTAATGCACCCTAACCACTGCTTTACACCAAATATACAAAACTAAACAAAAGGCCACACCTAAACAACTGAAATCCTAAAAAATGAAAATGCCTCCCAGTCCAACCCTTGTCCAGGTTTCCTCAAAGGAAACCCCACTCTAGAGAAGCTTCCTCCAAGCTATCTAGGGCCCAAGGACCACAGCACTCACCCATGGAGTCCATGCCCCTGCCTCCTAGACACTGGGCCTCAGCCTGGCCTAGTCTTGCCCACGGAACTTCTTAGGGGGCTGTTTCTCTTCCCCTGAATATTTCCCAGAGAGGTCACTGTCATGCCGTGGCCACCAAGGGAGCCCCAGGGACTCCCAGCAGCCTCTGCCGTGGGCCTGAGCTAACCAGTCTTACGCGGCCAGGGGAGGAGGTGGACGTGCTCGACCTGTCCCTGCCAGCCAAGCTGGCCTGGGTCTTGACCTCCTGACCTCCCCCATGCACCTTCCAAATTTGAGCCCACCTGCTTTGCTTCAAACCACAGCTCATAAAGCCCCCAGCACTTGATCCATCACAGCAAAGTCTTTTCACCACCAGTAACCTTTGGAGGAGTTTTGGCCAACAGCAAGCACCAAAAGAGTGTTCATAATAAAAAATCATCTTGTCTGGAGTGGGGTTTCTGAAACTTCTTCATTCTCTCATTCTCCTAATTTTTGCCCAATCCACTCTCTGTCTGCAGTCTTGTCACCCAAATTTTTTTTAATTAAACTTTTTATTTTGAGATATTTGAAGATTCACATGCAGTTGTAAGTTGTAATACGGAGAGAATCCATGAGACTTTACCCAGTTTCCCCAATGTGACATCTTGCAAAACTGAGTACAATATCACAACGAGCACGTTGACATTGAAACAGTCAAGATACAGAACATTTCCATCACACAAGATCCCTCCTGTTGCCCTTTTATAGCCAAACTCACTTCCCTCCCCCTCTCACCCCTCCTTAACCCCTGGCAACCACTAATCTGTTCTCTATTTCTATAGTTTGGTCATTTCCAGAACGTTTTAAAATTAGAATCGTAAGTACATAATCTTTGGGGATTGGCTTTTTTTTTTACTCAGCATAATTCTTTGGAGATCCATCCAAGCTGTTGCAAGTATCAATACTTTGTCCTTTTCACTGCCAAATAGTATTCCATGGAACGTATGTGCCACAGTTTATTTTGCACATTCACTGAAGGATGTCTGGGTTGTTTCCAGTTTTTGACTGTGATGAATAAAGCTGCTATAATCATTCATGTATAGGTTTTTGTGTGAACATAAATCTTTACTGCTCTGGGATAATGTCTAGGAGTGCAACTACTGGGTCATATGGTAATTGTATGTTTAGTTTAAAAACTGCCACTCTGTTTTCCAGAGTGGCTGTATCGTTTTACATTCCCACCAGCAATGTATGATGACCTCATTTCTTCACATCCTTGCCGGCATTTGCTGTTGTTATCACTTTTCTTTTTTTTTTTCAAGCCATTCTGATAAGTGTGTAGGGATATCTCATTGTAGCTTTAATTCGCATTTCCCTGCTGGCTAATGTTGAACATCTTTTCATGTGCTTATTTGCCATCTGTGTATCTTCTTCAGTGAAATGTTTGCTCATGTCTTTTGCCCATGTTCTAATTTGATAATTTGCCTTTTTATTGTTGAGTTTTGAGAGTTCTTTATATATTCTGGATACTAGTCCTTTTGGGGATTTACAAATCGGTTCGGGCTGGGACTCGGCGAATATGTAAAGCACCTTTTGTGGTTTACAAATATTTTCTCCCAGTCTGTAGCTTGTCTTTTCATCCACTTAACAGGGTCTTTCACAAAGTAAAATTTAAGTTCAATGAAGTCCAAATTATTATTGTTCCTTTTATGGATTGTGCTTTCAGTGCCAAGTCTAAGAAGTGCCAAGTCTAACAAGTGATTACTCCTCCCATAACCTCCACCCTCCAATGGGACTCTTTTGGCGGGGAGGGTGTGGGGACAGTGCTCTGTGAGGAGTTACACCTCGATATATTACCTCTCCCATGCTGAGCGCAGCCCAGGCCTCAGGGCCTGTCCCAGGCGTCCCGCTGGGAGGGGGTACTTGAAAATCCTCACTCAGGACAGCGGCAGGGAAGCACGTGGGGGTCGATCCCAGATGTGCTGCAAGACCCTTCACCATTTGGAGCCTCAATTTCCTCCCCCTAAAATGGGAACAATGAGAGTTAGATAAAATAGCATCGGTGGAAGCATCTCCCCAGTGCCTGGTGTATAGAATGGAGGGAGAGCTATTATCACACGTTACTGGGTTTTGAATCATTAATAATATACTCAGGCCCAAGATTTACCCCCAGGAAACCCAAAGCCCTTCTCTGGTGTTGACCCTTCTGGTCCCTCGCCCACACTCCTGTTTGTACATCACTTGACAGTTTTCAAAGTATTTTCACCCAAAGTACTTTCCGCCTGTGCTGGAACGATATTTCCCAAGCCCTAGCCACTCCAGCCCCTTTGTGATTTTTCCCAGATTCAAGCGTCTCCTGTGCTATTATTTGCTCAGTGCCTTTCTTTAAATCACCTCACATTTTTCTATTTGCTTCAAGAGCAAACTACATAAATAAAATACCTTGAAAAATAAAACAAATGCATTAAATGTGTGCTGGCTAACACTGCTGCCTAGAAAGCTAGCTCCAAGGCTTTTGTCAAAAAGGAGTTTAGCAAGTGTTAGAGAAACGCTGAACCTACACTTCCACCTGTCTGAGACCTTCTTGAAACTGTCAGAGGATGAAAAGAAAAATGAACACAGAATCGTTTATGCGTAGCACGATCTCATGGTGGAGTGTGTGGAGTGTGACTCCCATCATTCTACCGGCCATGGTGGTGTGAGTCCACACCTGGGGAAATGCCATCCGAGCTTACTGAACCTCATTGCAGCAACCTCGAGTAGATGTCGCAATCCTCATTGCACAGGTAGAAAAACTGAAGCCCAGTAAGTAGAAGAATTTGTCCAGGGGCTTCCCTGGTGGCGCAGTGGTTGAGAGTCCACCTGACGATGCAGGGGACACGGGTTCGTGCCCCGGTCTGGGAAGATCCCACAAGCCGCGGAGCAGCTGGGCCCGTGAGCCATGGCCACTGAGCCTGCACATCCGGAGCCTGTGCTCCACAATGGGAGAGGCCACAACAGTGAGAGGCCCGCGTACCGCAAAAAAAAAAAAAAAAAAAAAAGCATTTTTCCAGGATGATGTAGCCATGCCCGGACTTGAACTGGAGACCATGAAGTCTCTGTTTTTTGGGGCCTTGACATAACCTAGAAGGATGGGGATCCTTGTCCATGCTGGTCTCCCAGGGGGGCCTCCAGCAAAGTCCTCACTCCTCCCACACCCCCAGGTCTGCTCTTGGGAAAAGGGCAGGTTTGACAGAGCCAGAGCCAGAGGAGATGAAATCTGGAGCTGGGAGGAATCCCCAGAATCCCAGGAACCTTACCGTAGCCATCAGATTGGTGAGTTCTTTTCAAATGTTGTCGGTGACAGGCTGGCGCCCCTCCACTTGCTGTACAGGAGCACTGAGATCTGGGCCAGTTCGCCAGTCAAGATGAGGCCCTGATCTGTCTCCCTCCCTCAGCTGGACAGTGACACAAACCAGCCTCCCCAGGAACCTTCACGTCAAAGGGGACTAACTAGGAGGGGGGTGGAGAAGAAGGAGATGGGGCCCCCTTGCTCCCTCTGCTTCCTTCCAAGGAGGCTGGGCAAGGGGCAATTTCCGATGGATGCAGAGAGCAGCTCTCAGGAAGGAGGTGACATTCCAGCCCCATCTCCCAGCACATGGCTCTCTCTAGGCAGTTCTCTCTGGGCTGCCATCCTGAGCACATGTGTCATATGCTACTAGCAGGACTGACAAGCTGTTCCCTGGACAGGCATGGCAGCCAGCAGTAAAGGGAGGCCGCGTGGTCAGGTCAGCCTTCCCTCCCTCACGGATTCGCTGATTCATTCAACAAACATCTGAGCACTTAACTCTGTGCCAGGCGCTGGGCACTGGGGACACGGTGGTCGACAAGAACAGCCTGCCTCTCAGGAGTTCTTAGTCTAGTAAAAGCGATAGGCGTGGATTTAAGAACTCCACAGTTGCAGGTGCAACTCATGAGGGCAGAGAGGGAAAGAGGCTACAGGGTGCTGGAAGAGGTATGGGGAGCACCTGACCTGCCTGGGAAGGCTTTTACTGAGGAAGTGATTCTTAAGGTGAAAGCAAAAGGGTGTGTTAATGTGGTGGAGAGGGATGGCAGAGTGTTCTGAGTTGGGGGAACTGCCATGTGCAAAGGTCCTGTGGCTGAAGACAGCCTGCCCTGTATAAGAGCGTGGGAGGAGGCCCGAGTGGCTGGAATGCAGAGGGAGAATGGGGATGCACGGTGCTCAGTGAGGCTGGCTATGCAGAGTCTTGACGGCCAGTTCAAGGGTTTGGTCTCCATCTTAAGAGTAATAGGGAGCTAGTCAAGGGTTTTAAACGGGGAAGGGGATAGGATCCAATTTGCATTTTGCAAAAATCCTTCTGGCTGCCCTTAGAGAATACATGGAGGGGTCTCAATGGAATTGTGGGGAGCAAGACAGGAAGCGAAGGCAAGTCTTACAGGAGAGAGGTGGTCTGACTTAGGTAGTGAGAAGGGGTGATGGCAAGGGACAGATAAAAGAGATCCTCAGAAAGTCAAGTGTCCCTGACTCCTTGGCGATTGGCCACCAGGAGCCAGGAGAGTCAGGGATAAAAAAGAAGAAAAATAACGACCCCGACACTAACATTGTGGTGTCGACTCTTCCACACAAACGGAGAGAAGACCAAGCCGGCATTGTATGCTATATTCAGATCTGATTTTTTACTCACTCCCTTTTCTTTAACAAGCTTCATCTTGCTGACTGTCCAGCATCCCCCTGGAGAAATGTGCTGTCATGTATTTCACCAGCCCCTGACCACCGGCTGTTTAGCTGTCTCTATTTTTGCTCTTGTAAACAATGCCACAATGAGCGCTATGTGGCTAAATACTTGTATCCACGCTTCTATATTACACAGGCTTACAGCCTTCCTTAGGACAGGTTTCTAAAAGTGACCCGTCTTTGTTTTAGCTGCATTTTGCCAGTTTGCTCTGCACGGATTTCTACCCTTTTACCATCTAAGGATGCACATTGATGGAGGAAAATGTTCCAACACCTATAAAAGGTCAAAGCTGTTGTACCTTTAATATCTGTTGCCTGGAGAAAAAAAAAAAACATGGTGACTGAGGGCTATTATGAATTCTACAGATCGTTTAAATGAATTCATGTCTCATCTGTTCTGTGGTTTCCATGCTTCCACTTGACGAAAGTGGTACCAGTCTGGAGGGAACATATGGATTTGAGAACCCCTTTGCTTTCCCCGTAGAAAAGACACCCTCCCTAGAATCCCCTCCCATAGAGATGCCTGGAGAAGTCATTCCCCGCTCAGAGCCCCCATAGGGAGGAGATGGGAGCCACAGGGCTTCTGAGCTGGGGGATCTGGGGAATGTGAGGAAGGGAAGATGAGGGATAAGGCCAGTCCTCTGGATGGGACGAGTGATGGCTAAAGGCAGGGGCTCTGCTCTGGGGACCCACCCTCTGGTCATTTCCTGAAGCAGGTCTGTCCCTTGACAGCAACACCAGCTACAAAATTTACCGGGCCTGGTGCAAAAGGAAAATGTGGGACTCCTTGTAAAATTAGTAGTAATTTCAAGACACTGACAACAGAGCATTAAACCAAACACAAGGTCCTTCAAAGTACGAGGCCCTGTGTGACTGCACAAGCCACACACCCAGGAAGATGGCCCTACTTGGCCAGTCTCTCCCTCCCAGAAAAGAGGTGTCAGGAGCGTGGAGCAGCAGAGGGAGTGAGGGAGGCCGGCTCATGGGCAAGGCACTTAAGAAAGGGCCAGGGGCCCGGCCGGCCCAGCCCAGCCTCGGCTTGGTGCTCTACAGCTGGGGACCCTCTGGGGTCTCACTGAGGCTGCCTGTCAGGCTGATGGCGTGGATGGCTGGGGTCGGGAGAGAAGCAGATCTGGCCAGAGGCCAGGCAGACAGGTGCTCACAACACCTCTACAGCCACGATCCTTGCAGCAGAGCGTGGAGGCCGATTCAGAGCCATCCCGGAGGGAGGAGGAAGGAGGTGGTCCAAGTCACCCTCAGGGGAGAGGGGCGCGGCCCTGAGGGCCAGGAGAAGGATGCTGAGATTAACAACAGTGTGAGCACCAGCAGCCCTTCCTGGCTCTCTGTACGGCCCTCAGAGTCCCCACCTTGAACCTGGTGCCAGTGACACTCCACTGGACAGACGAGGAAACAGAGGCTCAGAGAGGTGAAACAGCAGAAGCTGGAGGTCCCAACTATTCACTCCCCTTCTCTTCCCTGTCTGCTTCTAGCCCCACCCTGCAAGGGACAGATGGGGGAACAGAGGCCTGGAATGGTGGGGAACCGGCCACTAGTGGCACGGGGGTGGGGGAGGGAACCCAGGGGTCCCAACTCCCAGAGCAGGGCTTCCCCCCACAGCCATTGCCCCCACCCTTGGGGCCCTCATCTCCTGTCTCTCCTCCCTTCACTGAGCCTGTCTATTGGGTCTGGGGGCAGGGGCAAGTGTGTGTGTGTGTGTGTGTGTGTGTGTGTGTGTGTGTGTGTGTGTGTGTGTGTGTGTGTGTGTGTGTGTGTGTGTGTGTGTGTGTGTGTGTGTGTGTGCGCGCGCGCGCGCACGCGTGCATGCCCGGGACGTGCAGGGGCTTCTCCTCTTCCCCAAATCCAGAGCCAACTCCATGGCCACATCACCTCTCCTGGTTGACCCCCAGATGGGTGTCCCTGGCGCCTTGGTGACTGTTTTTGAATCAGCTGTGTGGTGGCCCTTCTAGTCTATCCAGGTTTGATCGTCCATAAAAAAATTAATGGTCCCTGCAAACAAAGAAGCACAACAACAGAGGAAGGCTTTTTAGACAATCAATTAAAAGCCTAGGAGAGGGATTATCTCATTGAAATATAAATTTTTAATAGCACTGTATCTTTGAGTTTCCTCTCAAAAAACTTTGCACGGTCCATTTGCCTGCCCCGGTTTATAACTTCATCTCTTTGCTGCCTTGGACTGACCTGAGCCTCTGGGACTGGCCTTGGGGAGCCCAGAGCAGGGGCCTGGGAGGGAGCATGGGCACTCCTTCATTCATGTGTTCACCCATTCACTCATTCATTCATTCATCGAAGTTTAGTGAGCTCCTGCTATGTGGCAGGCATTGGTGTCGGGGGTACGAATGTGACTAATAAGAACCAAATCCTAGGCCTTAGGGAACTCACAGGCTAGCAAGTCAGCACCAGCCAGGTGAGTAAATCGGTAATTACAGGAGAAACCATCCGGAAAAATCGACGTCAAGGGACTGAGAAGGAGGTTCATGGACACAGGAGAGGGAACATCTATGTAGCTCGTGAAGCTAGGGGAGGATACGCAGGCAGAAGAAAGAGCGTGCCCGGAGGCCCAGAGGCAGAAACGGACTTGGGGTTTTAGAGTAGAAAGGAGGCCAGTGGTCTGGATGGTAAGCGATGGGGAGAGAGTGGTAGATGAAGCCGTGCACAGACACCATCCAGACCTGCAAGGGCCCTGGAGGCCAGAGCAGGGGCGTGAGTTACAGTTAAAGTACACCAGGAGCTGCTGGGCAGTGGTTACCAGCATCCTTGCTAGAGAACAACGGCCTGGATTCACGGAGCTCCTGAGGGTCTCAACTTTGGTTTTCTCACTTATAAGGTGGGATGATACCTGGGGTCACCTCACTGGGGTGTCATGAGCATCCAGAGAGATAACAGAGGCGGACTGCCTGGCGGGGGTCCTCTTTTTTCTGACCCTACCCTTTCCCCCTTAGCTTGGCGGCTTCCTCAGTTTACCCTTTGGGGACTGGGGGATCAGATAAATTTTATCTGGTAAGGGACTCCCACCAGACAAATTCCCAAGAGATTTTGTTACACACCTAACTCCAGTTTATCAGCCAATGGGGCGGGTTGGTCGGAAGCGGGTGGTGGTCCAAGAACAGACAAAGATGCCTTTGTTCTCCCAGTGTTACCGCCTAAACCCTATTCCGTCCTGGAATTAAGATACCTGGGCGACTGGGAAGGTGATCAGGTGGTTTCTGAGATGGGACGGAGAGCAGGGACAGCTGAGTGTGGCAGGGCAGACAGGCAGAGGCAGATCCTGGACAGAGGACCCCACCCCAGTGTGGACAAGGGCACGTTTCCCGCCTGCACAACTGGTCTTCCACACAGATATGATGGGTGTCCTTGGACAAAGGTGGACAAACAACAGTAGCGCTGGGAGCCGAAGCCCATGCTAGGGGCTTGACAAATGTCCTTTCTAATCCCCACAGCACCCCGTGTTACATACGTGGAAACTGAGGCTCAGGTAGGTGATGCTTAGTTAGGGGTCAGAACCCGCAGCTCTTTGACTGCTCTCGTTATTAGAATGGAGATCAAAGGAGTAAACGATGATGAGCCTATTAAAATAAGCTGGAGATTCCTCACACATAGTGCTGGGTGCCCCTGCAGAAGCCACTTGGCTCTCTGTACCTCAGTTTAACTCATCTAGGTAGTGAGCGTCCCATCTCAGACCTGCCTAAGTTAGAGCCTCAAGTCAGGTGCTGGGTGAGAAAGAACCGTGAGTGATCTCAAGAGAAGAGGGCTTGGTGACAGCGGTTCACACCATTATTACCTTACTCTCCCCTCCCCCTCTCCTTTCCCTGAACAGTCACAGAGCCTCTGCTTTGAACCAGGCTCAGACCTGGGCTGAGGGCTGTAGCCGAGAACACCTGGTCTTAGGAGTTGCCCGAATTCGAACCCTGGTTCTGTGATTTACTGGCTGGTTCCTTCCGTCTCTGGGCCTCGGTTTCCTCATCCTGCCATGGTCCACCTCCGGTGGCAGTGCATGTGCTTTGAATGCTACTCCCCCTCCTTTCCTGGTGGTGGGGTTGGGGAGGGGATTCAGGGTCCCATAGGCAGGGCCCCTGCCTTCAGAGCTTGAGGTCCCGGTGCAAGCAGATGAGGAACGCCCCAGCCACTGTGGTGCTGCCATCCTGTCTGACCACGCCACTGGTACTCCAGCCGTGGGGCAGGCATGGAGAGGATGCTGGGGAAGCCAGTGGGGGCGGGAGAGAGGGGCCTGTCTGGACTTCATCCTAGAGCAACAGGGACCTGAGACCAAGGCCACTGGGGAACGTGCTTAAGGGCAAGTCTGAAACCCACCATGGGCCAGGATGTGGAGCGAGGCTTTATCGGTCCAGCAGTGGGGAGCCATGGCTAGTTCTTGAGCGGGGGTGGGGGACCCAGGATGCTCCTCACTGGTGTGGGGGAAGCCTGGGAAATGTGAAAGCCTGAGGAAGGCTTTATGTTTACACCTTTTCTGGGCCCCTCCCAGAGCGGGAGAGGAGAGTCTGAGCACCATGGAGACCACCCCAGCGCAGCTGGGTCTGTGGGGCTGGAGGAGAACTGGGAGGCCTTCCAGGGAGCCCTTGATCCACTGGGAGGCACCCACCTGGGGCCTGGGAGGCAGCTGGCATCTTGCAACCCTGCAATTAGTAGGCAGAGGAGCTGGGTGGTGGTAGTGGTGGGAGCAGCAGGCTGAGAGCTACAGCTGGTTCCTGGGTGCTGCCTCTGTCTCCAGCCCACCACCCACTGCCCCAGAGGGGTGCCCAGGGTGGCTGGTGGGCCCCCAGGCAGTCAGGGAGCTAGGGTCTTGGGAGACGATGCAGACCCTAAGCAAAGCCAGAAAAGTACTACTAACAGTTAAGTTATACTATGTCTGGAGAATCCAGTTGCTACTGTCCCCATTTTATAGATAAGGAAATGAAAGCCCAGAGAGGGATAGGAGATTGCCAGCAGACACACAGCCAATCAAAAAGCAGCTAGATCTAGAAGCCAAGCTTGCCTGAAGTGCTGGGGCATGGGGACTCAATCCTGGGCATAAATTTCCAGGCAGGGATCCCTAGGGGCTGGCTGGTAGGGGCAAAACAAACTTGGCTGGAGAGCAAGGGGAGGCCAAGCCTTCAGAGGACAGACTCCAGGGGCCCCAGCCTCATGCTGCAGGGGGAGGAGGGGCCGGGTGGGGCAGTGTCTGGCCCAGCAGGTTCTGCAGCTTGTCCGGGCACTCCAGGCCTGTGAGAAGAGGCCCTGGCACTGCTGCCCCTGGACTGCTGTGGCTTTCAGTGCCTGGGAGACTTCTCAGCTGACCAGCAGAAAGATACCTAGGCCTGGTCCTGCAGGTACTGCAGTGAAGCTGGAGTCAGGGGTGGGCAGTGCTTCTGGCTTCAGCCTTCCACCGTCTCATCCATCCAGCCATCTAGCCATCCTTCTTCCCCTCCCTTAAAGATGTTCTCTAGGCCTAGGGCACTGTGCTGGCTGCTAGAAGGATTCTCTGCCCTCCAGGAGCATCTGGTGGGGTGGGAGAAGCAGACAGGTACAGAACCCACTAACACTCTAAGGATGAACCAAGTGGGCTGAGCTTTGAGGGGCTGGTGGGACTCTGACAGGGAAGGGGCAATTCTGGGTGGTAGGAAGGGAGTTCAACATGGCTGGAGCTGCAGGGTCTGCTGAGTGGGGTGGGGCTGCCGAGGTCAGGGGCTGCACCATCCAGGGCCTTGCCTTGGAGGGCTGGGGGAAGGGGGGGGGTAACCAGAGTGTGGGCTCTGGCCTCAGGTTGCCTGACCTGGAATGCCAGGGTCACCACCAACCAGCTGTGTGGCCTTGGGGTAGTCACCTGCTTCCTCCGAGCCTCTGCATCCTTGGTGTCAAGAGAGATGACCACGGGAATGCCTGCCTCCCAAGACTGTAAAGCACACGGCGTGGCTCAATACATGTTACCTGTTCTCGGCAGTCACCCCTGTGGTGACAAGAAGCCTGCAGGAGTTCTGATCCCGAGAATGACACGTATACTTGGCCTGGCTATACTTCACACTGACTTTGGCCAGTGCCGCCCCTCTCAGCCATTCAATTTCCTCACCTGTTCAAAGAAAGACTGGACTAGGCCAGAGGAAGGGCACTCACATGCCTCGGGGGCCAGGCGGTAACAGAGAGGAGGAGGGTGCAGGTAAGGCTGCAGGGAGCGGTGGGGACTGTGGCTCACCGGGTGGCTGTGCCCCCTTCCGGAGAGCGCCTGCCTCTCAGCCCTGCAGCTGCAGCCACGCAGGAGTGTGAGCCCAGAGTGGTCTGAGGTGCTGATTTCTCAAGAGGGGGACACCCACATTTTTTATGAGAAAACCTCCCATTATTAACATTAGCAATGCATTAAATACAGCTTTTAAAGCACCGCGGGAGCCAAAGCTGATGCTCCTGTTGGCAGATGTAGCTCTCACGACCACCGGCTGTGAGCAGGGAGGCAGCGAGAGTTCCAGGCCCAGGGAATCTTCCAGCCCTTTGCCTGCGGCTCTGCTTCCCTCCCAAGGCTTCTGGTCTCCCTTGTACACTGGAGGCGGAAGGCCAGACCCTCTCCTCTCTGATGTTCTCAGGAGCGGCCCCGCCCACAGACAGGGGTTATAATGGGGCCCCTGCCCCACACTATCTCGCTGGAGGTGCCAGGGAGTCTGGGAGAGCCTGCTGTGCCGGACGCTCTGCTCTGTGTCTGGGAATGGCAGGTCCGCCTGGGGGCCCAGGGGCGGCTCTCAGGGCTGCTGTCAGTGAGTGCCTGGATCCTGGCTCCTGGGGGTCAAAGGGCAGCACTTTCAGCCTCTTCTAGGGCCTGCTTCCTGTTCGGGAGAGAAAACAGAAAGAACCCCCCCCCGCCCCCCCCCCCCGGCAGGAAATGGTCCTCTTCCCCCAGTGCCTTTTCCCTTTTCTGCTGGCCCTGGCTTGTGAGGAAAGGCCCACGGGGGTGGGTGGCGGTGTGGATCCCGGTGGCTGGGTCTTGCCCACTCCCTCCTCTCCCGCTCAGGGCACAGGAAGGGACATGGGCCTCTTTGCCATGACAGCAAACCCCACCTCTCCAGCATGGTTAGCTTAGGTTTGGCAACAGGGGACATGACATGTTCGGTGCCCATATTTATTACCCCCTGCTGGGCTCATGGGCCTGTCTCTCCCCTCCTCTCAGCCCCCAGGGCTTGTGGCATCCACTGGGTCCCAGCACCATGGCCCCAGGGGTCCCTCAGACTGGGCCACGACAAGAGAGAAGTCCTTTAGTGCAGCTGCCCACTCCGGGGCAGGGAGCCCTTCTATCAATTGAATTTTTTTTTCTATCAATTGAATTTAACTCCTTTTTGGTGCCAGGCCCCTGATCCAAGCCCAGCCTCTCCGTACTCACCTCTGAACACAGGGAACTCGCCACGGCCCGCATGCTAGAACAGTTCTGAGAGGGCCTCCTCCTGCAGAAAGCAGGCCCTGGTGCCAAGAATTCATGTAAAACTCCCATCAAGGGCAGGTGTCTCAAATGCCACCTCAACTTGTGAAGATTCAAAAATATATGCTACTGTGTTTTTAATAACCTTTTCCACCAGATTTAATATAAATTGGCTGGTTATAGAAGGTTTAGAAATTAAGTATCAAAAATAAGATTACCTATAATTTCACTACCTAGAGCAGGACTAGGGGAATGATAAAAGGATTATTTGTTGTGTTCATACCTACCTCTGGGTAAACACACACCAGTCAGTTGTCTGAACTTCATCCCTTACGGCAGAACCCAGCTGGCAAAGCCCCCCTCTCCAGGGCATACCTTCAAGTATTTCAATTATAACTAACCTTTACTGAGCTCCAGATGAACTCACCGAATTCTCCTGATGGCTCTATGAGACATCTAATTTATAGATGGAGAAACCGAGGCTCAGAGAGGGCAATTAACTTCCCCAAGGTTGCACAGCCAGTAAGAGGCAGAGCAGAGATTTGAATTCATCCGGTGCCAGAACTGAAGTCTCCTCCGGATTTGACATGCGCCATCCCTTTTCCGTCCCCTCAAAGGAGCTGGATTCCAGACCATTCAGCAGTTCCAGTGTTCATTCATTCATTCTTTCTCACGTCCATTCATTTATTAAGTCACTCAAGTGACTTAATATCAATATTCCTGAGCTCAGGTTCGGTGCCAGGGGTAGGCTGATCCTGTCTGTCCCCCACACTGCGTGCCCACATCTGCCACACTCTCAGGACTCCAGCCCGAGAACCTGAACTCCATTTATTACAAAAGACTGGGTTTATCACATTGTACTATTAACAGCCACAGCCCCCGCCCAACCCCTAGGGCCCAGAGAGGCAGCCTGGGTGGAGGCCCCAACAGCCCTCCTTTGACACCCGCTCCCCCTGCAAGAAGGTCGTGGCGGGGGTGGCACCTAGAGTGGGCCTCAGAGTGGTCCTGTGTCTATAAAACCAAATGGGTCCAAGGACCCCAGGCATATATATATATATATATATATATATATATATATATACACACACACACACACACATATATATAATATATATATATATATATAAAACATAGGCCATGGCTTCCCTTTCACAGAGTGTAGGTAAGGTGGGACCACCGATGCCCACTGTGGGAGAGAAGGAAGTCATCTGTGGCAGGGACCGTGGTCTGCTCCCAGAGCGAGCACAGGTAGCTGCATCAGTTCAAGTGGCGGGTCAGCCTGGGCACCCGGGGGCCCGGGCTGCTGGCCAGTCCTGCCCAGCCCTGGGAGCTCTAGGCCACCTGGATCTGCAGGTCCTCATCCTCGTCCAGGTCGCTGGCTCCGTCCCCCGCCTCCTCGGCGCCAAAGCGAGCACTGCGGATCTTTCCAAAGAGGGGGGCGTTCTGCTGCTGCCTTCGGAGCCTGTGGGGTGGGGTGACGGGCGGGTCAGGGATGAGCCTCATCAGCTGGTGCTACAGAAGCTAAGCCGCCCCTAGCGCTTCCCTGCTGCCAGGCACCAGACTGGGCCTTTTACAAACATTACCTCACCTCACTTCATCCTCCCGGAAGCCCCTGAAATGAGGGAGGTGCGTCTGTCACGCCCATTTTACAGACAAGGAAACTGAGGCACAAAGCAGTTGAGTAATGTGCCCGAAGTCCCACAGACAGCAGTGAGAGGTGCTGGGCTCTGAGCTGGATGGCTGGCTATGGAGTGGGCCAGGGGCTCAGAGAGGCGAAGCCGCAGGCTCAAGGTCATGCTGCTGGGATTCAAACCCAAGCCAGGCTCCAGAGCCCACAGGGAGAGAGTCTGGGGGTGTGGGTTCTGAGTCCCCCACATCCTCAATGTCAGTGAGAAAGCGCTCCACCCTAGCTCTTCCCCACAGTAAAATTCCTAAAGCCAAAATTTACCAGGCAAACTTCCCTCTAAGAGGAGCTGGCGGCGGAAATGCCCATCCCCCCTTTCCCTTGGCTCCCCTGCCCCCCACCCCCAGCGGAGAAGCCGCCCAGGCTGCATCTTACTGGAAGGCATGAATTATTAACACGGCGGGGAGGGGCACAGGCGGGGGCCTCCATTACTGCACTGTGATTTAGTGAGCTGTCCCCGGAACATTAAAGCACGAAAAGTTGGGAAATAAAATGAGGCAGCGGTCCCGGGCAGCCCCGCCCTCCCCGATGGAAGCACTTGAGAGGCTGGGCAGAGCCTGCCTGCCCACTCTGGGAGTTTATGGCTCCCAGAGAACGTGGCCAAGACTGCGGGAGAGCCCTGAGGCTAGGCGGCCTTTGGAGAGGTGTGTGCTGGGTGGGGCCGGGGTTGGGGGGGCGGGGTGGGGGGGCGGGGCAGAGCTGGCCAGACACTGAGCCTGACTTGGGCTCATGCCTGGGCCCCTGAACAACACTTTACAGGCAGCATCCCAGGCAGCTGGGGAAACTGAGGCTCGGCTGGCCAGGTCACACAGCTGACAGGTCTGCCCCCCACAGCTTGTACTCTAAGCCACAGAAACTCAGCACACACAGTACATGCTCTGCAAATGAGGGCTCAGGCGGCAGATGGCGGGGGGCGGTGATCTGGCCTGACCACCCACTAGCTGTGTAGCTGTGGAAGGACTTACCCTCTCGTGCCTTAGTTTCCTCGTCTGCCAGCCCCCTAGGAAAAAAAATCTTTCCCTTTCCTTCTCTCATAGGAGCATGATTCTTATAGCACAATATCTGACCCAAATACAAAAGCTCCACTAATATTTAGCATCTATTATGTGCCAGGTACTTTTATAAGCATAGATCAGCTCATTTAATTCCCACAACCAAGAGGTAATAAAAGCTGTTATCAGCCCCATTTTACAGATGAGCAAACTGACCAAGAGAGGTCAAGTAAGTGGCCCCAAATGACACGGCTACTAAGTGCAGAGCCAGAATTCCCAACCACCCAGGCAGCCTGCTGCAGAGCCTGGGCTCTGTCTATTCCATGAAATAAGAGGACGCAGGTACGGGCCTGCCCCAGGCGCGGCACAGGAAGACTCAGTCTCAGGTGGGGGCTTCTGAAATGGGGAGGGGCTTGGACTAGATATTATCTGTCATCTCATGTCTCTGAGGGGAGTCGGGGGGGAGAGAGCCATTCACAGGGTGTTGTGATGGAGAGGGAGGCAGCAGAGGGATGCAGAGTGTGCTGGGTGGGTCCCCCAGACCTTCTGGTCCTCCCTCACTGAGGCTGATGGGTCCTGTCTACAGATGAGGAGGTAGGGGCTACCATCAAGGCCGGGGCTCCTCCGTGGTTCCCTGCCCTCCAGTCCTTCAGGATCACCCCAGCCTGCTCATTCTTCTTATCAAAGACTCCCCAGACCCACTGTCCCTCCCTGCTGCCCCACGTTGGGCCTGACCTCTTTGGCCGCCCCTCCTGTCCTCTGGACACACGACACAATTCCAAGGCTCCCAGCTGGTCTTACTTCCTGCACTCCCTTCCCCGGTTTCCTGGCCCTGGCCCTTCCTGCCTGGAGGGGACAGGATTCTGGCCCCAGGATGTCCAGATCTCTTCCTTCTCTGTCTTCCCCACTAGCCCCACTCAGGGCTCCAACCCTGACCCCTGACCCTTGGCTTCCCTCGGCTGGAAGCGCTTCTGCCCTGTTTCTGAGCCCCAGCCAGGAGTCCTCCCCCGGAGGGGCTGCACGCTGGGCCCACCTGGACTGCACGTGCTCCAGCTGCACTTGCAGGTTCTCGCTTTGCTCCGTCTGCTCGTCCAGTGACCGCTGCAGCTTACGCGCCTGGTTGTGGGCCTCGTCCAACTGGGGGGTGAACAGGGCCAAGAGCGTGGGAGTCACCCAGGGCTGCGCCAGCCTCTGCCCCTCCATCTGCTTGGGACCAGCCACTCCTGCTGTTCCTCTGTGGGAATGACCTTCCCCAAGAGCAATTCCTGTCGCTCCTTTGAGGCCTACCTCCTCCAGGGAAACATCCCTTTCACTTCTCTTCTTTCCTGTTGCCCCTCCCTTCCAAACCTACCCATCCTCTAACGCCCCAAGCTACTGACCCACCCATCAACCTACCTACCCTATGAATCTGTCCATCTGATCATTCATCCACGGAAATATCCTTCTGCTCATGGAGGTACCCACCACTCACCGTTCGTTAATCTCTTCAGACACCCATTCACCCTACCCTTGTGTCCTTCCATCCTTCTGTCCTTCTTTCCCTCTTCATTCATTCCTCCACCCACTGACCCAGTCAGCTGTCTGTCCATCTTTCCACTATCCACTCAGTCATCCATCTTTCCATATATCCATCCATCCAACCAATCACCCATCGGACATCTGCTGTTACATCTCATCCATCTATCCTCTCTCCCTCTCCCATCCATCTGCCCACCTATTTCCTCATCCATCTGTTCATCCATCCATGGAGTTATCCTTCTGTCCTTCTATTTAACCAACTCCATATCCACCCACTCATCCATCCATTAATCTATTCAACCACTTATCCACCTTGTCTGTCCATTTTTCTTCCCATCCTCCTACCCACACACCATCTGTCACCCACCCACCTGCTCTATCCTGGGTCCCTCTTGAGAGTCAGGCTTGTGCCAGGGGACCCAGCACGGACCGACATGGGAAGGCCCTGCAGCCCCACCCCCACCTCCCCCAGCTGAGGTCTGCAGGCTGTGCCTTGGGCCCCAGCAGGCGCTCACCTCGTCCTCAGCCTGGGCCAGCTCCTTCTTGAGCTCCTCCACCCGGAGCCGCAGCTTCTTCACCTCTGCCTCGTGCTGTTCCACCCGCCGGTTGGCGTGTGCTAGCTCCGCCACCTTCTCCTGGAATTGCTTCTTCAGCTTGCTGTGTACATGCTTCAGGTCTGCCAGCTCCTGCAGGGGAGCAGAGCTTGGGGGAGGGCTCGTGCGAGGGAGTTCCATGAGGTCAGGCAGTTCTAGGGGTGCCGGTGTCTCTCTTGCCCGGAATCTCTCCACCTGCTGTCTAAAATACCAGTACTAGAGCTGGCTGAGCAGCTGGAGGCTACAGGTGCCGTCTAGTGAGGTGAGAAGGCATGTGGGGCAGTGAGGGAAGAGGTGGGTGGAACTGGTGGCTCCACTCTGGACATGTAACTCTGGGGCGCCTGCGGGAGATGACATGGAGGTGTCCAGCAGCCTACTTGAGCTGAGTCATGTTTTCTGGGGAGGGGTGAAGTCGGGATTCTTTGGCGTGTAAATGGCATTAAAGCCCTGGGTCTGGAGATGAGCTAAGATGGGGAGTGGGTGTCGGAAGAAAAGAGATCAGAAGCCAGAGTGGCTGGGAAGGGGATGAGCAGCCAGGAGAGGAGCTGCCCACCCCTGAGCTCTGTGATTTCTCTGAGCCTCAGTTTTCGCATCCATTTAATGGGGACAGGAACTACCTAAAGGTCTCTTGAATCCATCCTCTTTGTTCCATCTCCACCAACCTGAGCCTGGTCCTGGCCGCCATCATCTCCCGCTGCCCCGGGAAACGGCGACAGACTCCCCACCGGCTTGCCTTCCTATCCGCCTTCCACACAGCAGCCAGTGAGCGCTGAGAACAACCTGCTTGCACCTACCTCTTACTCTTCAAATGTGGCCCTGAGCTCCTGCCTCACCTACCACGTCCTTCTTGCCCACCGCCCTCCAGGCACAGCAGCCACCCTGCTCCTCCGAAGTTCCATGTCCCTGTCGCCATGGGACGTTCATTCACAGTATTTCCGAATTCTCTCCCGGAATCAGTTCACTACCAGTCAACACCTGCTTTCGCTTGAGACCTGGGCTCAAACGTCACTGCCTCAGGGAAGTCTCCCCATGACCTGGGCCTAAGCCAGGTCCCCTGGTATTCCCTCTTCCCTCTTCCTGCCCAGCCACGGAGCTGTGTGACCAGCGTGAGTGTGTGAGGGAGGGAAAAACACCTGCATCGCCCTGAGCCACCAGCTCCACGAGGGGAGGCCACGTCCCTCCTGTCCGTTCACTGCTGTGTCCCCAGCACCTAGAACGAGGCTTACACACGGTGCTCAGTAAACATTTGTTGGGTTAATAAAAGGGCTGTTGAGAGGATTAAGTGATATCATGGACAAAAAGCACCGGCACAGGGCCTGGCCCACAGTGGTGCCCCATAAATGCAGCTACTATGATATCACTTAGCCTGGCCCACAGCAGGCGCCCGGCAGGAGCCGCGGCTGTGGCGACTACGACCTTTGTCCGTAGTTGTTACTTCAACGGTCCCTGGCCCCCTGCGGGTTGGAGCTGGACACCCAGGAGGCCCTCTGCCCCAGCTCTGGCCGCGCCACCCACTGCCCCACCTTGTTCTTCTCGAAGAGCGCGGCCTGGCTGGCCCGCAGGTCGCAGTCCAGCGCGCTGGCTGTCTGCCGCCGCCGCCGGGCCAGCGCCTCCTCCAGGTCCCCGACCTGTGCCCGCAGCTTCTTGTTCTCACGCTCTAGGCCCAGCTTCTCTGTCTCCAGCCGCTCACGGCGACCCCACTCGGCTGCGTTCTCCGCCTGCAGCCGCTCCATCTGCAACAGGGCAGGACAGGGGGAGGGGTCCACAGGGAGGGGGCGCGGAAGGCCAGAGCTGGAGGCTCCCCCTCCCCACCTCCTCCTGCAGCCATTTTTTTGGCTCCAGGAAGCAGGTCCAGCTGCAGCGGCTATAATTAACCCGGGCTTATTTCACGGTGTGCAGGATGTGAGGGCGCTTCTAGTCTCTGTGTGGGAGAGAGGCCCACCCCCTGCAGACTGGAGCACCCTCGGGGTGTGGCTGGTTCCCCCTTAGTGTACAGGCCTGGTTCCTGCCCTCTTCTTCGTGAATGACTGATGGTGGCAGGGCCCCTGGTCCCCCGAGCCCCAGGCGCTCCCAGTGGCCTCACCTCGCCCCTCAGCTCCGCCATCTTCCTGTCCATGCTGGAGCGTGCACCCAGCTCGTCCTCCAGGTCTTCGGACATGCGGCCCAGCTCGTCCTGGTGGGCCTCCTTCAGGATGCTGAGCTGCATGACACAGCACAGCCTGGTGAGGTGAGGACCACCGGCCCTGGTGGGTGGGCACTGGTCATAAGGGCTCAGCAAGGAGCCTGAGGTGGTGCCCAAATGGGCCACCGGGTAACTAGAACAGACCCCAAATTTGACCACTTCTGCCTCTTCTGACATCTCTCACCTCTTACCTCATTACCATCTAGCCTCCCAGTGTCCACTCTTGCCCCTCATCTCCCCAGTCAACCCATTTTCCACCACAACAGCCCAGGAGGAGCTTTGAAAAAAGATAAACCGGGCTTCCCTGGTGGCGCAGTCGTTGAGAGTCCGCCTGACGATGCAGGGGACGCGGGTTTGTGCCCCAGTCCGGGAAGATCCCACATGCCGCGGAGCGGCTGGGCCCGTGAGCCATGGCCACTGAGCCTGCGCATCCGGAGCCTGTGCTCCGCAGCGGGAGAGGCCACAACAGTGAGAGGCCCGCGTACCGCAAAAAAAAAAAAAAAAAAAAAAAGATAAACCCAGGAGAATTCCCTAGCGGTCCAGCGGTTAGGACTCGGCGCTTCCACTGCAGGGGGCTCCGATTCAATCCCCAGTTGGGGAACTAAGATCCTGCAAGCTATGCAGCGTGGCCAAAAAATAAATAAAAAGATAAACCCAATCATATCTCCATTCCCAGATTCCTTAAGATAAAAACTGACGGATTTCCCTGGTGGTGCAGTGGTTAAGAATCTGTCTGCCAATGCAGGGGACATCGGTTCGAGCCCTGGTCCGGGAAGATCCCACATGCCGCAACTACTGAACCCACGTGCCACAACTACTGAGCCTGCGCTCTAGAGCCCGCCAGCCACAACTACTGAAGCCCGTGCACCTAGAGACCACGCTCTACAACAAGTGAAACCACTGCAATGAGAAGCCCGCGCACCGCAACGAAGAGTAGCCCCCACTCACCACAACTAGAGAAAGCCCGTGTGCAGCAACGAAGACCCAATGCAGCCAAAATAAATAAATAAATAATAAAATTAAAAAAAGAAAAGATAAAAACTGACCCCTCCCTATGGTCCCGTAAAGCCCTGCACGATTGGACCCCTACCTGTCTCCCCTCAACCGCATCTCCCACCTCTCTCCCTTGAGCTCTCTGTGCTCTGGGCACCTCAGCCTCCTCCCTAGTCCTCAAATACACAAGTTCCTGTCCACTGCAGGCTTCACACGTGTGGTTCCCTCTGCCTGGTGCCCCCATTCAGAGGTATCTTGAAGGGCTGACTTTTCTCATTCTCAGGTCTTGGCCTAAATGGTCCCTCCTCAGGGAGGCCTCTCCTGTCCTCCCTGCCTAGAAGGGGTACTTCTCCACACACACACCCGTCCCCCCAAGAATGTGAGCTCGGGAGGACAGACAGCGTGTCTGTCTGCCCGCTTTCGTATCCCTGTATGGCCTGGGCCCAGGGCAGTGAACACCGGCTGAACGCACCCAGTGGATCTGAATCCGGGTCTGCCTGTGGGTGTGGGGTTGGTCACATGAGAAGCACCTGGGGTGCTTTTAAAATAGTGCAGATTCACTGTTGTCTAGCAGGGAAAACTGCCAGATGAATGCTCTTTGCAACGGCATGGATGAGCCTTAAATATGGAATGTTGAGGGAAGAGAGCCTGATACAAATGAGAATCTTTATAATTATGTATCTGTAAATCTGCACGGTTGTGTCTTACTCACTTTTCTTCAAAAGATTACACAATTTGAAAAGATTAAAAAGACAGATTCTTGGACCCAACCCCCAAAGATGCTGACTCAGGAGGATGAGGGTGACGTCTGGGAAGCTCTATTTTAGGAGATTCCTTAAAGAGATTCTACTTAAAGACAGGTTTTCCAGGACAGTTTCAGGCTCTGAGGTCTGTGAACCTCACGCCTTCTGGAAAAGTAGGGATCCAGCCCAGCTTTCCGTGGGTGGCTGCGCCCCCTGGTGGCCATCAGGGCCTGCACAGGAAGCAGTAAGGGAAGCCCAGCCTGACCCCTGCCTGCCCTGAGTCCCCAGAATGCAGTGGTGGAATCCCCTCTCTGCCAGCTGGAGCTTCAATTTCCTCATTTGTAAGATGGGGACATCAGGACCCAGATGTCTTGACTGCTGTGAGGCTCCAGCGAGATTTTGCACCCACTATGTGCCCAGCGAACGTCCAGACTCCTCCCCTTCATCTTGGTCTACAAGGCCTATGGGATTTAGCTCCCCTTGCAATCTCATCTCTCAGTTACTATCCTCCAGCCACACTGGCCTCTATTTCCTGAACACACTAGGCTTGTTCTGGCCTCAGGACCTTTGCATTTGCTGTACCTTCTGCCAGGAACTTTGCTCCTATCTCCTCTCAAGGGTGGCTTCTTCTAATCACTTTAGCTCTTGCCTCAAATGTCACCCTCTTGGAGAAGCCTTTCTTTCAATGACCCACCACCTCATTTCTCTGATTGTGTTTTGACTCTTTCACACCTTCTGAACTTATCTACCTGCTTACTGTTGGTCTCCCTCACCACGGCCCCCCCTAAGGTGAGCTCCTAAAGGTAAGGACATTGCCTGCCCCAGTACTCAGAACACTGCATGGCACATGGCTGGTGCTTGACAGTGAATGAATGAATGCCCTTCTTTCTTCCATTCCCTCTGCTGAAATTCAGCAGTGCAGCACTGCTTTCTCCAGGAAGCCCCTGTGGTCTCCAGGACTCACTTGCTTGAGCATCTCCTGCTTGGTCTTGCTCAGCTCCTCATACTTGATCTTCCACTGGCTGAGCTCCCCCTCCAGCTTCTCAATGTTCCTGCTCAGTGCCATTTTATCCCTGGGGAGGGGAGAGGGAGGGATAAATGGGGGTGAGTCCACTGGGGCCCTCCGCTGAGTCCTCCTATGTAGTCTGCACCTGTCAATCCCATGTCCAAAGTGCTTGCCTCTGCATTCAAGGCCCTGGTGCCCCACTCTGCGGCAGGCACCCTGTTTGCATTTCTTCTGGAGCTCCACCCTCTGCACAGCTACAGGTGCCCAGCTCCCAGTGTGGAGTGACCGGGCCTCCAGGGCACTGGGCCCTGGGCTCATGTGCCAAATGAGACCCCCATTTCTTCCTATCTGTTTTATGTAGGCTTGGTTTGAACACACAGCTTTGCAGTTGGAAAAGCTGGGAAACACTGTCCAGTGACTCTCTGAAGGATGGGTCCCGTCTTGTCATCAGCACTGGGTGGCAGTCCCATGTGTTCTCGTGACCCCCACCCTGCACTCTGTCCTGAACATGAAGGAGGCGCTGTGGGTAACAAGCGTGGTATCTGGCCCCAGCACACGGTGCTTTACGACCAAGCCCACCCCGTGCTGGTCTCCCGTTCTGGAAGTCTAGTATTTCTTTACATTTCAGTTTGTACAATAGGTTGATTTTTGTTTGTTTTGCTTTAAAAGAAAGGTATTGTCTCATAGTTCTGGAGGCTCCAATCTAAGACCAAGGTGTTGGCAGGGTTGGCTCCACGTGAGGGGTGTGAGGGGAAATCTGTTCTACGCCTCTCCCCTGGCTTCTGGTGGTTTGCTGACAATTTCTGGTGTTCCCTGGCTTATCTCTGCCTCTATCTTCACAAGGGCATTATGTTGATTTTTAAAAGACTTCTGTGTGTAATTAAGTTAAACTATCTTTGTGTTTAGTTTCTGGACAGAAAAGAGGGTGTTACAAAATATTCATCATAATTGGGCTTGTGCCCCGATCAAGGTAACTGGTGACCTCCACGTCCTAAATCCACTGGTCAGTGCTCAGTCCTCTTCCTACTTGACTAGCTGATCACTCCCTCCTCCGTGATACAGTTTCTCCTGCTTTCTCTGCCCCCCACTGGCTCTCTTCTCCTGTCTCCTTTGCTGTTTCCCTCTTCTAAACTTGGTCAGCTTCAGGGCCCCATCCTCTGGCCACCTCCCTATCCACTCTCACCCCAGCTCACGGCTTTCAGTATCATCTACTTGCCGATGACTCTTGCGTTTTTACCTCCAGCCCAGACCCGTCTCACAAACTCCAGATTCATTCATGTCCCCAACTGCCTCCGTGCCATCTCAAACTCAACACGTCCAAAGCCAAATTCCCAGCTGCAGCCCCCCAATCTCCCTATCCCTTCTTCCCTGCTTTTATTTTTGCCCACGGCACCCTCCCCCCATGAAGGCAGGGACTTCTGGTCTTACTGATGGCTGTATCCTCACTGCTGAGCAGAGCCTGACCCCGATGCCCAACACGTATTATTTGAATTAATAATAATAATAATAAAAAAAACCCCTCACACTGTGTCCTTGGGCAGAGCACCACTGTTCTAAAGTCCCAAGACTGAAAGAGTACCATTCCGCTTCAGTGAATCTCACCTTCTGAGACACGGATTTTCACTCTGTGATTCTGAGGACGCCCTGGAGTGGCCTGGCCCGGCCCCCGGCCCCTGCCTGCCTCCCGGGACTTACTCTCGCTCCTTGAGCAGCACCTTCTGGGACTCATCCAGCCGTAGCCGCAGGGCAGTCAACTTGGAGGCATCCTCCTCGATGGTGGCGGTGTCCTCCCAGGGCAGTCGGCTACGCTCCTGGCGGCCCGAGCTGCCCCGTGAGGCCCCGGCCCCTACGCTGCGTGCCTCCCAGCAGCCCTCGGGCTCCTCTGGTCTGCTCTTCAGCAGGCCCTCCACCAGCTCCAGCTCCTGTGGGGTCCAAGGTGGAGGCGGGGTCAGTGGTCGCTGAGTGCTCACCCTCTTGGCCTTCATCGTGGCCTCTCCTAGGCCCAGGGTCTGGCATCAGCTTGGTGGGTAACCTTGGGCAAGTCACACAGTGCTTCTGGATCCCAGTTTCCTCTTCTGCTGCCTGCTTCTCCACCCCTGGAGAGGGAGGGACACACCCTCTCCCTGCACTGCCTAAAAGTGCACACAGAGTCAGCCACTAAGGTTCCCTGAATCCTGGAAGAGTCCCCAGAATAGGTGGTAAGCTCCCTGTCAGTGGAAGTATGCAAACATTTGGTGGGACACTGGTGTGAAGGTACGTAGAAGCAGGGATTCCTACAATGAATAAAGACTAGATTCCCTCAAAAGGAATTCCCACTCGAAGATCCCGTTTTTCAGGTGCAAACACCTGCAACACGATAAGTGAAGCGGCAAAAGATGCATAGGAAGGTGGGTGGCCTCTGCGAGCGGAACCAGCTCCCAGATAGGAAGCAGCGAGGGATTATTAACTCAACTCTGAGGCCTCTTCCTCCCTGCCAGGCTCCCCTTCCCCTCTGCCCTTGTCTGCCCCCTGGCCTGCCTCTGACTACAGACCCAAGACGCCCACGGCCTCTGTTACAGCCTGGCTTTTCCCACAGCCTTTCCAGATGAGTCTGGGCCAGCCCCTTCCCTGACTGGCCCTTGGTTTCCCTATGTAGACTGGGACAGTGGCCCTGAGGCCCCCCTGAGGAGTGAGATTCTACTCCTCTTGTATCTCAGACTGTCTGGGTGGGGGCCTCTGATGCCACCTGGTCCAAAGCTCCAATTCACAAATGAGGAAACAAGGAGGGAAGAAGGGACTTGCTGTGGGTCACAGAGGACAGGGCTGGGCTGGAGAGCAAACTCAGACTGCGACTCCAGAGCTCCCACCGCTGGTACCTGCCACCCCGTCGACTGTGACTCATAACCAGAAGAAGGAGAGAACAGGAATAGTGCCGTGAGGCTGGCTGGTATACAGGGGCTCTCATTCCCTGCCCCGAAGAAAAGCAATGAACCCCAACTGCAAACACCATGCAGGCCTGGGGAAGAGGGGCTTCAGCCACCAGGAGGCAGCAGTGCCCACTCTAGCCCACAGGCAGGAGAGGAGAGGGGGCAACCAAGAATCTTAGCTAGAGGAGCTGGCCTGCCTGGGGACGGAGCTGGGAGCAACCTGAGGCTGGACTCTATCCCTAGATGGCCTTCTGGTGACAGGCCTGCTGGTTCAGGGGAGGCTGCCCTCCACACACACCATTAATATTCCAGATGTACTGATGACTATCACCATGGGCTCTGGAGTTCACTTGGGGGCAACTCCCAGTGACTCTAGTCACCAGCTGGGAGCCATTGGTACTTAACTTCTCAACGCCTCAGTGTTCTCGTTGGTAAAGGAAATACTTCCTGGGGCTGCTCTGAGAATTAAGCAGACAATGCTCGTGCATAGCCTAGCGCCCTGTGGAGGTGCCCATCGAACCGTGGATGCCATTTCCCAAACTCACCAGGCACTCTCAGCCTCTAGGTTTTTGCACAGAATTTCCATCACCTGGAATGCATTCCTGCACTTTTCACAGCCAATTCCTCCGCATCCTCCTAGTCTCAGCTTAAATGGACTGCTTCCAGAAAAGCTTCTGTGCAGCCCCCTCCTCAAAGCCTGGATCTGGGACCTCCTCTGTGCTCCCACTGCCCGGATAACCCCCCACCCCTCAGCTTTGATTGACACCTCTCATAAATGTCTCCCCCTTCCCCTAAATTCAAATCGAACGAATGAATGGATTCAGCTCTGCTACTAATGGATGTCTTCCAGGTAAGTGCTTAGAACCTGCTCTTGCTCAAAGAGGATGATTTCTTGGTTCTGTTGAATACTCAGGTGTGGGAGTGGAGGGACCACCAGAACCGGGGACTCTCTGCCCTGCGGGCGGTCTCTGGAAGGGGGGTAAGCTGGGGCCCTGCAGTGCAGAGCCTGACCCCCTGAAGAAGTGAAACCTCCCTGCGGGCCCGGCCCTTACTACCCCTCTTTCTAAGCCAGGCGGCCACCTCTTCTGCCCGAGTCAATCAGCCCCTCCCACTTCTAAAATCCAGCGCGAAGGCCCCGCCCAGAAGCCCCGCCCCCCCGCCGCGCACCTGGGGCAGCCCCGCCCCCCCGCCGCGCACCTGGCTGACCGTGGGTCTCTCCGACCCGACGTCGCGCACTGGCTCCTGCTCCCTCTCTGGCTCGGTCTCGGGACCGTCAGGCGTCCTGTCCATGACCCCCCGGGCGCCCCGCAGCCGCGCCAGTTCGCGGCCCCGCGCCTCGCACTCGCCCTGCGCCTCCTGGCGCTCGCGCCGCGCGCCCGCCAGCTCCTTGGTGAGCGCGTCGAGACGCTGGCGCAGCTGGCGCACCTCCTCGCGCGCGCGGTTGCGCTCGGCGCGCACCTTGCTCCATTTCTCGCGCCAGTTGGCCGTGCAGTCCGACCACCAGCGCATGGTCTTCTCCATCTGCGCCGCCCGCGCGCGCGCCTCCTCCAACTCCCGCAGCCGCAGCTCCTCACGGCTCTCCCAGTCCCCGTCGGCCAGCAGCGCGGGCGCCGGCGGCAGCGGCAGAGCAGGAGGCGGACCAGGCGAGGGCGTGCCGCTCGGCGGCGTGGGCGGCAGCGAGTCGGCCGGCCCCATGCGCTCGGGCGACGGGCTGCCCAAGATGGTCAGGAGGCTGCCTTTCGACAGCTGCGGGGACTCGGCCAGCCGGGGGCTCGGCCCGTGGCTCATGGTGTGGCCGCGGGGGCGGGCAGGCTCTCGGGCCCTGGGCTGGAACTCCCAGACTCAGAGGCGGCGCGGGGCGCGCGCGGCGGACGCGATACCACTGTGCATGATGGCCACTGCTACCCGCTGCTCTCCCGGCCACGGGGCGGGGGAATGCCTCCTCCAACCTGTGGGAGAACACAACCATTATTAGGAGGTGGCTACCATCTGTCCATATCCTTAAGCTCAGCCATGGAAAGGGAGTAACCGGCAGAGGGAACAGCATGGGCAAAGGTGGGAGGAGTGAAAATGGTCACCTCCAGAAGCCCCAGTGAGGCTGGAATGGTGAGCAAGGGCCTGCAACCGCTTCCTCACTGGCCTCCAGACTCCCCCCTTGAGTCCCTTCACCCTGCAGCAGCTGCAGCTGATCTGAAACCTTGATCTGCTGTCCCTGACCTTCAGGTCCCATCTCACACAGCGAATGGCTTATACTATTCTCTCTCCACCCGGAATGCTGCATGCTTCCATGCTGGCCCTGCCGCCAGGAGTCCCCTCCCAGCCTCTTCCTGCACTGGGCTAACGCTTCTCAGCCTTAAAACTTATCTGAGATATCACCTTCTTCAAGAAGTTTTCCCGGACCCCCTCAGGCCAGGTGGTCAGCCCCAGCCCATGTCTCCACTAGCCAATCTCACTGTACCACTTATCTGTGTCCCTGTGTGCTCCCCATCCTGACCCCAGGCTGTGAGTTTGCTGAGGGCAGGGGCTGCCTCCTGGTCTTTGTCCCAGCACTGATGACAATGACAGTGACATTTATGGAGGCCCAGGCTCCATGGCTATGTGAACTATCCTCTCAACAGACTTGGGGGAAATTATAGACATTTACTGAAGAGGAAAGGGAGGCTCAGCAAAGTTAAGCCCTGGAGTTAATCCAGATACAGCACCCAGAAGTCCAAATGCAAACACTGGGGCAGGTGTGGTGAACACCTGCACGTACTGGTGGTACGACAGAAATAAGCCGGTGCCTAGATGGTGGCGGTGCAGTGTGGTGAGGTGCCCCCCATGCCTGCCGCTGAGCTCTGCTGTTCACGGGCCACGTCCCCTTTAAAATAAGTGAGACACATGCCCCTCTCTATCCCCAACCTGCCACACTCTCCCTCCATGTGGCTCTGTGCTGACCCCCAGGAGCAGCCCCTCGGGGCATCTCGTACTTCCTTCCCCATCCAGCTGGGCCTGTCCCACAGATCCTCACCCCGGCCCCTAAGGCCCTGCCCTGATTGCCATCTCTTCCTTTTTTCAGGGACCCACCAGGGCACTGCTGGTGGGGCTCTCAGCAATCCGGAACAGTGTCCCAACACTGTCTGGCCAACGCTCTGTGTCACCTCTTCACCCTCCTCTGGCCTCTAAGCCCCTCACTCTTGGCAGGTGATCTAATGTCAGAGTTTGCAGTGAAAAGAGAAGCTGTCAGGCTGGCACTCCCTCCCTGTCCTGCCCCAAGCCCCACGGCCCCCTCCTCTCTGCCCCTAAGAGGACAGCGGGGCTCTCCCTCCTTGGGTCAAAGTCCTCCCACATCCAGCTTCTCCCACCCCTGCCAGTGATGCCTCTCCAGGGGGCCTTCCCCACCTGCTAAAGTCTCTCCTGGCACTTCCACCTCACTTCTCTGTCTCCTCCCTTTCAAGGCCCATCCAGAGGGGTCCACACTTGCTGTCTCCACCCTGTCCACCTCCCTCTCTCTCTCTCATCAGGCCTTGCCAGGCTGGCTTCCGGCTCCCCTGCCCTACCCACTGGGCACATCCTAGCCCTCCCAGGTGTGCCCTCTCTAGCTCTGGGCACCTTCCATCCCTCCCTTCTTGCATCGCTCTCTCCCAGGGTGTTCTCCGGGTTTTCCTCCTCTTCTCCAGCTGTTCCCCATCACCTTCCCTGGAGTGCTGGTGTCATCCAGTCCTTGCCCCCTTCTCCTCTCTGGCTGCCCCTGCCTGAGCCATCTCGCCATGTCCTCAATAACCCTGAATCTCTCTCTCCACCCCAGGCTGCCCTCCAGAATCGCCCAAACCACCAGCATGTCCCTCAGACAACTCAGACTCAGCTTGGTCGGATGGGATTCACCGTCTCCACTCTCCCCACTACTGGATCCTCCTTCTGGATGTCCCCTCTGGGAGAAGAGCATTTCCTTACTCCTTCACGCTGTGGGAACATCCTGGAATCTGCTTTCTCCCCACCTCCAAGTCATGTCAGTCTGTCTGCCACACATCACGTGGATCTATCCACCTTCTTCCTCCTCAGCCACTAACCTGTCAAGGCCACCACCATCATCTCCCACCTGGGAGACTGCAGCCACCGCCCTCCCTGCCCCATCCCCCTGTCCCCTTTTGCCTCCTTCAAATCCATTCTCAAGAGCAGCAGCCAGAGTGAGTTTTTAAAAACACAAACCTGGGACTTCTCTGGTGGCGCACTGGTTAAGAATCCGCTGCCAATGCAGGGGACACGGGTTCGAGCCCTGGTCCGGGAAGATCCCACATGCCGCGGAGCAACTAAGCCCGTGCGCCACAACTACTGAACCTCTGCTCTAGAGCCCGTGAGCCACAACTACTGAGCCCACGTGCCGCCAACTACTGAAGCCTGCGCACCTAGAGCCCGTGCTCCACGACAAGAGACTGCAATGGGAAGCAGTCTGCAATGAGAAGCCTGTGCAGCAACGAAGACCCAACGCAGCCAAAAATAAATAAATAAATTTATATTAAAAAAATTAAAACACAAACCTGATCATGCCAGTGGCCACAACCTTTGTCATTACCAATAGCTGTGACCTCTCTCAAGAGTCAGTTCCAAGCTCACTCCCTCTAGGGATCCAACACCAAAAATTCTTCAGTCTCCAAAGGAGCTACAGCCTACCGATCGCCCCGCCTGTTCACTGTCCCCACTGCCCACCCTGTCCCTTCTCTCCTTGCTACGTGCCACGGTCGCAACCTCGTCCTCACAAATGCCCTGAGTGCCCCAGCTGTCTCACCTGTTCTTGTCTCTCAGGCAACGCCAACCCTGGTCGCCTCCACTGCTCTGCCTGCTCCTGCCCTCACCCGTATAACCAGGCATCGCAGGTTTTACACCACTGTGTGGACCAGTGTCAGTTTCAATTCATGACCATCAGTGTCATAGTTCCTCAGCATTGATCAGTGATCCTACTACATTTCTCTAGTGCATTTGCTGTTTGTTTACTGTCTGCCTTCACCAGGCACCAGTTCTGGGCCCAGCTCTGTCACCAACCTCATGTAAACCACTACCCCATGTACTGGGCCTCAGTTTCTCCGCCTGTAGAACTGGGGTGAGAGGTGAGGGAGGCCAGCGCTTCTAGATCAAGGAGTCTTTCAGATTCACCTGGACACTTGCTTAAAATGCAGTTCCTGGGCCTCACCCCCCAGAGAATCATGTTCAGTAGGTGTGGGGCTGGGAATTTGCATTTTCATCATCCAAGTTTGGGACATATGAGTAACTGGTGATGCCTTGTCACCACCCATAGTTCCAGACACACAAACATGCATGTATCAACCCCAGTAACAACTGCACAAAGTTATGTACACAGACACAGCCATACAGACCTAGGTTCCAGGTCCCTGTACACCCCTGACTCCCCACGGGATCCCTGGAAGGCTGAGTGCCCACTGTGACTCACTCTCTCCAACTGTGCAATGAGGTGGCTGGCCTAGATTCCACGTGCATTCACAGACATGTGCACACCCAGACACACATCTGCAGACACACAAGCAATCCCATACATGTAAATATAGACACAGAGACACGGGCAGACACACACACACTCAGAAATGGCCCCGTATGCACACACAACTGTATGTATGCACAGAGAGACGCTCCCTTGTAGATACAGAGTTACAGACACCCCTGAAGACATATACATGCCCACAAAGATGGATACACAGGGACATGCAAAGATACATATTCACCCCTAAGACAAGCACATACACACGAACACATACACGGACACGCACACTCCTCCTCGCCCCATTTTCCTGGCCCAGCTCCACATGGAGAAGCTCTTGGAAAAGAAAAACAATGTGAGAGCCTACGGGGTAGGGGAAGGAGGCAGGAAACCCGAGTGCCAGCCCGGCAGGCAGCCCAGGCAGCCCCACCAGAGCTGTGCTGGGAATGGGGGACGGGGGGTGGTGAGGAGGGGGTGCTCGGGGCCGGGCCCCTGTCTGCTGGGCCCGTCCTGTAGCCCCTAAACTGAGAGGGTGGCGGGGGCGGGGGGGCACTGCCACATTCTCTCTGACACTCTGGGAGCTGCCAGGCCTGGCACGGGGCTTGGCAGGGAGGGGTGGCCCAGTCCTTCCAGGAATCCCAAGCCTGTCGCGCAGGGGCAGGGCAGGCGCCACCCCGGCCCCTAATGGCTTCCAGGCGCCCACACTAAAGGCAGGGGTGGGCTCCAGACTCAGCTCCTGTTCCCCTCCCCAGGAGCCTGGCCCGGCCCCTCCCGGGGGCTGGTGGCGGGGAGCAGTGGGGACAGAGGGGCTCTGAACAGCCCTCCCACCTTCCCTCCTGCAGGCCCAGGGTCCCCTGAAGGGTGTGTGTGCGCGCACATGTAAAGGCACAGGGGTGGGAGCCCAAGGTCGGTTTTCTGGAGAAGCCTACTCCCCAGCACACCAGGAACCCTGCACACACACTCAAGGGCAGCTAGACTCTGCCCAGCAACGCCTCCCCTCACCCCTACCCCCAACCCACTCACATAACACAGCCTTGGGGACATGGACGGACACACACACACACACACAGCCCAAGCCCTGGTAACGTACACGCTCACCGAGAGCTGATGCCACACAGAGGTTCAGCTTGCGGTTGTAGAGACAGGCTCCAGCTGCCCTACGCCACCAGGCTCAGCTCCTTCTTCCCCAGGGTTGTGCAGATATGTGTGGGGTGGCCTCCTGATTTCTGCAGGGTGTCACCACCTCCCAAGGATTAGGTAGAGGAGGGACCAGCCTCCACAGGCCCAGAGAGCCTTTCCCACCCACCCTCCCCTCTCTTGCCTCCCACCAGCCAGACGGGTCTATTCCTGCTTGAATCCTCAGGGTTTGTGCCCAGGCTGTTCCCCCACTTGGGATGCCCCCCTCAGCCTCTAAACCCACCCACGCTTCAAGCGCAGTTCTACCACCTCCAGGAAACACCTTGGCCCCCCCAGCCTCACTCTCTGCCCGGGAGCAGAGCCCCATAACCCGCAGCCAGACCTGGCCAGCTGCCCTCTCTCTTCTTGCAGTCCAGGCTTCCCCCAACCCAGGTAGGACATTTGCGCCACCCAGAGCCACTAGGGACAGGCCCTGCATACAAGATTTACTCCAAGTTGACTGGTGGGGTGGAGAGCAGAAGGCTGAACCATGACTTCACATCCCCCGAGCTGGGCAGCGGGGCCACGTGGGACTCAGAGCCCCTGAACCCCATCCCTGCAGCCATCCTCACTGCTCCAGGCAGCGGCTGGCCACTCATAGGACAGAAACCATAATGTTTTGATCTGATATTTGCCTGAGGCTAGGCCCTCACCAGCCCTGTTACACAAAGTGACCAGTGGTTCCTGCTGCTCGTGGACCTGTTTGGAATGTTTGTTTCTCCTTTCTTTCTCCAGCAGCAAACGCCTATGCATCCTTTAAGACCTACTTTGGGATACGTCTCCTCTGGTAGCCTTCCCTGACCTTGTACACAGAGTATGTTAGTGCTCCCAAAGCACTGGCACCTCCCTGTTCTTCAGCAATTGCCACACTGTGAAGTCCACAAGGGCATCTTGGTCTCGCTGGCTGTCAGCACAGGGCCCAGATGCTGCATAAATGCTTCCCAGGTTGATGGATGGAAAATGAACAGTTAAGGGCTGCCTATAACCTGGGAGGGTTGAGCCATCCTAAGGATCAGGAGTCACTTTGTGGCCAGGCTCTGAGCCAGCTAGGTGTCAGAGTCTGTCTGAGGCCAAGGTCACAGTGAGAGGTCATCTCATGGCCAGGTCAAGGATCAGGCATCTTATCTGAGGAAGCCTGACTCACAGGGGGACAACTTTGTGTTTCGTCCTTAGCATGTTTAGATGACTCATATCTAGTGAGAAGAGTAAGCAATGCTGAGGTCTAGATGGGGCTCAGTTTAGGGGATTGGGGCCGGTGCGCCTGGTGGCCCTACTCTTCCCTCTAGCTCAGAAACCCTCTATGTTTTCCCAGAACCTTTCAGGTGGGGCTCTAGGGCTGGCATGTGACCACAGGCCTGGCTGTGGGCAGGGAGCAGAGCCCGGCAGGAAACCACAAAGGACGGCCTGATTGGATAAGTGCAGGGTCCAAGGCTGGTCAGCCCACAAACTGTGGGCGCCTGTCCCTCTGACCTGCTGCCCACGCTCCAGTCACTGGACCTCCAGGAGAGGACTGAGAAGGAGGGAGGGAGCCTGCAGGTTGAACCGGAGCCCGAGAGGGTGGCCACCCCTGGCCTGTTCCCAGGTACCCCGGTCTCATATCGAGGAGCCACAGATATCCTAAATCACCGATCAGAACTCCCTTCTTTATAAATGGGCCAACTGAGACCCAGAGGTACAGCTACTGGTCCACATCCACAAAGAGGACCAGCAGCAAAGTAGGGCTGGGGGTGGGGTGCTAGAATGCTGGGACGGGATGCCTCCCCTCTTGGGTGGTGATCACCTGAGGGGCAAGATGCCCCTGGGACCACCTACACAGTGGGGTCCTCAGTCATCAGGCCAAGTGGCCAAACATAGCTGGCAGAGGATGGGAGCCTTTCATGGGGGCGGACCCCTGCCCCGGGCCTCTGAGCAACTCCTTGAACTATTCACTCTTGTACAGCAGACTTCCCACGAGTCTCATCTCTGCCTCTGTCATGCTGTGTGCTATCTGCAAGTCCGTGCCCTCTCTGAGGCTGTTCCCTTACTTGTAGGATGGGGAGAGGCACTAACAAGATACCTAAAAGCTTTGTCCAACAAGTGGGAAAAATCTGCGCCAATACGAACTAATCCAAGCTCCACAATAGCCCTACATAACCGACACTTAAGACAGAAAAACTGAAGCCCCGGATGGGGAACGGGCTTGCCGGACACCAGTCGTTCGTACAATCAGAACGGTGGGTCAACCGAGGCCCACTCCCTTCTCCTAGCACTGAGCCGTCGTTCCACCTGCCCCTACTCCTTCCAGAAATTCCCCTTCTGCCCTCCCACGACCGCGAGCCGCCTTAGACCTCTCTTCCTTGCCCCCTCCCCAGCCTCCCAGCTCACCCGAGCGGCGGGCTAAGGGAGGAGGGTCTCCCGGCCCCTCGAGACGCGGTCCCGCCCACCCCACCACGCGGTCCCTTATTGGCAGCCGCCGCAGGCCTGGGGCAGTGGCGCCGCGCTCCGATTGGACCGCGCCGCCCGTCCATCCCGCACTCGCCATGGTGACCACGTTGGGTCCCCCGGGAGAGTTCCAAATTCCGCCCCCGCCCGCTGGCGCCCCCCTCCCGTCCGGCCCCGGCCCAGTGCATTCCGAGGGCGGCCCTGCCTTACCCCCAACTCCCGCAGCCCCTTCACTCCCGAGGCCCGGGCCCCAGGAGGTGGGGGAACCCGGGGAGGGGGCTAGGAAGTTCTGCTCCGAGTCTGGGGGTTGCTGCGGATGCGAGAGCCCCAGCTTCTCTCCTCTACTCCAACACGCCCCCAACTTAACCCCTTCCCTCCCGCGGAAAGTTCGCGGCCTGGAGGGAGTTCCCGGGACGCAGTGGCTTTCGGTCTCCTGCATTGGCGGCCCCGCTCACCTCGGCCGGGGACCCGCGGGCTCCGGACGTCCGACCCGCCGCGGATGGGCGGAGCGGGCACGGGGCTTGCTGCGGCCGCCGCCGGGAGGGCCGAGGGAGGGCCGCGGAGTCTCCTCCTCCCTCCCGGGGGGAGGGGAGGGAGAGGACTCGGCGGGGCGGGGGCGGTGGGGCCCCGGCGGGTTACGGACTGGCTCTGACCCTGGCCGTCCTAGTTGGTGGGGTGGGGGACCCAAACCTAACTTTGGGGCGAGGGGCGCGGGCCGAGCCGGCGGGATCAGCACAGAGCGTGCCGGACCCCGACATAGGCCCCACCCCAGCATGGGGGCCGAGAGTAGGGGGGAAGGAAGGCATGGTCTGGGGGCGACCGCGGGGCTCGGCTTTCCCGCCTCAGGTTTCTCCTTGCGCCAGTGACATACTAGGCGCCCAGCAGCTGAAGTGGGCACCGGCTGTCCCGGGCTCAGCACGTGGAGCGTGTTTACCAAGTGTTCACTTTTGTTACCTGCATTCTTCCCAGTGCCAGCTCTGCCACCGAGTGGACGTGGAGGAGCAAGTCCCTGCCCCTCATCGGGCCTCAGTTTTCCCTTTGTACAACAGAAGGGTTGGCCAGAGTAACCTCGCGCGTGTTGAGAAGTGTGATGGGGCACTTGGCCCGCCGGGCGGAGGTTTTCTCTGATGTGCCAGGGTACTTCCGGCGAAGGGTAGGGCCGCAGCTGACGGGGCGGTCCCGGGCAATTACCTTCTGGGGCCCTTGCGTGCGCCCTGCCACTTTGGGACTTCCTCCCTTGCGAGTGAGTGTTTTCGGTTTTGGCGAGATGGGGAGGCGGGCGCCTGGCGGCCCTGTTCTTACCACATCCTGTCCGCTGGAAGGCCACTGAGGTGAATCCGTCTAAAAAGAGGACCAGAAGTTCAGAGAGGTATATTGCTGTATTGGGACTTTACATGGGAAAAGAAACTAAAAATGAAGAAGATAAATTAGTTTGAACGGGTAATTAACAGTAGAGACACATCTCTTTTTATTGCCCTTCACAAGATGTTTTGTTTTAACAAAGTGAAGGTTTGTGGCAACCCTGTCTAGAGCGAGTCTGTTGGCACCAACGGCATGTGCTTAATTCGAGTCTCTGTGTCACCGTTTGATAACCCTCAAAATATTTCAGACCTTCCACCAGCAAAAAGGTTATGACTTGCTGAAAGCTCAGATGATGGTTAGCATTTTTTAGCAATAAAGATTTTTAAGTTAAAAAGGTTTTTTTAGACATAATGCTATTGAACACTTACTAGACTACAGTATAGTGTAAACATAACTTTTACAGGCACTGGGAAACCAAAAAAATTCGTGTGACTCGACTTACTGCAATATTTGATTTACTGTGGTGACTTGGAACCGAACCTGAAATATCTTCAAGGTATGCCTGTATTTAGATTATGGTTGCAATCATGCATGCGTTAGAATGAACAAAGTATTGGCTCTTTGCAGCAAGAGGATCAGTTTTTGCAGAAGTATTTGGGGTTTCACTCCCAAGGCTCACTATGAATCCTTTGATAGTCAAACAGTTCTCTCTGGAAGTTCTTGGTCATTTCTCTTACAGAAGTTCTCGTCCTCTGTGGTCAGCTGCTGCTCCATTTCCACGGCATCACTTCCATCAACTTCATGAAATCTCACGCTTTTTGCAAGATCTGCAGTTTCACTCATAACCATTTGCTTTGTATTTGCGTGGTTAAATGTTAATAGCATCTGACAGTCAGCTAGGGACTGATTTGGGTGGGGATATGTGGTGGTTGAGAGGGAACTAACCTGTAAATGTTGCAGTGGCTGGCCTTTGCTTACTGTGTGTATTTTGGACCTGAGAGATTCAGATATTGAGTACTCAGAGGACTGGAACATCCCCATTTTAAACTTGGGGAAATGCTCATTGAGGCTCTTGGCTCAGCCTTACCCAAAGTTTCACAACGAGTAAGGACAGCCATGACCAAGAGTCTAGAGTTCTTTACCAGAGTTTTCTGGAGGTGGGGATACAGATAGTGAAGGTGGAGGAGGCTGAGTTGATGATGAACCTAAGCTCCAATTATAACATCATCACAATAGGACTCTCTCTCAAGAAAAGAAATATACTGTCCTGGGGTGTCTCTTGCAGGGGGTGAGGTGAGGAGAACTGCCCGCTCATAGACCCTAGCTGTGTGTTGACCATAGGCTTGGGAGTTCACATGAATTAACTCAGTCTTATAGCCCTCCTATGAGCTGGGTGTTCTTACCACCATCTCACAGTGAGAAATGTGATCCTCAGATCAGAAGCCGGGTGACAGACTCAGGTCACACGGCTGGGAGGTCTCAGAGCCCAGATCTGACTTTCAGTTTTCCCATTCTCATTCCTTTTGCTAAAACCACGCCTCCTGGCAGTCTTCTGGATGCAGCGCTAATCTGGTGTCAGCCTCCCAGTGGCCCCTGAGGGGTTTCTTTCCCCAATTTAGCACAGGAGGGTTTTGATTGAGGCTTGTGTTAGTATTTCCCACACTTCCGCAGTTCTCTGGCCTGTGTCTCTGCCGCCACTTTTTGCCATCAACATATAGCACTTGTGCTATTATTTACTTAGTGTTTTTCTTTAAATCATTTCACTTTTTTCAGGACAGACGTGTATTTTAGGCTAAATAGGAAATCTGTTATCAGGTGCTGTAACTAGAAGAAAGTCATAAAAATAAACATCATGTAAATAAACAACATCATCAGTCTAGCTAGAAACTTTCTCTGTGTTAAAAAGGGATACAATTTGTACACCCATGTTCATAGGAGCATTATTCATAATACCCAGAAGGTAGAAGCAACCCAAGTGTCTGTCGGTGGATGAATGGATAAACAAAATGTGCTCTATACATTCAAAGGAATATTATTCAGCCTTAAGAAGAAAGGAAATTCTGACATATGCTACAGCATGGATTGACCATAAGGACATCATGTTAAGTGAAACAAGCCAGTCACAAAAGGACAAATATTGTATGATTCCGTTTAAATGAGGTTCCTAGAGCCAAACAGAGACAGAAAGTAGAGTGGTGGTTACTAGGGGCTGTAGGGAGTGGGGAATGGGGAGTTAGCGTTCAATGGGTGCAGCGTTTCAGTTTCTGGAGGTGGAAAAGCTCTGAAGATGAAAGGTGGCCATGGTTGCAATATGAATGTACTTAATGCCACTGAACCGTATACTTAAAAATGGCTAAAATGGTAAATTTCTTGCATATTTTGCCACCATAAAAAATCACTAAAAATCAGGTGTCTTGTTTTCTATGTCCAATAGAAGTTTGAAGAATGAAAATCAAAAGGACAGAAGGCAGTGGTAGAAAGAGGTTAGAGACAATTTAGTTCTACATGGGCGCTTCTGGTTGCCACCGGGATCGAGAAAGACTGAAAAGTAAATGACTTTTTCATGGTGTGACTCAGTAGTTTATCTAAAGGCCTGTCCGGGGTGCCACTTACTGCCCTCTCACAGATCACCGGGGGAGCAGCCCCCATGTGGAGAGACACTTCACTAGGGCTGGGGTGTGGCTCTCCCAGGCTGGGGAGTGGGAAGTGGCTTGCCTTCCTCCCTGCCAGGGGGACTGAACAAGGACCTGACACACCTCCTAAAGCGGAAGCATCTGGAATGTTTTATAGGGGAATTGGAGTCAGAAAAGGCTTCCCAGGGTAGGCAGGACTGGGCCCTAAGGGATGGAGAGGAGCTAGCGTGCCACCCAGGTATGTGTGTGTCAGAGCAGGAACAGAGCAGGGAGATGGGGATGAACATGGCAAGCACATCCCGAACTGGCTGGAAGTAGAAGTTGGATGGGGCTAGACCGTGAAGACAATGGGAGCCACTGCTGGCTTTTGAGCTGGGGAGTGTCTTGGCAGTGAGTTCCAGGATCTGGAGGGCAGGGTTATGTAACTGGCACCCCCAATTGAGGCGGTGCATAGTAAGGCTAGCACAGATCCAGGATGGAAAATAGAGGGGCTTTTGGGGTGAGCAGGGCTTCCTCCTGGGCCCTGAGAGCAGCTGCTGGTGTTGTAACCCTAGAGGTGGCCAGGAGACCTTGGAAAGGAAGGAAGGGCCTAGAGGTCAAGGGCTTCATCATGGCCACAGAAAACCAAAGTGTGGAGGAGGGCAAGAGTTTGTCTAAGTCACCCAGCAGGAGTGTGGCCGAGTGGTCAGGGCACAGACACACAGTGTCCCTGCAAAGTCTTTGCACTGCAGCTGGGGTGGGCCTGCGCCTCCCCTAAATCTCCCTGCCCTGCAAGGAGCAGCTCCCCTCCTTCCCCGCACAGAGGCCACCTGAGCTACCTGTGGGCTGTGCTTGAGCAGATACAGCAAGGCCTCCAGTGTTGGGGCAGAGAAGAGGGAGACCATGTTGGGACCTGCTTCTTTCTCCCTGTTGCTGCATCCCCATCACAGCCCTGGGGGTAGAAAAGCACATTCTTGAGTCAGAATTTTCCCAGGGAGTCTGGCTGGGGCCCTGGCAAAAGAGAGCACCCTGTCTCCCCACCAACACACACAGACACTTCCCCCTGTTGCTTAGGGTTCTGTGGACGAGGTGACTGATGTAGGACAGGCTGGTCCAGACCCCTGGCTCAAGGAGAAGCTGGCCGGCCTTCCAGCCTCACAGTTCTGGCCATGTTTTCTGAGCTCTGCTCCCAGTGAGCCCTTTCTCCAAAGGGCTCTGCACTGGGTAACTCTTGTCCTCCCAAGGCCTCAGGCACCCCATCTGTGAAACCTGAGGGCTTCACGGAGCACTTCCGCTGACTCTGCAGCATTACCCTTGATAAGCCCCACACCACCCCATGAAGTGGTACTGTCATTGTCTCCATTTTACAGAGGGGAAACTGAGGTTCAGAGAATTTCCGTCACGTGCCCAAAGTTACGCAGCCAGGAAATGGTGGGCCTGGGATTTGAACCCAGGCAGCGTGACCCAGCCCTTGCCTGAGGTCCTTGCCATCATCCATCTCATTGATCGTTAGGTCAGGCAGGGATCATTCCCCCTTTCCTACACAAGGGGAAACTGAGGTCAAGAAAGGTGATGTCTCTTGCCCAAGGGCACAGAGCTGAGTGGGTCTTGGACCCCGCTGGATGCCACATTGGCCAACCCTCCTCCCTCTCCCCATGGACGCCCAGCATCTCTGCAAATGTGCAGCTGCCCGAAGGAAGTGCTGCAGGCCCTGAGGGGGTGAGATCAAGGGGTGAGCTGGGAGTGGCTATCAGCTCAGAAGTAACAAATAGCCTTCTTCCAGTGACAGAAGAAGGGAAGTGGGAGCGTGCAGTGCAGCTGTTGGGTGAAGAGAGCAGAGAGCAGTGCAGGGGCAGGGAGGTCGCCTGCCCGCAGCGCAGAGGTCCCCAACTTCCCCTTCTTCATGCAGAAGGCGGCGAGACGGCGGTGAGACAACAGCAGCTGCACAGGTCAGCCCCTCGGTCTGGGTCTTTCCATGCCCCACTCCCTCCAGATTCTGTCCTGACCCTTGGGTTCCCTAGCAGGCACTGGGCATGCCCCTGCCTGGGTGGTTGCTGGACTGGTGACATCCGTGGAGCCTCAAGGTGGGGACTCACCTTCATTCCCTTCACCAGTTCCTGGGCCCCTGATGACAACCCCAAATCTCAGGAATGTACGGATCTATGTTTTTGAAAAAAGGCATTTAAATTAAGGAGTGGTTGGGTGCTGGGTTCAACTATTTATCCCCCCCACCCCGCTACCCCATGTGGACTGGTGCAAGTTATTGAACTTTGCTTTTCTGCACCTGAGTTTCCTCATCTGTAAAATGGGGCTAGTCCAGTAACCTGCACCTCAGGTGACAGGGGTGAGGGCCTGGCACAGAGTTTATGTTGGGCGAATCAGAGCAGATGCGGTTCCTCTGAGTGACCTGGAAGGGAGCCTGGGGACAGTGTGTTCTCAGGCAACGGCTCTGGACCTGGCTGGGTCACAGACCCCCTGTTGGGTGCTGGTGGAGCCTCCTTTTCCCTGCCTGTGAAATGGGGCTGATAATGGCACCTGTCAGGACTTTCCTGCAGAGACCACAGGTTCACTTTTCACCCAGGCCAGGGGGAGGCCAGAAGTAGGGACTTCAGCCTTTGGTTGGCAAGAGCAGCTGTTGGGAGGGGCAGGCGGGGCCCTATCCAGGAATGCAGTGGCTCAGTGGAGCCTGGTGCTGCTGGGGAGAGGGTGGGCACAGCCAGCTCTGGATAGGAAGGCAGGGCTTCCGAGCTCTCCCGCCGAGTGTAGTCCTGGCTGGCAACCTTGGGTCAGAGCCTTAGATTCCCTGGAGTGTGGATCATGGAAATGGTTGTTTGAGTCTCTCTTCCTGGGAAATAGATGACCTTGGCCTCATTTTACAGATGAGAAAACCTGAAGCACAGAAAGGTCAAGTTCCTTGCCTAAGGTCAGACCTCAAGTGCTGAATACTGGAACTAGTTATCGAATTTACATCTTCTGAAGGCTCTGTTCTGCTCTCCACTTGTCGCCTCATCCATGCAGCAACTCAGCCACCAGGCCATCTTTAGGAGGCTGCAGCGCATTGTGGGAGAGAGCACTTGACTTGGAGTCTGGGTTTGCGTTTCGGCTGCCCACTGGCCTGCTGAAGAACCCCGGGAAAACCCTTGTGTGGTATTCAGTTTTGCCACGGTCAATGGAACCTTCTTGAGAGTCAGGTAAGGGATTTCTGTTTTCTAGAGGACCCCAAATAGCAAATCGCAAAAAGACGGAGATGGCTGAGGGTGTGAGGTAATGGTGAGTGGTGGTCTCTCTGAAAAGATGAGGCGGGGGATGTTGGAGGTTGCAAGCAGAAGTGAAGATTGTGGTTGCTTCTGGGAAAGGGGGTGGAAACCACAGCTTCTCTTTGGGTGCTTGGTGGGGGGGATGTCACTTCTGCTTTGGCCTTAATTTCCCCAGCTGCAGGGTGGGGTTAAGCTCCTCTTCGCTCTGTGTATGGCTGGCAGAAGCATGGCCAAGGGCCTGGGGACCCCGTCTTAGGGTCCAGACCCTGGAGGTCAAATCCACATCACTGTCTGGGCCTCAGTTTCCCCCTTCGTACTGTGAGGGGGTCTTTTCTACACTCTCGGGTTCTCAGTTTTCTCACCTGAAACATTCCAAATGGTTTCATTCAGTGGTTTCCTTTGTCCCCCCAAATCTTTTCCTTCAGTTGCTGAGGCTCTGAGAGGGTAAGTGAATTGCCCAAGGTAACACAGCCAAATAAATAACCTAATAGCCAAATAAATAAGAACCCAGCACTCTATGACTCCAAAGTCTTTATTCTCTATTATTTATTTATTTATATGTGTTATATTATATGTGTTATTTTTAACCTGTTCTTTCCGCTCAATGGTATGCTGTGCTCCTCTTCTATGTGGCTATTTACATCGTAATTCTTAATAGTGAAATGGCAATCCATCGTACTGTATTTTTTTAACTTTTAATTTTGAAAAAATGAAAAATTCACAGGAAGTTGCAAAAAAGGTTTTGTGTGCATTTCATCCAGTCTTCTTCAATGGTAACATCTTTCACACCTAAGGTACAATATCAAAACCAGGAAATTGACTTTGGTACAATTCACAGTCTTTATTCAATTTCATCAGTTTTTATGCACTGATTTACGTGTGTGTGTGTGTGTGTGTGTGTGTGTGTGTGTGTGTTTAGTTCTATGCAATTTTATGACGTGTAGATTCTTGTCACCACCATCACAATGAAGATACAAAACTGTCCCATCGCCACAAGGCTCCCTAGTGCTGCTCCTTTACAGAAACACCCCCATCCCTAACTGTTGGCAACCACTAATCTGTTCTCCGTCTCTATAATTTTGTTATTTCAAGAATGTCATATAAATCAAATCATACTGTATGCAACATTTGAAGATTGGCTTTCCCTTGAGACCCATCCAAGTTGTGAGAAACAGTATATTTTTCTAATTGCTGAGTTGTAGTTCATGGTACAGATGTACCTGAGGTTGTGTAACCATTCACCCATTGAAGGCACACTGGAATTGTTTCCAATTTGGGGCTATTGCGAATAAGGCTGCTATGAAGTCCTGCAACAAGAGAAGCCACTGCAAAGAGAAGCCCCCACTCGCCACAACTAGAGAAAGCCAGTGCGCACCAATGAAGACCCAATGCAGCCAAAAATAAATAAATAAATTAAATTAATTGAAAATAAATAAACTATGTGTGTGCGTTAAAAAGAAAACAAAAAAAACCACTTAAGTGCCTGGTAGGGCTTGGTGACTGGTGAGGCTTCACCATAAGCTTGGTCCTGGCTGTTTTATCAAGGAGCACCAAAATGTCAGTAGCTACAGGATACGTTTCTTAGAATGGTCAGTTCTGCGGAGAAGAATTTTCTTCTGCCTCGGAGCATCATTGCCTGGCTGCTGGCAGTCTTCTGGAAGCTGATTGGAGGAGGAGGTGGGGAGGGGATATGGCTTAATTTTCCCGAACCAGAATGGCACCTTGCAGATTCTCTCTGGTGCACTGTCTGCAGGGAATGTACTTTGTGTTGGAGGGTAGGGTTGAGGATGCAAGGGTGGTGAGGAAGGTTCCTGGATGCTCCAGGTGGCAGAGGAGGTCTGGGGACCCAGCTGGTCATTTTAAAAACTCACAACCAGCAGGCCCCCATTTTTAGCCTCACCCTTCATCCCACCTTCAGAGGTTCCCGATGCCTCCGGCGCTCAAGTGCTCCCACAGTGGTGAGGCTTGACCTAGCTGTCTTCCCCGTGTCCCCTCCCCATCGCGCCACCCGCTGTATTCACCTCTCCTTACTGCAAGCCTTGGGTTCAACGTCTTATGGTCTGCTAACTTTTGTTTTTTTAAGCAGGTGGCCACCTGCTTTGTGGCCTCCAAAGTTTCACTGATATCTCTCATCTGCTGTTGTCTTCTTTCCCATTGTTCTGTCTTTTGTGGCTTTGTGTCTGTTTTATTCATTCACTCTCATTTTAGTGGAGTTTCGGGGGTAGGCATAAATTTGCTATGTTTCAGCAGAAGTTTATTAGTTCATTTTAACGTTAAAAAAATAAATTTATTTATTTATTTTTGGCTGCATTGGGTCTTCATTGCTGCACACGGGCTTTCTCTAGTTGCGGTGAGCGGGGGCTACTCTTCCTTGCGGTGCGTGGGCTTCTCATTGCAGTGGCTTCTCGTTGTGGAGCACGGGCTCTAGTTGCGCGAGCTTCAGTAGTTGTGGCACCTGGGCTCAATAGTTGTGACATGCAGGCTCAGTAGTTGTGGCTCCTGGGCTCTAGAGCACAGGCTCAGTAGCTGTGGCGCACAGGCCTAGTTGCTCTGCGGTATGTGGGATCTTCCTGGACCAGGGATCAAACCCACGTCCCCTGCATCGGCGGGCGGATTCTTAATCACTGTGCCACCAGGGAAGTCCCTATTAGTTAATTTTAAAACCGAGGGAAATGAGGGCAGAGAGGGACAGATTCTTTTTTTTTTTAAAACCAAAACATTGGATTTATTTTCACAAATTTGAACCTGACATCTTCATTCATAACTAACAGCTGCCATAGATCCTGGCAGTCACAAAAATAAGTGAAAATGAAGAGAAGGTTGCAAAGCAAGTGTTGAATACAGTACTTAACAATATGTTCAAATCCCATTATACTTTAAAATGGGCTTTGGGGGAATTCTTTGTGGACAAAGGCAGTGGTTTTCCTGATGTCATCCAGCTGCTGTGATTCTTGGTGGCCTCTGACCTCCCACGATTGTCATCAAAACCAGCCTTCTCCTGAAACTCTTAGTTCTCGTCTTTTTCTCTGCTCCAACTTTCGGATTCCCCCAGCTGCTGCAGCTGGTAGTTTAATCAGAGAGGGACAGATTCTTGCCCGAAGTCACATGGTGGGTGAACGACAGGGCTGGACGGGATTAATGACAAGCAACTCCCAATGTTCCCCTGGGTAAGATCAGAGCCCCGGGGAGGCCCCCAGAGATACCATGTTTTGGGAGGAGGATGTGTCTCAGGCAGAGCTGCAAATGGTCAAGGATTCTGGAGTAACAGAGACATGGCTTCAGGCAGCCTCACGCAAAGCAAGACGCCTTGCTCGCTGAGCCACGGTTTCCTCATCTGTGAGAGGCAGGAGTAGTGAGGATCAAATAAGATGCTGCACATCCTATCCTTGGGGTATGCCAGATGCCCTAGGTAGCTCTTTTCCCGAGGTGACAAAGACATGCACCTTTTCCAGGGCGGGAGCCAGTTCTTGGAGGAGACTCGGTACAGGACATGGATCGCTGCGGGGCCCTTTTCCTCTGCCTGTGCCTCTTGATGTCTCAGAGCAGAACAGAGGGTAAGAGGGCTCCGCTGAGCTGCAAGAGCCATCCTAGCCTGGACCCCTGGCTGTGATGTGAAGCAGGGAGGCCTCAAACCAAGGGAGATTGAAAAGGGGCACTTAGGCCTCCTGGGGCAGCAGGAGGCTGGGGCGGAAGGCCCAGAGGCCATGGGGCGGGAGGCGGGGCAGCTGCAGACAGAGACTGAGGCGGATGTCTGACTCTCTCCTCACAGAGGCATCCCAAGAAATCCTGCGCTGGATGAAGAGAATGGAGACGGCAGCCAGGAGCCGGAGCCTCACTTCTTTTGCTGAGTGAGTTGGGTGTCCCTCCTCTCCCTCCCAGAGTCAGCTGTGCCTCCACCCCCAGCTTGCACCTTGAATCCATGGTCCAGGGTTGGTCCAGGGTAGACTGTTAATTCATTTATTCAACACTCATTTATTGAGTAGCTACTGTGTGCCCGGCACCAAGCTCTGGAGATGTGGGATAGACACATCCCTGTTCTCATTGAGTTTACTGTCTGGTTGGGGGCCCTTAACCATGGATGCCATGAAACCAGGTGCAGAATCATGGGTCTCCATGCATTTTTCTGGGAAGGGGCTCCAAGACTTGGGCTGGGCTCTCCAGGGTCTGTGACCCAAAAGCCTAGTAGCTCAGGGTGAGAGGCCAATGCTGATGACTGACCAGGGAATCATAGGGCTGTGGAGCACTTCAGTCAGTGAGGAGCTGCCAGGGAAGGCTTCCTAGAGGAGGTGTCAACAAACTGGAACCCAAACAAGAGTTAATGATAGGAGATGGGTGGGGTGGGGAGGTGAGAGTGTGCCAGGAACACTGTATGAAGGGGTCTAGAGGTGGGAGTGGCAGGGGTGTGGGATGGGGGAGGCTGTGGAGAGTGCCACTCACCTCCATCCTTACCCCGGGCTCTGGCCATCTCTCTCACTTTCAGGCTCATCCATGGCCTAGAGTCAAGGCTACTCAATGCCAGCTTTGGGGGCCATAACCTCACTTTGCGGACACATACCATCCAGACACTAGCCTTCAAGCTGGGCTGCAACTTCACTGGCCTCTCACTGAGAAGTGCTGCTCTGCAGCAGGTCCCCCAGGTCAGAGGTGGCCAGGGATTGGGGGTGGCCAGAGCCTCTACCCCAGAAATCCTCCGGGGGTTTAAGGTCTGGACTTTCCCCAGGGTCCATCGCCCACCTTCCCACCAATCAGGGCTCTGCCTTAATAGCTGTGAGTTGCCGCCTCTGTAAAATGGGGCTGACGTTCTTCATGTGAATGATGTAAAGGGGGTGCTTGTGGCCCCTCAGGGGCAGTGTCCTCTTCCTGCTTTTGCAGGTTCCTGGGGTGAGGCAGTCGTGGGAGAGGCCAGGGGAACGGGACACCTTTGAGGGCCCTGGTATGATTCCTGCTGAATACCTGGGTGCTGGGGGATCCATCCCCTCCATCTTCAGGGACCCAGCTGAGTGGAATAAATAACCCAAATTCAAGACCAGAACAGCCTGAAGGGAAGGCCTGAGATCGGGGGAAGTTTGGGTGGAGGTGCAGCCTGGCAGGAGAGGGTTCTGTGGGCGGAGGCTCCAAGGTAGGAGAGGCTCGGGGCAAGGCTGGGAGGGCTTCCTGGGGAGTGGGGAGCAGTGAAGGTGTTGTGGTGGGTCTGGAGGCTTCGGACACCAGGTGCAGCCTATCTCTGGCTCTCCACAGGCCCAGGTCCCACTCGCCATGCAGTTCCCAGCTGAGCTGACTCATGATGCCTGCAGGGTGCGCCCCAGGGAGCTGACTCTCATCTGCATCTACTTCTCCAACGCCCGCTTTTTTCAGGTCAGGGCCTGCTAATAGGCCAAGCAGGGTGGATGTGGGCTCCTTCTTGGGGGGTCACTGCAGGCATGCATGCCACCTCCTGGCCTCTGGGCAGGGACCAGCCTACTGTGCAACTTCAGTCAATCAGTGCCCCTCTCTGGGCCTCTGTTTTAGCAAAATGGAAGGGAGGCATGATTAGAATGTGCAAACGAGACCTAAGAAGTCTACTGTTTGTGTGCCTCTCCCTAGATGGGAGAGAGACAAGTAGGTCACAAGATCTTTGTCCTCAGAGAGCTCTCTATCTCAACAGTTAGACCAGGACCTTAGAGACTTAATTTTAGCTTGAGGTTGATTATAACCATAGAGATTCAAAGGGATGGATGAGTCAGGGTGGGGTCAGGATGGTTCCCAATGAGCAGTCCTGGAGGGCTTCTGGAGGAGGTGCCTTTTAACCTTGGCTTTGAAAGTGAGTTAGGGTAGGGTGACATGGAGGGTATGAGGCTGGAATTCATTTAACAAATGGGAGGTGATGGTGGTGGTAGTGAGAAGACAGGGTTCCAGGTGGAGGGGGCAGCATACGCAAAGGCTGTGAGGCTGGCGCAGCTGTACAAGTGAAAGCCACGCTGCTTGTTCTCATCCGGGGAGGAGGGGCTGGAGAATGGGGGCTCTTGGACCTCATCCAGGGTCTCCTCATGTCCCCTCCAGTCAGTGCTGCTTCTGTTGCCCTTCCAGAAAGACATCAATTCATCTGTGCTCAATAACTATGTTCTGGGGGCCCAGCTGAGCCATGGACAAGTGAGCAACCTCCGTGAGCCGGTGAACATCAGCTTCTGGCACAAGCAAAGCCTGGTATTGTTGGGGCCACCCCCACGCCCACCCCACCCCTACCCCCTTGTGGCTGTCCTGTCGAACACTGGTTTGATCAAACCCAGACTTGTGGAACTATCTTAGAAACAAGCTGCTTTAAATCTATCATACTTTGAAAATTCCTGCCAAAGAAATGAGAGAGAAGCTTTGACACACTGCATTCATCAGGATTCTTTGAATTGCACATGATAGAAAACCAACTCAAGCCAGCTTATTGGCTCATGTACAGGAAATGTCCAGGGCTGTTCTAGCTTCAGGCACAGATATGATGCCGTAATGGCTCAGTCTCCATCTCTCAACAATGGTTTCCTGCCTTGGCTTTCCACTCTGTGGCAAGGTGGCAGCTGAAGTGCTGGACCTCCTTCCCCTCTTCTCAGCAGGCTCTTTCTTGCCAGTGCAAACCAGGATCCCATAACGGATTCTAAAGGTCCAGCTGGGTCACGTGTCATCCATCCCTGACCCATCACTGTGCCCAGGGGGATGGAACATGTAGATTGGCCAGACCTGGGTCACATGGCCCAGGGACTGGGCTGGATTCATTTGACCCGTCATTGGGAGAGGGATGGGTCCCCAAGGAAACTACAGATATTGATGCCGAAAGAAGGAAGAAGGGCTGCTGGGTGGGCACAAGCCCTGATGGCCTTCCCGAAAAGCCCCAGAGTCTGGCCATATCTTCTGTCAGCCTCATCAGGACCGCTCTGCACTCCCAATTTCTCCACTGTCCTTTCCTTTCATTCTTCTGGGCTTTTGCCCCTGTTACATCCTTGCTCCACTTCTGTTGAAATCTGATGTGTCCTCTAAGGCCTCAGTGCCCCAGCTGTCCCTTCCCTTCTCAGGACTCCTCTGCCTTTTCCTCCATGGTCTTCCATGGAGTGCCCGTTTCATTTCCCTCACCTTTCCACCCACAGGGCTTGGCGTCAGGGCTGTCTGTAGATGACTCTCTCTCTCCCCCACTGGGATGGGTCTGGACTGTCATTGTTCCCCATGGGGAGGAGGGGAAAGCGGACATTGATTATAGGCACCTACTGTATTGGCCAGAGCTGGGCACTCAAGATTTCTCATTGCCTTTGATTATTCCACCATCCTTGTGACTTGAGTATAAATGATCGCATTTTGCAGATGCATAAACTGAGGCTCAGAGAACCTCTGTGACTTTCCCAGGTCACTCTCAGAGTCCGTTGGGGAGGTGGGGCTGGAATCTGGTCTGTCCGATGCCAAAGCCCAGCCCGTGCCTGGTAAAATGTTGACAAGGGTGCAGCTGAGTCACCTTCGGCCCCCATAATTACCAGACCCTCCCTGATCCATGGCCCTCCCCTCCACCCCCTGGATGCAGCCAATTGCAGCATCTCCCCTTAGGAAGGCTACACGGTGACCTGTGTCTTCTGGAAGGAGGGAGCCAGCAAGCACCACTGGGGGGCCTGGAGCACTGAGGGCTGTCGCACAGAGCAGCCCTCACCCTCCCAGGTGCTCTGCCGCTGCAACCACCTCACCTACTTTGCTGTTCTCATGGTATGTGTGCATCTAGCCTGGGTGAGGGTGCTCAGAGCTGCAGAGGGCCCCCTATCCAGGACAGAGGAGAAAGGCAAAAGCTGGTGCAGGGGGCAGAAAATCCAACTCAAATGGGCTTAAGGAAAAAAAAAAAAAACCAGAACACCTTATGGGTTCATGTTCCCGAAAAGGCTGGGTTAGGCTTCAGGCATGTCTTGCTCTAGGGGCTCAACGTCACCAAGATAGGACTCTATCTCAGTCTCTCAATCGTTCTTGCTTTGTGTTAGCTTAGTTCTCAGACAGGATCTCCCCATGGGCTTATAATATGGCTGCTGGCATTTCCTGTTTTATGTCCTACTAGGTTCAGGTCAGTAGAACGAGAGCTCTCTCACCGAATTCTGCCAGCCAAAGCCATAGGATTGAGTCCCACAGGCCTAGAGTGTGTCCCATGCCCATCCCTTAACCAATCACTGTGGGCAGGAGGAGGGAATGCTCTGATAGGCCAGGCCTGGTGCACCTGACTACACATAGTAGGAGAAGTGGAGGGTCCACCCACGTGCGGGAGTGAGGGAGGGGAGGAAGGGGAGATGGGAGTTGGGAGGCAGAAAAGCCGCTGTGTCTGCTGTGGCTGTTTTCAAGTCAGGACCACGGCTAGGATTGTAGGGTAGGGGGGCGTGAAGCTGAGGTCTTGGCAGGTGTCTTTGATTTAGGCAGTGGAGGGCATTTCCATGCTTCTGGCTCCCCTTGCCTCCCACAGCAACTCTCCCAGGCCCCGGTCCCTGCAGAGCTGCTGGCGCCCCTCACATACATCTCCCTGGTGGGCTGCAGCATCTCCATCGTGGCCTCGCTGCTCACTGTCCTGCTGCACCTCCTTGCCAGGTATTCCCCTGCCCTCGTGCTGGGCCAGCCCACCCACTGCTGCTCAGCACCCCTCCTTCTTTCCTACTTGGGCCCCCAGAGTCAGGTGGGCTTTTCCAGAGTGCAGAGGCTGGGAAGCAGGAGACCAGCCTCCTTGCGTGTGGCTGTTGTTGGGTCCCTGCCCCTCTCGACCTGTGTCCCGGTCATTACGTGTCTATGAGCCCAGGGGGTGGCGCTGCCTGGTGACGTCCGGTCACGGAGGGCCACGCCCCCACCCGCAGGAAGCCGAGTGATTCCATTACGTGCATCCACGTGAACCTGCACGCCTCGGTGCTGCTCCTCAATGTCGCCTTCCTGCTGAGCCCAGTGCCAGCCGTGCCCCCCGTGCCTGAGTCAGCATGCGTGGCACTGGCTGCCACCCTGCACTACGCGCTGCTCAGCTGCTTCACCTGGATGGCCATTGAAGGCTTCAACCTCTACCTCCTACTTGGGCGCGTCTACAACATCTACATCCGCCGATACGTGCTCAAGCTCTGTGCCCTGGGCTGGGGTAAGCACGGTCTCCCTCTCGCTTGCTTCCTGAGGCTTCCAGCCAGACTGGGCGTCTGTCCCCTCCTGTCCTCTTTCTCCTCCACTGCCATGACCACTGGTCACCACCCCTGCCAGCACCCACCGCCGCTTCCTACATGACTATTCTTATCACCACTTCCACCTCCAAAGCATCTATATCACCACCACTTCCGACACCACCGTCACCTCCACCATCCTCAGCCTTGTGTTCACCACCATCTCTGGTACCACCATCATCGGCGTCTCTATCACCGTCCTAGCCCCTGTCTTCATTATCTCTTTCCTCACCGGTTCCCAAACCCTCTCTCCCATTACCTTCCAGCCATCACCTCCCAGTGTGACCACTACTACTGCCGCTACTGTTCCACCCTACAGCCCTCATTCATATCAGCCTTCTCCAAGACCACCAGGCTAATTGCTCTGAGGCTGGACCACGTGACAGCGGCTGGGGACTCAGAGCGATCTCTTTCCCTCCCCCCCCCACCCTCTGCTTGCCCGGTGGAATCCTGTTTTAGCAGCCCCAGGAACCCATGACCAGCCCATCTCTGGGGTCTCCTGACAGATACTGAGCCTCTGTCCCACCCCTCAGGGGTCCCGGCCTTCCTGGTACTGCTCCTTCTTGCCGTCAAGAGCTCAGTTTACGGACCCTACAGGATCCCGCTCTCCGACAGCCAGGGGAACAGCACGGGCTCCCAGAACACGTCCATGTGAGTGCGCTCACGGCTGCGGCAGGCTCCCTGGCTCTAGTCCTGGGGCTCTAGACGGGGTGCCTTGTAGGCGGGACACTGACTGCAGGGCAGGGAGGGGACTACTGCTTACACGGGGCGTGGTTTCCAGGGGTCTTTGCCACGCCCCTTCTGCTGGATCCCTAAGGTCTCCTGCAGGACGGGTTCACTCTCTATGCTAGTTCTAGGAAGCACATGGGCCTCCAAGGCCAGGCCGGGGCAGGGGGGCCTTTGCCCCTCCCGGCCGCTGGCGGCCAGCGCCCCTCTGGCTCTCAGGCCGTGCGGTGGAGCTCAGCCTGTGCCTGGCTCTTCTCTCTCCTCACCTGCGTGCTTCGTTCAGGCGCTTGGCTGTGGCCCCCCCTGACCTGTGCCTGGCATGGCACTGCCAGCCCTCCAACCCTCCTAGTCAGAGAAGAGAGTGTTGTGGGGATTGGGACACCACAGGCACCGTGCTCAGAGTGTACGTGGGGAGGGGGCGCAAGGCGGTTTGGGGGACAGACTCTGTCGCCCCTTCCCGTGCCCTCGGACATTAACCTCTTTCTTTTGATGAAATGTTTCTAACAGTCAACATAGAGGGAGTAGCTTAACAACCCCCTGCAGACCCATCACCAGCAGTTGGCCGTCTGGCCTTTTTCCCTCTCCTGGCTGACACCAGCTCAGGACGGCTGAGGGCTGGCTCTGAATCCTCACAGCAAGGAGCAGGCCCCATTGTCAGCCCTCGTTTACAGTTGGGGAAACTGAGGCACAGGCGGCTGAAGAACCCTGGCCAAGGAGACCCAGCCAGTTGAGGGCAGAGCTGGGACTTGGCTCTAGAGCCCGGCCCCCAACCACTGCCCATCCCAGTCTCTGGGAAGTGAGGGCTCTGGGCACGGAGTGAGGCTGAGATGGGGTTAATTCCTCTCTGTGAGGGTGGGGGTGTTTTCTCAGAGCAAGTGTGACTTAGGACTCTTTAAACGTGTGTTTTTATTGTATAACACGTGACATGGCAGAAGAACTGCAGTGATGCTTCCACAGAACAGGAAGCACGTTAATGCAGGGATGTTAGCGAGCTCCTGCCCGAAGAACCATCTCCTTCCCGGTCTTCCTCACCTCTCCCTCTCCCCTCTCACCCTGGACTTTGTGACTTTTATTCTCCTGCATTTAAAAAACCCTTACTACATATATATGTCTTTTTTAAAAATTCTTTTACATTTTTTGTTTTATTTTTTAAATTGAAGTATAATTGACATATAACACTTCATTAATCTCAGGTGTGCAACATAACGATTTGGTTGTATATATTGCCAAATGACCGCGACAATAAGTCTAGTTAACATCTGTCACCAGACATACAGAATTGATTTTTCTTGTGATGAGAACTTTTAAGATCTACTCTCTTCGCAACTTTCAATTATGCAATACAGTATTGTTAACTGTAGTCACCATGCTGTACATGACATCCCCAGGACTTATTTATTTTACAACTGGAAGTTTGCAACTTTTGACCCCCTTTACCCGTTTTGCACCCTGTCCCCCCCTCCCTGGCCTCTGGCAACCACCAGTCTCTTTTCTGTATCTATGAACTTGTTTTTTTGTTTGTTTGTTTTAGATTCCACAAGTAAGTGAGATAATACAGTATTTGTCTTTCTTTGACTTATTTCGCTTAGCATAATGATCTCAAGGTCCATCCATGCTGTCTCAAATGGCAAGATTTCTTTCTTTTTATGACTGAATGATACTCCATTGTGTTTATGTGTGTGTGCATGTATATAGCACATCTTCTTTAACAGCGATTTTTAAAAACCTTGAAAATAACTCCAGTGCCCACTGACAGGACACCGGACTAGTACATGCGATAGAGCCACCCCTGTCAGACAAATCATCTGGCAGTGAAAAGGAATGGTCCACCACCACACTCATCCACTTGGATGAACCCCCAAAATCATGTTCAAGGACTCTGTGACTGCAGTGAAAGGAGCCCGAGCAGGTGATCGTGACAGTTAGGGGCTCAGCCTCTGTGCTTAGACCGCGGGGCTTCAAGTCCCACCTTAGGCAGGTGTGCGTTTCTAAGCCTCATAGGGTCACCATGAGGGTCGCATGGCTGATTCACGGAAATCACGTGACCTGGTGGGGTAAAAGGCAGCACCTGCCTTGAAGGTGTTTGGGGGAAGCAGAGGCCGTGAAGACCTCACGGAGGGTCTAGGACCAGGGCTGGGGCCACTGTCAGGGATCTCTCTGACCTTCCCTCTGCCCTCGGTGGAGTTTTCCTGCTGCTCCCCCGGCTCCTCAGTCCACACATGGAGAGCGCCCCTCCACCCAGCTGTGAGTTGCAGCAGCTCAGGGAAGGGCCGGTGGCCCAGTCCAGGTAGGGAGGGGCTCCTGGCACCGCTGCACGAAGATGGGGATGAGATGTTGATAATCGTGTGGTGGGTGGAAGGAGAAGTTTCCAGCAAAGAGGACCATGGACCAATGATGTAATCAATACCTTATAAGTTGACAGTTGGGCTGGGCGTGGAAGGGGGAAGGGTTAGATGTTCAAGGGAGGAGAGAGAGAGTTTTCAGGTGGGTAAGAGAGGGTAAAGGAGGCATGCAGAGGCTTCAGGCATGGGGCTGAGGTGGCAGGTGGGTCCTACCTGGTGGCCTGGCTGGAAAGCTGAGCCCAGGACTTCACCACGTGTGCAGTCAGGCAAGAAATGACGGGTCTGAGCCGGAAGACCGGACCGGGTTCAAGAGGCAGTCCAGAGACCCAGGAGACCGTGGCTTCCCTGCCACCAGTCTTGGGAGCCACACCAACCCCAGCGCTTCGCCCCTCCCTTGCAGATGCTGGGTGCGGGACGCCTGGGTGCACGGTATCCTGGTCATGGGCTCTGGTGGCCTCACATCCCTTTTCAACCTGGTGGTGCTGGCCTGGGCGCTACGGGTCCTGCACAGACTGCGGGCGCAGGAGAAGGCGCTGGGTCCCCGGGCCTGCTGGGATACCGTCACCGTGCTGGGCCTCACCGTGCTGCTGGGCACCACCTGGATCTTGGCCTTCTTCTCCTTTGGTGTCTTCCTGCTGCCCCAGCTCTTCCTCTTCACCACCTTCAATTCGCTCTACGGTAGGGCCTGTGGTTGACGTGGAGGAAACCCCAGGGGGGTAGTGTACAGCTGCTACATGTTTACTCCTGAAGGGCTCCAGGTTGAGGGGGTGAGTCAGGGGCTGAAATCTGGGCCCTGACAAGCTGGTTTGGGGCTACGCCCGCCCATAGGAAGGGGCGCCACCTTGTAATTTGCACAAAGGCAGCCTATGGGCTAGCGGTGGCTGGTCCTCCTGCTCCTACGCCCGGTCCCTTCTGGCCTCCAACAGGAAGGGCTTCTGAGAATTACTGCTGGGCCTCAGGGAGGCCCCACTTACCCCAGCCAAGGAGGTGCCTGGATCTTGGAGGAGGCCCCACGCTGTTCCTGAGATGCTTCCACTAACCAGTCTTTTCCGTGCAGGTTTCTTCCTCTTCCTGTGGTTCTGCTCCCAGAGGCGCCACTCAGAGGCGGAGATGGAGGCATTCTGCTCCTCCCAGATGGTGCAGTAGTCTGGACTGTCTGGACCTCCTGGCCTGGAGCCCCCCGCTTCTCTGGCTGCCTGCAGCCGGAGGCCCTGGCTTCCACTCGAGAAGATGGCAGGCCAGCTGCTGGACACCAGAGGCCACTGTCACCTCCAGGGGGCCTTTTCCACCTCCATGCCTTCCCCAGGCCCAGAGGGCCGCGTGTTGCTCTCCGTCCCCAGGCATTCTGCTCTGGGGCAGGTCCAGCCCCACCTGGGGGCAGCAAACTTGCCCCTGGTGCCTGGGCCCAGCTGGCCAGGCCTATGGCCAGAGCACTGGCCTGGGAGTCAGGAGGCCACGTTTCAATGCCTTTCTCTGAGTTTCACTGTCTGACCTTGGGCCTGTCATTTCTCACTGACCCTTGGTTTCCACATCTGTGACATGGTGGCAGATGGCTCTGGTCCTGCCTAATCCCAGAGCTTTATGCAGATTCAATGGCACCAGGGAGGACGAGGTCATAGTGGGGTGGGGATCCCCACCCCGGCCTGGGCCTGCCCTTGAAACACCTGCTGGGCCCTGCTTCCTTCCTCCGGGAGAGGGTCAGCCTTGGCCGGGGGTCCCCAGCCCAGCGCTTAGAGACCCACCCAGTGTGTGAGACCTCACCAGCCTGTAACTGAGGCCTCTTTTCCTTTAACCCCCAAATTATGATGACTCTAACTCCAAGTCCACCCTTCCCAAAGATCAGGAAGTCCAGTCCTTTCCAGAGGCCCCTCTTCCAGCGTTCCCCAGACCCCCATAGGCCGTTAAGACCAGCAGCTGGGACCACAGGGCTTCCTGGAGGTGGGAGGGGAGCACCTCTTTCCCCTCCATCTGAGTTCCAGTGATCCGGCTATTTGATGACTGGGCAGGATTGAATTTCACCTGGTAGGCGTGAGGGTGTGGGTTCTAAATCCCAAGCTTGTTTGTCTGTTCTCTTGGAGTTGGTGGGCACCTAAAGTATTTATAAATTGGTAGAAATTATACAAGTCTTTTGTCAGGCTTCCCATTTCAGTTTCCTTCCTGTTTGTTTTGTTAGCTGTCGCAGTCATAGAAAATCACCATTGCCCTTGCCCTGTCCTGTCAGGCCAAGTGGGAGACCACTCACGAAGCGAGCGCCTTTCCCAAGCTTCACACCAGGGGGCCCTGTTGGCCAGTGTCAGAAGCCACTGGGTCCAAAACCATGTCTGGTGATGCTGTGGTCGCCTGTCTGTGGATATGACACACCAGATGGAGAGGCTCTGCCTCCAGGACTGCACCTGCTGGGCGACCAGCAGGAGGAATGCTAGCACTGCCTACCGAGCCATTTCTCTCTTTCCCAATGCAGCCACCCGCTCTGGCTCTTGGGGTCTCATGCTCTGGGCATACGTGGCACTAGAGCGCTGGGCTGGGATAGGCTCTCAGGGCCCCGCTCCAGGCCATCAGATAGATTGCGATGACTTTGAATGTCACTGGGAGGGAGCTGGAGCCGCATCCCTTTTCTCCCAGGGGGAGCCTCTGCCCTCTGTTCATTTCTTGATATGAATAGCCCTTCACTAATTGGTGAGTGGCGCAGGCTCCGCATACTGCCTGGGCTCAAGTGCCCACTCTGTCACTTGTCAGCTGTGTGACTGTGGACAAGCCACTCCACCTCTCTGTGCCTGAGTTTTCCCATCTGGAAAATGGGGCAATAGTAGTACCTATTTTGAAGGGTAAATAAAATAACCCATATAAAGAGGCGTAGCAGAGGGTAAGTGCTCAGTAAAGGGTTACTGTTATCATTTGTATTTTGTTATTATTGTTACAGTGTCAACTGAGTCTCAGAGGCCGACCCTCTAAGGTCCAGTCTGCTCGGCCTCACAGGCCCAGCTCCTCGCTCAGCACATCCCGCTGTCCTTCGGCTGCGCTACCTCCTCTCCCACTTTCCCCAGAGCTGCCTTTGGTCCAGCCTTGCTGGCCTTTTGTTATTTTAGGGACATTTCTCACACGGTACAGGCTCCAGGCCATTGCCACCTGTCCCCCTACCCCTTGGTTCCCAAATCCTCTGATCTATCTAAATTCTCAGGGGCTCAGTTATCATGCCTCCCATGAAATCTCTCCAGTTTTCCCACAGAGGAGGTCTCTCTCCCACTCCTACTCCAGCAGAGTGTCCCCCTGCCTCTCTCAGGGTGATGTGAGCCCCCATTCGAGCTCCCCTAGTTTGGCCAGCCCTAGCTTGTACTAGGCTCCCCAGGCCTTGGGGTGGGCCCCCGTCCCAATGCGGGTGCCAAGGATCACGGGCACGTCCGGCCTCTCTCTTGGGCAGCTCCGGGGAGCGGTCCGCAGCCCACTGAAGCAGGGCCTTGCCTAGGACCCAGCCCAGCCCAGACCTGGCCTTTTAGATCCTACCAAGCCTAGGGCTGCCCAAGGGAGGATGTGGCCACAGTGACACAGAATGGTTCTGGTAATTCTAGGAAACGGCCCCAGCTCTGTGGCCCTGAGCCTGGTTGGGGGTTCAGGCGCTGGGCAGGGACCACTTCCCGGAAACGCCCTAACCGGGTGGGGGGCAGGGCTGAGGGAGCCGTTGATGGGCCTCAGTGCCCTCCCCTCACTCCCAGTGGGGTCCTGGCCTTGCCCAGACTGGGCACCGGGCCCATCTGTCAAGGGCTTCCAGACTTAGTGGGAAGATGGAGCTGGAGGCCCCTAGGGCTCACTGCTCAGGGCCAGAGTCTCCGAGGAGGCCCGGGGTGAAGGAGGACAAGTCGAAGCCAGAAAGGCCACAGACTAGCAGTTTCTATGTTGCTTTGTTGCTGTTTTTTTTTCAGAAAGACAATGTGTGTATGGGGGGAGGAGGGTTGAATGAGGGTTGCCCGATAAAATACAGGATGCCCAATTTGAGGGACAGATACAAAAAAATGTTCACTGTTTATCTGAAATTCAAATTTTATCCTGTAGGTCTCCATCTATTTATTTTTTTCTTTTCTTTATTTCTTTTGCTAAGTCTGGCAACACTCTTAGAAAGGAGCATTGGCTCTGGAGTCCGAGGTGTCCACTCTTTACCCTTCAAATCGATCCACCCTGTGCTGACTGGGGACCCCTCTGCCCACTGCATGAGCCCTGCACTCAACTCGAGCCTCCTCCTCCAGGGCTCCCATTGCCAGCCAAGGTTGCCACCAGAATGCTAAAGGGCTCTGCCTTGTGGTGCCCCTCCCATCAACCATGGTGCAGACCAGCCTCCATCCGCCACAGAGCCTCTTCACAGGCCTCCCTGCCTCCCCACTCCCAGTCTGAGCTTGACTCAGAAGCCAGAGGGAATTTTTTCGTCCTGTAACCTGACCATGTCCCTCTCTGCTGAAACCCTCCTTGTAGTCAAATTCCCCTCCGGAGCTCGAAGACCCTGGGGGTCTGACCTGTGCTCACTTCTCCCACCCGTCTCCCACCATTCCTTCCTCATCCTCCTTGCTTCTGCCACCCTGAACTATTAATACTTCAAGTTCCCTGAACAGGTCCTTTCTCACCTCCAGGCCTTGGCACAAGCTGCCTGGAGCACTGTCCGTCAGGTCTTTCATTTGCAGAAAGATGGCAACACACCCTTATGATCTCAGCTTTGCAGCCTCTCCTGATCTCCATGTGTCTGGACCAGGAAGCTGCCCCTGACCTGTAAAATCTAGGATGGGGCCTTCTCTCGCCTCCATAGCCTTTGCCCTTCCCCCACGACAATAGTTATTTCTCTCTCTTATGAATGTCTGTGTCATTTCAAAAGTGAATTATCATCTGCAAATTTACTTCAACAAATCTTTTAAAAATTGGTAGACTAGGGAGACAAAGCCACCAGCAGCATGGGATATTTCAAATGCTTCTCTTAATTATTGATGGCAAAGCTGAACAAATTAGCCAAGATATGGAAGATTTGGACAACATAAGCAACAGACTTGATATAATGGACATTAATTGAATTTTGTCTCCCACGATCAGATTCTCCTTAAGCACTTATGGACTATTTTCAAAACTTAATAGTATACTAGATTAGAAAGCCACCTCCAAAAAAGTTTCAAAGAATTGCTATTAGAGCACATTCTTTGACCTCAGTGCAGTGGAGTTAGTAAGCACAAGCACAACTTTAATACTGTTTGAAGAAAATATAGGTTAATATCTTTCTGACTTCAGGGTGGGGAAACAACTCTTAAAGAAAACACCAAAAAGGTGTTAACCATGATGAGAAGGTGCAACTGACCACATTAAAGATAATTTCTGTTTGAGATAGAGTCACAGATGTAGAAAACAAACATATGGTTACCAAGGGGGAGGGGGGGGAGGGATAAATTGGGAGATTGGGATTGACATATGCACACTACTATATATAAAATAGGTAACTACTAAGGACCGACTGTATAGCACAGCAAACTCTTCTCAATACTCTGTAATGACCTATATGGGAAAAAAAAAATCTAAAAAATAGTGGGTACATGTATATGTATAACTGATTCACTTTCCTATACATCAGAAACTAACACACATTTTAAATCAACTATACTCCAATAAAATTTTTAAAAAATTAAAAATAATTTCTGTTTCCCAAAAGACACCTGAAAATAAGTGAAAAGACGAGCCATATCTGGGAAAAGATGTAAGCACAGAGCTGGTATCAAGATCCCCTATGGATCAGTAAGAAAAGATAAACAACTTAAGAGAAAAATGAGCAAAAACCATGACCTGGCACTCCACAAAAGATGAAATGGCCAGAAAACATGATGGGATCTTAAGTTCACTAGCGATCAGGGACATGGAAAGGAAGACCACAATGAGACGTTATTTTTTACCCAGTTGGCTGGTAAAAAGTGCGACATCTGACACTGTTAAATGTTGGCTGGGATGTGGATCAGCAGGAACTCTCAAAATTGCTGTCAGGACTGTAAAGTGATTCAAGCCTCGTGGAAAAACAGTTTGGCATTCCTCTGTAAAGATTACAGTGGCACACCCGTGTCCCAGCCATTCCACTCCCAGGATTCTATCTGAGAGGAAGCCCTGCAGGTGTATCTAGTTACACATCTGAAAGTGTTCGTAAGAGCACTGCTGGCAATCGCAGAAATGCTGCAACAACGTGGTGAATCTAAGACACGTGGTGCTGAGTTGAAAAACTCAAATCCCAGAGACTATACATGGTTTGATACTCTTTAGTTTGAAACCCAGCACAGGCAAATGATATCTAAGCATGTATACTCTACTAAGCTCTACAGACAGAGTGAGTGAGTGACAGCCACAAAGTTCAAGACACCTCTGGGGAGGGAGAGGGGAGGAGGGGGAAGGGTAGCGGAGGCTCCAGAATTTGGCTTTTATTGGAAGGCAAAGGGGAGCTAGTTTCTGAGAAGAGTGATGTGATTCCAACTTTTTTTTTTTTAATTTGAAATTAAGTTTATTCGTGCATTAAACAGTTACAGAATACCCATGGGACATTTTTAGTCCAACAATTAAAATTGCATTTAAAAGCCAACTGGAAGAGTTTACAGACCAAAAAGACATCTGGAGTAACTACTGTTCCCCTTTCCTTGAGTTTATATATATTTACCTTTTAGGCAAGAGAGAGAACTGTGATTACTTTGTATTCCAGGGGATGTGATTTCCAGTTCCATTGTCTTAATGTGTATAAGATTCTTCTGTGAAGGCCAGAGAAGATCAAAGAATTTGATGTTGATTGGAAGAATTAAGAAGACAAGACTAATGGTTGGTTCATGGACCCACAATTTTACCACAAATCACTAGATGGGGTGGTGGGAGGGGTATTATGTTTCGATCAATAAAACCTCAGGTATGTATTTTATTTTTGGCTGTGCCGCGTGGCTGGCAGGATCTTAGTTCCCCGATCAGGGACTGAACCAGTGCCCCCTGCAGTGGAAGCATGGAGTCCTAAGCACTGAACCGCCAGGGAAGTCCCCTGAGGTGTTTAAAGACTCCATAGATGTGGAGGGAATTCCCTGGCGGTCCAGTGGTGAGTACCCCAAGCTCTCACTGCCAAAGGCCCTGGTTCGATCCCTGGTAGGGGAAATAAGATCCCACAAGTTGCGCAGTGCAGCCAAAAAAGAAAAAAAGAAGACTCCATAGACATGGAAACTCACTCCTACGTCTCTCACAGGTCATGGTGAGGCTGAGAAGGCTGCGGCGGGAGCTCATACCTCCTTGGACTTCTCACATACGTTGGTGCCCAAACCTAACCAGGACTGGACCGTGTCAAACACTTCTCTGAACAAAGCGGTTCATCAGTTTTCTCTTCAGGGTGCATTCCAAGGCAACAGTGTGATCCATGATGAATTTTTCCTGGTCTGTTTTTGGCTTGTCTCAGTGCTAAAGTCTATGGCCATACAAAACAGCATGATCATTTACTGTGAGACCTGCCCGAGCCAAAGAATGGGCTCTCTTAAGTCTCAGCAGTCAGGGTTTAACCTAGCTCGTTTTTCTTGGCTATTCTCATCATCCAGATGACAGGAAACTTCTGTGGGGGCATCTCTTTTATTCTCCTCCGTGGGTTCCAAAGGGCAGTCTTGACCTACGGCCAGCACCTGTCCGACAGTCATGTCAGCACGAGCAGCTTTCAAGTAGCTGGCACGCACCTGCCAGTCCTCCACAGAACAGGGCTCCACCACTGAGTCTCTGGGGAGGTCAGCTGGGAGAGGCGGCTCTAGGCAGCAAGGAAGGCTCTCCCCTTCTGGACTGGGAAGGACCCTCGGGACTGCATGGTTCAACAGGCGGCTGAGACCTGACATTACCATGATGTCACCGCTGTGCATAAACATGGGCGTGGGGGCTTCATCTCTTTTGAGACCACCCAGGGGAAAGATGGCAGACTGTCCAAAGCTGAACGACAGCAGGGGTTTGGAGTGCTCTAGTTCAGATTTATCTACGTGGATTCCCAGCGTGGAGTCTCATCGGTAGTGATTCAGGATACCAGCTTCAGCTCGGAAACCCTGAAATCCACAGGCGGTGTCCACTTACCCTGAGAGGAAAGTCAGGTCAGCAGGGGAAGGTGTGTAGTGATCTGCAGAGTATTTCTTACTGTCCCAGTTACAATGGTAGCCTAGGGTCACCCAGTGCAGTTTCTCTAATAAACTTCAGGGTCTCCATTTATTCACTTCTTTATACCTTAGAAGCTCTTTGCTCTGTTCCCACAAATCTTGGGTCTCTTCTTAGTCACATATGTGTCCAGGTTACATACATTGGGTTTCCGGGAATATGACTTAAGGCACTGCTTCACCTAATGCCGCTGGTGACCTGGGAGGAAGGGTTTGGGATAAAAATAAATCCGGGGTAGGCTTGCAGTCCGTAGGTTCGCCACTTGCTGGCCAGCTGAAGTCCTGCTCTGTATGCATCGTGGTCACTGGCTGGGGACACATTTAGTTGAGATTTGACTACCCTGGGGGCACCAGGCCCCATGCCTTGGGCTGCTTGGGCCGCCAAGAAGTCAGTGACCCCTCCCAGGTCTGCGGTGCTGGGGTGGCTCTGCCGGCAGAAGCGGAAAAGCTTCGGAAAGGCGTCCTCCCCAGGCTCCGCTACCAGCATCGCCACAGCGCCCACGGCCACTGCCACTTTCCTCATCTTGCTGCCTGGCCTCGTCTCCATCCTGTTGTTGAAAAACAATGAAAGTAAGTGTGGAATTGCTACACCTGTGAGTTTTCAGGCTTTTCCTTCTCTGAGCCCCATTTTCTCCCTAATAATGGTAAGAGGGAACCCTTACTGTGTACCCAATGCTCCCTACATATATTAGCTCACTTAATTTTCACAACAACTCTGTGAGGTAAGTTTGATTATTATCATGCTTGTTACACCCATGAGTCAACTGAAGCACAGAAAGGTTAAGTGACTTGCCCAAGGTCACACAGCTACTCGGTGCCAGAGGTGGGATTCAAATCAGCCTCTGCTTCCTTATCAGAACAGTAGAGGGATGGGAACAACCCCACTGGATGATGAGTCCTCTAGAGGCAGGGGCTCTGTGTGTGTGTGTGTGTGTGTGTGTGTGTCTGTGTGCCCTTGGGGAGCCACCCGGGAGTAGGGGCTGTGTGTGTGTGTGTGTGTGTGTGTGTGTGTGTGTGTGTGTGCCCTTGGGGACCCAGCCGGGATGCTCAGGAAGTCAGCCATGATTATTGTCCTAGCAGGGTTTGGCAGGGAGGCAGGGAGCCAGCATGGGAGGGAATCAGAGACAGTCTGGGTTCGAGTCCTGGCTCTGCCACTCACTCATCGCAGACCTTGGCAGTCCTCTTGAGGCCTCTCTGAGACTTAGTTTTCTCACCTATAAAATGGGGGCCGTCCTAGTTGCTATTTCCAGGGCTGCTGTGAGGGATCAGGGAGAAAAAGGTGTGAGTGGCCTGTTCCACCGCCCAGCGTGATGAGCAGTGCTTAAATGTGGGCTGTTATTAGTCACCTGTTCACGGATGTCCTCAGAAGCTCTCTCTAGGTGATTTCTAACAGGACTTGGTCAGGAGTAGGCCCTTCAGAGTGTGAACACCGGGTCCAGCGCCTCTCACACCACTGGTGATGTAAGCTGTGCCTAAGAACATTCACATGGGAGCCTCAGCCTAAGGGCCAGAAGGTCAGCAGCTGGGGTCAGGGTGAAGGTGGGCTCCTCAGCTGGCTGGGCACCGCTAGGACCGCAAGTCTGGTGCTGGGGTTGTCATTCCTATGGTGACCACCAGGGGTCACGCTTGGCCACTTCTGCATTCTTCCCTGGTCCCAGAGCCCATGGGCAACCTGCAGAGGGCAGCGAGGACTCCCACATTCCTGCCAACTGCAAGGTGGGGCATTTCCAGCAAGAGTGCATCTGAGGCCCTGACTTGGCTTTCCCACCTCTGTTAAATAAGAAAACTGGTAAGTTTTTCCATCCCTCTGTGGGAATGTCTGCTGGTCTTTTATCTACCCATCCATTTATCTCTTTGTTCATTCACTCATCTGTTCATCCATTCATCCTTCTGTCTGTCCATCCATTCATTATTCCTCTATTTTCCATTTGTTCATGTATCCATTCATCTGTCCTTTTATCCAGTCATCCATCCATCCAACATCCAACATCTGTCCATCTACCCTCTGTCTATCCCACATGCACAAAGACCCCATGTTGAGCCAGGCTTGCTCAGCCTGAGGTTCCCCATGAAGGGAGGAGGCCCATTTGCTGCTCCTACCACCCCTCTCCCCCATCTCCTCCAGGCTCACCATCTGGTGGGATCAGGGATGTACCAGGCAATGATAACATAAGATGATGTGTGTGGACAAAATTGGGGGTGCAAAAATGTCACATTTCATTATTAATTTTTATAGCACATTAGACTCCAAGGCTCTCCCATCCTCTGCATGGGGATCGACATTGTGGAGAAGGTCTTTGAGTTAAACAAAAATCTGAGAGGCTTATGTTGCTCCTGGAAGGCAAATGGGTGAAGGGCCTCTGGTTCAGCTTCAGCCCCTCGTAGTCACTGCTGATGTCCTCGTATTGGAGCCCATGGGGTCTCTTCGTCGGCTGGCTCCTGGCCCCTCCCCAGGCTTCCTGGCCCAGGGGATGCTTTGCTGAGAAGCTGCCTGTCAGAGGCACCCCAGACCTTCCTCCGCAGAAACGGGAGCCTCTGGTCTCATGCAGGCAGGTCCTGGCTTCAGTCCTTCACCACAGGGACCCACGCCACAGGAACACAAACCGACCCGGACCCTAGATCCTGGAGCCTGTGGGCTTGGCTTCTTCCTTAGGTGAGCTGTTAGGGCAGGGTGAGCGGTGTAACCCAGCCTGGCAGGAAGGTTTCTTACGAGAGGGGACTTCTAACTGAGACCTCCATGTTGAGTAGAGTGGGACAGGGGAAGGCAAGTGGGAGGGGAAAGTTGGGGGTGGTAAGAGGAAGAGGGAGTGCAGACACATGGGCTTGGTGGGCAGGGTGGCAGTGGGAGGGGCAAGAGAGAAACCAGAGGGGTAAGAAGGGGCCCCATCTTGGAGCTTGGGCAGTGGGGGATATTGAAGGTCTTTGACCAGGTGAGCTCCCCATGCAGGTGGTGTTTCCAAAGAGTCACTCTGGCAGTGGGTGGAAACAGGTTGGAAAAATGTCCAGGGAGGAGTAGCCATCTCTGGTTGTTCCCGGGTGGACGTGAGACACTGGTGAGTCACCCCTCCCACGGTTGTGCTGACAGCAGGAATGGAGGGAGGGGGGTCGAGGCTCTGTGGGGCGTTGGGAGGGGGGACCCACAGGATGGAATTGCTTGGCTGGCCACCAGGTTGTGGGTGGAGTCATCAGGCTGATACCTGGGGTCCTGGGTGGTGGGTGGTCTGTCTGTAACTGGGGTGGGGAACCCACGAAGGGAGAACAGGTGGTATGTGTGTGTGCCTCAGTTTTACTGATGTAATCCTTTATTGTTAAACATTAATAAAATGTGAACTATAGAGAATACACAGCATCTATACACAATTTAACAAAAATTATAAAGCAAATCCCCATGTAACCCCCACCCCCTGAAACCTCCAGCCTCTTTTCTCCATCCCACACCTTCCTGCATGGAGCATGGAAACATCCTGACATTTACAGGCATCGCTTCCTCACTTGTATTGATAGTTTGACCCCCTATATCTGCATCTCTGAATAACATAATTTTGGTTTTCCCTGTTTTAGAAGTTTATGTAAAAAAACCCCATGTTCCTTCAACTTACCATTAAGTGGGTAGGATTCATCTGTGTCTGTGTGTAGATACAGTTTATTCAAGCTCATTGCTGTATGCCATTCCAGTACGTGACCACACTACAAGCTATGAACCCATTCTCCTGTGGATGGACGTTTGGGATGTTTGCAGGTTAGGGCTATTGCAACCAATGCTCCGATGAACGTTCTCATATGTACGTAGAGGTACATATTTATACACGTGTTTCTCCAAGCTGTATATCTGGGAATGGGATTTCTGAGCTACAGGTCACATGTATCTTCAACTTTACTAGAAGATGCCAGTTTTCTGAAGTGGGTGAACAAATTTACAGTCCCACTCTGCTTGGATGAGTGTTCCCATGGCTCTCTGGTGCTGCACAAGGCATTGCTATTTTTTGGCAATCTGCTGGGTGTGTAATGGTATCTCGTCGTTACTGTAAGCTGCATTTCCAAGGCAATTTAATGAACTAGAGCATCTCTTCATATATTTATTGGCTGGTTGGACCCTCCCCCCTTTTAAAGTGTCTATTTAAATCTTTTGTCTATTTTCTATAGGGTTGTTTGCAGCGTATGCCTCTGGTGCCAGTGTCACTCCGATTTCGGCCGCTGTGCGGGGTACAAACCTCCCAGCAGAGAGCCAATCTTTCCACATTCTACCCAGGGTCTTCTCCAACACTGTGGAAAAGACTGGAATGGGGGCGTGATAGCTGATGAATGGGCTCCCCACCTCCTGACCTTCATGGAGACAGCTCTGGAGCTCCTCAGAGGTCCTGGAGGTCCCGCTGCCTACAGCAGTGACCTTGATAATGCCCTTGTATTTGGATGTCTGCCTGCCCTGTCTCACTCTCCCCACCCCTCACTCCTCCCTCGGGCATCATCTTCTAGATGCCCAAGCCCTTTTCTCAGGCTCCCTTCTCCTCTTGTTCTTATTGATTTCTGGGGGATATTTACATATTCTGGATACGACTCCCTTGTCTGTTACACTATTGCAATTATATTTTCCCACTCTGTGATTTTTTCTATTCACTTTTTTCCCCTGTAGTCTTTTTTTTTTAAGTAAAAAATTTTTTGGCCTCACCACGTGGCTTGTGCGATCTTATTTCCCTGACCGGGGATCAAACCAGGGCCCTTGGTAGTGAGAGCATGGAGTCCTAGCCACTGGACTGCCAGGGAATTCCCTCTCCTGTAGTCTTTTCATGAATAGAAACTCTTCAGTTTAATATGTTCTAGTTGATTAAACATTTACCTGATGGCTGGTGCTTTTGTGTCTAAGAAATTCTTCCCTTATTCAAAGTCAGGAAGACATATTTCTATATCATTGCTCAGAAGTTTTGTAGCTTTTCACCATTAGGTCTTTAATTTACCTGCAGTTGGTTTTCGTGACTGGTATGTAGTAGGATTGAATTTTTTTTTTTCTCCATATGGATACCCAACCATCCGAGCACCATTAATTAAAAGTCAAGTCTCTCCTCAAGTCTCAGAAATGCCACCTCTGTCGTAAATCAGGCAGCCACGTATGTATGGGACCATTGGTGAGTGTGTCAGTTTATTTCTGATGTCCCAATTAAGTTTTAGAATTTTATCTGAATTTTGTACATTTCTGGTTAGATTTACTTCTAGGTACTTGATATATTTTGAAGTGTTGTAGATGGTGGTTATATTAGTTACTTATTGACATGTAACAAATTATCCCCAAACTCAGCATCAAAACCCCAAACATTTATTATCTCCAGTTTTTGTGAGTAGGAACCTAGCTGGTGGCTCTGGCTTAAGGTCTTTTATGAGGCTGCAGTCAAGCTGATGGCTAGGGCTGTGGCTTTATCTGAAGGCTTTGATTCCCACAGTGAGAAGCTGGAAGAAGGACCTCGGTTGTTGTCTTCTTTGAAGAAAGAATTCAGCAAAGAGACCAAGGCTGTTAAAAAGATAAAAGCATTTATTAGAAGCAAAGTACGTGTGGAAGAAGCAAAGTATTTGTGGAAAAAACAAAATATGTGTAAAAGAGCCCACAGGTGAGTCAGATTGAGTTTCACCCAGTGGGGGCAGCTTAGATTGCTTATATAGGGGCAGTTTTCCTTTTTTTTTTTTTTCCTGGCCAGTCATCTCCATATTTGGTCCTGGTGTGGGTGTGAATCTCTCAGCCAAGATGGATTCCAGCTGGCGTATCCTCTCTCCTTTTGTCCTTCCCGTAGACTGAGGGTCTTCTCTGTGCATGTGTTGGGCAGGGAAATCCACAAGAATGCACCCAATCAGGGCCCAATTCTCCCACTGGTATCCCATCTCAAAGAGTCAGCAGGAGACCAGCTGCAGCTGCTCAGCCTGGGGCCTATCTATCTCCTACCTCAGCTTGATTTGTAGGTCTGCCTCATGTCATGGCAACTGGCTTTCCTGGGAAGAAGTGATTTGAGAGAGAGAGAGAGAGAGAACACCCAAGAATGTAAGCCACAGTCTTTTAATAACCTAACATCAGAAGTGACATCTCATGATTTCTGCCATATTCTATTCTTTTTTTAATTTTATTTTTGGCTGCTTTTGGGTCTTCGTTGCTGCACGCGGGCTTTTCTCTGGTTGCGACGAGCAGGGGCTACTCTTCGTTGTAGTGTGCAGGCTTCTCATTGCGGTGGCTTCTCTTGTTGTGGAGCACGGGCTCTAGGCACACGGGCTTCAGTAGTTGTGGCTCATGGGCCCTAGAGCGCAGGCTCAGTAGTTGTGGCACACAGGCTTAGTTGTTCTGCAGCATGTGGGATCTTCCGGGACCAGGGCTCGAACCCGTGTCTCCTGCATTGGCAGGCGGATTCTTATCCACTGCGCCACGAGGGAAGCCCCATATTCTGGTCATTAGAAATAAGTTACTAAGTGCGGCCCACACAAGGGGATGGGATTACATAAAGGCGTGACTACCAGGAAGCTGGGATCATTTGGGGCCATCATATAGTGAATAAAGCCTGTTACAGTGACCTTTTAAAAAGTTTATTTTCTAATAGTGGTTACTATATAGTATTGCATAGTGATGTGGGGTTATTTTTGGTTTTTTAAGGCAGAGGTTTTTTTTCTAGCTTTTTGTTTGTTTGTTTGTTTTCTGGCTGCACCCTGCGGCTTACTGGATCTTAGGTCCCTGACTAGGGATTGAACCCGCGCCTTTGGCAGTGAATCCTAACCACTGGACCGCCAGGGAATTCCCCATAATGATGTCTTAACATTGATTTTTTGTATCTGGCAACCTTGCTAAACTCTCTTATTAATTCTAATAGTTTTCAATTTTTAAAAATGTACTCATTATAGCATCTATGAATAATGAAGTTTGTTTTTTTCTGTCCAATCCTTGTCTGTTTTATTTCTCTTCCTTTTCTTACTGCATAGGCTAGGTCTTACAGAACAATACAGAACTGGTATAGTAACAGCAGGCTTTCTTATCTTGCTACCAATTTCAAAGGGAAAGTTTTTGACAGTTTCATCTTAAAGTATAATATTTGCTGTAGGGTTTTTTTAAAAAATGTATACCCTTTATCAGATTTAGGAAGTTCCTTATATTTCTAGTTTACTAAGGTTTTTTTTGTTTTTAAAACCATGAATGGATATTGAATTTTGTCAAACATCTCTTTTGCATACAATGATCATTAGAATTTTCACCTTTGATCTATTAATGTTTGAACTACATTAATTTTTCTTCTAACTTTAAATCTACATTGCATTGGTTAAACCTAAGTCGATCATAACATTATCCTTTTATATGTTTCTGGGTATAGTTTGTAATATCTTGTTTAGAATTTTTGCCTCTGTGTTCTTGAGAGAGAGTAACCTGTAATTTTTCTTTCTCATATGCCTTGTTGCGTTTTGATGTCAAGATTATGCTAGCCTCATAAAATGAGTTTGAGTCTTCATTAAGAGTTTGGGCCAATTTAGAATTATTATGTCTTTCCAGAATTTTCTGTAGTATTTTCCAGTGACGCTCTCTGGTGATGGGTTTTCATTGTGGGAAGATTTTTGACTACAGATAGAAGTTACTTAGTGTACAGGACTGTTCAGGATTTTTTTTTTTTTTTTTTTTTTTTTTGCGGTACAGGGGCCTCTCACTGTTGTGGCCTCTCCTGTTGCGGAGCACAGGCTCCGGACACGCAGGCCCAGAGGCCATGGCTCACAGGCCCCGCCGCTTCGCGGCATGTGGGATCTTCCTGGACCAGGGCACGAACCCGCGTTCCCTACATCGGCAGGCGGACTCTCAACCACTGCGCCACCAGGGAAGCCCCTGTTCAGGATTTTTATTTCCATTTAGAATGCTTACTGCAGCTTAAGTAAGCAATGTTTTTCTAGGAATTTTATAATATTTAATTATATTAATTTTTAGATTTATTGGCATAAAATTGTTCACAATATTCTGTTTATACTGTTATAACATAATGTTTCTCTTTTCCAACCTGACATAGGTTATTTGTGCCTTTTTCTTTTACCTTCATAGTTTGCCAGAGGTTTGTCAGTTTTGTTAGTCTTTCACATAGTCAATTTTGATTTTTGTTGATTTTCTTAATTGTAAGTTTGCTTACTACTTTACTAACTTGTGCTTTTATCTTTATTATTTTTCTGCTATATACTTTTAATTTACTACTCTTTTTCTAACTCCTTGAGGTAGATGCTTACCTAACTAATTTTAAGCCTTTATTCAGTTCTAATATATGCTATATATTTCCTTATAAGTATTACTTTAGAAAAATTTCCTACGATTTTGAATATATATTTTCATTACTGTTCAGTTTTAGAAATAGTTTAAGTTTTTAATTGTGGTTCCTTCTTTGTTATAAAAAGTGTGTCTTTAAATTTTCTGAATATGTGGGGATTTCCTTTTATATTGATTTCAAGCTTAATTACATTGTGGTCAGAGAAACATTATCTGAATGATTTAAATCCCTTGACATTTATTGAGATTTGCTTTATGGCCCAGAATATGAGCTATATTTATAAATGTTCTGGATGGGCTTGAAATGGGTTTTTTACATTTGTTGTGTGCAGTGTTCTATGTATGTTCAAGTCTAATTTATTAACTGAGTTCATCAAATCTTCATCTCCCTTCCCTATCAAATTGAAAAAGTTGTCTGAAAATTTATTATGGCTGTTGATTTGTCTATTTTTCTGTGTAGTTTTATCAAGTTTTGCTGTATATATTTTGAGCTTATGTTATTAGGTACATAGAAATTTAATATTGTTACGTCCTCCTAGTGAAATTAAGTTTTATTATTATCTTTCCCTCTAGTAATGCATTTTGCCTTAACGTCTACTTTGTCTTTTTTCTTAAAATTAATTAATTAATTTTTGGCTGCATTGGGTTTTCGTTGCTCCGTGTGGGCTTTCTCTAGTTGTGACAAACAGGGGCTACTCTTCGTTGCGGTGTGCGGGCTTCTCATTGCAGTGGCTTCTCTTGTTGAGGAGCATGGGCTCTAGGAGTGGGCTTCAGTAGTTGTGGCTCGTGGGCTCTAGAGCACAGGCTCAGTAGTTGTGGTGCATGGGCTTAGTTGCTTCACGGCATGTGGGATCTTCCTGGACCAGGGCTACGAACCCATGTCCCCTGCATTAGTAGGTGGATTCATAACCACTGTGCCACCAGGGAACCCCTACTTTGTCTTTTTATGAATATAGTTATAACAATTTTTTTAAAACTAGTATTTTTATTTTATTACCTTAAACTTTTCTCTAGTCTTATGTTTTAGAGGTGTTTGTTCATTTTTTATTTTATTTTTTAAAAATATTTATTTATTTATTTATTTGGCTGTGCCGGGTCTTAGTTGCTGCATATGGGATCGTCATTGCAGCATGTGGGATCTTTAGTTGTGGCATGCGGGGTCTTTAGTTGTGGCATGTGGGATATAGTTCCCTGACCAGGGATGGAACCCAGGCCCCCTGCATTGGGAGTGCAGAGTCTTTTTTTTTTTTTTTTTAAGATTTTTTTGATGTGGACCATTTTTAAAGTCTTTACTGAATTTGTTACAATGTTGCTTCTTATTTTAGTGTTTTGGGTTTTTGGCCACGAGGCATGTGGGATCTTAGCTCCCCAACCAGGGATTGAACCCACACCCCCTGCACAGGAAGGAGAAGTCTTAACCACTGGACCTCCAGGGAAGTCCCTGTTCATTCTTAAACAAAATAAATTACCCCCATCCAGTCTGAAAATTTTGCTTTTTAACTGGAGCATTTATAATTAATGTATATGTACAGGTAAATGTAAGGTACACCTACTGTAAATATTTGGAATTAAATCTACCATCTTATTTTGTGCTACTTATCTTATTCATCCTATTTTTGTCTTTTCTTTCTGGCTTTAAAGAGTTGTCTGTATATGTTTTATCATTTAACTCATATCATTTACTTCCTTAATAAGTTTGAAATGATATACTCTTGTTTCTATTCCTTTGGTGCAGGAGCTGGCAACGTTTTTCTATAAAAAGCCAGATGGTAAATATTTTAGGCTTTGCCTGCCACAGACAGTCTGTCACACATTCTTCTTTGTTTGGATTATTATAACCCTTTTCATATGTAGAAACCATTCTTAGTTTGCAGGCCATACAAAAACAGGTTGCAAGCTGGGTCTGACCCATGGGCCAGTGTCCTGACCCTTTTTTTCAGTGTTTACCCTAGAAATTGTAACATGCACACTTAATTTATTAAAGCCTAAAATTTATCAAACCTTTGCCCTTCCCCTGAATACCACATTGATATTAGAATATTTTGATTCTATTTACTTCCCACTCCCAATTTATGTTAGATTGTCTGATATTTTCATTTTATTTTAAATTCCACTAGACTTTATGATTACTGTTCTATACAGTCATTATTTTATACATTTGTCCATATTTTTTTTTACCACTTTCTCTAGTCCCTATTCTTTTTTGTATCCTCAACCCTCCATCTAGATAATTTTCCTTCTGCCTCAAGTACATGTTTTAAAATTTTCTTTAGTGAGGTTTTGCTGATGATTAACTCTCTCAGTTTTTGTTTGAAAGAAAATGTCTTTATTTTGCCTTCATTCTTAAAAGATATTTTAGCTGAATATAGATTCTAGGTTGGCAGTTATTTTGCTTCATCACAGTGAGGATTTTGTTCTATTTTTCTATGATTTCTGTCATTGCTGTTGAGAATGATTTGTAAGTCTAATTGCCATTCCTTTGAAAGTAAATGGTCTTTTCTCTCTGGCTGGTTTTGATATTTTCTCATTGTTTTTCTATTTCTGTTAAATATCAATTTCTTTGTATTTGTTCTGTTTGAGATTTTCTGGGCCACTTGTATCTGTGGATGGGCCACTTGTATCTTGCATCAGTTCTGGAAAATACTCAGCCACTACCTCTAAATATTTCTTCCTCTTTCCTTGGGATTCTGATTAAATATGTGTTGGATTTTTCTCTCACTATATCCTCCATGTTTCCTATCTTCTTATCAGTATTCTCCATCTTCTTGTCTTTATGGAATACATTCTAGATAATTTCTTCTGATGTATCTTCAAGTTTCTAAAAGTTTCCTTTGGCTCTTTAAAAAACATGCGATGTCACTTTCCATAGTTTACTGCTCCCTGAAGATATCTTCAGGTTGTTCTTTTTTTTTTTTTTTTTTTTGCGGTATGTGGGCCTCTCACTGTTGTGGCCTCTCCCGTTGCAGAGCACAGGCTCCAGATGCGCAGGCTCAGCGGCCATGGCTCACGGGCTCAGCCGCTCTGCAGCATGTGGGATCTTCCAGACCGGGGCACGAACCCATGTCCCCTGCATCAGCAGGCGTACTCTCAACCACTACACCACCAGGGAAGCCCCGTTCATTTTTTATAGACTATAGTAAGGATAGTTATTTTATCCTCTTTATCTGATCATTACAAAATCTGCAGTAACCATGGATCTGCTTCTACTGGTTTTGACTTACATTCTCTCTTGTCTTTATGTACTTTGTCATCTTTGACCTGGTTATGGGCATTGGCTTTGAAAAATTATTTGTGGGGCTTCCCCCAAGGAATGGATGTGGTCCCCTCCAGCCTTGTATTTGTTTTTTTTGTTTTTGTTTTTTTGTAAAATACATATTTTATATCTATAGATGCACAGAAAAAAATCATTAGAAGAACATTCACTACATCATTGTTTGCCCAGAAGGACATAATTATAAGTGATTCTCTTCACTGTCTTTTTGAGGCTTCATACATTTCTATGAGCACGTTACTTATTTTTTTTAATTTTAAAATTTTATTTTATTTATTATTTTATACAGCAGGTTCTTATTAGCCATCCATTTTATACACATCAGTGTATATATGTCAATCCCAATTGCCCAATTCAGCACACCACCATCTCCACCCCGCCGCGGCTTTCCCCCCTTGGTGTCTATACGTTTGTTCTCTACATCTGTGTCTCAACCTCTGCCCTACAAACCAGTTCATCTGTACCATTTTTCTAGGTTCCACATACATGCGTTAATATATGATATCTGTTTTTCTCTTTCTGACTTACTTCACTCTGTATGACAGTCTCTAGATCCATCCACGTCTCAACAAATGACTCAAATTCGTTCCTTTTTATGGCTGAGTAATATTCCATTGTATATATGTACCACATCTTCTTTATCCATTTGTCTATCAATGGGCATTTAGGTTGCTTCCATGACCTGGCTATTGTAAATACTGCTGCAATGAACATTGGGGTGCATGTGTCTTTTTGAATTATGGTTTTCTCTGGGTATATGCCCAGTAGTGAGATTGCTGGATCATATGGTAATTCTATTTTTAGCTTTTTAAGGAACCTCCGTACTGTTCTCCATAGTGGCTGTATCAATTTACATTCCCACCAACAGTGCAAGAGGGTTCCCTTTTCTCCACACTCTCTCCAGCATTTGTTGTTTGTAGATTTTCTGATAATGCCCATTCTAACCGGTGTGAGGTGATACCTCATTGTAGTTTTGATTTGCATTTCTCTAATAATTAATGATGTTGAGCAGCTTTTCATGTGCCTCTTGCCCACCTGCATGTCTTCTTTGGAGAAATGTCTATTTAGGTCTTCTGCCCATTTTTGGATTGTGTTGTTTGTTTCTTTAATATTGAGCTGCATGAGCTGTTTATATATATTGGAGATTAATCCTTTGTCTGTTGATTCATTTGCAAATATTTTCTCCCATTCTGAGAGTTGTCTTTTTGTCTTGTTTATGGTTTCCTTTGCTGTGCAAAAGGTTTGAAGTTTCATTAGGTCCCATTTGTTTATTTTTGTTTTTATTTCCATTACTCTAGGATGTGGATCAAAAAAGATCTTGCTGTGATTTATGTCAAAGAGTTTTCTTCCTATGTTTTCCTCTAAGAGTTTTATAGTGTCTGGTCTTACGTTTAGGTCTTGAATCTATTTTGAGTTTATTTTTGTGTATGGTGTTAGGGAGTGTTCTAATTTCATTCTTTTACATGTAGCTGTCCAGTTTTCCCAGCATCATTTATTGAAGAGACTGTCTTTTCTCCATTGTATATCCTTGCCTCCTTTGTCATAGATTAGTTGACCATAGGTTTGTGGGTTTATCTCTGGGCTTTGTATCTTGTTGCATTGATCTATGTTTCTGTTTTTGTGCCAGTACCATATTGTCTTGATTACTGTAGCTTTGTAGTATAGTCTGAAGTCAGGGAGTCTCATTCCTCCAGCTCCGTTTTTTCCCTTGAGACTGCTTTGGCTATTCGGGATCTTTTGTGTCTCCATACAAATTTTAAGATTTTTTGTTCTAGTTCCATAAAAAATGGCATTGGTAATTTGACAGGGATTGCATTGAATCTGTAGATTGCTTTGGGTAGTATAGTCATTTTCACAATATTGATTCTTCCAATCCAAGATCATGGTATATCTCTCCATCTGTTGGTATCATCTGTAATTTCTTTCATCAGTGTCTTCTAGTTTTCTGCATACAGGTCTTTTGTCTCCCTAGGTAGGTTTATTCCTAGGTATTTTATTCCTTTTGTTGCATGGTAAATGGGAGTGTTTCCTTAATTTCTCTTTCAGATTTTTCATCATTAGTGTATAGGAATGCAAGAGATTTCTGTGCATTAATTTTGTATCCTGCAACTTTACCAAATTCATTGATTAGCTCTAGTAGTTTTCTGGTGGCATCTTTAGGATTCTCTATGTATAGTATCATGTCATCTGCAAACAGTGACAGTTTTACTTCTTCTTTTCCAATTTGTATTCCTTTTATTTCTTTTTCTTCTCTGATTGCCGTGGCTAGGACTTCCAAAACTATGTTGAATAATAGTGGTGAGAGAGGACATCCTTGTCTTTTTCCTGATTTTAGAGGAAAAGCTTTCAGTTTTTCACCATTGAGAGAATGATGTTTGCTGTGGGTTTGTCATATATGGCCTTTATTATGTTGAGGTAGGTTCCCTCTATGCTCACTTTCTGGAGAGTTTTTATCATAAATCAGTGTTGAATTTTGTCAAAAGCTTTTTCTGCATCTATTGAGGTGATCATATGGTTTTTTTCCTTCAATTTGTTAATATGGTGTATCACATTGATTGATTTGCGTATATTGAAGAAACCTTGCATCCTTGGGATAAATCCCACTTGAGCATGGTGTATGATCCTTTTAATGTGTTGTTGGATTCTGTTTGCTAGTATTTTGTTGAGGATTTTTGCATCTATATTCATCAGTGATATTGATCTGTAATTTTCTTTTTTTGTCGTATCTTTGTCTGGTTTTGGTATCAGGGTGATGTTGGCCTCATAGAATGAGTTTGGGAGTGTTCCTTCCTCTGCAATTTTTTGGAAGAGTTTGAGAAGGATGGGTGTTAGATCTTTTCTAAATATTTGATAGAATTCACCTGTGAAGCCATCTGGTCCTGGACTTTTGTTTGTTGGAAGATTTTTAATCACAGTTTCAATTTCAGTGCTTGTGATTTGTCTGTTCATATTTTCTATTTCTTCCTGGTTCAGTCTTGGAAGGTTATACCTTTCTAAGAATTTGTCCATTTCTTCCAGGTTGTCCATTTTATTGTCATAGAGTTGCTTGTAGTAGTCTCTTAGGATGCTTTGTATTTCTGTGGTGTCTGTTGTAACTTCTCCTTTTTCATTTCTAATTTTATTGATTTGAGTCCTCTCTCTCTTTTTCTTGATGAGTCTGGTTAATGGTTTATCAATGTTGTTTATCTTCTCAAAGAACCAGCTTTTAGTTTTATTGATCTTTGCTATTGTTTTCTTTGTTTCTATTTCATTTATTTCTGCTCTGATCTTTATGATTTCTTTCCTTCTGCTAGCTTTGGGTTTTTTTAGTTCTTTCTCTAGTTCCTTTAGGTGTAAGGTTAGATTGTTTATTTGAGATTTTTCTTTTTTCTTGAGGTAGGCTTGTATAGCTATATACTTCCCTCTTAGAACTGCTTTTGCTGCATCCCATAGGTTTTGGATTGTCGTGTTTTCATTGTCATTTGTCTCTAGGTATTTTTTAATTTCCTCTTTGATTTCTTCAGTGATCTCTTGGTTATTTAGTAATGTATTGTTTAGCCTCCATGTGTTTGTGTTTTTTATGTTTTTTCCCTGTAATTGATTTCTAATCTCATAGCATTCTGGTCAGAAAAGATGGTTGATATGATTTCAATTTTCTTAAATTTACTGAGGCTTGATTTGTGACCCAAGATGTGATCTATCCTGGAGAATGTTCTGTGTGTACTTGAGAAGAAAGTGTAATCTTCTGTTTTTGAATGGAATGTCCTATAAATATCAATTAAATCTATCTGGTCTATTGTGTCATTTAAAGCTTCTGTTTCCTTATCTATTTTCATTTTGGATGATCTGTCCATTGGTGTAAGTGAGGTGTTAAAGTCCTCCACTATTATTGTGTTACTGTCAATTTCCTCTTTCATAGCTGTTAGCAGTTGCCTTATGTATTGAGGTGCTCCTATGTTGGGTGCATATATATTTATAATTGTTATATCTTCTTCTTGGATTGATCCCTTGATCATTATGTAGTGTCCTTCCTTGTCTCTTGTAACATTCTTTATTTTAAAGTCTATTTTATCTGATATGAGTATTACTACTCCAACTTTCTTTTGATTTCCATTTGCATGGAATATCTTTTTCCACCCCCTCACTTTCAGTCTGTATGTGTCCCTAGGTCTGAAGTGGGTCTCTTGTAGACAGCATATATATGGGTTTTGTTTTTGTATCCATTCAGCAAGCCTGTGTCTTTTGGTTGAAGCATTTAATCCATTCACGTTTAAGGTAATTGTTTTGGGTTTGTTTTTGTAGGTCCTTTTCTGCTCTTGTGTTTCGCACTTAGAGAAGTTCCTTTAGCATTTGTTGTAGAGCTGGTTTGGTGGTGCTGAATTCTCTTAGCTTTTGCTTGTCTGTAAAGTTTTTGATTTCTCCATTGAATCTGAATGAGATCCTTGCAGGGTAGAGTAATCTTGGTTGTAGATTTTTCCCTTTCATCACTTTATCATGCCACTCCCTTCTGGCTTGTAGAGTTTCTGCTGAGAAATCAGGTGTTAACCTTATGGGAGTTCCCTTGTATGTTATTTGTTGTTTTTCCTTTGTTGCTTTCATAATTCTTCTTTGTCTTTAATTTTTGCCAATTTGATCACTATGTGTCTCAGCATGTTTCTCCTTGGGTTTATCCTGTATGGGACTTGTTGCGCTTCCTGGACTTGGGTGGCTATTTCCTTTCCCATGTTAGGGAAGTTTTCAACTATAATCTCTTCAAATATTTTCTCGGGCCCTTTCTCTCTCTCTTCTCCTTCTGGGACCTTTATAATGTCAATGTTGTTGCATTTAATGTTGTCCCAGAGGTCTCTTAGGCTGTCTTCATTTCTTTTCATTCTTTTTTTTTTTTTGCGGTATGCGGGCCTGTCACTGTTGTGGCCTCTCCCGTTGCGGAGCACAGGCTCCGGACGCACAGGCTCAGCGGCCATGGCTCACGGGCCCAGCCACTCCGCGGCATGTGGGATCCTCCTGGACCGGGGCACGAACCCGCGTCCCCTGCACCGGCAGGCGGACTCCCAACCACTGCGCCACCAGGGAAGCCCTCATTCTTTTTTATTTATCCTGTTCCGCAGCAGTGAATTCCACCATTCTGTCTTCCAGGTCACTTATCTGTTCTTCTACCTCAGTTATTATGTTATTGATTCCTTCTAGTGTGGTTTTCATTTCAGTTATTGTATTGTTCATCTCTGTTTGTTTGTTCTTTAATTCTTCTAGGTGTTTGTTAAACATTTCTTGCATCTTCTTGATCTTTGCCTCCATTCTTTTTCCGAGGTCATGGATCATCTTCACTATCATTATTCTGAATTCTTTTTCTGGAAGGTTGCCTATCTCCACTTCATTTAGTTGTTTTTCTGGAGTTTTATCTTGTTCCTTCATCTGGTACATAGCCCTCTGCCTTTTCACCTTGTCTATCTTTCTGTGAATGTGGTTTTTGTTCCACACGCTGCAGGATTGTAGTTCTTCTTGCTTCTGCTGTCTGCCCTCTCGTGGATAAGGCTATCTAAGAGGCTTGTGCAAGCTTCCTGATGGGAGGGACTGGTGGTGGGTAGAGCTGACTGTTGCTCTGGTGGGTAGAGCTCAGTAAAACTTTAATCCGCTTGACTGTTGATGGGTGGGGCTGGGTTCCCTCCCTGTTGGTTGTTTGGCCTGAGGCAACCCAACACTGGAGGCTACCTGGGCTCTTTGGTGGGGCTAATGACAGACTCTGGGAGGGCTCATGCTAAGGAGTACTTCCCAGAACTTCTGCTGCCAGTGTTCTTGTCCCCGTGGTGAGCCACAGCCACCCCCCACCTCTGCAGGAGACCCTCCAACACTAGCAGGTAGGTATGGTTCAGTCTCCCCTGGGGTCACTGTTCCTTCCCCTGTGTCCCGATGCACACACTACTTTGTGTGTGCCCTCCAAGAGTGGAACCTCTGTTTCCCCCAGTCCTGTCCAAGTCCTGCAATCAAATCCCACTAGGCTTCAAAGTCTGATTCTCTAGGAATTCCTCCTCCCATTGCCAGACCCCCAGGTTGGGAAGCCTGACGTGGGGCTCAGAATCTTCACTCCAGTGGGTAGACTTCTGTGGTATAAGTGTTCTCTGGTCTGTGAGTCACTCACCCAGCAGTTAAGGGATTTGATTTTACTGTGATTGCGCCCCTCTTACCGTTTCACTGTGGCTTCTCCTTTGTCTTTGGATGTGCCGTATCTTTTTTGGTGAGTTCCAGTGTCTTCCTGTCAATGATTGTCCAGCAGCTAGTTGTGATTCTGGTGTTCTCATAAGAGGGAGTGAGAGCATGTCCTTCTACTCCACCATCTTGGTTCTTGCAGAGATGTTGAGAGGATTCATTGACAGAATGTACATGAAGCACTTTTTTCTTTCCCTTTGCGCTTGTCTAGTTTCATTCGAAGTGCACCCAGCTCTTCAGACCAGAGTTCCTAGTGTGAAACGGCTGTGCCCAACACCTCAGCTTGGCTGGCCATGTGCACGAGTGCTACGCTCAACACTGCAATCTGTTTCTTTTTTTAATATTAATAAAAATTTTTAAATTGAAGTATAGTTGATTTACAATGTTGAGTTAATTTCTGCTGTATAGCAAAGTGATTCAGTTATACATATGTATACCTTCTTTTTTTAAAATTCTTTTCCATTATGGTTTATCATAGGATATTGAATATAGTTCTCTGTACTCTACAGTAGGATCTTGTTGTTTATCCATTCTATATATAATAGCTTACATCTGCTAACCCCAACCTCCCACTCCATCCCTCCCCCAATCCCCTCCCCCTTCTTTTATTTGTTTCTGATAGGCAGTTGTGACGCTTAAGGTGGAAAAATTTCCGACCGAGTTCATAGCTTGAGGTTCCCTGTCTGCCCCTGGCTATTGTACTTGGAGTGGCAAAGTGCATGCGTGTCAGTCTATGGCTATAGTTCTCAGAATGGGCTTCTTCCCCTGCTCCTTTGCTTCTGCTCTTCTCAATTCCAAATTGCTTTCTGGGGCCAATGGGAGGGGCATGATTTAGTTCTGGTTTACCCTTTTCCCGAGGAGGGGTTCCCAACCTACATGGGAAGGGTCTGCTTTAAGACTCACCTCCCTTGACTGGCCTTTGGCCTTGACTTCTGTCCTGCTTACCCTGAAAGCCCCCAGATCTAAGCCCAAGTGGGTAACATCTGTCAATACCCTTCATACGGAAGTGGCTTTGGTGGTTCTGTTACTTTGCTTACCTCTCTGGGGTTATATTTTCTCCTCAGTTTTAGCCTGCGGCTTCCCCATGATCTTTTTAGCTCTGCAATTAAAAAAAATATTTTACTCAGCATTTTAAACCATGTTCAGAGGGTAAAGGAAATCTGCCATCACTGAAAACAAAAATCTTAATATCAGTTTTAGATGCACTGGGTCTGAGGGTCTGAGGGGACATTTGCATAAAGGAAAGTCTTCTCTTTATTTAAAAAAAATTTTTTTTTAAAAATTTTTGGCTGCATTGGCTCTTCATTGCTGCATGCAGGCTTTCTCTAGTTGTGGCGAGCGGAGGATACTCTTTGTTGCAGTGTGCGGGCTTCTCATTGAGGGGACTTCTTTTTTTGCAGAGCATGGCTCTAGGTGCGTGGGCTTCAGTAGTTGCAGCATGCAGGCCCTGGAGTGCGCGGGCTTCAGTAGTCACGGCACTTGGGCTCAGTATTTGTGGCGCACGGGCTCAGAAGTTGTGGCTCATGGGCTCTAGAGCACAGGCTCAGTAGTTGTGGCGCACGGGCTTAGTTGCTCCACGGCCTGTGGGATCTTCCCAGACCAGGGCTCAAACCCATGTCCCATGCACTGGCAGGCGGATTCTTAACCACTGTGCCACCAGAAAGTCTTCTCTTTATAATGCCAGTCTCTACATATATCCAGCCTACAACTTGTCACCACCTTGGTGTACCACTGCCAGGATGCTGTGTCCTCTGAGATGGTGTGAGCAGAAGTGAGTTAGATACAACCGGCAGAACTCAAGGAAAGATCAGATGCCTTCCCTTCCTTGGGGAGGCAGGAAAGTGGAGCCCGACTCCCCAGCTCGTGGCACATCTCCCAGTGACCTCACCTGTGTCCACCTGCCCCCAAACTGCTGCCGTAAGGACCTCTTGCCTCCTCCTCCGTGGATGGCTGGTAAAATGGGCACAGTGCTGTGGGCTGACTGCAGCAATGACTAGGCAGAAATCCCAGCTTCCTCACATACGAGTTATGCAACCCCAGGAAGCTACACCTAACCTCTCCCAGCCTGAGTTGACAGATCTGCAATATGGGACAGTCATAATAGTAACTAGCTTATAGCGTTGATAGGAGAATAAACTAGTTAATAACTGTAATGCCCTTGAGAGAGTGCCTGCAACATAATAGGCACTATAAAATCTTTTTAAAAATGGGATGATAAAAAGTGTCTCACATACCTCTCTAGGTCAACTGAAATAACAGAGAGAATATTACTATTGCATTTACTCTTTTAATCTCATGAAACCCTTCATTTTAGATATGAGAAACTGAGACCCAGAGAGGGCATGGACTCCACCAAAGCTGCCCAGAAGGCCACCGGCTCCCTAATCTGCAAAGGGGCGCTCCAGGATTCTAGCCCCAGCTCTGCCACCGCTGTGTGATTGTGGCCTGGTCTGTTCCGTCTCTGTGCCTTGGTTTCCCCATTGGTGAGGGTGTTCGGACCAAGCTCCAAGGTTTGTACTGGGAGATTTGGGGGTTGCAGTTGCCAAGGTGACTCGAGGACCCAAAAGAGCTGGGAGGGTGTGCGCTGGATGATGAGTTGAAGCTGCCTGCCGGGAACCCAGAAGCTTGAGCACTCGCAGCCTCAAACCAGCTGCCTCTACCACCAGTAGCAGCGCTTAGGAAGGTGTAACCCAGCCACAGTCTTGGGTAAGTGGCTTCTCACAGGGGGAGGGGTGGATAACAGCGAGGGGTGAGAATTCGCAGCAGCCCTCTGGCTGGGGGGCCCCAGGCAGGCACGCTGAGCCCTACTCAGACTTGTCTTCCCTGAGCTGAGGCAGGACACCTAGGCTCTAGCTTCTGACTGTATGTTTCAAGCCAGTCCCCGCCCCACTCTGGGCCTCAGTCCCCTGTCAATGAAATGGGACCAGAGACAGCGTAGATAAGTCTCAAGGGCCCCCCATGACCTGCGCATCAGGCAGAGGTGTGACTGTCCCTCCTAGTGTGGACACTAGGGTCTCCACCTGCCCCACCAAGGGGAAAGGCAGCATTGAGCCTGAGCAGGGGCCCTACTGCCCTGACCACCTATCGTCTGACCTCTCTGAGCCTCAGGGCCCCTCACCTGTGCATGGGGAGAGCAGCAGAACCAACATGGCAGGGCCGGGAGGACTACCTGACACTGTCACCCAGGGCCTGACGCAGCTGTCAGTGCAAAAAGGAATTCCCACTCACCAAGGCCCCCTCCTGCCAGGCCTCAGGGGCTAGAGGCAGCTCCCAGGCCCCGGCCCCAGACCTCCATGCCCAGAGGGAGCCAGACCTCGGAAGAGGCCTTGGCTGTGGTGGTTCCAGAGCAGGTGTCGCAGCCCCACTCCTTGACCAGGGCTCCCACACACCCATATCCTGCCTCCAGGCCAACCCCCGAATTAGTTGTCATTTAGTTAGGGCCACCAACCCGCAGGCGGTTAATTGTGCCCGTCAGCAAAGCAAGAAGAACTTCTTTTAAAAAGTGAATTTATTTATTTATTTTTGGCTGCGTTGGGTCTTCATTGCTGTGTGCAGGCTTTCTCTGGTTGCTGCGAGCCGGGGCTACACGTCATTGCGGAGCACGGGCTCCAGGTGCGCAGGCTTCATTAGTTGCAGTTCGCGGGCTCTAGAGGGCAGGCTCAGTAGTTGTGGCACACAGTCTTAGTTGCTCCGCGGCATGTGGGATCTTCCCGGACAAGGGCTCGAATTGGTGTCCACTGTATTGGCAGGCGGATTCTTAACCACTGCGCCACCAGGGAAGCCCAGAACAGGTAGAATTTTAATGAGCAATTCATTAACAAAACTGGGGACTGCCAGAGCCTCTTCTTTCAGGAGGGACTGATTTCATTAACCACTTCATCACTCAGGCAAAGACTGATGATACCGGTGGTTTGCATCCTCCAAGATCCTAGGGGAAATAAAACAACTGCTTCTCATTTACAGAGCCAGCTCTGCCCAGCGGTGTGCTTTGCAAACCCCTGCAGATTCAGTCCTTCCAGTGAGGTACTACTATTATGGCCATTTTACAGGTGGGGAAATTGAAGCTCAGAAAGGTTATTCTCTTCCCCAAGGACACATAACTAACTACAAATAGATCCCAGTCTCTCTGACTCCAAAGGTATTTTCTCTTTGACCCCTCAAATACATGTTTCCTTTTATGGATGGAAGGTCTCAGAACCTGTGAGCTAAGGCTTGCAGGGACGGGGGATGTGGACTGAGTTCTGTTCCTAAAACAATTCCACTGCTTTAGTGCAAAAGGAAGCCCTTAGGTCCTGAGACACACTGAGGCTGGCTTGTCCTCTCCAGCCACTCTCTTGCCCCTCAAGCCACCCGCCTCCATCCTCAAGTTCTGGATTCTTCCTCTGCAGCTCACTTACCTCTTCTGTGTCTGTGGCTCTTTCCATAAGAGGCAATATGAATGGGAGTTTAGATGGCACAGGGCAATTAATTTTTAACTTTAGTCTAATGAGTAGCTTTTCATTAATTATGGCATGTGACCCTGGTCATTTAACACAAGATATTGTGTTTTCTTTTAAAAGCAATCATTTGGAATTAAATTTTAAAAGATCCATAGATCTAAAAGAAAATATTAAGTAAATATTTGGCAGACTTGATTTCTAGACTTGGAAAAAACTGTGAAGACAAACCTGCCTGCCTGAGTTGGGGATACCTAGCCTGGGTTACCCTCCTACACCCTCTTCTTAATCAAACAGGTCCAAGGAGGTATTTGTCAGTCTCAAGAGAGTAGTCCTTTCCTGGAGGGGAAGTTGGCCTTCCTCCTCAGCCAACAGGCTCATGCTGCAGCCGGTTTACTTATTTTTCTGAAAATGTTATCAATGTACTACACGCACACAGTTTAGTATCATGGTTGCCTGGGGTGGGAGTGGAGGGGAGGTTGACTCCAAAGGGCACAAAGGAAGTTTCTCGAAAGATGAAAATGCTCTATATCTTGATTGGGGTGTTTGCTACACAAGCGTGCACATTTGTCAAGTCATTGATTTGTACACTTAAAATGTGGAAATTTTATTGCAGGGAGATAAAACCAATTTGAAAACAAAAACCAAAGCCACAGATATTCATTTATACTGGGAGCCACTTCATATTCACTGCCAGTTTTTTTTTTTTTTTCACTGCCAGTTTTAAATTCTGAGATTCGTGTTTTGCTGCATGATAGTACACGCTGGTCTCATTTAGCTGTCATTTCATTTGCTCCCAAAGTCAGCAGTTACAGAGTTCTGCCACGTGCCGGTCACAACAAGGGTGCTTAAAATGTCAGAGAGTTACATTTGGCAAAGGGACATCGCAAGTCAGCCGGGAGAGGATGGATCAATCAGTAAATGTTGGGACAACTGGCTCTCCATTTAGAAGGAAATAAAATTAGATCCTTACCTCACACGTTATACACACATGTAAACATTCCAGATGGATTAAAGATGGATGGATTAAATGTTATACAAAAACTATAAAAATATTAAAGTAAAATATAGAAGAATATTTTTAATAAGGTCCAACCAGTAAAAGCTAAGACATGAGGGCCAAAATTCATAAAGGAACCTTATGTTTGACTATATAATAATGTAAAACTTTCTATGACCAAAGAGAATTTAGCTAAAAAGCATACAGTAGACTACTGGAAAATATTGCCTCATGTGTATTAAAGAATTAAGATTTTTAATATGAAAAGAGGTCCTATAGATCCGTAAGAAAATAAATCAGTGACAAAAAGCCCAATTAAAAATGGGTAAAGGATAGATACAGTTGTTTCACACAAGAAGAAATAAAAATGGGAAGTAAAGTTATGAAAAGATGTTCAGACTCCTTCACAATTATGGATAGGCACATTAAAATAATGGCATCAGCCCTCTCCGGATTGGCATAAAAAACAGTGGTATGAGTATGGGAAAATGGGCATTTTCACAGAGTATTAGTGGGAATCTAACCTGGTACTGCTTTTATGGAGGGCAATTTAGCAGTATCTATAAAAGTTTTAACTGCACAAACTCTGACCCAGCAATTCCCCTTATAGGAATCTATTCTTCAGAAAGAGCCCCACGTGTGCCCAAAATATATATTCATTGCTGTGAAGCATATTATACTAAAAATTGGAAACTGCCTAAGTTTCCTTCAGTAGGGGGTTATGGAAAAATAAATTTTACATTGTGTGCAATGGAATTCTTGCGTCAATTAGAAAGAATGAAATAGAACTCTATGTACTGGCCTGGAATGATATCCATTATGTCTTAGCAAGAGAAAAGAAAGCAAGTTATAAAACACTATGTATAGCATAATAACCCTATTTTTGTAAAACAATTGCTTATACGAGTTATAAATATATAATGATAATATCTCACAATTATATATGCTAGCAGCCTGGAATTATTATTATTCCTATTCAGTAGATGAGGAAACTGAGGCACAGAGTGGTTTAATAACTTGCCCAAGGTGGCACAGCTTGCCAGTTGCAGAGCAGGGATTTGAACCCTAGCAGCCTGACTCCACAACTTGAGTGGAGTCAAAATAAGGCTTATTTTGACTTATTTTGGCGTTGTAGGCCCCAAATACTTCTGTTAAGAGTGGTGACCTCCCGGGGCTTCCCTGGTGGCACAGTGGTTAAGAATCCGCCTGCCAGTGCAGGGGACAGGGGTTCGAGCCCTGGCCCAGAAAGATCCCACATGCCGCGGAGCAACTAAACGCGTGTGCCAAAACTACTGAGCCCGCGCTCTAGGGCCCACGAGCCACAACTACTGAAGTCTGCGCTCCTAGAGCCCATGCTCTGCAACAAAAGAAGCCACCGCAATAAGCCCGCGCACCGCAACGGAGAGTAGCCCCCGCGCACAGCAACGAAGACCCAACGCAGCCAAAAATAAAAAGAGTGGTGACCTCCCAAAACAACACTGCAAGGGCTGAGTCACTTTCTAATAAATACTTTTAAGAGATGGATATTTGGGCTTCCCTGGTGGCGCAGTGGTTGAGAGTCCGCCTGCCAATGCAGGGGACACGGGTTCGTGCCCCGGTCCGGGAAGATCCCACATGCCGCGGAGCGGCTGGGCCCGTGAGCCATGGCCATTGAGCCTGTGCATCCGGAGCCTGTGCTCCGCAACGGGAGAGGCCACAACAGTGAGAGGCCCGCGTACCGCAAAAAAAAAAAAAAGAGATAGATATTTAAAAACACGACTGGTAAGTAGGACTTATCAAAAGGCCCAGTTTCCTGCAAACCCCCTCCTCAGAGTCTACCACTTACTTTAATTTATGTGGTGGTTACCTCCAGGGCAATAAATAACATGCTTATACTGCTATTTCTTGACTTATTAACCTTGGGCATAATTTACGGACTTCGGCAAGCACTGGAAAAGAGAAAATTCAGCTTATCTTTTTTTTTTTTTTTTCCTCTTCCTGTTGTGGTGCAGTTTGCTGCTCTAACTCTAGGCTGGACCCTGGGCTGGGCACTTTATTTACTGTATTGTTGCTAAGACTAGGCCCACTGAGGCTCAGAGTCGAAAGGGACTTGCCCAAGGTCACTGTGAGTCAGTGATGGAGGGGGGACAGGAGCCTGGTCTGCATGTCTCCAGGGCTGGGCTGTTTCTGTGACATCCTGTGGCCCACCCCATGGGTGACTGTGGTACATTCCTGGCCTCTCACTCTGGCAGAGGCTCAGCATGGCTGGGGCATGGCGGCCCTGGCTGCATGCCCGCCAGGGGCTGACCTCAGGCCTCCTGCTGCTCGGAGGCGTGTTTGTGGAACAGCAGGTGCAGCTTCTGGGTGTCTGGCCAGCAAAGGTTTCATTTTCCACCGCTGACGGGCACAGACGTTGACTCTCTGGGCCTCTGCCTTCTGGATCATTTGCCCCCAAGTACCCTATACCTCCAGGGGAAAGGCTGAGCCAGTGACTGAGGCTGGGGGAGAAATGGGAGCCTGATACCCAAGACCCTCCGGAAGAAAACACACCTCTTCCTCTTCCCTAACACTGAAGTCACCTGGTTGGAGAGGCTTGAAAAAAATGACCAAAGCTGGGCATCATCCAAAACCAATTAACTCAGAAACTATGGCAGGAGGCCTTGGGTCTAGATGGAGAAGAGCCCAGAGAGGGCAGTGATTCGCCAGAGGTCACACAGCTACTGTGGGTTGAGGACATAGGAGTCCAGTCTTGAAGGCCTCCTCTTCAGCCTGGAGAGAAGCAGGTTGAATTTAGCTATATTTCCAATAAGGAAATGCAGGGCTGGGGCAGAGGGGCCGGGTCTGTGGCCGGGTCTGTGTGTAGTGGGGGTGGTCTTCCCAGCGGGGCCTGGCATGACAAAGATGGGAGAGGGAGGGCAGGGACAGCCATGAAGGGGGCCACACGGATGGTGCTCTAGCTGAGCCGGGCCCCAAGTCACTTCATCCTCTGCAAGAGCTGCGTGCAGGTGGTGGGAACGGCGCCCCTTTCAGGGATTCAGATGGGCTTCTCTCCATGGCAGGGCTCTGAGGCAGGGCATGGAGGGGGCAGTGGGGATGTTGGGGGTGCAGGTAGGGGAATAGGAGAAATGTGGCCCCACAGACCCAAATCCCAGAGCCTCCTCCTCCTCCTGAACTGCAGCACTCAGCACCCCTAATCCCATCCTCCAGGCGTCCCAGTGAACCCCTCCTCTGACTCACAGCAGATGGGGCATCACGTGAGCAAACCCAGCAGCTGGGAGAACCAGGACAGATGGCAAGTGGGGGCAGGGCGTGGCTGGCACAGAGGGACCTCTCAAACGGGGTGGGGTGGGGTCCTGGCTGGGCCCCAGCCTCCCAGGCTTGCCTTACGCCCCATCAGGAGTTCCTTGAGACCCATGGGGAACCCTGCAGATTTGGGGGTCAGGACAGGGCTGCTGAAGGGGAGAGCTTGGGACATACATTTTCTGATCCCTGCCCGGTGTCTGCGCTGGCAGCAGTGGGTTGAGACACCCCCTGCAGGCCCCTCAAGCCCCCAGCTCTCCCTGGTTCCCTGGTGGCTCGGCTGGGCTAGAACAGTCCTGGACCCTCCCTGCCCTCGGACTCTGCTGGACCCTGGGCTCAGTGCTTTGCACGCACCTTTATTCCTGCCAGGCACGAGCTCCTGATGTGCCCATTTTAGAGATGAGGACACTGAGGTACAGGAGGCTTACCCAGGAGTGACCTCTTTTCTTGGGGGCTCCAGAGTCTGGGCTGTTGTCCACTGTACTCTCCTGCCCCCCTCATTGGCGAGGGGCCTCCCCAGCCAGGCCAGACTCTGTGCTGGGGGCCCAAGGACATGTGCTCTTGTCTTGAACCCCATCCCTGCTGCTGCCAAGCCCAAACCTGTCTTCTGGGGTGAAAGGACCCACTGAGACAGCAAAGCTGCTTGTCTGAGGAGAATCCTGGCTTTGTTTCTCTCTGGTTTTGTGAACTTGGGTGTCTGTGCTTCAGTTTCCTCATCTGGAAAAAGTGGATAAAATAGTATCTACTGTGGGGCTGCTGTGAGCATGAAGGAGTTAATGCAGTAAAGTGTGGACAACAGCACGTGGCCCGTATCAATGTTAGCCTTTGTGATCTCCCTGTCGGGCCGATGGGGCACTTGGTCACGTGGCCACATTTAACTGCCAGGGAAACCAGGAAATGATGTCTTTATTCTGGGGAGCTATGAGCCCAGCTAAAAATATGAGGTTCTATTCCACTAAAGGGGCATATAGATATTGGGGAACACCCAAAGGCTCTGACATGGGGTCTGGAGGTTGTCAGTGAGAGGCCCATGGGCGGTGTCTGGCCCTATGTAGGCTTTGACTCTCAAAGGCTTGAAATCCATTTGAACTCATTCTCAACTTTTAACAATTTAGATTCAAATATAAAAATCAGCTTCCGGTTTCTCTCCAAAGACTAAAGGATCAGGCCGCACGGGGCCCAAACCCCCTCAAGTGACATTTGGCTGGAGCTGGGCAGTCATTTCCAAGTTGGCCCATGGTCTCCAGATCACCCCGGGCTCCCACACTCCCTCTTGTCACCCACGTACTCCCACCGCCCTCCTGTCCTCACTAGCTTGGTCTGCCCGGACCTGGTGGGCACTGCAGTTTGTAGCTCCTGCTCTGGTACAGCCATCAGCTTCCGCAGACAATGAAACTGAGGCACAGAGAAAGGAAGGGACTTGACCAAAGTCACGCAGTGAGCCTGGACAGAGTCGGGACCCCAGCTCCAGCCTGCAAATTCAGCTTCAGCGTGTCTTCTGCCATGCTGGTCACCTGAGGTTCAGGCAGATGTCCACGTGCCCAGGGGGAGAGGATGGGTCAGTGGTTAAGCCAGTGGGTATTGGAGCCTGTCGGGCCTGGGTTCAAATCTCGGCTCTGCTACTTTCCAGGGCAAGTTAACGTTGTGCTCTTCTCTGAGGCTCGTGCTTTTCATTTTGTTTTGACTTTGAGATGAGATCATAACAGAGCCTGCCTCATAGAGTCCGAGGCAGATTCGAGCAGGTGCAGGGTCATTGGCTGCTGGCAGTGAGGCACCCCTCCCCCCCCCACCCTGCACAAGGCAAATCTAATGTTAGGACAGGAGCTCAGAGATGAGGGAGAAAGCAGATTGGGAGGGCATGGCTGCCCCCTCCGTGTACAGGGGCAGACTTTCCTCCCTCCGGGGCCACGGCAGCCCTAAGTTGCTGAGGCCTCTCGCTGCAAGGCACCGTCAGTGTTGAGGGGAACGGAACCCGTGTCAGCTGTGCAGGTGGGCCTGAGTCGTGCCTGTGCTGGGCTTCCCCAGAAACAACAGACACTCTCTCTGATGCAGGAGCTGTGCGTGCTCACCTCCTCCCATTTCCTCAGCTTGCTGAGGATTTTAGTTCTGACATGGGTTAGCATAACCTCAGAGAGGCGACCAGCTGCATCTCCTATCAGCTGTTCTAAAGATATACCTCCAGGAATGGCACGTTTTGGGGCCAGCCGCAGCGTCCTGGGAGCAGCCCCCATCACACACCCCTCCACAGTGTAACATTTGGTTTCAGGCTCTATTCGTATACAGCTATGTACATAGATACCTATGGTTTTCGTTTTGTTTTGATTGCATTGCGCAAACAACCTTAGAACAGCCCTAATGGAAATAATTCTAAAATGGAAAAAAATACCCACAATCCTTCCAACTGGCTTTGCTTTCTGACAGCGCTGCCTAAGTGCTTGCCGCATGCCGGGTACTGTGCTATCTGTGGTTGCTCTCACTGAAGCTGCACAAACCAAGGTGGTAGGAACAGTTTATAGATGGAGACACTGAGGCACAAGGCTGTTAGGTTACCTTCCCAAGGTCACACAGCAAGTGTGTGGTAGAGCTGGGATTGAACTGGCTCCAGCGTCCTGCAACCCTCAGGGTTGCCTCCCCTTTCCCCACATCTCTGCTATCTGGAAGCTGGACCCAGAGACACAAATTTGATACCACTGGCTCTTCAGAGTATTTCTGAGTAGCCCCTGGGTACCAGCCCTGCCTCAGAGCAGAGAAACAGGTCCTTGGGATGGGTAGAGATGCCACCTTTGTTTTCTGCTTATTTTCACTGAATTTAGTATTTATAAGCTTTTTTTTTTTTTTGGCCCTGACCATATGACCATGAGGTGGGGATGGCCAAATGCCTGGTTTGTCAGGGACCGAGGCATTTCCTGGGGCCCAGAACGTTCAGTGTTAAAGCAGGGACAGGCCGGGGCAAATAGAGATCGTTGGTCGCCCTAGGAGGGGCAGAGCTGGGCTGTGCTTTCGGAGCCATTTCCCGGTGCTGGGCCCTTGGACTGTTTCCAGCTCTTGGGTGGTTGTATTGGGCGGCCCTGAGACCACAGCTTGTCACTGGAGCACCCTTCCCTCAGGACTCCTTCCTGGTAAGAGGAGACCAGGCTCTCAGGGTTCCTCAGAGGGTATGTTCAGGACTTAGACCCAGCTTTCCTGACCTGTCCCTCATCTGAGCCTGCAGGGAGGTTGGCTGGGGACTTGGGACAGGGCTGAAGGGAGGTGAGGGCCACTGGTGAGCTGGAGCCTATCCGTACGGGCTCGCAAGAGCCGGTTATTGGTGGTGAAACACAGCCGTTGTTAAGACTTAAATTGTAAAAACTTAAAATTATAATCAAAATAGTAATAAATATTCAAAATATACTACTTTCTAATTATTATGCCACATTTTGCCATTATCCATTATGGGTTTGTGGAATTGTGTCCTTCCCCCAATTCATAGGTCGGAATCCTAACCTTCAGTACTTGAAAATGTGATCTTATTTGGAGATGGGGGTCTTTACAGAGGGAAACAAGTTAATATGAGGTCATGAGGGTGGGCCCTAATCCAATATGACTGGTGTTCTTATAAAAGGGAGTCATTTGGACACAGACACACACAGGGAGAATGTCATATAAAGGCAGAGATCAGGGTGATGTCTCCAAAGATAGACAGTAAACCACCGGAAGCTGGGAGAAAGGCATAGAACAGATCCCTTCTCACAGCCGTCAGAAGGAACCAGCCCTGTCGACACCTTGATCTTGGACTTCCAGCTTCCAGAACTGTGAGACAATACATTTCTGTTGTTTAAGCTGCTCAGTCTGTGGTACTTAGTCGTGGCAGCCTCAGCAAGTGAGCAATCTATGTTCTTGTGGTTTTTGACATCCATCACACTGGTACAGTAGAAATGCTATAGAATAGTGAGCCTCAGCACATCTCTTCTCCGGTTCCACGTTCAATGCTTGCATCTTGGAACTGGCCATGGTGGGAGTATTTATACCACGGAAGTCTGCAGATGCTGCAAATCAGGCCTTGATATATCATTTTGTTGATTATCTAGCTAGACTTAAGGAAGTGGGCAAAATGTTAGTAAGGCACATTCAATCCAGTGTGTCACATCTGTGGTTGTTATCTCGTGAATAGCACAAAACAACAGAAAACTGTTATCCCATTCAGCAGTGTATTCAAAAGCTTTTATGAGTCAGCAAGAATTCCAGGATTCGAGGACTATTATCATATCCAGCAAAAAATCGCTCATGTCGTTGATGAACAAGTGAAGTTCCAACATGTCTTTGTCATTTCAGTTTTGTCTTAAATCTTGATGTAAATGAAAATATCAGTTATGGACTTCCACGCTCCCACTGCAGTGGTCACGGGGCTCGCTATTGGTGAGGGGCAGAGGAGGCCATCTCTGGACCCAAGGCTGCAGAGGGCTGATGGGTAAATGGACACACAGACTGCTGATGGATGGACAGATGCCTGCCTTCCAGCTCTGTGGGAACCAGCTACTGTGGGTGGACCAGAGTCAGTGTCTTCCTCTTGGATGGGTTGGGAGGCTGCCCCACTCCCTGCCCTGGGGGACTTCTGCAGGGTTCCTGCCTGCTTACCTCTGTTAGGACCCTTGACCCAGCCTTGACCAATAGCCTTGACCTGGGCAGGGCAGAGCCTAATCCTACAGCTACTCTCCTTGAAATGTAAATCGATGCCCTCACCCCCTGCTTAAGTCCACCCATGACTTCCTACTGCTCTGGGATGAAGATTGTACCTCCCGCCCTGTCTTCACAGCCCTCCTCTTTGGCCTCATCTCTCTTGCCCCAGTGCTCCAGCCACGCTTACCAGCTGCCTGTTTCCCCAATGCTCTGAGCTCATTTCCCACTCTGAGCCTTTGTACATGCTGTTCCTTCTGCCTGGTACACTGTGCCCCAGACCCACTCTTTCCAAGGCTGGCTCTTCCTCATCCATCAGGACTTTGTAACAAATGTCACCTTCTCCAAGAAGCCTTCCCTGATTACCTGGCTAAAGCAGGTTCCCTGTTGCGTGCCATCTCTGCCCCTATGTTTTTGGTTAGCTTTCTTCATTGCCCTTACATTTTATGTAATTATTTTTCTTCATACTTCTTGAATTACTTGATTCATTAATTACATCATTGATTTTTTAAAAATTCCTCACCCCATCACGCTATAAACTCCATGAGGGCAGGGGTGGTGTCTGTCTCATGTCCACAGAGCCCAGGGTGAGGCCTGGCACTTAGCGGGCACTTGGAAAATGTTTGTTGAATGAATGAATGAAATACATTTACTGAGAAGCCGCCTGAAAGAGACAAATCATGGTCCAACACAGATATGGGTTCAAATGCTGGCTCTGGTACTTACTGGCGATGTGTTCTGGGGTAGGTCACTAAATCTCTTTGGGCCTCAGCCTCCTCGTCTGTAATAGCACCCCTCCGTAGGATCGTTATGGGGATGAAATGAATCAGTCCATGCAGAATTTAAGGAAGGGGCCTGGCACGGAGGTGCTCAGGAGAGTTGGATGGTAATATTCTTGTAGATAAAGTGCTGCAGGACTTTTGAGATGTTGGGGCTCAGGGAAGGCTGCCCCCAATACGTCACAATGGCACATTGATTATTTTGAATTGAAGTTGCTTGAGAAGCAGCCGATGCAAGAAGGAAGCTCTGACCCTCCTCTATTCCCCTGAAAAGCAGGAAGCAATTCTCTCATGTGAACAGTGCACTTCCTGCATCTGGAGGAGTAAGGACAGCCTTATCGCCAGAGAGGGAGAATTTGGGGCCAAGAAGCCTGCACAAACAAACCTTGTTACTTCTTTACTAATTTACTGCCCCAAGCCCAAACTCTGTTTAGATTCTTCACTAATTAAGTGCCCAAACCTAAGTTTCTTTATCCTGTCAATTCCTCACAAATTTATTGCTTCTCTGTCTAAAAAGTATAAAAGCTGCCAGCTTTGGCCATTTCTTGGGTCCCATTTTTATTTTTTTTTTGGCCACGCCGTGTGGCATGCGGGATCTTAGTATCCCGACCAGGGATCAAACCCATGCCCCCTGCAGTGGAAGCATGGAGTCTTAACCTCTGGTCCGCCAGGGAAGTCCCTTGGGTCCCATTTCTGAGATCTCCCTGCACACAAATTAAATTTTGTTTCTGTTTCTCCTATTAATGTCTTGTGTCAATTTTATGATTAGTCCAGCCACAAGAACTCAAGAGGAGCAGAGGTAAAATGTCCCCCTCCCCAACAGAGGTTCAGAGGCTGACTTCCCGTAGGGAAGGATGGGACAACTCCAAGAGGGTTTCTTGGAAGAGGGGGCATTTGAACTGGGTTATAGGGGTGGGTGGGAGGGATTTGTCTGGGCAGAGATGGGGTGGGAGATCAGGAGAGATGAGGGACACCCGATCCCTATAAGAGACCCATGGGCAGGTCAGGGCCGTGCTGGGGCTGTGATGAGATGCCCTCCAAGCTTCTCCCAGACACAGGCCCGGCATGAGCTATTCTAGGCCCACAGCTCCTGCCCCTGTAGTCTTGACGTCGGGTTTGTACCCATTTCCTGTGTTTGGTTGCTACACAGGGAGTGCTGACTCCGAGGAGATGTGGCGGGACCCCAGGAAAAGGTGACTCAGTTGCCCTAGAACTCAGTCACCTTGACACAGGGTCAACCCAGAGAGGACCCCTGAGACTACACAAGGACAGCTTCTGCTGTCACGGAATGCCAAAGATGTGGCCTGATGCCACAGAAACACATGGGCTATGAGCAAATTTTTCTCTCTGCCCTTGGTCTCATCTGTAAAATGGGGACAGACACTTGTCAGAGTTGCTGGGATGGTGAAATGAGTCTTTTGGTTGGCAAAGTGGTTCCCTGCCCCAAGTCTCCTCATGTGAGTCATTTGAAAACATTGCAGCATGGGTCCACTTACTGTCCCCATGACACAGACGGGAACACTGAGGCTCAGAGAAGGGCCCTGACCTGTTCAGCATCACAGGGCCAGTGAGTGGCAGACCCAGGACTGGAAGCAGGTCTCCTGATCCTCAGACTGTGTGCAGACGGATGAGCAGGTACAGACAGAACCTGGAAGGTGTGTGACCAAGGATGCAGGTGGTGGAGAATGAACTCCTCACGGGAAGCAGGGTAATGCCCTTGGCTATCTCTCTGCCCATCCCAGCACAGTGAGGGCTGTGGGCTTGTACACCCACATCTGGCCGGGGAGGTCACCTTCTTCCAGATGTGGCCAAAAAGGAGGAAGAGGCCAACTCCGTTCAATACAGAGGCCACAGTGAAGACCAGAAGGGGCTTTATAAGGTCAGTAACTTCAATTCCCCTCTGCATTTGGATATGGCCAACATTGACTTAGCCCTTACCATGTCCCAGCCACTGTTGGAAGCACTCAGCATTTTCTCATTTAATCCTCATGGATTGATACCGCTATCACCCCCATTTTGCAGATAAGCAAACCAAGGCTAAGGGAGGCAAGTGGAACTGGGATGCCTCACCCAGGCAGTCTGCTCTAGAGCCCGACGCCCAATCACAGCGCTGCTGCCTGCCCTGTCGGCAGTTTGTTTTTGTTTGTTTGTTTGTTTGTTTGCGGTAAGTGGGCCTCTCCCTGTCCTGTTGTGGCCTCTCCCGTTGTGGAGCACAGGCTCCGGATGCGCAGGCTCAGCGGCCATGGCTCACGGGCCCAGCCGCTCGGCGGCATGTGGGGTCCTTCTGGACCGGGGCACGAACCCGTGTCCCCTGCATCAGCAGGTGGACTCTCAACCACTGCGCCACCAGGGAAGCCCGGCAGTTTGTTTTTAAAAACGTGAGGAAGGTCCTGGCATCCAGTAGTTATTCTGCAAATATCAATTTAGCAAATGAATACATGAATTAGTAAAAAATGGCCCACATGAATTAACCTGTGATTAGAAAATGATTTTAGAAACCACTGAGTCCTCCTCACAGATGTGGCAGGTGTCTTCTCTGCAACACTCCAGCTGAGCACCTCCTTGGTTTCCCCTGGGGACGGGGAGCTCACTCTTTCCATTGTGGGCAGCACTAGCTCTCAGAGGGAGCTTGGAGACCGAGCCTGAGGTCCTGCTAGAGCATGAGAGGTCACAGCTCTTCACACCCCTCCACACTTCCTCCTTAAAGGAAAGGGCCCGCATGTCCTGAGGCTCCCCTCTGAGTGGGGGTGGGGGGAGCAGAGGGAGGCTGGGCTCGCCCAGGGTCAGATAAAGGGCCCCAGTCCTGGATCAGACTGCCTGGCTATGACCTCAGATGTGTTACTTAACACTCCCCCCACCCCAACCCCGCCTTTATCTGTAAAACTCACATTAAAAAGTGGCTCCTGCCTCATAGGGTGTAGCGAGGAGTTGATGGGATAATCCACAGGTCCTGGATGGGGCTCCTAGAGACCGAGCCCCCAGCCCCACCAATGCTCCTCAGACACCTGCTCTGACAGGTGTCTTTCCCAGGGCATTTTCCTGACCCATCTATCCCCTTTCCTCCCTTGGCCTCTGGAAGACAAGAAGGGCAAAGGCATGTGTTTTCATTTCATAGATGACCTGGGGCACAGAGGTTAAGCAACCTCCCCAAGTGCACCCAGCGAATGAGGGCCCAGCCCCTCCTGCTCACCTGACAGAGCCTGGTGATTACATCACTAGCCAGGGCCCTGGGGGCAGAGTGGCATAGGGTGGGGGGATGGAGTGTGGGTGTCAGGAGTGGGGGAGTCACCAGTGGGTATACAGGAAGTCAGTGGGACTCCCTTGGTGTCCTTACTGGGGTGGGTGTCATCTCTGGGGCCATGGGCACAGCTCTCAGGACACTGGGGAAACTCCAGGGTTTCAGGGGTCAGGCCCTCTTCCTAAAGGCCTGTTTCTCTCTGACACCCCACTTCTCTCCTGGTGCCCGCATCTGTGCTCAGCCATGGGGGTAGGGGCACAGCTTCCTGCTGAGCAGAGCAGGCACCCATGCCCATGGGCAGAGCAGAGGCCGTATCAGCAGTTGGAAATTTCCCCAGGTGAACTGGGGAGGTGATCTGGGGACAAGGAACCGCCGTGGGATCTGGGCTAGCCTCCAGGAATGAGTCTGAGCTGTGGCCAAGAGGCAAACCCTCCCTCAGGGGGCTGGAGCTCTACCACACTTCATCAGATCCAGATCCACCACCCTTGTTCCCATCTGTCCATCTGTACATCCGTCCTTCCTTCAACTCCCTGGGCTCCTCTTTACCTCGACCCCTTCATTCAGCCATGCCCGGATCCTCTTTTTTCCTTAAACACACCAAGCAGCCACCTACCACAGGGCCTTTGCATGTGCTGTTCCTGCTACCTGGAATGCTCTCCCTCCAGACATCGCAAAGTCTACCTCCCTTGTCACATCCAGTCTGTGTCAAGTGTCACCTTCTCCAAGAAAATCTAAACCAACCCTCTCTCCTCCATCCTTCTCTCTGCCTCCCTTGCTTTGTTTTGCTCCATAGTTCTTACCACTGGATATATTTCATATTTATTTCCTTATTTAATTTATTATCTGTCTCCCGCAGCTCTAAGAGGGCAGAGGTTTTTGTGTTTTGTTTGCTGCTGTGTCCCCAGTGCCTAGAACAGTGCCTGGTACACAGTAGGCCCTCAATAGGCACTCTCTAAATGCATGGCTGAATCTATCCACCTGTCCAGCCTTCTGTCCATCCATCATCCGTTCCTTCTCCCCACATTTTCTCCTTCACCCACCAGTCACCCAGAATTTCTCCACACCAGGCCCTGGGCTGGGGCGTGGCTTTGACGATCTGGCAGGCCACACAGGCTAGGAAAGAAATGACTCTCACACTAGGGGATGGGCCCCAGGTGAGGGGGAACCCAGGGGACTGTGGGAGACATGGTGTGTGTTGGCAGGGGAGGCGAGGGAAGGCTCTCAAGGTTGCAATTACGTACCTCAGTGCCTAGCCTGGGGCCAGCCCACAGTGGCTCCTGGTACAGGCTTTGCCAAATGAATCAACAACTGCCTGGATGGCTTCTTGGAAGAAGAACGGGTGGCTCAGTTCTTAATACTATGGGTACTGGTGGTGGGGGTGGGAATCAGAGCCAGCTGGGGGAATGGGTACATGGAGTGAGAACTTTGAAAAGCTCCCCAGGAGAACTACTGGTCTCGGGTGAGGCCTCAAGGGTGATGCAGGGGCTGGGCAGGCAGGGCTGGGGGGGCAAGTGGTCCAGGAGGAGGCTGGGAAGGGTGTACTCAGAGGCTCCGTGGGGACGTCGTGCGTGAAGCAGAGCCTCCCTGGACCACTCCCCTCTGCACCCCGGGATACCTGGAGCAGCTGCCCCCAATCTCTGCCAAGGAAGAAGCTTCCATTCTTGCCCCCTCCCTTCGTCTGTGTCAGCTCAACATTCTGACAGCAGGGACCGTGCCCCCCGGCCCCCATCACACCCCCGCACTCCACCCTGGCCTCATGCCTCTAAGTAGATGCTGGTTGCTGGCTTGTTTATCTTGCAGGCAGGTGAGTCTGGGGCCAGGCTTCAGGTGGGGCCTGAGCACGGAGGAGGCAGGTGGAGGCTCGCAGAGTTGGTGATTGCATATGGCGGTGGGGCAGCCACGCCCACCAGCCCTGGGGAGGCGGGCACTCAGAGCCCTTTCGGGGGCCACGCTCGGCCAGCAGCCCAGGGGTCCCTGGGTAGGGGTGCTGAAAGCCCATTAAGGGCTGAGGTGAGGGTTTGGGGCATGCAGCACCCAAGGGGCCAGGTCCGCTCCTGCAGGGAAACGCAGGAATGAGAGAGGGAGGCGGGAGCTGTGAGGCCACCGGAAATCGGGCAACACGGGCAGGCGGAGCCACACCTGGGGCCGCCGGGCCCGGACGAGCTCAGGTTGGTGCCTGTGAGCCCTGGGAGGAGGTGGAAGCGGGACAGGCGGCGCAGGCAGAGTCCGGCCGGGGCCTGCCCAGACCCGAAGGTAAGAAGCTGCTGTTCGGGCCAGGGAGGAAGAGGATGGGGGAGTGTGGCTCCCAGCCTGGCGCGCTCGACCTTGGCCGACCCCCGGTCTCGTTCCACGCCTGAAGGCACGTGTGAGGCCCGGCAAGGCCTCAGGCTTCTGCGCTGATGTGGAGGCCCAGGCTGTCGCGGGGTCACCCCTTGGCGCTCCGAGGGTGGACCGGCCATGCTCACGTGGTGCTTATGTTGGCACAGGGAAGGGCGCAGGGTGTGAACTGTGCTCTCTGTGCTCGGATGAGGAGACTGCCGAAGGGAGGGGACTGAGGGGAGGCTGCAGACCTGGGTGCTTGGACGGGGAGGCGGGAGGCGTGCCCCCGGCGCCCAGGGCCTGTTTCCACCAGGGGTCCCACGGAAAACGGGTTTGGGAGCTGGTGGCGCCGGTCGTTTGGCTTTTGACAAGGAGCAGGAGGGCGGCCTCCCCAGGTGAAAGGGAACAGGGCCCAGGCCTGGGGCTGTACCTGCCCCTCTGGCCAGCACGGGGTCCCTCCGCCTCTCCGCGGCTCCCCCAGCTCGCAGTGCGGCCCTCCCGGCCGTGGCTGCCAGAGGCCGGAGGCGAAAGGCAAGCGGTTCCCCAAATGGCCGCTTGCTGACCCGGGCCAGGCCTCCGTCAGGCGACTCCTAGGTGGCGGCCCAGGACACACCAGGGTGAGGGCCGCCGTCCTGAGGAAAGGGCCGGCCCTGCCAGTGCCCGCTGTGGGAACTTCAGCCAGGCCTGCGGTCTCTGGGCTGGTTCCTTATCTACCTGGACCGAGGTGGCGGGAGCAGAGGTCTGAAAACAAAGACGGGAGCAGCAGCCTTCCAGCCCCACCTCCGCCCCCACACACCCAGGCTCCTGGCTCCACTCGGCAGCCAGACAGAGATGGGTGGCTAGGGCGGGTGGGGTGGGGGCCTGGTGCCCGGCCAGCTCTGCCCCTACCCACTTGGCTCCCTGGGGCATTGCGGTAGCAAAATGGGCCCCCCGTGTTCCCTCTGTTGCTTAGGCCTCCGCTGCTAATGAGTGTCTGTCATCCTTGCCCCATTATGCCTCCTAAGCCATCTGCGCCCCAGCACCTATGGGGAGACACCGGGGGCGCTCCTTGGCTGCCGGGCCAGACGCACAGGCGGGAAGCAGTGCTTCTGAGAGGCGCTGGGAGTGTCTCTGGGGGCGAGGCTGGCCTTTCCACAAAGTACACACGACTCTTTATTTCACCAAAAGAGAAGTGATGGCTGCCCCCGTTGCCAGGTGAGCACACTGAGGCACCCTCTTTATGACTCCCAGGTGTGTCTCCTGTGCCGGGCGCCAATGAATGTGTGTGTGGGTAGTGGGGGCGGGAGTGGCAGTGGGACACATGGGGACGTCAGAGTCGAGAGCCTGGGCCCTGGGAAGCCTGTGACATTCAAGCGAGATGGCACATTGTCACCCCAAGACAAAACAAGACCTGCCATCTTTGCCCACTGCTGTGCCACCTGGTGGGTAGTCGCTCAACCTCTCTGGGCCTCATTTGCCTCCCTTGGCATGGGCGTGGCGGTGCCTCACCCCTGACCAGAGCCACCTGGCCCAAGTCTTGGGCGTCTGAGCAGCCGCCACCCAAACCTCAAGGGCCAGGGCTGGGGTGGGCGGCACTGACAGAAGGGGCACAACCACAGAGACGTCGGCGGCAGCTGGGATGGCCTGTCTGGGCCCTCATGTTCAGGAAGGGAGGCTCCTATGAAGGAGTTAGAAGCCTCTTCTCCTCCCACGGGGGGCATCTGCATTGAAAAGAGAGCCTGGGATAATGACAGTACCTGTTACTCCCCGGAGGCCCTGGCTGCAGACAAGCCCGCGCGGCCCCATTTTACACCCTTGGACACTGAGGCTCAGAAGCTCAGATCTGGACAGTTTGATGCCACGTCCCATGCAGTGCTGTTTGGAGGACTTTGGGGGCAATGCTGGGAGGAATCTGGGGGGGGTGGGGTGATGGGCAGTTTGGAGCCTCCCAAACCCAGTCACCGGGTCTCCCCCAGGCAAACCTGCCTCTGAGCAGAGCCCCAGGGGGGGTCCCCTTGGGAAGAGTGGTTCTCCCAGATGTCACACCCCAAGGAAGGGCTGCACTTTTAGCTCCAGTGACTGAGTGGTGAAGCACCACCCAGCCCACGGGCTCCAATCCCCTGAGCAGCAAAGGGGCACCCTGTGTTTACAGATGGTTAGGGTCTCACCTGAGGAACCCAGGCCTCTGGGTACCCGGCTCTGTGCCTGCTTCCTGCAGTAAGGGTGGTCCAGGCCAGTGGCATGGGAGTGGGGTTGTGGAGAGGGCTTGTGGCCTGTCGTTGGTGGGCCTTCCCTTGCCCTGGGATCAGGGGCTTCTGAAGGCTGGGAGGCAGGAGTGTGGCCTGTTCTGGCTGGATTCAACCTTCCTGCCAAGTGTACTTGAGGGGCTGGGCTGAGGTCAGACATTCCGTCATACCTAGGAAGAGCAGGCGGCCACCCTGTCTACCTTCTATCTTGGGTAGCTGGGCACCCAGCCATGCCCGCCTCCCGGAAAGGTCAGCAGGGGTGGCCCTTGGAGACCCAGCCAACCTGAACTTTGTCTAAGGCCCTGAATAATGTTCCTGGGCAGGAACAGGGTGACCGTGGGATTTGGGGGATGTCTGTCTGTCTGCCTGCCTGTCTGGGGCAGGTCCAAGGACACTTCTCGTAGGCATGTGGTCACTGGAACCGGGAAGAGGGTATTGGGGGAGGAAGGAAGCCTTGAAGTCAGATCCTGTGTGACCTTGGGCTGGGCGCCCTCCCTCTCTGAGCCTGTCTCTTCCTTCAGCAAAAGAGGCAAGGCTTCCTGGGCAGGATCACGGGAGAAAATGCAAGTCACTTGCGTGGTACACAGTAAGAGCTCAACAGTGGTGCATGGGCTCTGAGTCTGAAGCCTTCAGGGGGAAGGGGTGGAGAGAGGTCAGTGCTGGGGACAGGAGCCCAGACCATAAGCCCCAGTACTTTTGAAACCTGATGCAGGTAAACGTGGGTGGGGCACCTACCTGGGCTCCACCCCCGAGAGAGCCAATGGGGTTGAGTCTGTCCTTGGAGCTCCAAATAAGGCCTCAGAAAACCGGCTTGGACCTGGGCCGTCTCTGCCCTTCTGCTCGCCTGGCCCTTCATTCCATCACCGGGGCTGGCACCAGCCTCCTGCACCCCAAGCCTGGGCTTGAATCTCCATTAGACTTGTCCTGTTGGCTGATGGTGCCTCTAATTCTCCCTGCGTCTTGGATATGTCAGGCTCCCCGCTCCTTCTGCAGCTGGGGGATGGGTGGTGGGTGAGGGCGGCAGGCCTGAGGCACTGGGCACACAGTTCCCTTTGTGAGGGCAGCTGAGTCACATGGGCATTGCCATCCCCCTGGGCCTGGGACGGCTGTGATGGTGTTATCATGGGACTGCGGCTGCCCCCGTGCCTGCGGCCAGGAGGCTTTCCCACGGGAATGTACTGGGAGGTGGCTGGGAGCATTGGCCACGAAGCACGTAGTCTGGGTCACAAGACAAGGGTTCGAATCCTGGCTCTGCTGCTGATGTGTTGTGAGGCTTTGGGAAAGTTCTCTCTCTGTGCCTGGGTTTCCATCTCTGTTAAGTGGGATCAGTCATCACAGTTTGTAGAGGAGACACTGGCCATGAAAGGGCTCTGTCAATGGCGGAGTGCTGGGCCCTTGACATTTGTGTTGACTTGATGATAATCATGACATTGGCCAACATTTGTTGAGCACCTACTGTGTGCCAGTCGTGGTGCTCAGTGATTTACAAGACCACTCAGCTTGCAAGGGAGAAGCCTGAACTCGAACAGCTCTTGTCCAATGAAAACCCACCTACACACAGGCAGTGGTTGCCCATGACTCTTCCTGCAGGTGGGCACGGCTCTTCACTGGTTGCAAGGCTGCCCAGGCTGGAGAGTTAGAGATGGAAAAGGCCTCCAGGAAGAAGCCCTGCTGTGTCCTCCCACTTGCCCAAGCCTCTGTCACAGTGGCCACCACGGATGTCCCGTCCTCCCTCCTGTCCTGGGGAACACACGCCCTCCCACCTCCCTGGCAGCCCCCTCTCTGTCTCCTTCTCAGGCTGCTCTGAACAGCAAAGCCCTCACAATACATCAGAGCACGCATTTGTGCCAGGGCTAGGCCATGAGCTTTACGTACGTGGCCTCATTTTTACTATTGGTGGTGCTGTTATTATCCGCATCTGACAGTGAGACAGCGGATGGCTAGAGAGATGCTGCCTGAGTCACCCCGGCTGGCAGAGCTGAGCAGAAGCCCGTTGGCCTGAGCCCAGAGTCTGAACCAACCTCCAGGTGGTAACATTACCCCCTCTCCTCCATCCCTTCAAATGAAGACCTTTCTGCAACTTTCTGTACTCTCCACCCCATCTCTGGTCACCGTCACCAGCCAGTAATGTCTATGACCTTCCCTGGGCTTGGGGGACCCCAGCCCTTCACCCTTGAGTCCTAGTGATGTGTTTCCAGTTGCCTTTCAGAGGGTTCCCCAATATGTCGCAAGGGTACCCCCATTCCACTGTGCCTGTCTTCCAGATCTGTACCCCGTCCCATCCCACCACATACTTGAGGGAAGTTTCTGACATCTTATCCCCTCTCACATGTGAGAAGAGGTCCTAGCCCTGCTTCTGGTTTCTTGGACCAAAGTCTCCCCCCTAGCCTCCCACCCACCTCCATCTTCTCCAGTGCCCCCGCTGGGTCCTGGCCTCCCCTCCACATCCCATCCCATCCCATCATTGCTGGTACAGCCCCTAGAGTAGACCAAAGTTTCTCCTGCTTTAACAAATGCTGGGGGACTTCCCTGGCAGTCCAGTGGTCCATGCTTCCCCTGCAGGGGACACTGGTTCGATCCCTGGTTGGGGAACTAAGATCCCACATGCCATGCGATGTGGCAAAAAACAAATGCTGGAACCACCTGGGATCTTGTTCAGATACATATTCTGATTCACCAGGTCTGGGACACACCTGAGATGTGTTCCTAAAAGATCCACTTAAGTAAGAACACACCTGAGGTGGATTTCTGACAACTTCTCTGGTCATGCCGTAGGTCTGTGGACCATTCTGAGTGCTTGTCAGCAACTTTGACGAAATACCATCAAAGGCAAACTCCATGCTTTCAGAATCTGCCATCTGCCCTTAGCCCCCTAATTAGATCCTACTTCCTTCCAAGGATGTCTCCCATGTCCCACCTCTCCCCCTCTGTTGATGCCGTTCCCTCTACCCAGAATGCCCTTCCTGCTGGTCTCTGTTCACTGAAACCGCTTCTTCAAGACCCAGCTGGGGCTCAAGGGCCGACAAGCCTGGTTCAAACCCTGGCTCTGACCCTGAAAGGTGAGGGCAAGGTCCTCGCCCTCTCTGTGCCTCCTTCCTCTTCTGTGGAGCAGGATAGCAGCTGTCGTGAGAGGCAGAGGAGACGATGAATGTGATGAACCTGGCAGGGGCCTGGCACCTGGTGGGTGCTTGGTTAGAGCTCACAGGTCTGGACGTCCAGCCACAGACCAGCTGTGTCTCTGACATACCAGTGGGACCAGCCTACAGGGTTGGGAGGATACAGTGAGAAGGATCCACAGAGAGCAGAGGTCTTAGACAGTGAACCCTATGGACACAGCCCCTGTTAATCAATCCCATAGACGTATCGAGGCTAATAAGAGGTAGTGTTGTAATTAATAATAACTTATTTGGTTTCTCTCCTCTGACTCTCAGAGCCCGCTGGGGCTCTACGGTGCTGATAACTGACTGTCTGGTGTCACCACCACGTGAGCCAGGGTTGTCTCCACCCTCTGGAGCCTAGCACAGTGCCCAGCACACAGCAGGTCTCTGAGCAGCCTGATGGTGAGAGGGCAGGCAGAGCTTGGCAAGCAACTCCTGCCCCGGCCGGGCCACCGCATAGGCCTTTCCTGGGTGGCCAGGGTGGCAGCTGGCTCCAGGCTTCTCCATCCCTTGCTTGGACATCCAGCTCAGCAAGCCCGTGCCAACCGCAAAGTAGCGCCACTGACCCTCCATCTGTGCCCTGCAGGCCAGCACCCTCTGTGGCATGTGTGTGTGAATGGGTGGGTGACTGCTGTCTGGCTGGCCTGGACCCCGGGGAACAGCTGAGGTTGCCCCAGTGAACAGCTGGCCCAGCCCTGAAGGACAGACCTTGGGGAAACTGAACCCTAGAAGTGGTGACTTGCCCAAAGACATGCATGTAAGGGAATCCCCATCCTTTCCCAGATCCTTTCCACCCCATCCTTTTTCTGCTCCCTTGTTTCGTGGTCCCCCTGGGGAGGCTAAATTCATGAGTGCTTAGAACAGCGGGCTGTGGAGCCGGACCACCTGGGCTCCCACCCCATCTCTGCCACTTCCCAGCTGTGTCATCTTGGGCGAGTTAACTTCCTTCTCTGGGCTTCATATCTCTTCCTTCTGCATCACCACATTCACCATGAATATTGACCGAGGGCTCATCAAGTGTCAGGCGCTGGTCTGAGCAACACGTTTTCCTGTGGCACCGTGGCGACAGTGCCAGGGAAGGGTCTGGAATGTAGTAAATGGTCAGTGAATGTAATCATTATTATTATTACTCTTGTTATTGTTGCTGTCATCGCTTGTCCTCATTAGGTTGTGAAATCCTTCCAGCATCTGTGACTTGGGAATCACCTGTTCACGTTGGAGGGATGAGGGAAGACGGGGATCCCCGCTCCGCGGAGGGTGGGGGGGGTGCCCTGGGCCATCCGAAGCTTCCTGACTCCCAGGATGGCCATGAACCTTAGCAGTGGGAGGGAAATGCTGACAGAGGCCAGTGACCAGAAGGGGAATGGGGGCGTCAGCCCGTTTCCAGATTTCTCTCTTTGAGCTTTTGGAACCACCAGGAATGGTTCCTCACCTGGGCCTCAGTTTCCCCTTTGGCCCAGCAGATGGACTGGGCGGCCATTTCCAGAAGCCCCTGGGGTCTCAGAATCCAGATCTTGAGTCTTGGAATGTTGAAACTGTGAGTGCTCGGGGGAGTGCTGAGGTGGATCCCCTTGCCGGGGGGGACTAGCGGAGGCTCAGGGAGGAGTCAGGTCAGGTGGCCAGTTGTGTGTGGCCTGGCTGGCCGCATGCCAGGCTGCTTGACACCCCCCTTCCCCGGCGTGCCTTCCGCCCTGCTGGTCAGCGCCGGCTCCTGCCTGCTGCCCAGGAGGCTGGGCTTTCTTTCAGGAAAGGGCCGTTGTTGCCGGGCCTGGGTGCGGGGTCGGGGTGGGGGGGGCAGCATCGGGGTGGCCTGTTGCCATAGCAACCCTGGCCTCTCGGCGGAACTCTGTGGAGAACAGCCCTGGGGAAGTAACAGATGGAGGGCGAGGAGGAAGACTTATCTCCGACCAGCATCCGTCCATGAAGCCTGGCACCTGTCTGCCTGGATCGGGGGCGGGTGAGGCTGAAGTGCCCCCCTTGCCCAGAGCTGAGTCATGGGCATCCCCCAGTGTCCCCGCCTCGGCTCTCTCAGCCCTGCCCCCTCCCAGCCTCCCTCTGAGAAATCTGTGACTCACGTATGGTCCCGTCATCCCCAGCCGAGCTGGGAGGAGGGAGGAGCCCAGCTGGGGCAGGAGGGGGGTGTCCCCCGACCCAAAAACACAAGCCGGCGCGTCTCCGGGCTCCACACTGGCTGCCTGCCTTGCGCTGCCTCAGGAGAGGGGCTGGGAGCCTCCACACGCACCAGCTCTCTCAGAAACGGGGCCACAGCTGGCAGGTTAAGCCTCGGAGGGGGATCCTGAAAGGCGGTTCAGCTGCCCGGCCCCGCGCAGGACCTTCTACCCAGGTACCAGATCAAGGGCATGACGGCAGGAGGGAGGAGGGATGGGAGTGTGTGCAGCAGAGGGTGGGGTGGCAGTGGACCGGGGCGCCGAAGTCTTGGTATCTGGGTGGGAGCTAGCCTACGAGGGCAGTGCTGTGCAGGGTCTCTAGAGTTGGGGGTGGATGGACGGGGAGACGCCTGGGAAGGGGATGGGCCTGAGAGGATGGAACCTCTCAGAGCCACTAGCCATTTGTTAGCTGGGGAAACTGAGGCTCAAAGTGATAGAGTCCCTGGGCGCTGCAAGCTGGGTCTGCTCTGTGGGTGGTGAGATACTGTGCTCTCCTGCCCCCACTGTACAGATGGGAGAACCAAGCTTGTGAGAGGACAGGGGGCTTACCTAAGGTCACAGAACAAGTCTGGGGATGGAAAGCCAGCCTCCCGCCTCGGGGAGGAAAGGATGCTGCCGGGGGCTGAGCATGGGCACGTGAGGGCAGCCTTGCCTCAGTGCCCGGATGCTGCATCTGGGGCCCCCCAGTGAAACAAGGGCAGTCTGGCTCTTCATGGCCCGGGCCACCTTTAGGAGGAGATGGTCCTGGCAGTGGGGTCTGAACATGGGGGACCTGGGATGAGAGACAACGTCCAGGAAACCAGCAGCAGTAGATGGGGAAGCAGCGGCTGAGGGCTGGAGCGCTCTCTGCTTGCTAACCGCCAGACCCCAGGCCCCCGTCTGCCCGGTGCTGATAGGGTTTCCCCACCTGGGAACTGCTGGTTCCTCTCCTCCCCACCTCCCCAGCCAGCCTCCTTCCTGTGGTAACGAGTTGGGGGTCTCTCATGGCCCCATGGGAAGGGGCTGGTGTTCATTCTACTGAGGCAGTGGGGGGGGGGCGGCATGAGTTAAGGCAGGACCCTCTCACCTGCCCCACTCCCATCCTGCCTTGGAGCAGCTCTGGCCTGGGCTAGGTGGGGTGGGGAGGAATAGCCTTTGCGGCTCTAGAGGGCCAAAGAAGTTTTGTTTTTTTTTTAAAATAAATTTATTTATTTTATTTATTTATTTTCGGCTGCACTGGGTCTTCGTTGCTGTGCGCGGGCTTTCTCTAGTTGCGGCGAGCGGGGGCTACTCTTCGTTGTGGTGCGCAGGCTTCTCATTGCGGTGGCTTCTCTTGTTGCGGAGCACAGGCTCTAGGTGCGCGGGCTTCAGTAGTTGTGGCACGTGGGCTCAGTAGTTGTGGCTCGCAGGCTTAGTTGCTCCACGGCATGTGGGATCTTCCCAGACCAGGGATTGAACCCATGTCCCCTGCATTGGCAGGCGGATTCTTAACCACTGTGCTACCAGGGAAGTCCCAGAAGTTATTCATATAAACAATTATTGAGCACCTACTGTGTGCCTGGTACTGTTCTAGGGAGGGGGGACACAGCAGCGAATGAGACAAATGAGGTGTGGGTGGTCCAGAGCCAAGTCCCTGCCCGCTTGCTGCAGATACCCTGAGGGCAGAGGGTTGATTCCTCTCGATTGGAGGCTGAGTGGGGAGAAGCGTCTCGGGTCAGTGAGAGCCACCAGCTGCTGAGTTGGTTCCCCAGAGCCCAGGCCAGGGGTCCCGTGAGGTCTTCCCTGCCAATATCCAGGGCAGGACTAGATCTTGGGACCAGATCTGAGTCCGTTTACTGCAGGGACTCTAGGGACCTGAGATGCAGCCCCACCTTGGTCATAGCATCACCGTGGCCACCTTGCCTTGCCTCTGTCTCTGGGCCTCAGTTTTCCCAGCTGCTAAGTGGGCATGTGGGGTGGGTTAATAGCTGCCCTGCCTGCCGTGGTCCCGGTCTTGGCTCCGAGAACGTCAGGGTCGTGAAGGACGCCTCTCCAAGTGTGGTGTGGGAGGCGGAGGCTGTGCTAGGGAGGCTGCACTGTTGTGCTGGCTTTGGTGCCCTGGGCCACTGGGCAGGACCTGGTCAGCCTGGCCGGGACACCCTCATCTTGCCAGGGACACAAACAAGGCAGGATCTGAGGCTGACGAGTGAGATAAGCTTGCTGGTGGAGGAGGAGAGAACCTCCTGACCTGGGAGGACCCGGAGGCTCTGCAGAGGGCCCAGAGTCTGGCCTTGGGTGCTGGTGGGGAGGGGGAGGAGGGTTTGGTGTACACGTATGGGGATTGGAGGGAAGAGGCGGGCAGCATTCCTGGCAGAGGAAGCTGCATGGGAAAAGGTTTGGGAATGATGAGAACTGCGGGGAGTGGGGCAGGCAATGGCACTGGAGACCCGGCATGCGTCATTTTGGGGACCTGGAGTGCCAGGCTGGCAGGTCCCAATCTGCTCTCAGGGGAAGGGATGGCGGGAAGACTTGGGTGGTACTGCAGCCAGGCCAGGTGGGTGCCAGGTGGGGTCTGGGTGCCCAGGATGCCACCCCTGCTGGGTAAGGAGGGCAGGGTTGTGATGCAGGGCTGACCTGGTTGCCCCAGGCCCGAGGCTTCTACTTGGAGGGCAGCTTCATGGCTGTGGGGATAGAGAGGGGCGGTGGTCGCCCAGCCCAGGAGAAGGGCAGGTAAAAGAGGGGCCGGGGCTGTGGCCGGGTGTGTGTGTGGTCGGGGTGGCCTTCCCAGCGGGGCCCGGCATGACAGATTTGGGAGGGGCAGGACAGGGACAGCCATGAAGGGGGCCACACGGGCGGTGCTCTCGCTGAGCCGGGCCCCAAGTCACTTCATCCTCCGCAAGAGCTGCGTGTGGGTGATGGGTGGTGGGACGGCGCCCCTTTCAGGGATGCAGTGAAGAGTCAGGGGCAGGGCTGGTGAGAGTGGTGGGGGAAATGTGGCAACACAGCCCAAATCTCAGTGCTGCCAGCCCACCCAGAGCCAGAGCAGTCTCAGCACCCCAGCCCGACCCGGGGTGGCCCTGTGGATCTTTCTTCCGACTCATAGCAGATGGGGCATCACATGAGCAAACGCAGCAGCTGGGGGGACCAGGACCCCGGGGACCAGGCAGATGGCAAGTGGGGGCAGGGCGTGGCTGGCACAGAGGGACCTCTCAGACGGGGTGGGGTGGGGTCCTGGCTGGGCCCCAGCCTCCCAGGCTTGCCTTACGCCCCATCAGGAGTTCCTTGAGACCCATGGGGAACCCTGCAGATTTGGGGGTCAGGACAGGGCTGCTGAAGGGGAGAGCTTGGGACATACATTTTCTGATCCCTGCCCGGTGTCTGCGCTGGCAGCAGTGGGTTGAGACACCCCCTGCAGGCCCCTCAAGCCCCCAGCTCTCCCTGGTTCCCTGGTGGCTCGGCTGGGCTAGAACAGTCCTGGACCCTCCCTGCCCTCAGACTCTGCCGGGCCCTAGGCTCAGCGCTTTGCACACACGTTTTTGTTTTGTTTTTTGGCCATGCCATGTGACCTGTGGGACCTTGGTTCCCTGACCAGGTATCGAACCCAGGCCCCCTGCATTGGAAGCACGGAGTTGTAACCACTGGACCGCCAGGGAAGCCCCTGCACACACATTTATTCCTGCCAGGCATAAGCTCCTGATGTGCCCATTTTAGAGATGAGGACACTGAGGCACAGGAGGCCTACCCAGGAGTGACCTCTTATCTCCAGAGTCTGGGCTCTTTTCACTGTGCTCTTCTGCCCCCCTCAGTGGGGAGGGGGCTCCTCAGCCAAGCCAGAGTCTATGCTGGGGGCCCGCGGACATGTGCTCTTGTCTTGAACCCCATCCCTGCCGCTCCTAAGCCCATGCTCTTCTGGGGTGACAGGACCCACAGAGATAGCAAGGCTGCTTGTCTGGGGAGAATTTTGTTCCTCTCGGGTTGTGTGAACTTGGGCGTCTGCCTCATTTTCCTCATCTGGAAAAAGCGGATAACATAGTGTCTACTTCAGGGGGCTGTTTTGAGCGTCAAGGTGTTAATGCAGTAAAGTGTTTACAACAGCACATGGCCCATATGTTAGCCTTTACTATTAGGATCTCCCCCTTGGGCAAATGGGTGCACTGAGGCCCGGAGATAACGTGTAATAACTTGGGGGCAGTTCTTCCTGCCTCCCCGCCCTAAGGGAGCTGGAGCCACCTGGGCATCAGCAGGACTCTGCCCACCCCCACCTGCAGCCTGACTTGTGCTTTGGTGGGGAGGCCAGGGTGGTGGGAGTTGGGCTGGCGCCGGCTCAGGCGGTTTGCGGTGCACTTGGCAGTTCCAGGCAGGCCGAGATAAAAGCTGAGCCCTGGAGGAGCTGGCAGGGCTTCCAGGCACCGGGGAACAGGCCTCTGCATTAGAGGAAGATGGCCTGGGGGTGGGGGCCTCTCTGTCCGGGAGCCAGTCCCGCTCCAGTGCCCTGAAAGGCCGGTGGTTAGAGCAGAAGGCGTGAGGCAGGAGGGTGTGATGGAGGAGTCGGGAAGGGGGATGCTCACCTCCCAAATTATCAGGGAGCCGATGCTGCCCCTCGCTCTCCCTCATCCAATAGGCCTGCGCCTGGTAGATGCGTGCCTGGCCTCGTTGTGGGCCTTCCGTCTCCTACACACCTGCATGTGGCATTGCCTGGCGAGAGCTGTGGGCAGTGGGCAGGGCCGGAAGGAATCCTTGTGCGATTTCCTCAAAGCTGTACTTATCCTTTGTCCATGACCATACCTGGTGCACTCTCACGGGACTATGCACACACCCCAGACCAGATGGGCAGAGTCTCTTCTCCGTCTCCTTGGCTGGCAGCCAAGAATGTGCAGGTCCCAATACCTGGGCCGGGCCCTGGTGCAGTACACATCGCCATTTGTACTGGAAAGGACAGCCAGTGTCTCCTCAAGGAAACCCTGCGCCGGGTGTCAGCACACCCAGGAGTCTGGCCTCTGCTCCCCCAACCTGGGTTTGGGGAACCAGAGTTGGGAGCTGTAGTAACTGTTGTCCAGGTAGGATGGGGATGCTTGCAGACCCCAGGAGCCTAGGGATGAGGGTCTGGCTCCTGGGCTGCGATGCCTTGGACCCACGGCACATCCTCTTGGGCCTCGTGCCATTCCCTAGGGAGGTTGTCACCTCCTCTCCATGTCCTGCAGATTCCAGTGCTGCAGATGGGGTGCCGTGCAAGACAATGGGGGCAGCACGGGCAAAGGAGCTCACAGAGCTGGGTGTGGGTCCAGTTTCATCAGCTGTGTGACCTCACCCGGGAGAAGCCAGCTGGGAGAGTGGCTTCTCTCTGAGCCTCAGTTTTCCCAGTTGTAAAATGGGCTTAATAATGCCCACCGCTCACAGAGTGGCTGTGTGCATTGCAGGAGGCCAGGTGCACATCGTGTGGTTTGTGCTCCCGTGTGGTTCCCGTCACTGCCCCAGCTCCCTCACGAATCTCTGCAGGCTGGTTCTTGGGATACACCTGCCCCCAGGTGCCTGGACCCCAGGATCCTCCCTGGCCACAGGCACGTGCCATTTCCCCTCCTTGCTCCACCTTAGGGAGCCCACGGGGAGTCCAGACAGAAGCTTTGGCATTTGCAGCAGTGGGAATGTGACCCACCTTCATCAGCAAATCCCATGCCTGTGCCTCCTCTAGCCCTGGGCCCCAGGAGCAGGTGGTTGAGGGGCGTGGCGGTGGTTACTTTGCCTTCGTGTAGAGAGAAAACTCAAATTTTGATCACAGATTCAGATGGGATCTCAGACCTCAAATAATCCAGCACCTGCAAAAGTATGTCTGTGGTCCCATTGGTTTAGGAAAGCCTTGTGCGCCCAGACTTCTGCACTGCAGGACTTCTTAAGAGCCTTTACCAGGTGGCTCTGTATTGGATGTGAAGTTTCGGGTCCTGTCCTGGCTCTTAGGCTGTGCACAGTCTTGGGAGCTCCTCTCTGGCCAAGCACCTGGCAAAAGTGTATATGCCCCTAATCCCGTCAGAGGCTGGGGAGTGGGGACAGCTCAGTGCTGGAATCTCCCTGCCCTGAGCATCAGGAACTGGCTCCGATTGGGAAGAGGCTTGGAGCCGGCCTGGCCTAGTCAGAGTCCCAGCTCTGTCTCATTCACTCATTCATTTATTAACTAGCTGTCATTGAGCATCTACTGTGGACCAGGCACTGTGGTACTAGGTACTGGAGATATGAGTGATGAGCAAGATGGATGAGACAGAGCAAACATGGAGAAATGGATAACAAGCACATTGCAGGGTCATTTCAGACAGTGTGAAGTGCTATAAAGTTTATAAGATACGGTGACATGGAAGAGAGTGATGAATGGGGAGGATAATTTTGGTTGGGTTGACATGGAAAGCTTAGGAGAGGGGACATTTGAATTAAGACCCGAGAAGGAACCAATCAGGGAAAGAACCCCGAAAGAATGTTCTATGTTGAAGGGAAAGCATGTGCAAAGGCCCTGAGGTGTGTCTGAGAATAGAAAGAAGGCTCGTGTGCTGGAGTTGGTGAAAGCAAGGAAGACGTAGGGTGGCGTAAGGTGGAGGGAGTGGAGGGGGGTCGCTAGCTTGTTTTCTTGGCAGTCGTGCTGCTCCGTGAGCGTCAGTTATCTGATTTATGAGGCTTACCATTTTGTCCCCGACCTCCACGCTGGTCAGGAGCGTTGTGGGTGTTAGATGAGCATAGTCAATCTCTCTGGCAGAGACTTGGTACTGGGCAGCCCTGCGTTATTGTAGGTTTTAAAAATTATTGTCATTACAAGTGCTTAGTGACTATGGGTGGAACCGGGGATCCTGTGCCTCTGTTTCTCTGCGTGTCACTGCAGTTAGTGAGTGCCAAGTGTGTGTACAAGGCCAGGGGTGCCCCATCTGTGCCCTCCCTCTGGCTTCACTGAACCACAGCCCCCTGCCAGCTCCTTTTAAGTGTAGGATCTTTTGATCCAACAGTGATTGCCTTCTCTGGCCCAGCAGGCCCTGGAATCCTTTCCAGGCAAAGGTTCCACTGAGAACAGGAACTCCTTTCTTTGCTTTCTTTTCCTCTTCCTCTGGGGGCCAAAAATAGTGCCTGAATAGGACACAGCTCTGGGCCGGCAGCGAGACAATAGCCGCCTCCTGGCTCTGGTCCATCGGTGGGGGAGGAGGTGATGTTGGTGCAGGGGCACACCATCCCAAGGACCCCAGCCCCTGCTGCTTTTCCCATGGCCTCGGCCAGAAAGCATCCCAGAGCCCCTTGGAGTGTGATTGCCAAAGGGATTCCTGCTTTTTCTGGGGAAGTGCTCTGAAGACCCTGGGCCCCTGAGCAGCCCCACTCTACCTCCTGATCTGCTGCTGGTCTGGAGCTGAAGGCCTCAGTGGGGGCGCCCGACGGCCCTGGTTCTCTTCTGGGCCCTGGGTTCTCATGGGGCCACCCCATGGCTTTGATGTCCTTTTCCCTTTGACTCAGTGGCTACGAAAGACGTTTTAGAGATCAAAGGGATGTGTCCTCTTCAGATGAGGTGAGCTCCCTGTCACTGGAGGTGATCAAATAAAGTTTGGATGTGCACTGAATGGGGGGTGGGATTAGTCAAGCATCAGATGGATATTGGGTCTTGATGTCTTCGTGTCTCAGAGGAGATCATGGGTTGAATTCCATACACCGCTCTTACCAGCTGGGTGGTCTTGAGCAAGTCACATCATGTTCCTGAGCCTCTCTCTCCGCATCTGTAAGATGGGTTCAACAGGGCTAACCTCGCAGAGTGGTGGGAATGGATCTCCAGAATGCTCAGTGTAGTGCCTGGCACATAGGCAGGGTTTCAGAAGCTTTGCCTCTATTCTCCTCCCTCCCCAGACTGGTACTCACTCTGGGGTACAGAAAGGACCCACTCTTGGCCCCCCAGGGAACTCTGGAGGAAAGCCAGGGGGAACCCCCAGCCCCAGGGCTAACTCAGAAAGAAGATTCCTGGTGGATTGTGGCAATCTGGGAAGGCTTCCTGGAGGAGGTACTCCCCTAAGATGCTTCCAGGGAAGTATTGTGCACATTCTGTGCTCATGGCAGCCAGTGGTGGAGATTAGATGGGTGTCTAGTGTGGGTCAAGGCCAAGGCCACAAGCTGGCAGCCTTCAGGGGCAAATGTAGCTGATAGTAGGCATTTTTCATCACAGGGGTAGCCCCCACTAGTGTTCTAAAAAGATTTGGTTTTTAAGTCAATATTGACAAACATAGGCAGGTGTCCGCCAACGTACCCCATAATCTGGTGTCCTAAACTCTGCCTTTCTGCCTGCCAGCTCCCTACCTGGCCAGCATCCAAGTAAGGGGACTTGGGCACAGGACAAGTCAGGGCCTGCGCTGTGCTGGGTTGGAGCTGGGCAGTGACGTAGTCCCTGCAGCTGCCAACGGTTGCCAGGGCAACGGTTGCCAGGGGCTGCTGTCACCTGCGCCCCTTTTCCCGGGTTGGCGGCTGAGACTTGCAGCCCGTCTTCCCAGGCTGCCCGCTTTGTTTGAGGCTCCGGTGAGGGGGGCGGGGACCGAGGCTGGGGAGGCTCAGCTTCAAAGTGCCCGTCTGGCCTCTTGAAGTGGGGAGAAACTGACCCACCACCCCAGCGGGCTGCATCCTGCAAACAAGGCGAGCCCTTGGCCCACTCATTCACGCTCTTTATGTATTTATAATCCACTTGATGACACGAAGGAGGAATCCAGGTATGATTCTTCCCCTCCTCCCGCCATTGCTCTCATTCGTGCTCCCGCTCCCCTCTCCTCACCAAATCCCCGCTTCTTATCCCCTCTCCCCTTTCCCTTGTTCACCCCCCTCCCCCTCCATCTCTCTTCCCCTGTATCATCATCTTCTCCCTCCTCCTCTCCCCTCCATTTCCCCTCCATCCCCCTTCCCCCTCTCCCTTCTTCCCAACACTGAGAACTTAGCGGATGGGTAAGGTGGGGTTGGGGCTGGGGTGACACTAGGGACCCTGGGAGAGTCAGAGATGCTACTCTGAGGGGACCTGGTCAGTGAAGCAGACAGCAGATCAGAACCACCAGGAAGTGGTTGGGGGTAAGGGCCTCACACCCCACACCCCTTCCCTCTGCCACACTCCAGCTAAAATTCAGTTTCCGGGCTGTACCCCCATCGTCAAAGACAAGCCTCTGAGGATGCTGGAAGGGGAGGTCCAGGGCCTGCAGGTGGCTGAGAGTATAGGAGTGGGGCCGGGATACGGTCCTGACAGAGCTCCAGGTCCAGGGTCCTCAGAGGAAAGTGTTCATCTCATCTCGAGGAAACACATTTTTGGAAGCATCTTTTACTACGAATTTTAAAGAGAAGCCCTTTCTAACAGTCAGTTCATGTCAAGGGGAAACGCTGCAAAATCAAGAGCATGGGTTCTGGAGTCAGGCTCTGAGGCTGCACCTCGAGCTGTGTGATCTCCGGCAGGTAACTTGATCTTCTAGGGCCTTGTTTGTTAAATGGGCATAATGGTACTCGTCTCATAAGATTTGGGGGAGGATTAAATGTGTTCGCTTGTGTAGAGAGCTTAGAATCAAGTCTTGCATTTTCAGAGAGCTTCATGAATGCTAGCTTTGTGACCAAGATCTACTAGTGATGGCATCGTGGGTCTGCGACATTTGGTAATTCTGTTAGAGGGCAATATAGAATACTATATTTCCACTTTTTCTGTTAGACATCCCTAACAAATTTTATATTATACTCCAATAAAAATCAATTAAAAAAAGAAAAAAAAAATGCTAGCTTTGTGGCTGGAGGTGGTGAGTGCCCTGTCTGTGGGCGTGTGCAAACAGCAGTGGAGGACCCGGTGAGGCAGCGATGTGTGCTCAGAGAGCTGGGATGGGATCCTGGTCTGTGCCTCCGCCGACCTTTCCCGGAGGGAGCTGGAACCTCAGCCTCGCCCAGGCCCACTGCCCCCATGGGGGAGGACGCCTGGCTGTGTGTCCTGTCCACCCCTCAGCCAGGGATCTGGGACCCAGAAGAGAAGATAAAAAAGGGAGGGCTGGCGGCTGACCTTGGGAACGCTAAGGGTCCTGTGCTCCAAAGGCGGGCATTCTGCCAGGCCCGGGGGAGTAGAACTGCAGCCCCCCTCAAAATGAGCAGGGAGGTGACTGGGCTGACCTTGTAAGCCTGGCCTTGGGCAGTTCGGGAATATAGATGCTGAAGGGGAACTGCAGCCGTACAGCTGAGGTCCGTCTGTGGTTTGAGAGGGAAGACAGGCTGGCCAGGAGAGGAGATGGCCAGCATCTTCTTTTCCCTTTGCTGGCAGCTGGGAGGTAAGCCCTGCCCTTCCCTGGAAGCATCCTGAGACCCTGGGCTATGGAGAAGACAGACAGGGGACAGGGATCATAGTCACCTCCTCGACAGAGGAAGAAGCTGAGGCCCAGGGAGGGGACAGGCTGGTCCAAAGGTCTCAGGGCCAGTTAGCTGTGGAGCTGGTCCTGGACCCTATGCTCCCCCTGCTCTGGGAGTCTGCATTCCTTGGGCAGGTGCTGACTGGTGAGTGCCCTGGGGTCCTGGGGTCCAGCCTCAGCTCCTCCTCTTGGGGAGGGCTGTGGGGGAGACTTGGCTGTGGGCTGCAGGCTGCCCCAGGGGCGTGGAGCTGGGCAGGGCCGGCGCCACTGTCCCGGGACAACTCGCGAGAAGTCCTGCTGCCTGAGCCCCACTCCAGACTGGGCCAGACCTGGGACCCTTCCTAATCCCTCCTCTTCCCTGAGGTTCTAGGTCTTTTCCATCCACACTCAGATTCTGAAAGGCTTTGATTCTCAGCTCCTAGAAGCTCTTGCATTCTCATCACCTCTTTCTCTCTCTCTTTCTTTTTCTCTCTCTCCCTCCCTCCCTCCCTCCCTTTCAGTCCCAACATTCTAAGTGTCTCAGCTGCTTGAGGTGACTGTGGCTGGCTTTAATGGAACAGCCAATCTGGAAACAGGGATGGTAGTGCCCCTTTCCCCAAGAGCTGGTGCTGCCGGCCAAAGGGAGGTGGGATGGGGCCGAATATAACCCAGGCTCCCCCAGGACCTCTCACCTGGAAGTGTCAAAGATGGTGATGAGTTGCCCTCGGGCACATCACAGCCTAAATGGCTCCTGCAGCCCGTCTCATGCTAGTTAATGGCCTCTGGGACAGCTCGGAGGGGAGGGGAGGGGAGGGGAGGGGAGGGGGCTGGAGGCTGGGAGGGGGGATGCTGACAGGCTTCTTTTCTATGTGGTGTCAAGATTTCTGAGAGCTCTTTTTTTCATGTTGGTAACCGGTGTCCTGCAAAAGAGGATGCACCACCACATTGGGCTGGGAAACTAAGCCTGACCAAGCTCTGTAGATTTTCTTTCTGCAGGACTTATCAGAACCTTTGATGTGTTAATTCACAAGACCAAGTAGTGCCTGCAGTATTTCTCTAACTTGGGAACTAGAGCTTCTTAGGAAGTGCTTAGCAAAGTTACCTCTTGGTAAAATCAGGGAGATAGCCCCAGAGAAGGGAAGGAAGGGACTCCGGAGACCACAGTGGCTAAAAGCACAGGCTTTGAGATCTGGTAGACTGGAGTTTGAATCCTGGCTTGGCTACTTGCTCTGTGATCTTGGATATCACTTAGCCTCTTTGGACTTTCGTTTCCTTGTCTTTAACGTGGGGGCAATAATAGCATTTGTTTCACAGAGGTAAGGTGAGGATTGAACGATCATTTGGGAAAAGTGCTTTGCATGGTGCCGGGCGCAAAGTGAGCGCTTGCTGAATGGGAACTGTCATCCCCCTCACTCTTCTTCTTGGATTCCAGGGCCCTTTTCACTGTGCCAGACAGACCTCTGTTTATTCCCACTCGCCATCTGCTGTTCTGCCAGGCACTGTGTGGCTGGAGTGTGGGGGGCAGTCGGGTGAGGATGTGGGGGCCTGAGGCCCAGGGTGTGGGGACCTTCACAGACGTGTCACAAGGCTGGCATCCCAGGGAGGAGGACTGGTGTGTGCAGAGCTTTGGAGGTGGGAACACCCAAGCCCAGGCTCATCTCTGGTGACTGTCGGTTGGCCTCTCTGAGGCCTCGTAAGCAAACACTCCAGTTCCATATAAAGCAGACCACCAGGTGGGTGGCTCTGGATAGCTGGCTTTCCGGGAGAACCCAGCGTCCTTTCACCTGGGCAGGTGCCCCGTTCCTCCCCTTCCCCGGTCTCCCCGCAAGGCCAGGGCCCGTCTGGGCACGCAGAGGGAGCCATGGCCCAGGGACTTGGCTGGACCAGAAGGTGTGGGGTGGTGGGCCCTGCGCGGGCGGGGCAGCCCTCCCGCGGGTCTGGTGCACGAATGTGGGACCCATCCGGGCAGTGAGCAGGCCAGGCCTTGGCATCCGCCAGCCCCTGCGGGCAGGCAGCTAGCTTAATTTTTATTCTCTTTTATTGTAGAAAAATTCCTGAAACCTGAGGTCACTCTGTTTTCCCCAGCCAGGCCAGAACACCCTTCCTGTGGGGAGTTCTGTGCGGTCACCTAGCTGGGGCCTCAGTCACCCGGCTTGCAGAGCAGGACAAGAGGGGGAGAGAGGGGCTCCGTGTGTGCCGGCTGTGCCGCCAGGAGCCACGGGCACTGCTGAGAGGCTGGCGGCTGGGCTGGGAGTGAGGCGCGGTCCGGGGTCCCACCGGCTCTGATGGGGTACCTCATTTGTTTGTTGGGTACGTGGTGTTTCTAAGTTAGATTGACATTTACAAAAGAGTTTGGAAACGGCTGGTAGAGGGTCCTCTCCGCCCCCGACACCACTCCTGTGGAGGAAACACCTGCGGTAGAGCCTCCGCTCTCTTCTAACGTTCCTCCTCACTCTCGCACACGTGTGGTGCGCACACGTGCACGCACACCTACATCCACACTCGTGTGTGTGCTTCTACCCTCAAGGACTTCACGCTCGCCAACCCTCCCTTGGCCAAATCCGTCTTTCCTAAGGCCCTTTGCCCAGGGCTCGGGGGAGGGGCCTAGCCGGCAGCTCCCTTTTGCCCCCTCTTCCCCTCCCGCCTCTGGAGAGCAGTTGAGGATGGGGGCTGGAGCTGCAGAGCTGAGCTGGGTCCTCTCTCTACTGTCCCTCCCCCCCGCCTCCTCCGAGGAGGGCAAGACCAGGCTCACACCTGAAGACCCACTCAGGCAGGGGCTCCTTCCCCCACCCACGCCCTCCTGCGCCCAGCTGTGCCTTGGGAGGCTCCTTCCAGGTTCCTGGCACCCTGCTAAATGCTGGGTGAACCAGCCAGGGAGGTGATTCATCCTCACCACCAGTGAGGTTGAGAAGAGGTACTGCGGGGAAGCAAGCTGTCCCGGACCCTGTCCAGGGCCAACCTTTCACCATCTGAGTGATTCAGGGCTGGGCCCTCCCCGCCTCTGCCTCTGTTAAACAGGACAACTGGTGTCATCCCAGCCTTGTAAGCTGGTGGCTCTAAGCCCGCGGAGTGTCAATCAACAGGACACCCGTTAAAGCCAGACTCCCGAGCCCCACCCCAGACCTGCAGCATCTGCTCCTCCGGGTGCAGGGGCCTGTGAATCTGCATTTTAGTGAACTTCCTCGGGTGGTTCTGACCCGTGGGTGTGTTTGGGTACCTCTGATATTAACTCCTCATGGCAAAGGGAGCACATAGGGTTGAGTGTAGGTCATGGTTGGCCCCCTTCCCTGAGCCCCACCCAGAACACAGAAGTTAGTTCTGATGGCAGATGGGCACTTAGGCGAAGCTTCATGGGGAGGATGTGTCTTCACTGAGTTTCAAAAGATGAGTTGGGCCATGGAGTTAGGAAAGGCATTCCAGACAGAGAGACAGGTTGGCCGGGGGGTGGATAAGTTTGTGGTCCACAGTGTATGTTACAGGCAGGAGAAGGAAAGGTATGGGGGCCCAGGTCCAGGTCATCTTCCTGGGGAGGTGCCTTCCCAGGAAGGGTTAACCGCAGAGCTGCCCAGGTCCTGTCCACTCAACTTCCACCTCCATCCTCCGAGGAAATGGGTTTTCCAGGAGCCTGGACTGGGCCCGCGGTGACTCGTGGCTCTCCATGGATGGCAGAGGAAGTGACTCAGGCCCCGGCGGGAGAAAGTGAGCCACGGGTGCCCTGCCCGTTTCCCCCTCCCCCACCACGAGGATGGGCAGCGCTGGGCCTGCGCAGCCGCAGCCCGGGGCCCTTCCTCCCGGGCCCAGCCAGCCCTGGGGATGGGCAGTCGGGGAGTCTCGGCTTAAAGGAGCCCTGGTCCCCTCCGCTCTGCCTGGATCCTTGGGGACTCTGTGGTGGTGGCCCCCATTGTGTCAAGCTGGGCCAGACTGTTTTGTTCTCTGTGTTTACGGAAGGCCTGAGGTCAAGGGCAGCTGCTCCAGAAGGGGAGCTGGGGGATGGGGGCATCCCTAGGGGGCTCGGCCCCCCAAATCCTCTCTCCCAGGCTGGAGTTGTCTGCACTGCCTGTGGTCTTGGCTGACCCCGGCCCCACCATTTTTCTCTCCTTTTCTTTGGGGGTCTCCCAAAGCCAGGGGGGCATGCATCTCTAGAAACTGACAGTGCCAGCGCTGCAAGGAGTTCTCCAGGGTGAGACTGAGGTCTGTGTCTTGGCTCCACTGGTGGAGATCTCGGAACAGATGGCCCTTCCCTAGTCTCAGTTTCCTGATCTGTAAAATGGCAAAACAGTAGGACCAGCCTTACGGGGTGGCTCTGAGGATTCCTTGGTAACGTAGATGGTGCCCCAGTTGAGCTCTCCTGTCCTTTAGAGGCTTCTGGGGACAGGCTCAGTTCCAGGCTGTGAGGAGGGAAGTTTTCTGGGTGGGGTTTCAATCTTCCCGGAAAGGAAATTCATGCTCTAAGAATTTCCCATCAAGGTGCTTTGGAAGTTGAGCTGGCTGTGGGGGCCCCGAGGGGATTACATGGAGGGTGGGAGGGAAGGTGTAGGAGTAGGAACCTGTGACAGGCCCAGGGGTTGATTGAGGGGCACGCATGAGCTGGTCAGGAAGGATACAGAGATATCTAGCTGACACCTATGGTGCGTGCCGTGTGCATGGCCCTGCTCTAAGTCCTCTACAGGTATCAATTCATTTAATTCTCACAACGACCCTTGCAGGAGTCTCAATTTTTATTCCTATCTACAGGTGATGAGAGTGAGGCCCAGAGAGGGTGAGTAACTAGCCCAAGGATACACAGCTATTGAGTAGGGGGACTGGGATTTGAACCCAGACAGTCTGCCTCCAGAGTCTACTAAGGGTGGGTTAAAGGAAGCCAGGCAGTCCCTCCCCTCAAATCCCAAGAATGTCCATAGGACTAGAGTTGTTCACCTTGGAGTGGCTATTCAAGTTGCCAAGGTAGAGTGGGGATGAGCCAGGAATGTCAGGTCATGCCATTGATCCCTGTCTGTTGGAATCATGGTAGTTCACAGTGGTGCAGCCTCACTTGTGTCCCTCCAGTGATGGGGAGCTCACTCTCTGTTTCCACCTTTTTGCTCTCAAAGGAATCAATCCAGGAGGATTGATGAAAGCAGATGATTCTGCCCTGTCCTGGGTGGGCCGGAGAGATACATGGATTCTGGCCAGCTCCATCCTTGTTTTCTGTATGATGTCAGGAAATCACTGGCCCTCTCTGGGCCTTGAATCCAAATGCCATAGATGGAAAATTGGGGCCAAATTTGCAAAGTGATTGTGAGCGCTGAGTTCAGAAATATAAAGCAGGGGTCAAAGCAGGGGTCGGGGGGGGGCTTCCTGGAGGAGGTGTCATTTGGATTGGGGATCAGATGTAGACAGCGACAGCGACCGGCAGAAAAAAGAAGGAAAGAGAAAGGGTCCAGGAGAGACATGTTTCTGTCCCTGGATGCTGGATTTCCTTTCACTGGTCTGGAGTGGCAGTTTCAAAAGGAGCCAAAATGGGAGACACTGCTTTGGAAAGATCCCCAGTGTTCTCCTTACTTGCAGCAAGTAATAAATCAATCCTTCTCCCTAAAAACAAAAACACCAAAAACCAAAAAAAAAACCCCAAAAGGAGCCAAAATGCTCAGAGAGGACGCAGAGTGAAACCTTAAATATCACAATGTAGGAAACAGTGGCCATTCCCCCAAACACTTTCACATCCTTCCTCTCAGGGGTCTTGTGATGTCACCAGGGCAGGATGATGAAGCCAACTGACCAATGATTAGACTGACCAGGCCCTAGAAATTGGGGTTCCATTACACATGGTGGGACACTGGAGACGGGCTCTAGCTTGAGGGGGCCAGCTTTGTTCAAGGAAGGCCCAGACCAGGAAGGAGACAGTGAACTCCTGCATGGACCACCCCTCCATTTAATGCTGCCCTTAAATATTCCATCCAAAAGCCACTTCTTCCTGGAAGCCCTCCTTGGTTTCCTCCCAAAGTCAAACTCCTCTCATGCCCCATAGTTGCCAGGCTTCCTTTTGTCTGGCTCGTGGCAGATGATTGCATCTGTCACCACAGCCATATGTAGTGCCTCACAGGATGAGGATGGCTGTTCGTGACTGCCAGCACCCAGCTCAGTCATAAGGCCAGCTGGCAGTGGGGAGGCCAAGCCACCCAGCATCTCTCTATAAGTACCAGGCACGCAGGTTCCCTGCCAGGCACTACAGTCCTGACCAGGCAGGGAAAGCCCTTGGTGTCTGGAACAATCTTGGGCAAGTCATTTAATTCATTGGATCTCAGGTTCCCTGTCTGTGAAATGGGCCAATGGTAGGGCTGACTTCACAGAGTTGGAATGAAGATTAATACAGGTATAGGGGTGAGGGGGGTGGATCAGCACAGGCTGGCAGGTAGTAGGTACTCAGCTAATAGAGGCTGGGGGTGGGGCATTCTACAAGAGGATGGGGCTGAGGGGAACTGGATCACCCCCGACTTGGGCCACACTATGTCTCCCGGCCAGACTGGGACGTCCCCCTGCCTTTCCAGCTGCCCTGGGAACTGGCTCCCCCTGGTGGCCATAACAGGAAGTGCCTGTCTCCTCTATCCCCTGGCTGTAGAGGGCGCTGTGGCTGCACTAATCCTTCACTCCATTTCCCTCACTGTCCACCTGCCCAGCGACCTCCGTGCACACTAGGCCCGGTGCACAGAGATGGATCAGCAGCTCCCTGGCTAGCACCAGGAGGAGGGATGTACCATCCTGCACCTCCCAGAGTTGGCTAACGGGACCCTATGAAACAGAAACAGACACACAGACATAGAGAGCCAAAGGAGGCCAGGACTGACTGTAGAGGGAGTTGAGGAAGGCTTCCTGAAGGAGGTGACCTCTGAGCTGGGTCTTAGGGATGATGATCGTGAGGTTCTAGGAGGAGAGCCCTGCAAGCCCCCTTTTTCCTGTGTCTTCTTCAGGCCTGGAGGAGGCAGCGTGGTTGGGGTGGTTCCTGGTGGTGCTGGGGAACCTCTCCCCCCACCGATTCTAGCCTGATGACCCCATCACTGCTGGATCTGGAGGGAGGTACTATTATTCGTCCTGTTTTCCATGACCCTTTTACAGGGTCATGCAGCGAGCAAGAGGTGGAGCTGGGACTTGAACTCAGCCACTGCCTCTTTTTAATTTTTGTATTTTAATTTTATTTTATTGAAGAATAGTTGATTTGCAATGTATTGATTTCTGCTGTACAGCAAAGTGACTCAGTTATACATATATATTCTTCTTCATATTCTTTTCCATTATGGTTTATCACAGGTTACTGAATATAGTTCCCTGTGCTATAAAGTAGGATCTTGTTGTTTATCCATCCTATATGTAATAGTTTGTATGTACTAATCCCAAACTCACAATCTATCCCTTCCCCACCCCTTCCTTGGCAACCTCAAGTCTGTTCTCTATGTCTGTGTGTCTGTTTCTGCTTCATAGATATGTTCATTTGTGTCATATTTTAGATTTCACATATAAGTGGTAGCATATGGTATTTGTCTTTCTCTGTCTGACTTACTTCACTTAGCATGATAATTTCTAGGTCCATCTGTGTTGCTGCAAGTGGCATGATTTCTTTTTTTTTATGGCTGAGTAGTATTCCATTGTATATATGCACCACATCTTCTTTATCCATTCTTCTGTCAATGGACATGTAGGTTGTTTTCACATCTTGGCTATTGTGAACAGTGCTGCTATGAACATAGGGGTGCATGCATCTTTCTGAATTATAGTTTTGTCTGGGTATATGCCCAGGAGTGGGATTGCTGGATCATATGACAACTCTATTTTTAGTCTTCTGAGGAACCTCCATACTGTTCTCCATAGTGGCTGCACCAATTTACATTCCCACCCACAGTGTAGGAGGGTTCCCTCTTGTCCACACCCTCTCCAGCATTTGTTATTTGTAAACTTTTTAATGATGGCCGTTCTACCTGTGTGTTGATACCTCACTGTAGTTTTGATCTGCATTTCTCTAATAATTAGCGCTGTGGAGCATCTTTTCGTGTGCCTGTTGGCCATTTGTATGTCTTCTTTTAGCCACTGCCTCTTGATGCTCAGCTCCTGGCAGCTCTGGGGAGGTCCACGGACTGTTTCCACACTTGCCTCCCCACCTCATATGCCACATCCACGCTACCCTGGCTTCTCCCTCTTCAGGGTTGGCACAGCCACCCTGTGGGTCAGGCCCTCAAGCCAACACTCCTGTCCTCTTTCAGGCGGTGACTTCTCAGGGTGACTTTGGGGAGGAAGATGGCTGCCCAAGTGCTGCTGCAGACAGTGCCGTTCCTGCTGGGTCTGCTCCTGGTTCCAGGTAGGCTTTCCTGGAGGTACCCTAGGACTTAGTTAAAATGCCATCCTTATGTTAAGGATGTCTAGGTCAGCTGCCAGCACATCCACTAACCCCTTTGGGCAGGCACAGGCCTGAGGACACAGCTTAGCAAGTGGATGATGGTACCTTGGAGAAAGGAACATGGACTGGGTTTTGGCCCTACTCACCTCTGCAGCCAGTGCATCCTTGTGCAGTACACAGCCTGCACAACTGTCTGTGGCAGGCATGGCCTCATTAAATGTTTTATTGCTATTTAAAATATTATTTTGTCTTTGAAATTATTATTGATTTTGAGTTTGTTCTTTTCATATTTTGAAGCCAATAATCTTTGAATAGGGTAGACTCACATTTTTGGAGACGCTTTGAGGTATAGGTCCTTGGAATGTGTGTGGGTCCTAGGCACTGGGCTCCTGTGTTCTGGGCCCGGAGCCTGCCCCTGGGCCCAGAGTCCCATCTGCAGTCTCTGCTTCCTCAGGTGCCTGTGGCGGGGGCCCCCGGGAAGACTTCCGCTTCTGTGGCCAGCGGAACCAGACGCAGAACAGCAGCCTCCATTATAAGCGGACATCTGAGCTGCACATCTCCATCAAGAACACTGAGGAGGCCCTCATAGTCCATGCGCCCTTCCCTGGAGCCCATCTGGCTCCTAGGTCATTCCCTCATCCCAGGGGCCTCTACCACTTCTGCCTCTACTGGAACCGCCATGCTGGGAAATTGCATCTTCGCTACGGCAAGAGCGACTTCGTGCTGAGTAACCAAGCCTCTGACCTACTGTGCTTCCGGCAGCAGGAGAAGAGCCTGGCCGAGGGGGCCCCACTGTTCGCCACCTCTGTCAGCTCCTGGTGGAACCCCCAGAACACCAGTCTGCCCAGTGCGGCCGGCTTCATCTTCTCCTTCCACAGTAAGGCGACTTCCAGGCACAAGGAGCAGCTTGGCCGAAGGCCTGGAGGCGGGGAAGGCAAAATGTGCGGCGGGGTTAAAGCAGACGGGGCCGAATGTTCCGCAGGCAGTGGGGAGCCAGGGAAGGTGTCCGAGGAGTGGAAGAGTGTGATCCACGGTGTGCTTTGGGGAGGTTTGTGGGAAGTTAGGGGTGAGGGCGGAGGGGCTAAGTGCCATCCAGCGGCTGCGGGGAAGGCCCAGGTAGAGGACGATGAGTGAACAGGGTGGGAGCAGAGAGAATGGAGAGATGGGCCTGCGGGGAAGGCCCAGGTAAAGGACGATGAGTGAACAGGGTGGGAGCAGAGCGAATGGAGAGACGGGACTGGAGGTCAGGAGGCCGAGGAAAAATTCTGCTTCATCAGCATCACCTAGAGTGTTTATCCCCATTTCTCGGAGGAGAAACTGAGGCACAAAGTTGCACAGCTAGTGAGTGAGGGAGCCAGGATCTGAACCCAGCAGCTGACTGGCATGAGGGGATGGGGGCAGGGGTGTGGGGGAGAGCAAGAGGTCAGAGGTCAGGACGCAGCGAGGCCGGAGGCTGACACTGAGGTGTGCAGACTGTGTGTCTGGCTGGGGTGTGACAGGTGTGGTGTGGCCGCTGCCTTCTATTCAGTGCTGAGTGGGGGCAGGGAGGAGGGGGTGGCCCAAAGGAGGTGGAGGCTCTACTCAGGGTCTAGGATTTCCCTGATTCTGGGGCCTTTCAGGCAGCTCCAGTTTGGGGCGGGGCTGCCATGGGCGGGGGGCAAATGGCATTGAGTATGTTAGCAGCTCTGGGCCCTTGGAAATGCTGGGGGGTGGCAGCAGTGGGCCCAGGTGCTGCCCAGGGCAGCAGACAGGGGCCAGGGCGGTAGATGGGGCTCCCCGCCCCCAGGCTGGGATTCTGCCCCAACCTGGGAGGGTTTAGGGCAAAGTCAGGCATAGCTGCAAATTGACTTCCTGAAGAGCAGATCTGGCCTGGCCTTATTTGGTCTGTAGAGAGTTTTTTGAAAACATGAGCCAGGGTTTTCAAATGATCTAAAAATCAGGCTTTCTGCCTTGTAAATTCAGGTGGGAGCACAGGGCCTGCCTTCCTTGCTGGCATAGGGCATGCCCCCTCCCCACATGTCCTTCCTCCCGTCTGCCTACCTCATCCGGGTCCCGTCTGAGCCCTGGAGGTGCCTGAGTCTGCAGCCCTTGGGTGCATGGTACCCGGGTGGAGGGCCTGGAGCCAGCACACAAGCCCCCCACCCCCCAGCTCCTCCTGAAGGGGGCCTGGCTGGCCCTGGGGAACTGGCCCTCCCAGCTCCCTGTGTGTGTCAGAAGCATGCCTGGGTAGGTGTGTCCCAGCCCACCCTGCTGGGGCTGGAGTTGCCGGGGGCTCCACAGGACAGAGCCCCATCTGGCTGGCTGCAGCTCTGAGTGACTCGGGGGAGTCCACTGCACCTCTTGGAGCCTGTTTCCTGCTCCATAAAATGGGGATAGAAGCTTTCAGAATCACAGGAGGGTTAACGGAGAGTGTAATGAGTGTGGCCGGGCACCTCATTCAACAGCCTTTGGTGGGTCTGTCCATCCCTCTCCCCCAGCTCCTCCCCTGAACACCTCCCACAGCGCCTCGGTGGACACATGTGAGCTGAAAAGGGACCTCCAGCGGCTCAGCCAGTTTCTGAAGCATCCCCGGAAGAGCTCAAGGAGACCCCCGTTCACCCCCACGGACCAGTAAGTGTGGGTCCCAGTGTGTGAGGGGGGAGGAGGAGGAGGCATCCCCCAGACCCCGGTAGGGCAGGGCAGGGCAGGGACCTGGAGCAGGCGGCTGTATGGAAACCTCCCCTGGGGCTGGAATGTTCTCATCTTTCCATCTTCTCCGGGAGGAATTGAGATACAGCCCTGGAGGCCAAGCCCCTCCCCTGCCTGAGACGTTAAAAACAAATGTCACACCCACCAGCCCAGGTCAGCCGCACCCAAGCCCTCCTCTCCACCAATAAAGTGAAAAGGATTGACCCATTTTACAGCTCAGCAGACTGAGGCCCAGAGATGGGTAGGGCTGCTCTGTTGCACATAGTGGGTCGGTCCAGGCAGAACTGGGCCCACAACCTGGTGGCCGCGTCCGAGGATAGGTCCCCACCCCCCTCCTTTCCTGTTTGCTCTGACGCTCTGGCTAACTCCCTGCCACCCCCGCAGGTCATTCTGTCTGCCCCACATTCTTTCCTGTGTATCTGCCTGAATCTCTCCTCTCCCTCTGTCTCCCTGCCTACTTGCCCGCCTGGATCCGCCCCTCACACCCAGCAGTTACCCACCCTCTCTCCCCACTGCCAGGCAGCTGCAGAGCCTGGAGTCGAAGCTGACCTCTGTGAACTTCACAGGGGACACGGTGTCCTTTGAGGAAGATCTGGTCAACGCCACGGTGTGGAAGCTCCAGCCCACAGCCAGCCTCCAGGACCTGCGCATCCACTTCCAGCGGGAGGTCAGGGGTCAGGATAGTGGCCAGGGCAGGAAGCAGATGTGGAGGCCGTGAGCACTCCCCTCCTCTGGGCCTCCGGGAGCCAGATGTGTGCTGATGAGGAAGGCCTCAGGCCCAAAGACTACCTCAGTCAGTGGCTACCCGGTGGAACTGAGGACCCTTCCTGATACAGTGGTGGGGCCAGAGGTGGGGAGGGACCTGGTCCCTGCACCGGGGGCTCCTGTGGCACATCCTCGTGGACAGACAACCAACACCAAAATGCCTGTGCCTGCAGCCCTCTTGTGAGCCTGCCCTTGGTGGGCCTAGTTGGGGGCAGAGGGCTACACACCCTGCCTTTCTTATCCCCCAGCACACCAGGGAGCCATAGGCAGGGTCAGTGTCTGAAGCCCAGACACCAGAATACCACGTGATTCTCCCAGGCCCATTTGCCCCTGGGGCCCTGGGCTCTAACGACAAGCGCCCCAGCCAGCGCTGGTGCCAGGGAAAGGAGGGGTGAGAAGGGCTGTTGTGAGTCAGGCCTGGCTTCCTGGAGGAGGTGGGCTTAGAGATGGCAGCGTCCAGGAAGGCATGTGCTGGGGGGATGTGGGGGGAGCTGGAGGCCCACCTCTGGCTGAGCCCCCGTGGGACTCTGGTCTGCAGGGGGAGCAGAGCGAGATCCTGGAGTACTCGGTGCTGCTGCCCCGCGAGCTCTTCCAGAAGACCAAGGGCCAGAGGCAGGAGGCTGAGAAGAGACTCCTCCTGGTAGACTTCAGCAGCCAAGCCCTGTTCCAGGTATGGGGCTGTCGTCCTCGGGCCCTCCCCCGGGGGAAAACAGCTTCTGTCTGACGGAGAGGTGGAAGGGTAGGCATGGAGCCCAGCCCCTTCCTCCAAGAGTCCTTGTAAAGTCAGAAATCGGACAGCAACGTGCAGGTCTCCCTGGGAGATTTAGACCTGGGAGAGTGTTATTCTCACTATGGTGTAAATGACTACCCTCGCAAGAATCTTTTTCCAGAGGGAGACTCAAAATCTGGGAGCAATGTGCTGGGCAGAGACAGGAGTCTAGAAGGTCTGGGGAACTTCTGAGCTTTTCTCAGTCCTGAGCCCCCTCCCTACCCTCTTCCCCCACCCCATATACCTAGGACAAGAATTCCAGCCAGGTCTTGGGGGAGAAGGTCTTGGGTATCGTCGTGCAGAACACCAAAGTAGCCAACCTCTCGGAGCCCATGGTGCTCACCTTCCAGCACCAGCCACAGCCGGTGAGTGTGAGCAAAGAACCAAGGACACAAGGGTCCCCGTTGTCCATGTCCTCCTGTCCCCCTCTCTTCTGAATCACTTGTCTTTAACGAAATGACTGACTGGCTGAGGGCATCGGCCAGTCAGGTACAAAAGGGGTGGGGCCCTGGCACTGACTCCCTCAGCCTGGCTGGAAAGGAGTAGACTGTCGTGAGACCCACTCCCCTTCTTTCCTGTCCCTACAGAAGAATGTGACTCTACAGTGTGTATTCTGGGTGGAAGACCTAACATGTGAGTGTGGAGGGGCCTCTGAGCTGGGCAGGTACCTGGAGGCAGGTACCAGGGGGTCCTGGAAGGTGGGGGAGATGGAGTTAATCAAGGGGGGCTTCCTGGAGGAAGGTGGGCTTTGAAGAGGGAGTGATGTCAGGCTAGGGATCTGCTGAGGGGAGCAAAGGCTCAGAAGAGTGATGCAGTCGTGCATTTGCGGGGTATAGTGGGGTGCTGGGCTTGATCTCAGAGCCCCATGCTGACCCCTCCTCAGTGAGCAGCCCCGGGAGCTGGAGCGATGTGGGCTGTGAGACCATCAGGAGAGAGACACAGACGTCCTGCCTCTGCAACCACCTGACCTACTTTGCAGTGCTGATGGTGCGTGGCCCCCTCCTTCCCTGCTCCCATACACAGGCCGGGTTCTTGCTGTGTGGCCGCCACTTCTCGCATATGTGTCATCCATTCCTCACAACAAGCCCCGAGGTGACTCCTGTTGTTGTCCCATTTTATAGATAAGGAAACTGAGGCTCAGAGAGGTTAGGCAATTTACTCAAGTTCACACAGCTAGTAGTAAGTAGAAGAGCTGGTCTCTAAAGCCCTTGTTCTTTATTCCCAAAATTTGGTGCATGATAAAAATGCAGGTTCCTGGTCCTAACCTAGGATTCTGATTCCACAGGGCTGGGTGGGGCCAGGAGTATGTTTCTAAACATACTCAAGGGGATGCTGAGGCCCTTGTGATGGACTTCAGTGCCCCCAAGATCTCAGAAGCTGTGTGTCCTAGGCTCATTCTCCCCAGCTCTTAGGACCCTAGCATCTGAGGGACCGGAGTGGTCTTCCAGCTCTCTCTGGGCGTGGCAAGCTCACTGCCTCACAGGAAACTTATTTCTGTTTTGAATGCTACAGAAAAATAATTAGTGCCAGGACAGAAAAGGGATTCTCTGGTGGAGGGTTCTTGACCTTGGTGGGACAGGGATCCATTTGAGAATGTGGTGAAAAATGCACTCATGGGACCACACTCTTCTCAGTTTGGGGGGCAGGTGTGGTTCATAGACGCCCAAGGCTGTCCAGGGACCACGGGTTAGACCGCCATCTGGGCAAACCCTCAGTGTCGAGTTGGGGGCACTGAGGCCAGCCCTGACCTGCCTCGTGGACCCAGGTTACCTCTGTGGAGGTGGACGCCATCCACAAGCACTACCTGACTCTCCTCTCGTACGTGGGCTGTGTCATCTCCGCCGTGGCCTGCGTCCTCACCATCGCTGCCTACCTCTGCTCTAGGTAGGACCTGGGAGCAAGAGGGAAGGGGGCGGGGAGAACCTCCATTCCAGGCCCCCGGGCTGGGGCCCCACGTTGAGGGAGACCCACCCTGGAGATTGGCCTGACCCCGAAACGTGTGTATAGTTTTGGAAGCCCTGGGAGGTGCATCCAGCTGACCCCCAGGGGGGCATTTCCTGCTCAGATCTGTGGTGTTTGGGTAACATAGCATTTCCGGTTTACATTAACTGTCAACATTTAAAATTGGGAGAGTTGACATAAGAATCTAGATTCCCATCTTCGAATAACCAGATGTGCTACCGCTGGGGGCACATGGTAATATGACAGTGATGGTAATGATAACGGTGGACACTTACATCAAGCGGCCCACATGCCGCTCACTGTTCTAAGTGCTTTACACGCGTGAACTTGGTTCATCCTCGCAAGGGCCCTATGGAAGAGTGCTCAGAGAGAGTAAGTGACTTGACTGAGGTCACACAGCGGGGAAGTGGTAGCAGCAGGCTTGAACCCAAGCAGGCTGGCTCCAGGCCCACAAGGCCTGGGTTAGCGGAGCTGCCTGGCAGTGGCCGCTGTGGACAGGTAGAGCCCCCAGCCCCTGTTCCCTAGTGCCTGTTTTGAGGCCCGACCCCCTGGCTCCATGGAGGCGTGTGTCACCCCAGTCGTTGGGGTGCCGGCTGAGAGAAGGGCCGCCTTCAGTGGAGTGAAGAACGCCTCCACCCACCCTCAGACCGGCTGTGTGTGGGGTCTGGACTGGCAGTGCTGGGCTCGGCCTAAACTGAGGCCCACCTGTAGTTGGGCCCTGGACCCGTCTGCGTGGAAGGGAGACATCCTTAGTTCTGCTGTAGAATGAAGACTCTTGGAGTGTGCTCACTGTTCTTGCGGGGACCGGGGAGGGTAGAGCCGTGTGAAGGCCACAGCTGCGCACGTGGTGGGGCTGGAGCAGGCGATGAGGGACGGCTGGCAGGCTGAGTGGAGAGCTGGGGGTGAGGGCACAAGCCCCTCCCAGCACCTGCCCATTGATCACAAAAGTGCCCCAGGACAGAGGGACAGGAACCCTTAGGGACTGAGCACCTTATCTGTGCCGGATGCTTCGTATCAGTGTAACTCTCACCCCAACCCTGCGAGGGGGGCCGTCCTCCCACTTCACAGATGAGTACACTGAGGGTGAGGGGGATGGGGCCAGCCTAAGGTGGTGCCTCAAGTTAGGGGTAGGGTGGGCATGGGGATCCAGGATGGTAGGTGTTCTTCTGCACTCTCTGGAGCAGGCAGTGGATGGTGCCAGGCGGACAGAAAGGCTGGGGACAGGAAGGCTGACAGTGCCCTGCACCACACAGTATCTTGGGATGGGAGCAGGACGTGCACACACAGACTTGCAACCTCAAGGACACAGGCCACACAGCGTGTGCTCACAGATGCTCACAGTAGTGCAGACAGACAGGCAGACACAGAACATGGGTGGCATGGATTCTCCAAAACAGCAAAAAATCCAGTCTTTCCCTTCTGACTTTGGGAGCATCTGGTTGATTGTAGCGGCTGATTTGTCTTCCTCGCTGTGCTTGGTTAAATCTGCCGTTAGATGCACACACGGTGCCTGAGCCTGTGGGTGTTGGACACATGGAAGGTGCACGGGGACAGAGCCTAGCTGTAGCCACGGGAGGCCGCGTGTGTGTGTGTGTGTGTGTGTGTGTGTGTGTGTGCGCGCGCGCGCGCGCGCGTGTGTAGCCTGGGAAGGCTGCCTGGAGGAGGAGGGGTGGGCAGGCATACCTCCCTCCTCCCTCCTCCCTCCTCCCCCCTCCCCCCTCCCCCCTGCCTTCCCACGCTGGCCACCAGAGTGACCCTGACTGCCCTACCTCCACCCTCCCCTGTGCAGGAGGAAGTCTAGGGATTACACCGTCAAGGTGCACATGAACCTGCTGCTGGCCGTCTTCCTGCTGGATGTGAGCTTCCTGCTCAGCGAGCCGGTGGCCCTGGCAGGCTCCGAGGCTGCCTGCCGCGCCAGTGCCATCTTTCTGCACTTCTCCCTGCTCGCCTGCCTCTCCTGGATGGGCCTCGAGGGCTACAACCTCTACCGGCTCGTGGTCGAGGTCTTCGGCACCTATGTGCCAGGCTACCTGCTCAAGCTGGGCATCGTGGGCTGGGGTGAGTTGGTGGAGGGGGTTGGTGGGCCCCCCAGACCTGCCTTTTCCTCTTGGTTTCTGGCAAAACATGGGCACCTGGTTCCACTTCTCCACCTACCCCTCTGACCATTCCCTCACTGCTTCCTTCACTCACCCATTCTCAGGGGTGGTTTACCTTGGCTAGGTCAAGGTCCTCTTCAGGAAGATGAGGTGATGAGCCCTGTCCCCACGAAACGCTTACATACTCTCTACATCTGTCACTCTTTTACAAGTGGGGTTTGCAGACGGAGCCACCATGTATGGATGTGCAGGTTGTGCACTGCTCAAAGGCACCCAGCTGTGGATGAGTGGGGCCGTAATTCAGTCCTCACCTGATTCACCCAGGCTCATGGTGGCCCTGCCTGTGGATGCCCATGAACCTCAGGTAACAGGTTCCCCGTGGCTCTGGTATTTGTTCTTGGCCGACAGCAACCCAATTCACCTGTGGCCCAGACCTCTCTTTTGTCAGACCTGGAGGCCCAGGGGCACACACCACAAGTCCTTGAACATTGCACAGGCCCACCGACCTCCACATGTCCCCGACCCCAGCTTGCGGCTCCTCCCGTGTTTCTCATTCGGCCCTTTCTTGGTTCACTTCATTGATATATATGAAATTCCTTCAGAGTTGGTTCTTTGTCAAAATCCAGGTGTTTGGTGGTGGGCAACCTTCCAGGGAGCTCTCAATCTCCACCTCATGGACAAGGTTGAGGCCCAGGGCAGACATCCCCTCGGGGTATAACTCTAGATGTCCCCTGTTGAACTGTCCTCCACCCCACCAATGTCCTGTCTGCTCCTCCAATCTCTCCTTGTGACAGCCAGCCCCTCAGCAGGGAACTGCAGGCCCTTTCCCCTAGGGGGCCCCAGGATGCTGAGGGTGCAGGGGTAAGGTCAGGGGAGATGGGCTCCCTTTATGAGAAACCAGAACTGGAAAGGAGAAGGGTGGGTCCGAGCTTGGAGGACCTGCCCCAGATGGGACTGGGTAAGCTCTGGGACCACAGGTCTGAGAGGGGGTCTCACCAGAGGGAAGGGGAGGGCAGGCCTCAGAGGGTGGGAGATGGAGCTCCGTGCTTTGTTGCCTGCAGGCTTCCCCATCTTCCTGGTGACGTTGGTGGCACTGGTGGATGTGAACAACTATGGCCCCATCATCCTAGCTGTGCACAGGACCCCAGAGAGTGTCATCTACCCTTCCATGTGAGTGGCTTGTGCAGTGGGGGCAGGAAGGTGGGCCTTATGGTGCAGAGGTCAGAGAGTAGTAGCCTGGGCCCAGGCCACGCTGACCAGGAGACTCCTGGGTGCTAAGCTGCTGGAGGTATTGGGGTGACCCTTTTCTCAGGGAGGGTGAGAACGGGCCTGGATCTGCCAGTCACTTGCCAGATGACCTTGCACAGGTCCTAGCCCCTCTCTGGGCCTCAGTTTCCCCACTTGCAAGTGGGAGTATGGGTTGGAGCAGCTGAGCCTCCAGCCTGTTCCTTTGCTGCACCCTTCTATCCTCTTCCCCATGGAAAAATGGAAAGGCTGAGACCCAGAGAAGGCAGGAATCTACACCACGCTGCTCAAAGGCACCCAGCTGGGGGATGAGTGGGGCTGAAATCCAGTCCTCCTCCACTCACCTAATTCACCCAAGCTGGTGGTGGCCTGGCCTGTGTGTCCCCCTGAACCAGACTAGAATCCAGGGCTCCTGAGCCCTAGGCTAGGAAGGAACCCTTTCCATTCCTTCAATGTCTTGAAAATTTCAGTTGATTTTGCCTCCCTTTGTGCCATCTGTATTATTATTTGTTTAATTTTTTTCTTTAAATCATCTGGCTTGTTAAATGTATTTTTAAAAAAATTATATCAACTCTAAATGGGAAATAAGCATTACTTGTCATGAACAGTGAGTAGTCATGAAAGCAAACACAGGAATAAGGAAACCCTGGTACTAAATTCTTGATGAAAGCAGTGGGCCTAAAGTCTGGCTTTTTTTGAAAAGGGAGACCAGCAAGTGTTAGAGGTGTTAAAAACGTTTTAGGACCAAATTAAGCCTTTCTCTTGACTGCAGAGAAGGAATAAAGGAGAATTGAAAGGAGAGTGGCTTTTTGGCCCTTGAGTCAGTGGTGTTTAAAGCAGCTGCCCTGTACTCGGGCTCACCGTGGTGCCTGCCCAGGGCCCAGGAAGCACCGTGCCAGCCCGGCCTTGCAACGAACCTTCGCGCCCTTGCCCATAGGTGCTGGATCCGGGACTCCTTGGTCAGCCACGTCACCAACCTGGGCCTCTTCAGCCTGGTGTTTCTGTTCAACATGGCCATGCTGGGCACGATGGTGGTGCAGATCGTGCGGCTGCGCCCTCACGCCCAGAAGTGGCCCCACGTGCTGACCCTGCTGGGTCTCAGTCTGGTCCTCGGCCTGCCCTGGGCCTTGGTCTTCTTCTCCTTTGCTTCTGGCACCTTCCAGCTTGTGGTCCTCTACTTTTTCAGCATCATCACCTCCTTCCAAGGTAGGCATGGAGAAAACCCCACCCCCTGGCCCAGGCAGGGTGCCCATACATAGAGCACAGACCAGGGAAGGGATGACCCAGATGACCTGAAGGGCCTTCTTTGGACCTCAGCCTTCCCATTCGTAAAATGGGGGCATCCAGGCCATAGTTGACAAGCCTTTGTTGAGTACTTATAGTGCACAGGCCCTGTGTTAAGCCCTAGTGCTGTAGTTGTGAACTGGTCGTGCAAGGGCCTTTTGCTTCCACAGAGCTCATCTCTACTGGGAAGGCCAGGTGTGACAAGCAAGGTCGCAGACATCAAAGGGCATCTAGGAGAGGAGGGAAGTAATAGTGGGCGATGTTGTGGACAGTCTGAGCTTGGGTGGGGGACACTTGGGGGAGGGAAGCCTCTCTGTACAGGAGACATTTGAAGACAACAGAAGGATCGAGCCATGGAGAGATCAAGGGCCTGTTACTCCAAGTGTGTTTCTCAGACCAGCAGCATCGGCATCATCAGGAGCTTGTTACAAACACAGACTCTGGCCCACCCCAGGCCTGCCGAGTCAGAATCCTCCTTGTAACAGACGCCCAGGGGATGCAGCGCATGGTACAGGCTGAGGAGACCTGGCCTAGGGGTGGAGTGCTCCAGGCAGAGGGAGAAGCATGAGCAAAGGTCCTGAGGCTAGAACTAGGTTATGTGTTGGAAGAATAGTGAGGAGCACGGCTAAGGAGTAGTGAGGCGGGGGGGGGGAGGGGCTGGATCATGAGGGCCTGGCTTGATGCCATCAGGGTCCCTTCCTGCTCTACCTGCACCCCTCTACCCCCGCCCCCCGACATCTCACACACACACATATTCACACACACACATATACACACACACCTACCTTTGTTTTTGGCCACGCTGGGTAGGGAGGAGGCCTTGCCCTCCCTGTTTTCCTGCCCGAGTCCTCCCCATTGCATGGGGTCCCCATGCAATGGGAGTGGTGTGTGAGGGAGGTGAGTCTTTGTTTTCTCATCTGTGACGTGAAGGGGACTCTGTAGGGATTATAAATCATGCTCATAAATGCACACATTTACTGAGCTATTAATAAATCACAGTATTATGATTTGGGGAGGAGCGTATCACATGGTACTTAAGCAGGTGGGCTCTGGAGGCTGACCACTGCTGCTTGACTCCTGGCTCAGCCAGGCCCCTTATCTTCATGGGCCTCCGTCTCCTCGTTTGTAAAACAGAAAAGTAATGATGAGGTCTGATCTCAAGGAACCTGGAGAGAATGAAGTGAGATGACGTACAGGGCACTGCCCAGTGCCTGGCGCATAGCAGGTGCTCCGGGGATCACATCGGTGTGGGGAACCTGTGTAGGGAGGAGGACAGGGGCAGATCTGGGTCCAAGGAAGGGAGCGGGGTTGGGCTGGGGCTGTCCCCAGCCTCTGAGCCCTGTGCCCCCCACAGGCTTCCTCATCTTCCTCTGGTACTGGTCCATGCGCCTGCAGGCCCGGGGTGGGCCCTCCCCTCTGAAGAGCAGCTCGGACAGTACCAGGCTCCCTATCAGCTCGGGCAGCACCTCGTCCAGCCGCATCTAGGCCGCCAGCCCCCCGCCGATGCGAGGAAGCAGAGTTGTGGTCTCTCTTCACTGCTGCTTGCGGCCCCTGCAGCCAGGCCAAGCCAGCCGGAGACTTGAGAAGGCCCAAGGACCTCGGAAGGATGGGGCTGTTGCCATGGCAGCCAGACTCCCAAGCTGGGCCTTCTGAATTGGCCGGGGGGCTACTTGCCTCTTGGGTCCAGCTCAGGGGGCTCAAGGCTGGTCTTAATGCACCACCACTGGACTGGCCCTCACGGCTGGAATCTGCAGGCCTTGGACCTTGGAGGCTGGTGGCATCCTTGGCCCTGTGCCCCAGCCCAGGACAAGAATGTGCCGTAGCTGTTCTGTCTCTGGTGATCACCATGAGGGCGCTCTGTAGCCCCTGTCATTTTAATCTAAGGATGGCCCGCAGGGGAAACGAGTTGGGGCAGAGCTTTGAGCCAGACCCCTGGAGGAGGAGCATTCCCTCCCTGGAGCATAATGACAGCCCAGGGAGGGAGCCGGGCTGTCGTTATGCTGGCCCTCTGAGCCCAGGGCAATCACCCTTTGTCAGCCTCCCCAGCCCTCCCTCTCCCCTTCCTGGTCCTCCCTCTCCTTGGACCTCCTTAGCCCTCCACTCACAGCCCGGAGTCCCCAATTCCAATGCTGGATGTTGGGTAGTGGTTCCCAAGAGCTACCTGGTGCCTACTGTAAACCTTTATCTACTGCATGGGCGTTTGCCTGCCCCTGACTTGGCTTAGTATAAACGTTCTGGGCTGGGCTAGGCCCATCTTCCCATCTGGCCCTCTCCACAGCTGCATCACCCTAGCTCACCACTGCCAAGCCGACACCTCACAGGGGCCCGCAGCCGCTCCCGAAGCCCTCTTGTGGCAAGAACTGTGGAACGTAGCAGTCCAAATTGGTTTCCACCCCAGCATTCCAAAGACTGAGACACGCCTCCCCTGGTGATGCTTGTAGAGCCTGACACGCTCCGTAGAACCCCTGCAGATGATCTTGAGCACACCTCGCAGCCCATCACGGTTAATTCTGTTGGACACAGGTGGCCAGACCTGGTCGCTTCCCCTGCGAGCTCTCAGTCTAATGTGGGAGGCATGCATGAGACAAGAACTCTTAGAGGTACAGGCACAGAGTTGGGGGAGCCCTCATTCCTGGCTGGGACTCCAGGAAGGCTTCCTGTAGGAGGCAGCATTTGATCTGGCTCTCAGCCTTAAAGATGGGGAGGATTTTCTTTGTAATTACCAGTTCATTTGTCTTCATATTAAAAAGAAGTACGTGTTCATCGTAGAGAATTTGGAAGCTGTAGAAGAGTACATAGAAAAAATAAAAATCAGCTGTTATCGCCTAACCAACCGTGGCAAGAATTTCCTTCTGAGCTTTTTCCTGTGCTTCTCTTAAGAATCAATGATAAAAAACACCTGGGGGCCAATGTGTGAAAGACATCTGCTGGAAACGTTGTCAGGGCAAAGGTGGGGGGAGGAATGGCAACTGGGTGTCAGTGCTGGGGGAGCCGCGCCTGGTCTGTGGTGAACTGAAGGTTACGAGCCCCACGCAGAGGATGCAGCTGCTGCTCTGCTGCAGCCGGACGCCACCTCGGAGGGTTGAAGGCCCGTGTAGCCAGACTGCCTGCCTTTTATGACAAATAAGAAATCCAGATCGTGCTGGTGTAAAATCCCCTGATTTAAAAAAACTTGGCTAATCCAGAATATTCTCTGGTCAAAGAAATCACGTCTGAGGGCTGAATTCAGCCCTTGGCTGGTCGCGGGACCTGTGTAACCAGTTTATTGCCCGGTGTGAAGTGGACGGGCTGCAAGAATGAAACGACTGGACTTTTCTGCCATCGCTGCCTTACAAACTGGTCCCGGCAAATTTCTCCTCTCCATCCTGTGACACAGGTGAGGCAGGTCAAATAAGTTTCTGTCCCCCTTCAGTTATGGGAGCAGTCTTGTTCGATCACGGCTCTCAGTGTCCAGGTCTAAAGGTCCAGCACAGGTCCAGCCCAGGCCCACACCTGAGCCTTCCGCCCCTGGAGTCTCCTCCCTCCTCTCCTGGCTGCTCTGGGAGGAGCGCAGGCTGGGGAAAGAGGCAGCTCTCTGCAGTTGGACGGGAGGGGTGTGAGGTGCCTTGGTGGCTAGGAGTGGGCTGGCAGTGGTGCGATGAGCGTGAATGTGGGATCTTTGGGGACCTGCAGGGACCTTGGCACATGGGAACCCCCTGCCCCCTGCCTCTCTTCCAACCCCTCCTCCTGCTGCTTCCATTGGCCTCTGCCTCTACCTTCTCCAGGTGGTGGACTCCTCTTATGCCCCAACCCCTGAGGACAAACCTTCCCCACAGTGTCCCGGTTGAGCAGCTGGGTGGGATCAGAGCCAGCTCCGCTCTCAGAGACCTCTCTCGGGTCTCTCAGACCCCCATCACTTGGCTAGACCTGAGGGGATACCTACCCCATCCTCAGGGAAGGAAGGGACCCAGCCCCCTCCCCCGGGCAGGTGGGACTCCCCTCAAATTCTCCCACTTCAAAGAACTCTCTTGACACCTACTTTCTGTTTCCGAGGGCAGCTCAGGTAGTGGGGCTGGGGTGCTGGGTCGGGTCCCATCCTCTCGTGACCCGCCCTGCACGGGCCACCTGACAGCTCCGTGGTGCTCCTTGACACTGATGGTTCTTATCATGCGCTTCTCTGGGCTGTGGGACTTTGGACAATAGGACCACTCTTCCCACCAGGACGTAGCCAGGTTTGTTTCCCCTTTGGAGTGGGAAATGGATTAGAGTGGCCAGGGTGTGAGTGCTGGCCAGGCCTGGCCAGAGTACTGGAGGCCTCGCACCTGGAGACAGGTGCCCACCTGGAGCCGTATGGACAAGCTGGGGGTGGGAGGTGGCAGAAGGGGCCAGCCCCCGTGGGGCCCAGGAGAGGTGACCCTCCCTCTGGCTCTGCCGGACCCTCCCTTGTCACTTTGCCAAGTCCCCGGTTCTGTCTTCCCAGGTGTGCTGCACACGATCTGGGTCGTGGTCTGCAGGTCTCCAGCCTCTTCATTACAAACAGGCATCCATGAGCCCCTCTGGAGGGCCCAGGGGCCGGGTGGGTCTCCAGTGGTGGGCCTAGCAGGTCACAGTTCACAAAGCCGTCCACCCTCTCCCCTTGCCGGGACGTGCGGCTGGGTGGGAGGAGGGGCATTCACCCTCCCAGCCATCCCTGCAGAGGAAGTGCCTGGGGCCCATGTCACATTCCCACCTGCCACCCAGGCCCCATGAGTGGCCCTGACCCTCCCCAGGCCCAGAGGGCTTAGCAGGAAACTGAGTCCTGTCTGGACACTGTGTGGGAGGAAGGGGAAATAGAGGCCAGGCAGGGCTGGGCGGGTCCCCATTAGACCCCAGGGTGGAGCAGGGCCAGCTCTGACCGTGTGGCCCCGAGAGCGGATGCCGGTGATGATGTACTTCCTTGGCAGAGCGCCCTTCACCTTCTGATCTCGAAGCAGCCAGCCAAGGGCCCTGGCCTCATCCACATGGCTTCCTTGGGGCCACCACAGTGGGGGCCTTGGTGGTCAGCCCTTCCCCTGCCTACATACTGCACCCCATGTGTGTTTGCTGCCCCGCTTCCCATCTGGGCCACCCGTGACCCGCTGGTGATGGTGATGCTAATTTCACAGTACTGATAATCATGATAGTGATAATAATGGCCACGCTCACTGACTGAGCAATTCCACAGGCATCATCTCATGAGTTCTCCCCATGCCTCCTGAGAAACTAGCCTCCTTAGCAGAGGCGGGCTCACGCAAATGGGCTGCCAGGAAGTGGCCAGGACAGATGTCAGCCCAGGCCCGACCAACCCCCAGGGCCCACGCTCCGGGCCCCCCCCCTCCCCGCCCTGCCATCCTGCCCCTCCTGTTATTCAGTCTGCTGGGTGGGGGGGCGGGGCCTCCAGGCCAGACGACTCCTCTCCTTCCCGGACCCCAGCAGGCGTGGGCTTGAGCCTGGTCTTGTTCAAATCACAGGCATGAATGAGGGAGTGCGAACACTCTCCACATCTTCATCCGCATCCCTATAGCTAGGCCCTGCGCCCACCGGTCTCCTCAAACCCCAACACAGCCCTAGGGGGCAGCCGCACTGCTATATGCGCTTTACAGAGGAGGAAACTGAGGCTCAGAGAGGCCCCCAGCTTGTGAAAGGAGGATCTGAGGTAAGAGTTCCTGACTCCAAAGCCTGGGCTCGCCGTCACTCCCCAGGGGCCTGCTTGGGTGCAGAGGCCTCTGTGGCCGCTGAACCCCAGCCCCGCAGCACCCATCCAGACGAGGCCTTGGGAGCAGCACCCCTGGGTGGGTTCAGCAGCTCCTGCCGAGTCGGGCCCACTCTGCAGGTGGTCATGGGGCGGGGTGAGACTAGGAACACTGCCCGGTTGCACACACTCACCTTTCACAACCCAACCGATGGTGCCATGGAGCAGGAAGGGCGTGGGCGGGGCCACAGGAAGCGGCAACGCTGCGGCCACGGCGCGGGGTGGGGCCGGCTCATTAGAGCCTGGGAGCTGCGGGACGTGCAGCTGCGGGGCTCCGGCGGGCGTGGACCAGGCTGGCCAGGGATGGTGACCCGCGGGGCCCTGGGAGTCCTGCTCCTCCTGCACCTGGCCTCAGGTGAGCAGCCAGCCCCTTACGCCCTCCGGCCAAGCCTGGGAGACCAAGGGTCGGGGACAGGGAGGGCGTGTCTGGAGCAGGTCCTCCGAGGAGCCCAGCTGACGGCCGTAGCACCTCCTCTGTCGTCGGGGTCAGTCCTGCTCTCCCGATAAACTTTGGTCAGCACTGGTCTCAGGTCCCCTTTGCTTCCCCACAGCGCCCTGGAGATGGGAGAGCATCGGGGGTGCGCCCACACTTCGTCCCTCAGGCTGCGGCTCCCCGACAGGCCTGGCTCTGGGACACGGGTGGGCCCAGGACAAATTCTTCTCCAGCTGGCCTCTGAGCTCCAGGGGAAGGCGGCTGGGACCCTCGAGGCTGAGGCCAGGCCGGGCCTGCACGGCCCTCCCCGCACCCCGCCCACCCCCGTTCCCCGTCACGCCGGCTCCCCTCCTTGTCTCCTCAGCGGTCCCCTGGTCCTCAGTCACCCAAGCCGAGAACAAGGCCCTCCCTGACCCTTCGCTCTCGGCCTTGCCCACAGCCAGGCGGTGGTTCTCCAGAGGCAGCTCGAGGGCGCCAGGCCTGGCCCTTGCCGTTCCGCTCCCAAGAAAGCCGGCCCCACCCCTGGCCCACCTGGCCAGCTCTCCCTGGCGCTCTGTGCCGTCTGCAGGGATGCCCTCGGGCAGAGGAAGCTGCGTCCTCCCCGTGCACCCATCTCCGAGCCTTGCCTGCTCCTGCTGTTTCGCTCTTGGTTCAGTGAGTGGCCTGCGTGCCTGTCCCCCACCCCTGTGTGTGTCCAGCATGCGGTCACACGGCTTTGCGCGTACGGACCGACCTCTTTTTGGGGCTTAAAAATACCCTCGTCTCTTCAAATGTTGGGAGATTCAGGGAAAAGCAAAGTTTAGTCTGTGGCTCCAAAAAGTGTGAAAAATGGCCGGGCCGTCCCAGCGGGATGGCGGCAACACCTGATGGATTAATTAACTTCATAACCACTAGTGGCTGTTGCTCGATCTCATAAGGACCCTGGGCCCCTCACGAAAGATGTAATTTTCTGGTCGGGCCTTGAAGGCTCCCCCGAGTGATGGAGTTTACCCTATGGTGATGGGTGCTCTGGTTCAGCTGTTTAAACAGTGTGAGGAGCCCTGAGAGGTTTATGTCTAGAGGGAAGGCTCCTTTTTTTTTTAAAATTCATTAATTAATTAATTTTTGGCTGCATTGGGTCTTTGTTGCTGAGCGTGGGCTTTTCTTTAGTTGTGGTGAGCGGGCTGCTCTTCTTTGCAGTGGCTTCTCGTTGCGGAGCACCGGCTCTAGGTGCGCAGGTTTCAGTAGTTGTGGCATGTGGGCTCAGTAGTTGTGGCTCGCAGGCTCTAGAGCGCAGGCTCAGTAGTTGTGGTGCACGGGCTTAGCTGCTCTGCGGCACGTGGGATCTTCCCAGGCCAGGGCTTGAACCCGTGTCCCCTGCATTGGCAGGCGGATTCTCAACCACTGCGCCACTATGGAAGCCCGAGGCTCCTTCTTTTGTGGACATTTTGGGGCAGTTGCCATGTGTTCATTTTCTCTTTCATTCATTCATTCCAGAAGCGCTGGTGGAGCCCTCTACTCAGTGTCAGGCCCTGTGCTTATATACCATGTGGTCCCTGCCCTCAAGGGACTCACAGTCTAGCAGAGTGATGGGATGCTTCAAAAGAGTCCAGGGCATGGTGGGGGCCCAGAGGGAAGCAGACACACTCTTTAATAAAGGGATACTTTACCAAGGACGTGTCAGGGCTGGCACAAGGGACAAGACGCTTGTTGGCAGAGGGAAGCAGGCCACTGGTGGGGAGCCTTAGGGAGGGGCGAGTACTGCCCTGACCTCTGACCTCCTCACCCCCCCCAGTATGAACCCAGATTGAGGTGGTCCTTGGAGGCCAACCTCTGGGGCAGAGCGGGATGGAGAAGAGTAGGGTGGGTCTGGAGGGCCTCTCGCACACAGGCCTGGGTCAGGCTCTCCCTGTCTGGGCTAAATGCCTCTTCTAACGTCTTCCAAAAATAATTGCAAAAACGAAGTTTCATAATCTTCTCTGCACCAGGTACTTGCCAAGAACTTCACGAGCCCAACGGCCCTTGTGAAATTTCATGGCAGGCCAGGAGGGAGGCTCTGTTAACACCCACCGAGTTGCCCCCTGCACCCAGCACCCACGTGTGACCCCTCAGGCATACAGAGGGCTGGGATTACAAAGAGGATGGTGCCTTCCCCGGAGCTGACAGTTTCCTCCCCCTCTCTGCTCTTCTTCCCTCTTTTTCTCTTTTTCTCTTTCTCCTTCCTTCCCTCTTCTTTCTGTCTCCCTCCTTTGTTTAAAAAGCAAACATGGATGTTATTATGCACATGCTCATCCCTCATGTGATTTTTCCCATTAAACATGTCATGAATATCTTTACAGTCTAACAGAAAACTGAAGTTCCTTTACAAGCTACTTCAAACATTGTCACATATAGGGCTAATTATAAGATCCACTTGAAAATGTTATTTTTTTACCTACGTTTACCCTAACTTTGGTCTGCCATTATCTTTACTGTGTATTTTATTTTTGTCTTAAAATTTAACTAGTTTCATTTAATGTGAAAGTAATATTGTGCATAATTTTTTTAAAAAAATCAAACACTGGAGAAGGGTGTGAAAAAATGAAAAGTAAATGTCTCCCTGCCCATTTCACCCCCAGTTCCTGGTGGGCCAGTCAGAAACGTAAAGGTGCAGATTGTCAAGACCCAGCCCCACTGCCCCCATAAAGGGTACAAGAAAGCCGTCCATGGAAAAAGACATACAAATAGATGCTCAAACTGCTTCTTAAATTAAAATGAAATTCCATTTTACCCCTCAAACTGGCAAAGATTTGAAAGTTTGGTAAAGTCTAGGACTGTGAACATGTGGGTAAATAGTCACTCTTGCCCACTTTTGGTGCGAGTGTAAATAGGTGTAGCCATTTTAAGAAGGAAATTCGATAATACTTAGCAATTTTTAGAAGTTCATACATTTTTTTTTTTTTTTTTTTGCGGTACGCGGCCCTCTCGCTGCCGTGGCCCCTCCCGCTGCGGAGCACAGGCTCCAGACGCGCAGGCTCAGCGGCCATGGCTCACGGGCCCAGCCATTCTGCGGCATGTGGGATCTTCCCGGACCGGGGCACGAACCCGCGTCCCCTGCATCGGCAGGCGGACTCTCAACCACCGCGCCACCAGGGAAGCCCAGTTCATACATTTTGATACAGAAATTCAAGGATAGGAATGTTTTCTATGAATTCTTAACATAAGCTGACAAAGACGTAAGTAGCGTTATTCAAAATAGTAAACGAAACAAAACAAAAACACCCTAAGTGTTCACCAACAGGGGACCAATTGAAAAAGCATAACAACACCCGTATACTGAGATAGTATGCAAGTATATAAAGAATGAGATGGGTATGAGTCCAGCTCAGGTTCACACAGTTAGCGTAGAGGGATGGAGCTGGGGTTGTAGTCCACACCACCAGACTCTGGAGCCTGAGCTCCCCTTCCCGCTGCCTTCCCATGCAGCCCATTCACACTTTGCATCCCTCTCTTAGATCAGAAGAATTCCGCAACCATGCATGAGGAGTCAAGACAACCCTGCAAAGGACTCATCAATGCAATCCGATTTGACAACTTCGGCCTTAAGGACACTGCTAAGTGCTTCAAAGCGTGTGCACCGTCAGGGAATGAACCCTGCAATCTGGGAAACTTGCAGAGGTAAAGGGCCCTCTGAGATGGAGAAGGAATCTGGGGGCTCTGGCAGGGGTGGAGTAGGGAGGCTGTTAAGAAGGGATGGAGCTATCAGCCCTTTTGGACCCAGAAAATGCTGCTCTCATCTTACCCTTCCACCTTGTTTGACACCCACATCCCCCCTGACCACCAAGACCCTATGATCTAGGGGATGCAGAGGTGAAATTAGCCCCTGTCCCTGTCATTGGGAGTTGTAGAGGGAGAGACATGGCCCCAAATGATGGTGATTCTAGAGTGTGATCATACAGAGGGTAGACAAGGCACCAGGTTAGCTCAAAGGAGGGAAATCTGCTAAGGCTTCACAGATGAGGCCACCCATCAATGGGTTTTGAAGGCTGCATAGGAGATTTCCCATTGGACTCAAGCAGTGTTAGGGGATACAGGGAGAACTACAGTGCTTTGAACTGTGAAAGAGTAAAGTGCTGGGGATGGAGGCAACAATGGGGAGGTTGGGTGGGGGGGTTGGACTGGAAATCTAAGCAGGGACCAAAGTGTGAAGGGTTGTGTAAACTATACCACTGCGGGAGGGGGCAGGGCAATGATATATTTTAAATACAGGAAGAGCATAGTCAACTTTGCATTTTTAGAAAGATGGCTCAGGCTTCAGGGAAGTATATGAGGGTGGTGATGTGACAAGAGACGTGAGCAGGTAGGATGCAACTGTGGTGGTCTGGGTAAGAGTGAGGGCTGAACAACCACCAGCACCACCACCAATTGGCACTGTGTACCTGGATAGGAGGGATGGGTCAGAGACATTGAATGATGTAGAATCAGTGCGATCAAGAGACTGATAAGACCAAGAGACCAAGAGATACTGGATTAAGGGAGAGGAAGGGGTTTGGAATACAGCATCTCCAAGAGTCACCTTCAAAAGATCTTTGCCTTTCTCCCCTCCTCTCCCTTCCAATCAGAGTTACCCATCCTCTTCTGGGATACTCAGGACAGGCTTGTATGCACTCAGTATATATTTGTTGGAGAAAATGAGTGAAAAGTTTATGTTCTCAGACTTGGTGTTAGCACAACAATCTGATTGAGTGCCATCACTTCAGTGGCCTGAAAAGGCTCCCCTGAGTACCTGCAGCTGCTCCGGGAGCTTCGGATCTCCAAGCAGCTGTTCAGGAGGCTCCTCTTTGTGCTGCCTTATGGAGGGCTTAAACACCTTGGGGAAAGTAGGAGCTCTGACATCAGAAGATGTGGACTTGGTTCCCAACTCTATCACTTCACCAAGTTATCTCCTTTACCTTTACAACCCTGTGAGGTAGGTCCTGTTATCAACCCTTTTTTCAGATAAGAAAACTAAGGCTCCCATAGGTTAAATAACTTGCCCACGTTACACAACAGGTAGGTAGCAAAATCAAACATGAACCTAGGTCTGGAGGGCAGTAGGGGAGGTGTACAGTAATACAGACTAGGGTCAGACTGGCAGTGCTCAAAAGTGGAATTGGACTTTGGACAGGTTAACTTTCAGTTTCCTCATCTGTAAAATGGGGCTGAAATAACACCTGACTTGTAGAATACTGCAAAGATTAAATACATAATTCAGACACGTTAGCTGTTATCATTATCTTACCAGCATTGTCATTTCATTACTGTTGCAAAGCCTTTATTCTTGATCTCTCTCCTATACCTTCCTCCTGGGGTGGTTGTTGAGATTAAAGGAGATTATGCATGGAAAAGTTATTAGCAAATAATAGGAACTCAATAAATTTGAGTGTTCTTTATTTTCATGACTCTTTCTGATTATAAAAGTAATTTTATATATTTTTTTAATAAATTTATTTTATTTATTTATTTTTGGCTGCATTGGGTCTTTGTTGCTGCGTGCAGGCTTTCTCTAGTTGCAGTGAGCGGGGGCTACTCTTCGTTGTGGTGTGCGGGCTTCTCATTGCAGTGGCTTCTCTTGTTGCGGAGCACAGGCTCTAGGTGTGTGGGCTTCAGTAGTTGTGGCACGAGGGCTCAGCAGTTGTGGCTCTCCGGCTCTAGAGCGCAGGCTCAGTAGTTGTGGTGCATGGGCTTAGCTGCTCCACGGCATGTGGGATCTTCCCAGACCAGGGCTCCAACCCGTGTCTCCTGCATTGGCAGGCAGCTTCTTAACCACGGTGCCACCAGGGAAGTCCAGTAATTTTATTCTTCATAAAATATTTAGAAAGTAGCTATAAGAAGGAAAGTGGAAAATTCCCCTTCTTACTATCCAGAGATAATCATTATTTTCATTTTGGTATATTTCTTTAGATAGATAGATAGACAGATATGGATGGATATAGATAGCTATAGATATATCACATACCTCATTTATCCATTCTACTATGTTGATGGATAGTAACATTTGGGTGGTCTCCAGTTTCTGGCTTATACAAAGAGTGTTGCCGTAAATATTTTTGTTCGTGTATTTTGGTGAATGTATGTATTTCTGTAAGGTATATTCCTAGGAGTGAAATTGTTGGATCATAGGGCAGGCATGTGATTAGCTTTAATAGAAACTGCCTAACAGTTTTCCAAAGTTCTTGAACCAAATTTCACTCCCACAATCAGTGTGTGATAGTTCTAGTTGCTTCACATCCTTGTCAGCACTTGGTATTGTCTGCTTTTTCATTTTAGCCATTCTGGCAAGTTTGTACTGTATCATATGGTGATTTTAATTATATTTGCCTGATTAAGTTTAACTTAATCTTTCATATATTTATTAGACATTTTGATATCCTCTTTGTGAAATGGCCTTTTAAGTCTTTGGCTTGTTTTATGGGGTTGTTTTAATTTTTCTGAGTGATCTTTAGGGGTTCTTTATACATTCTGGTTACATGTCTTTGCAAATAGATACACATGAATATGTTCTCCTTCATTGTGGATTGCCTCTGCATTCTCTTAGCGTTGTCTTTTGACTACAGACAGATATTCTTAATTTTAATGTAGTGTGATATACCAGATTTTTACGTTATAGTTAATGCTTTGGGGTCTTATTTAGGAAATGTTTGCTACCCCAGGATCATGAAGATACTCTTCGATGTTTTCTTCTCAAAGATTTATTGCTTTATCTTTCACGTTTGTCTCTATGATCCACTAAAAGAAAGTAAAATACTGTGGAAAACTCTTACTTTTCAGAATTTTCAGCTTAGCTAGTGCCTCTCAGACTATATAGAGTCTCACAATTCTGAAAAATGTCTGGAGGAGAAATCAGCTGTACATTTGAGACCCTTCGAGTGCCCAGGTTTATTTCTTCACCCTCTGCACCGCCCCAACACCACCACCAAGACCACCAAATGCCCTGTTTATACTTGACAAAGTGCTCTTGTGCCTGTTGGCAATCCAAACCCAGCCACAGTCAACCACTGATCTGTCTGGGCATTTTATATAAGGAAACCGTACAACATGTTGTCTTTTGCATCTGGCCTTCTTCACTTAGCACGTTTTTGAGGTTCATTCATATTGTGACAGCAGGGCATTTTTTTTTTGCAGTTCGCGGACCTCTCGCTGTTGTGGCCTCTCCCGTTGCGGAGCACAGGCTCCGGACGCGCAGGCCCAGCGGCCATGGCTCACAGGTCCAGCCGCTCCGTGGCATGTGGGATCCTCCTGGACCGGAGCACGAACCCGTGTCCCCTGCATCGGCAGGCGGACTCCCAACCACTGTGCCACCAGGGAAGCCCAGCAGGGCATTTTTTATGACCAACAGTGACCTCTATTCAGATGAAGCTCAAATTCCCAGCCTTTTGTCCATGCTTAGACAAAGGACATGCTTAGAATGAGCACATGTCCCCGGGGGAAGAAAAGCAACAGCAGATTTTCAGTTCATTTCTCTATGATGCTCCCTCTGCAGAATTTTAGCCCCTCTCTGCTTTAGCAGCTCTCTGATGGCGTTAAACAAATTATTTCTGTATTATATCTAGCTTTTCTATTTGTTCTCAGTGAGAGCATTGATCCATCACAAATAACTCCACCCTACTCAGAAGCAGAAGTCCAAAGCCTGAATTTTTTCCAAGAAAATCTATTTTGAGGTATTTTATATATATATATATATATATATATATATATATACACACACACACACACACACACACACACACACACATGACAGCAAAATGCATACATGTTAACGGTACAGATCAACAAAATTTTACATATTTATATACACATCCTTTAATTACCACCCACATTAAGTTATAAAACTTTTCTAGCCTCACAGAGGGGTCCCTCATGCTCCTTCCCCATCAACAGCGCCACATCATGGTAACCATTATTTTAAGTTCTATAACCAAGTATTGATTTTTCCTGTTCTCAAACTTCCTATAAATAGAATCACGTAGTGCATACTCTTTTGTGTCTGTCTTCTTTCCCTCATCTGTATGCCTGAGTTTCATCTTTTTTTGTTGTTTTGTTTTTTTTGTTTGGTTTCTTTAGTCTATCCATAGTTTGCCCTCATTGCTGCCATATAGTATTCTGCAGTATTAATATACCACTATTTACTATCTCTTCTACTGTTGATGAGCATTTCCATTGTTCTGATTTGGGGCTGTCTTAGTTCAGGCTGCTGTAACAAAGTACCATAGCCTGGGTGGTTTAAAAACAAATTTATTTCTCACAGTTCTTTAGACTGGAAGTCTAAAATTGGGGTTGGGTTCTGGTGAGAACCCTCTTCTGGGCTGCAGAGTGCAGACATCTTGTACCTTCACATGGCAGAAAGAAGGATGAGAGAGCTCTCCAGGGTCTCTTTTATAAGGGTACTATCCCGTTTATGAGGGTTCTACTCTAGTGAATTACCTCCCGAAGTCCCCACTTCCTAATACTGTCACGTTGGGGGTTAGGATTGCAACATATGAATTCGATGGGGCAGGGACACAAACATTCAGTCCATAACAGGGGCTATTATGAATAAAGCTGCCATGAACATTTTTGTACATGATGAATTTTGGTAAGCACTGACATGGTGACTGTATCCATTTACACTCCCACCAGCAATGTGTGAGAGTTTGAGTTATCCCACATCCTTGTGATACTTGAGTCTTTTTTTTTTTTTGCGGTATGCGGCCCTCTCGCTGCCGTGGCCCCTCCCGCCGCGGAGCACAGGCTCCGGACGCGCAGGCTCAGCGGCCACGGCTCACGGGCCCAGCTGCTCCGCGGCATGTGGGATCTTCCCGGACCAGGGCATGAACCCGCGTCCCCTGCATCGGCAGGCGGACTCTGAACCACTGCGCCACCAGGGAAGCCCAATAATTTGTTACTTTTTTATCATTGAGTAATATTCCATTGTAGGGACATACTTCATGTTTATTCATTCACCAATTGATGAACATTTGGATTGTTTCCAATTTGGGGTTATTACAAATAATGCTGCCATGAACATTTGAATTCAAGTCTTTGTGGACATACGTTTTCATTTCTTTGGGGTAAATACCTAGGAATGGAATTGCTGGTATATATAGGAAGTCCATGTTTAGCTTTATAAAAAACTGCCAAACTGATTCTTCAAGTGGCTATATCCTTTGCTTTCCCATCAGCAGTATAAAAGGGCTATAGTGTCAATACATTTTTGCAGTATTGTCAGTATTTTTGGTTATAGCCATTCCACTGAATGTGGGTAGTATTTCACTTTAATTTGCATTTGACAAATGACTAATGATGTTGAGCACCTTTTCATGTGCTTATTATCCACTGGTGTATTTTCTTTGCTGAAATGATTATTCAGATCCTCCCCTCTTTTTTTTTTTTTTTTTTTTTTTTCCCAGTACGTGGGCCTCTCACTGTTGTGGCCTCTCCCGTTGCGGAGCACAGGCTCCGGACACGCAGGCTCAGCGGCCATGGCTCACAGGCCCAGCCGCTCCGTGGCATATGGGATCTTCCCGGACCGGGGCACGAACCCGTGTCCCCTGCATCGGCTGGTGGACTCTCAACCACTGCGCCATCAGGGAAGCCCCTCTTCCCCTCTTTTTAAAAATTGGGTTGTCTTCTTATTATTGAGCTTTAAGAATTCTGTACGTAATCTGGATACAAGTCCTTTATCAGACGTATGATTTGCAAATATGTATTTTCTCCCAGTACATGTTTTGTCTTTTCATTTTCCTCCTAATGTCTTTTGAAGATCAAAAGCATTTAATTTTGATAAAATCCAACTTAAATTTAAAACATATCAAAGAAATGTTCATTTAGCCCACGATTACAAAAGTTTTCCTCTAAGTTTTCTTCTCTATGTGTATGGTTTTAGCTCTTATAATTAGGTTCATTTTGCATTTGGAGTTCATTTTCTGTGCACAGTGTGAGGTAAATGTCTAACTTTATATTATTACTCTCATTTTGCATTTGGATATCTAGTGGTTTCGGCACTATTTATTAAAAAGACTATGCTTTGTTCATTGCATTGCATTTGGGAGGGCATTTCATTGAACAGCCAAATAGAAGTTCCTGGAATGTCTTCTTCCCATTGAGATAGTAAACCAGAAACAAACGACGTTGCTGGGGGGAAATGTAGAGATTAATGCTGCCGTGAAAGGCTTTAATGAAGCAGGAGTGATGGTGATACCTATTAACTCCATTTAACTCACCAGAAGTCAGGTGGATCTTGGAGAATGACTATGGACCGTCATTAACTTAATCAGGTGGTGAGTCTAATTGCAGCTACTGTCCCAGATGAGTATGTTTACACAAAGAAATCAACACAGCCCCTCACAATTGGTATACAGCTATAACGTGGCTAATGTCTTTTTCTCCATACAATTTTTCAAGGACTGCCAGAAGTAGTTTGCTTTTACTTGGCAGAGCCAAGAGTATACAGCCACAGTGTTCCCTCGGGGTTACGTCACGTCTCATTGCTGTCATAAGATAGTTCACAGAGAACTCATTTATCTTGACATTCTACAGAGTCCACTGTATTGACAACATTATGCTGATTAGATCTGATGAGCAGAAAGTGGCAAGTTGTGAAGATGCCTTAGGAAGACATATGTGAACTAGAGGGTAAGGGACAAACTTCACAAGAATTCAGGGTCCCATCACCTCAGTGGATCTCCTGGACATTCAGAGGACTAGAGAATATCAATATATGCCCTCCAAGGTAAAAGACAAGTTGTTGAACCTCACACCACTTACAATGAAAAAATGTATCATGCAAACATGAACCAAAACATATCTGAATAGCTAAATCAATATCAGACAAAGAAGATGATCCTTAAATTGGTGTCAACTTTATAATTAAAAATGCAATTGTAGGGGCTTCCCTGGTGGTGCGGTGGTTGAGATTCTGCCTGACGATGCAGGGGACACGGGTTCGTGCCCCGGTCCGGGAGGATCCCACGTGCCACAGAGCGGCTGGGCCCGTGAGCCATGGCCACTGAGCCTGCGCATCCAGAGCCTGTGCTTCGCAACGGGAGAGGCCACAACAGTGAGAGGCCCGCATACAGAAAAAAAAAAAAAAAAATGCAACTGTACATCCATGGTTTAAACTTTTTGAATATATGTTACTTTTCACAACTAAAACAATTTTTTTAAGTGCTCTGAGAACCAGATCAGGAAATCTTCTCTCAAGAAGATAAATTCATGGGCTGTTTTGTAAGGCCAAGGAATTTTTTAAGTGCATGAGGTGAACTATATGTATTGTGAAATACAATTCTCTATTTTATTTGGTAACAATAAAAATCACAATACTTCTTCATTTAGATTTTTAAAAGATAAATAAAAAACTAGTATCAGTTGGTATAGCTCAATCAATGGATTTGGACAATCTCAACCCACTGTTTCTGGATGAATGTTCTAATTGCCTGAACCATCCAATCTTGTTTACACATATTTGCATGGTTTACTCTTTATATTTTACAATATTTTTTTCCTGTGGTTTCCTTGGAGTTTTATTCCTTGGTAACTGTGTTCCAAAAAATGATGTCAAAATAAAAGCCTCCCTTTTGCTTCCCTGGTAAGCCCTCCATAGCTACTCCTTTCCAGTAGCCTCGATCTGGCTCTATCTGCTCTTGTTCCCCTTCTATACCATTGCTACCTCAGCCTTCACCTGTTTAAAATTGCTTTAAAAAGGTGGGCAGCAAGTCTTAGGACCCCAGGCTTGGGAAAAGGGACTCTGGCCAAAGAGAAGTTTCAGCACCACGGAGAGCGCCAGGATAGGGACGTGGATGGGAAGGGGGACTTTGCTCACCCTAACTTTCTAGCCCATGGCAAGGGGGCTGCGGTAAAACAAATGGCAATTAAATTTGTGTTTATTTTATGTGTAAATTATGTGTTTCCAAGACCAGCTCAGTTCCCATAAATCAGTTCCCATACAGCTAAGTCTTCAACGGCTGAATTCCCAGTATTCATCTAGCACTCAATAAATGTGAGTTAGCCCTCACACCACACAGTGATCATCCCACAGTTTGGAATACTCAGAAGAATTTTTCTAAAGAAGATTTACAGAGACCAATAAGCACATGAAAAGGTGCTTAACATCATTAGTCACTAGAGAAATGCAAATTAAAACTGCAGTGAGATACCACTTCACACCCACTAGGATGGCTATAATTGCAAATGAAACAAAACAAAGTGAAAAACATCAAGTGTTGGCAAGAATCTGGAGAAACTGAAACCCTCATTCATTGGTGGTGGGAATATAAAATGGTGCAGCTGCTATGGAAAACAGTTTAACACTTCCTCAAGAAGTTAAACAGAATTAACACAGCAATTCTACTCCTAGGTATCCACCCAAAAGAATTAAAAACAAGTCTTCTAACAAAAGCTTTTACGTAAATACAAGCAGCTCTATTCACAATAGCCAAAAAGTGGAAACAATCCAAATGCCCATCAATGGTTAAATGTATAGACAAAATACGGTATATGCATACAAAGGAATTTTATTCATCCATAGAAAGGAATGAAATACGTATACATGCTACAACATAGATTAACCTTGAAAACATGCTAAGTGAAAGAAGCGAGACACAAAAGACGAGATATCATATAATTCCATTTATATGAAATGTCCAGTATAAGAAAATTCATAGATTAGTGGTTGCCAGAGGCTGGAGGAAGAGTAACTGCTTAATGGGTTCAGGGTTTCCTTTTGAGGTGATGGACATGTTCTGGAACTAGATAGCAAAGATGGTTTCACACATTGTGAATGTATTTAATGCCACTGAATTGCACACTTTAAAATGATTAAAATATATTTTGTAGTTTATAAAATACATTTTGTATTTTATTTTATTTTGTATTTTATGTATACATGTATACATAAAATACAAAGTACATTGTAATGTATTTTGTTACAAAAAAAGAGAAATACATAAAATACTCAGAGGGGCCACTGGCTCCGGAATCCCTCAGAACCAGCATGAATCACTCCCGTGCCACCCCTCTCCTCCTGCAGCATCCCAGGGTCTTCCCTTTGATATTCTGGGCCACCTCTCCTACACCAGGAGCCTGATGATTGCTGCGCATGGTATCTCTCCTCCCGTCATCCAGGTGAGTGGACCAGGTGAGCGGGTAACTCAGCCTGCAAGACCCTATCTTCCCTTGTAGATACTGGCTGAACTATGAGATCCATCTGGTGGAGAAGAGTCTGACAGAGACAGTGAATATGGATTTTTTGAAGGCTCTTGTCAAGAACATCAACACCAACATCTCAGAAGACCTGCACTTCTCTCTGACCCCCTCTCAGGTGAAGGCTTCCCCCCATCCCCACTGGCTGGTCCTGGTCCTACTTTCCTCAGGCATATTTTTCTGAGAGTCATGGTCTGTGCTTGGTGCCCATCAACAGTTATCCTTCCCATGTCCCATTTAGTAGTTCTCTGCCACCTGGCTAATGGGTGCTGTGAGTTAATTGGTTGAGTGGATCCTGGTAATATATTACCCAGGGTGCTAGGATGAGACCTTCAGAAGATCACCGAATCGAGAGTCAGGATTCTAGCCCTGGACTTCCCACCACCTGATTAGGTGTCCTCCAGGAAATCCCCTCCCCTCTCTGGGCCCCTGAGTCCTCATCTGTAAAATGAGCTCGAAGGCTCCTCCAAAGTCTGAGGTTCCCTTGAACTCTTCCACCAGGGGACACATTAGAAACCAGGTAAAGGCACTTGTAGAGGTGCTGCAAAGGGTTAACGGGCAGACTCTGGGTTTACATAGGTCTGGATTCAAATCCCAGTTCCGCCCCTTACCAGCTATTGTGATATTGGGCAAATTACCTAACTTTTCTGAGCCTTGGTTTCCCCATCTGTAAAATGGGGATGGTATTGCCCACTTTCAAGGTTGTCAGAGGGAGCAAATGAAATAACTCACCGGGAATGCTTGGTGCAGCAAGGGCACAGCCTCACTTAAGGCATAAAGCTGAGGGTGGAAGTTTGGGCAGCAGGGAAGTGGTCTATCGTGGAGGGATTTTAGGTCTGCCTGGAGAAGGGGAGATGGAAGATGGACGGGACCTTTCTCAACCCTTTATCACGTCACCCCAGCAGCTGAGCCCTCTGCGTGGGGTAGGCACCGGCCTGTGAAATCAACCACATGTCCTTTTGACAAGGTTCTGGATTGGGAAGCAGAAAGTTGAGGCTCTCGGCTACAACACTTAGCGCCCCCTGTTCCAATGCCCATGGGATGCTTTTGAGGCAGGACCAGGTGGGACCAGGTTACAGTCCCAGGGGGAGCAATGAGGTCAGAGAATGAACAAAACACGCTTCGCAACTATCAGTAAAATTTAGTTTAATATTTTGACCATTCTTAGCTTTTACAAAATGTGTTGTTGTTGGGTGAGGGTGGGTATCACATTCAGTGTGAATTCTTGTGTCCTCCCTCTCGGCCCTTGCTGTCTCCCTTCCTGATGGCCTTACGCTTTCCATTTATCTCTGAGTTGGAAAATAGACACTGTCCCCATAGCCGTATGTCAGCACAACGGGGGTCAGGACCCTGGCCAAAAGCACCACAACTGACCCTCTCTAACACTTGCAAACTGACCTGTCCAGGTGTCGCCCCTTCACAGCCCACTTTCAACCTGATGGGTGGCCGCGCGGGCATCTTACTGGCTCCATTCTCCATATTGGGAAAACCGAGGCTCCACAAGGGCTGTGATTTGGCCAGGAGCTCACAGCCTGGACAGAGCAGGGCTAGGACCGTGCCCCCAGGTGTCCTGCCTCTCAGAGCTGTCCTCGGTCCTCAGTGCTGCCCCACCACCCAGCATGCCTGTTTCTCCTTCCACCTGGGGGAGGTGTGGGCAGGACCTGTGTTGGGGGCTGGGCTCCTCAGGGAAAGACAGAGCGGCTGGGTCTGTGGTTGCAGATTCCGAAGCAGGTGACAGAGGACGAGCACCGGCACACTGACAGAGTCCGGCTGCCCAGGAGCCTTTTTGGATCCTTGCAGGGCAGCAGGCCAATGGTTCGGTTGGCCATAACCATCCTGGATATTGGTTCAGGGAATGTCTTCAAGGTGAGGAGAGGCTCAGGGTGGCTGAGGTTCCATGCTTGGTTAAGCATGCTTGCCCTCTCTGGAGTCTTTGCTGAGGGGCCCGATGGGGATGGAGGAGGTGAGGAGCCTCTGGAGGGTGCCTAAAGCAGCCGAGGCCATCCCAGACCCCCGTCTCTAGGGTCTGTGGACTGCGGGCTCACGCCGGTTATTCACGCTCCGCTGTTTGGACTGCCCACACCTGTGCCCTTGGACTCCTGTGTGTGTATCCCGAGTGTGTTCATGACCCCTGTGTGGCCTCGTGCACGCACAAACATGTATCTCCTTCCTTATTCCTGGTGCGCACGTAATCACGTGTGCTGGTGTGACCATGTTCACATGAGCAAGTGTACCCAGGCCCTTGCAAATTTGTACCAGGCGTGTCCCCAGAGGTGTGTCTCCACTCCCATGGGGACATGTGTATCCCTGAGTGCTGATGTGGGCAGGTGCGCCCCACCTGTAGGCACCACTGCCCTCCGTTTCCCGGCTGATCTTCCTTCTAAGCCTGCACTCCAGTTAAGAGGGCGGAGGAGGCCTGGAGACCAGCAATGGAGAGCCATCAGGTACACGGCTTTGCAGCCGTTTGGCCTGGAGGGTAGGGCCCGCCCTGGCCCAGCTGGAGCAGACTACAGAGAGCAGCAGAAAGAAGGTCGCCCATGACTCCCTGCCCCCTGTTCCCCCGGCCCCAGACTTTGCCCTCCAGGCAAGGGCCACAAGCCCTAGAGGCTCCCAGGAGCCCTGAGAAGGGCTGGGTTGGGGCAGCCGCTCGTGCAGCCTGGCCTCACCCGTGTCCCTCCACAGGGCCCTCGGCTCAGCCTAGAGGATGGCAGCAGCGTGTTGAACAATCGCGTGGTGGGCTTGAGTTTGGGTCATATAAACGTCACCGGCCTGGCTGAGCCTTTGGAGATCACCTTCTCCCACCAGCACCAGCCTCCTGTAAGTCCCCCACCCTGGCCTGGCAGCTCCTGAGGGGCAGACATGTGGGTGGGCACCCCTGGGCATAGGGGCAGACACACACGGACTCTGCACACCCCACGCTCCCACATCCACCTGGGTTTACATAGGTCTGGATTCAAATCCAGACACACAATTGTGCCCAGGGACACACGCCCACCCTGTGCACGCATGTCTCCACATGCCTCCCCGACACCCTCCGCTCCTGTGCTCACAGAGATGCCCAGGGGACCTGGCAAACACACGTGCACGCGCACGGCTGCCCACACACACGCTCCCCTAAAGGCACGTGCCTGCAGACATGCGCCCCTGCCAGCCACAGCCCCGCACCTCTTCACACCCCCGACGCGCTGACCCAGGATACATCAAACGCTTCGCGTTCGTGTGTGACCACAGGCTGAGACTTGCTTCTACCTAATGCGTGCCTGTGCTGAGACCCAGAGCACACTGTCTTCTCCCCCTCCCCGTCCTACCCTCCTCTCCCCTCTCCCAACTTCCCCTGCCTCGCCCCGACTCCCAACCTCTGGTTTCAGAACATGACCCTCAGCTGTGTATTCTGGGACGTGACTAAAGGTAGGGCCTGGAGGATCTTCCCTGGGTAAGATGGGCAGAGGGTAAGGGCTCCTTAGGGGACAGGACTCCAACCGCAGGGCCCCTCCCCTCTTTCTTTCCTCTCTTTCCCTGCCTTCCCCTCCCCTCTGCTTCCCTATATTCCCGGCCCCTCCCCTAGGCTCCCTCTCCTCCCCAGGGTCGTCAGGAGACTGGGCTTCCAAGGGCTGCTCCACAGACGTCGGAGTCAATAGGACCATCTGCCGCTGTGACCACCTGACCTTCTTCGCCTTGCTGCTGGTAATGGCGCGCCACCCCGCCCCCCGCCATCCTAGCAATTCTGGAAGTGCCAAGGCTCCCGGCCCAGGGAGGAGGCTGCCTGGCCTGGTCTCCAACTGATAGGATTCTTATTTGGGGGATCGTCCACAGAGGCCGATCTTGGACCAAGTCACCGTAAAGACCCTCACACGCATTTCCCAGGCTGGCTGCGGAACCTCCATGATCTTCCTGGCCTTCACCATTGTCCTCTACGCTTTCCTGAGGTGGGTCACCCCATCCCCACCCCACATCTCCCTCCTGCCCTCAAGGGCGGCAGCAGGGCAGGGTAGAAACCAGCAGGGTAGTGTTAGTCATGCAGCACTATACTGATATTTTCTCCAAACCTCCGTTTCCTCACCTATAAAATGGGATTGGAGGTTGAAATGAGTCTGGCTATTTCAGTTACAAGTGGCAGAAGCTCAACTCAGATTGGCTTAAACATAATAGGTAATGTGTGGTTCACAGAACTGAAAAGCCCAAGGTGAGCTCACTTCAGGTGATGTTGGATCCAGGGGCTCAAAAGATGTCCCCAGGACTTGGTGTCCCTCTGATTCTCAAAACTTTGCTTTCTCCTTTGTCAGTCATGTCAGGCAACTTCTCCATACTCAGGGGCCTTGGGGAGCCCCAGGCTTGCATCATAGCTTCTTAGCTGCCTGGACAGCTAATATTCTAAACTAAGGCCCAGAATTGAAGTTTCTAAAAAAACTTTATTGGACTTCTCTGATGGCACAGTGGTTAGGAATCCGCCTGCCAACGCAGGGGACACGGGTTCGAGCCCTGGTCCGGGAGGATCCCACATGCCGCGGAGCAACTAAGCCCGTGCGCCACAACTACTGAGCCTGCACTCTAGAGCCCAAGAGCCACAACTACTGAGCCCTCATGCCACAACTACTGTAGCCCGCGCACCTAGAGCCCATGCTCCGTAACAAGAGAAGCCACCTCAATGAGAAGCCTGCACACCACAACGAAGAGTAGCCCCTGCTCGCTGCAACTAGAGAAAGCCCACGCGCAGCAACAAAGACCCAATGCAGCCAAAAGTAAAAATACATAAATAAATAAATTTAAAAAATTTTATTTTGAAATAATTATAGGCTAACAGGAGCTTGCAAAAATAGTACCTAGAGTCCCATGGTTCCTTCATCCAGCTTTCCTCAGTGATGACATTTTCTATAACTGTAGTACAATATAAAACCAGGAGATTGACATTGGTACAGCACTGCTAACAAGACTACAGAGCTCATTCAGTTTTCACCATTTTCCACATGCACTCAATTGTGTGTGTGTGCGCATGTCCACACACGCACACAGGACTGGCTATATCATTTGTAGGGCCCAGTCCAAAATGAAAATATGTAGCCCGTTGCTCAAAAATTATTAAGAATTTCAAGATGGTGACAGCAGAGCATTAAAACGAGCATAGGGCCCTTCTGAGTGCAGGGACCTGCAGAGGTCATACACCAAGGAAGCTGACCCTGTGCATGTCCTGTGTGTGTGTGTGTATATATGTCTATGCAGTTTTATCCCATGTATACCAGAGTTGAGTTATACTGGTCTAACTTAGACCATGTGCCCATGACTGAACACGCCACTGTGGTGAAAGGATGAATTACACTGATTGGTCAGGCCACCCTAGTGCCTGCTCTTGGGTTTGAGAGTGCATGGCTGAGAGTGGGGAAGGGTGCTCCCAAGGGAAACCTGGGGCTGTTTCTGGAAGAAGGAGGAGCAGAAACATCAGAGGCTACTGCAGCCTGTGCCCAGACCCCGGCCATGGCGGAGGGAGCCACAGGAACTGCCAGCCTCAAGAAGCCTGTGGGAGCAGCCCCACGGCTGGCCTCCCGACCCACGACGGGCCTGGAGCAGCCCTTGGTCTCCTGACTCCCGGTCTGGGGCCCTCCCACTGCCTTCCTGCACATGCTGGCACTGTCTGGCCCTGGGCTGAGGCCCCCACCAGCCCCGCCCACTCCATCTCGGACCGAACCGTGAGTGTAAGTGGTGCCGGCCCTGCCCGCATCCCCCGAGCCCTGGCCGAATACAAGCTGAGCATGACTTGCCAGCTGGCTGCACTGCTGGACCCTGTGAGACGGGCTCGGAGCACCAGGAGGAGCCGTCAACCTCTCCCAGGGGCGGGGCCTGGCATCTCAGGTGAGGTGGACATTATCCCTCACGCCCGCTCCAGGCAGCCCTGAGCTCCCACCCCTCCAGTGAGAGTCCTTCGGGAGCTGATTTGCTAGGAATTCGCAGTGGGAACTCCACAGAGGGGGAAGTGAGCCCTGGGAAGAAGCCCTGGACTGGGAGTCTGGAGCCCCTGCCCTGTGCTGTGACTCTGAGTCCCTGTTCCTCTCTGAGCCTCCCCCTCCCTACTAAGTTCTAGGCTTCATACATCCATGCCCTGTCTGCCCACTCACTCAACCAATGCAGGGCTTCCTCCTGCTTATTGTGTTAGGCCCCAGGTCAAAGCCTGGGGAGAGACGGAAATAAGGGGTGGGTGGAGAGTTACGCTGCGCCCACTCCTGGGAAACTTCCAAATAAGCCTGGGATAAGTGACGTTCAGAGACAGCCTTCCCAGAAAGAAACACCCAAGGGGGATTTTGAAGGTGAAGCAGGGAACGGCATTGAGAGCAGAGGGAAGAGTGTGGGCAAGTCCGGGAGGCGTAGAGAAGCAGAACGCATTTAGGGAATTGCCAATTAGGTAGTTTGGCTCAAGCGTGGAGTCAAGGGATGAAGCCAACAGGATCCAGAATCCACAGGGCCCTACGGGTCGTGAGAGGGCTCGTGGACTTGAACTGGAATGTTCTCACACGCTGGTTGCTGGCAGGGATGGAACAGAGGTGATCGGACGGAGAGGCCTGGGTGCCCCCTTGCAGCCTCTCACTGGCCCTTCTCGCCCCAGGTTTTCCCGGCAGAAGTTGAACTCCGAAGACGTCCCCAAGATCCACGTGGCCTTGAGCGTCAGCTTATTTCTCCTGAATCTGGCCTTCTTCATCAATGTGGGGTACGGCCTGAAGGGGTCCGATGCTGCCTGTTGGGCCCGGGGGGCCGTCTTCCACTACTTCCTGCTCTGTGCCTTCACCTGGATGGGCCTGGAAGCCTTCCACCTCTACCTGCTCGTCATCAAGGTCTTTAACACCTACTTCGGGCACTACTTCCTGAAGCTGAGCCTCGTGGGCTGGGGTAGGTGCCGCTTGGCCGGGCAGAGGGGATGGCTGACTCTGGAAGACGCAGCAAGGGGACCAGCCTGGGGCGAGGGAGGGGCAGCTCCCTCTCTGATTGGCTCAGAGCTCGAGGGATGGACAGCTGGAGGGGGATTTGGAGGAGGACGTGCCAAGGGAGCCCCAGCAATGCCATACCTCCTCCTCCCCTTGCCCCCAGGCCTGCCTGCCCTAATAGTCATCGGCACTGGGAGCGCCAACAGCTATGGCCCCTACGCCATCCGTGACAAGAAGAACACCACCACGCTGGAGCTGTGAGTGCTGGCTGTGGAAGCTGTGGTGGCCTCAGGGTCCTGGGGGCCAGAAGGAGGTGGAGGTGGGGAGAGGAGGGAATCCTGGGAAGAGAGACGAGTAAGTCAAAGCAAAGGATCCTCAGATCCAGCTAGCGCACGGCCTGCAGGGGTAAACTGAGGCCCAGAGAGAGCAAGTACAATGAGAGAGGGGGTGAGAAGGAGAGAGAACCGGACCAGGAGGCAGGATGCCTTGCTCTAGCCTGGGTCACCACAGCCTATATAGCACCTTTGGGCAAATTTTAAAAGGTACCCCCCCCATCCCTCTGACCTGCCATGCCAGGTGCTCAGCCTGGTGAGTGGAGGGTGAGTTGGATCTCAGCCCCCACCTGCCCCCCAGCCAGGTGCCCTTGTGCAGGGCACAACCTGCCCAATATTTGCAGCAGCCCTGATTCCACCCAGACTCTGTCTCTGAGTAGCTGTGTGACCTTGGGCAAGCCTGTCCCCTTCCAGAGCCTCGGTCTCCTCATCTGTACAATGGGGGACTGATCCACAGGCTCTTTTGGGCTTTCACTCCTGCAGTGCAGGGAACAGGGGAGCTGAGCTGAGCCTCTCCCAGGGTACCTGCCTGAGGCCCATGGTTCTGTGCTAAGAAGAGCTGGTGGGGCCTTGGTCCTGTCCCCAGGGCCTCAAATGCAGGGTCCCAGGGGCCAGGCAGGGAACATAAGTACACGCAGCGGCCTGGGTGGGCGCAGCGACAGACTGGCAATCACGTGCCAGTCTAATGGGCAGCTGACTACTGTCCCTCCGGAGGGCATCCACAGAGCTGCCAGCTGTATGGTTTTACAAGAGAAGCAGAAATCTGGATGTTTCAGGAATTCCCTGGCGGTCCAGTGGTTAGGACTTGGTGCTTTCACTGCCAGGGCCTGGGTTCAATCCCTGTTCAGGGAATTAAGATTCCACACGCTGTGTGGCGTGGCCAAAAAAAAAAAAAATTTGGATGTTTATGCCAAACATTTCACTTTTAAAAGGTGGTCATTAATTCAATTTTTTTTTTCTCACAACATAATGTGGGGTGAACGAAACATGTCTTTGGGACAGAACTGGCCTTTTACACTCACTGGTCTAAAGAGACAGCAGCCTGGAGCCTCGTGACAGCCCCTCCCCCGGGAGAGTGGGGAATGGATGGGTGGAGATGGGAGAAGGCATCTTTTTGGTCAGAGAAGATCTGGCAGGGAGACAGCCCAGGGCTTGCTCTCAGGAGACTTCCTCTGGTCCTAACGGCCATCCGCCTCCTCCAGGTGCTGGTTCTGTGAGAAAACTGCCACCTCTGCGCTCTACGCCACTGTCCACGGCTATTTCCTCATCACCTTCCTCTTCAGCGCCGTGGTCCTGGGCCTGGTGGCCTTGAAGATCTTCACTCTGTCGAGTGCCACAGCGGGCAAGGAGAAGCGGCAGCACTGGAAGGGGGTCCTCACCCTGCTGGGCCTCTCGAGCCTGGTGGGCGTGAGCTGGGGGCTGGCCATCCTCACACCCCTAGGCCTGTCCACCACCTACGTCTTTGCACTGTTCACATCTCTGCAAGGTGAGGCTCCTGGGCCAGGGAGGTGACGAGCTGCCTCGCCTGCACCAGGGGGTGTTGGGGGGCTTTGGGGGGAGGGGGTAGATGGCAAGAAACAGGATTCTACTCAGGCTCGCTCAAGTCCAGGGCACTGATTTTAAATATCCAAGGCTCTCCCAAGGACCCCAGGGCAGGAAGGCTGGCTGACCTCACGGGAGCTGGTAGCAGGGTCAGGAAAAGCCACCCAAACCAAAGCAGATACTTTCCCATCTTTTTCTCTGGAGTCACACGTAGTCTCTCACCTTCTCTCTGTGGAAGCTTCTTCATTCTTCTCTCCACTGGCCCATTCCTACCCATGGCCCCCAACTGGCTGCCCAATATGGCCCCCTCATCCCTATGTGACCTTCCAAGTCTAGTGACCATGGTCTGCTTCAGTCTCTTTCATGTTCTTAGGAGAGTCAAGGATCTGACTGGGCCATCTTGGGTCAGGTGTCCATGTCTGGTCCAATCATCTGTGACCAGGAGGGCAGGATCATGTAATGTGAAGGCGATGTGACACGAACAGAATTTCTAAGGGGCTGTGAAGGCAGGAAGCAAATGGTTAGTGGAGGAAATGCTTGCTACGTCTGCTCCCTGCTCCCGCGGGGTTCTTTCTCTGATACCCAGCAAAGGGGCAGGCACCCAGGGTGCATGTGGGACACGGTTTCCCCACCCGCACCTGTCCTCTTTGTTCCTCATACCTCTGTTTCATACACGCAACTTAAAGAAGCATCACAGCCTGACTGTGAAGAGAGGAATGACAAGGAGTTACTAGGAACCGAGGGGTCCTAGATCCAGCAGGTGCAAGCCCACAACAACAGGGCTGGCTCCCAGTGCCTCACAAGACTACATGGCACCATGGTTGGCAGCACTTGGGGACAAGCAGACCGGGGTTCAAATCCCACCTCCACTCACCACCCCAGCAAGTCACTCAGCTCCTCTGATCCAGTCACCTGTACAGCTGGGATAATTCCAGTACTTTTCTTGCCAGATTTCATGATGAATAACTGAGATAATGTGTGTGTGTAATACAGGAGGCCTTCAATATGTGGGAACTATGTTAACAACAACAGAAGTCGTTATTATTAGGCCACCGGAGACTGTCCCCAGATGAAGAATTATGAGTCCACCTCTGAAAATTCCCAGGGGTTACGGCTTGGAGAGGGATGCACCTTGAAACTGTGGATTATGTCATTATCCTTTCTGAGGTTACCCATCATAGTTAAGTCTGAACACTTCACCGCACTGAGTTATTTCAACTGAGTGTAACTCAGTATTTCTCTCTTCTTCCCAAACAGAGCCCTCAGCCCACTTTAACTGCCCTTGAACTCTTCTCAATATTTTTTATTGTTGTGTAGGGTTTTAGTTCTACATTTCTTTTAAAGAAACACAAAGATTTTTACTTTTCTATCAATTTCTGTACTTACTACAATTTTCATACCTCACATCTTCCCTTTTCTTCTTGCTGAAGCACATCCTGCAATAATCCTCTATAAGAGGGGCAGTGGTAGTTGTCTTGCATGTCTGAAAATTCCTTCATTTCGGTCTTTCTTTTATGAGATAGCTGTGTGTATAGATTTTATTTCGAGGACTCTGGATTTCATTCTCAAGTTATCTATTTGGTTCTTTTTCAGGAGTAGGTTTCATTTTTTGTCTGATTTTTCTATACATTCTTGAACTTTTACAGTGGAGCGATTCCTCCTCTGAGTGGCCGCCAGCCCAGGCCCCACCCCAGGCTCACTGAGGCCCTCTCCTCCCTGACAGGTGTCTTCATCTTCTGCTGGTTTGTTGTTCTCTACTTCCCAAGACAGAGCACCGTGACCTCGTCTTCCGGCACTGCCCGGGCTGACCAGACCCTCACCGTGTCTCATGAATAGCGGGCTGCCGTGTGGCCAGGCTGGGGCTGGCCTGCACTCTGGACTCAGCTCTGATTTGCTGAGTGACCTTGGTGGGAGGGAAGAGGTGCTCCCTGCTTCCTTCTGGGCCTCAGCGCCCTTCTCTGTACAATAGGACTGGGGAGCAAGGGGATGGGAACCAGGTTGGACCATGTGGCCTCAAAGGTCTTATCCAGATACACCTATGGGTCTGAGAGTTCACAGATCCAGGATGGCAGGAGTCTCAAATCCCTGTAATCCTAAGACCCTGCCGGCACGCCCACCCCCTGCCTTCCGAGCAAAGCGGCCTTCTGGTCTCAGGAAGGGCCTGAGCCCAAATAAGGAAGTCTGTCATTGGCCTCTTGAAGGAGCCCCCAGCCGCTCCCCTCCCTTCCTTCCCCTTGTCACTGCCCTCCCACAACTCTACCCTCTGGCCGGGCACCTGGGGGGCCCACAGGGCCACCATCCCCTCAGGCACTGGGGCAGTTGTGGACTGGAGGTTTGTTGCCTGGTGGGGGGGGGGGAGTGGGGTTTGGTCCTCGCACCCAGGCTGCCCCTGGTCTCAGCCACTCACCAGGGCCCATCCTCATGGAAGACCCCCTACCGTTCAGGGGGCTGCCAGCCCTCCAAGTGTTGGGGACACCGAATATCAAAGAATGCCACTTACTCAGTAGGTGGGATACGTCAAGCAAGCCCCCGTTCCCCACTCTGGCCTGCCCCTGTCTCGGGTCGAGGGGGTGGGAGGGGACGGGAGGGCGGGGCGGGGCGCTGCACCTCTGAGGCCTGAGGAGCCAGGGCCGGGGGCAGGGGGTGTGGGCTGAGCAGAGACAGGGTGGGCATTTCTTCTGAAGTCTGAGCTCCTATAGAGCAGGCGGGCACTTTGACAGCTTTGCTCGCTCACCGGTTCAGCCCAGCCCCAGCCTGGCACGTTTGGCAGGCCCTGAATAAATATTAGTTGGCCCTCGATGGAGGTGTGAGTTTGGCACCAGCCTGACAGGGCCCTGAGCCAGGGGAGTGCCTCAGGCCAGACCCAGCTGGGTTTGTCACTTCCAGTGGCTGGGCTTGATTTCGAAACCACTGGTTTCCTCAGTAGGAAGCAAAAAAGAGGCAGTGACAGTAGAGACAGAGGTAGGGATACAGAGATAGAGAGATGGAGAGAGAGAGAGAGAGAGAGAGAGAGAGAGAGAGAGAGAGAGAAAGAATTAACAGATGAACTGCCACAAAGAAAGAAAACAAAAGGAGAGAGACGGACAGATGCAGAGACACTGGCCCCCTGGCCTGGCCCAACCAGGAGGGCTGGGCACTGGTATCCGTCCCTGTCACCTTACAGCCACTGCACACTTCAGCCCTAACTTACTACTGGGACAGCTCACCCTCCCTCCCCAAACCCCACCCTTCCCAGTGTGCTTTGCAGACGGTCAAGCACCTTCTACAGGTGAGAAGCCTGCCTCTTCCCCCCAGATGCCCTGGACTGGATTCCCCTTCTCCCTCCTCCCACCCAGCAAACAGATGAAAGAAAGGAGGCCCGGGACCCTTGGTTTATGCAAGTCACTGTGCTCCTGGAAGGGAAATCTTGCGACAGTTGAGCCACATTATCAGTTTTTGTGGGCAGACTTGGTGGGTTTCGGGCTTATCTTCACAAACAGCCGTTTCTCACACTGAAGGTCTCAGCAACCTTACCCCAAAGTCTCAGGGTTACTAACCTGTCCTCAGAAAGAACACTGATCCAGTGTCTGACAGGCCTGGGTTCAAATCCTAGCTCTGCTGCTTAGGGCCTGTGTGACCCTGGGCCTGTCACCGCACCTCTCTGAACCTCAGTTTCACCCTGTGTAAGATGGGGCTCATTGAGTCCTTGCCTTGTCCTGAGAGCATTAAGTGAGGTGACAAAAGTAAAGTGCCCAGCACTAAGTCAGCAGGAGTTAGTTTGCTCCCTGAGAACCCCCCTTGGCTTAAAGAAAACCTGGGTGTAAAGCAGATTGTGAGCTTCTGCAACCTGTTTGTAAACTGGGAGGGTGTGAAGTTTAAAGCTCCCTTCCGGATTCCTCGTACAGCTCTGCCAAGTGGACCAGCCCTGGGTGGGGAGGATGAAATGGAGGCCGAGAGAGGCCCAGGGACCCACCCAAGACCACCCTGCAAGCTGGGCCAACAGTAGAGCTGGGGTCTCCATGGGTTTAAGAATTATCACCTCATTCCTGACCCCCGAGTCTCAAGGGAAATCCTGGGTGGTGGCTTTTTCTTTCTTCTTCCTTGCTTCCTCATTAAGACGTACTCAGTGGGATGTGCGACCAACAGAACAACAAGCGCCGGATGGGCTGCGTTTCCAGGTGCAGATGCGGAGGGCAGACGGGGAGCGTAGCTAATAGTACAGATGTCCTTTTCTCTGCCTGGCTCTCCACCCCAGGGCCAGGCAGGGGCAGAGGGGCTGGGGTCCCTCATTGCCTGAAGTCACTGCAAAAGTGGCTCCAAGTGCCAAGTGGAGCGCGTGCTCAGGCCAGGGAGGGCTGTGGCAAAAATACATCCCAAGGTCCAGCGTGGATAGACAGGGTTCCCCTGCCACTGAAGCATCACAAGAGCAACCTGGGAGGTGGATAGCACCATGGTTACGAGCATGGACTCTGAGGTCAGCCTGCCTGGTCCAGATTCTTTGCCTTGGACCAATTCCCCACTTACTGCATCTGTAAAGCAGGGATGGCAGTAGCTGCCCAACAGGGCTGATGATTAAATGAGATACTGGCTAAGACGGCTGCCCACCTGGCTCAGCGTGAATGTGACTAAGCCAGAGCTTGGCCTTGGCTGACACTTTATCAGGCTCTGGGTTGCAGTGGTCATCTGTGTGCTGCAGGAAGAGTGTCCCCTCACCGTGGTTCCCTGCCTGGTTCTCTCTGTTCTGCCTCAATTTCTTCATTCCTAGTATTTTTTCCATTACAATCTAACAAATAGACAGGAAATAAGAAGACCTATTTGCTCTGTGCTTTCAGAGAGGTAACAATAACAAAAGATAAGAGTTCTTCACAATTTGATCTATGAATAAAATGTGATTCCAGTAAAGATTCTAAATGATATTTTTAGACTTTCTAAAACTTATTCTAAAATTTATATTAAGGCATATAGTCCTCAAATAGCTAAGTCATCCTTAATGAAAGAGGACATAGAAAGAAGAACTGACCTGCAGATATAAAGATTTTACAAGGCCATAGTGATAAATTCACCATGGGGTCTGTGCAGGGATAGGCATGAAGACCAGTGGAACAGAACAGAGGGCTCAGTGGCAGACTCGTGTGCACCTGGGGGATTTAATACACGACAAGAGTGACATCACAAAGAACTGACGAATGGTCTGATGGTGGTATTGGAAAATTAGCTCATTGTATGGGGAAAAATAAAACAAAATCCTTACTTAACCCCTCCTACAGAGATGGGTTCCAGGCAGAGTAAAGGTCTAAATGGGATGGCAAAATTATAAAGTTAACATAGGAAAATATTTTTGTGACTTAAGTGCAAGGAAGGATTTCTCAAACAAAAATTCATAAGCACAAAACATCAAACCCAAACCTGATAAATTTAATTACATCAAAATTAAGGTTTTCTGTTTAATGAAGGTCACCATGGGAGATGTTAGAAGACATGTGACAGAATGGGGGGAGGTATTTGCAGCATCTGGAACCAGGGATTAACATCTGGAAGTCCTGCAATCCAAACAAGATACTTCCCCAATAAAGAAAAATGGTCTGAGGTTTTAAAAGACAATTTCAGAGGAGGAAACGCCTAAAACTAACACATTAGCACATGAAGACACATTTAAAATCATTAGTAATCAGAGAGAGGCATGTTAAATTACAGCGAGATCTCATTGTACCTCTATGAAACTGGCAAACATAAGGAAGGGAGAGAATATCAGCTGCTGGTGGGGTCAAGGGTACCAGGCTCCCCCGTGCATTGTGGGAGGTGGGGAGAGTGTAGGTTTCGCTGCCTGGAGAAAAGTGAGGTGCCGCTGCTGAGCCAACCATCCCGCTCCTGGTTATTTACCCCAGAGAAACATTTACTGGTCTAGAAAGGACTCCACCGATGACATGTGTTGCATTACCTGTGGATAATGGAAGTTGATGGCAAAGCAGGGTGTCCACTGCTGGGAGAGTAGAGAGGTAATTATTGTGTGTCCATGGACACACAGCAACTGGGGTGGATCTTAAACACACAGTTCTTAGTGAAAATGTAAGAAATAGAGATATTAATACAATATCATTAACACAAATTAAGAACACAAGGAGTATGCCAAAGAATGCTCATTTGGGGGGGGAGCGCATCAGAATGATGTCTATGTGGGCAGGGAATGGGAGTGGGTAAAGGGGAATAAATCACTTTACAAAGGAAATTAGGTGTTGCATGGGAAAAAAGGGGCAATGAGGCCTGTGCTCCATTCCACCAGCCTAACATATCACATTTGCCTTTTCCTCCTCCCTTCCTGGCCTCATCCCAGGTGAATTCCCCACAGAGGTAATCCCAGGGTGAAATCCAGGACTGATGTCCACATGTCTTCTCTGGGGATTTCCCTTGGTCTAATTTATCCTTCACACTTTATTTTTCATGACTACGTAATGTTCCAGCCAGAAGAAAAAATTATTCTTTATTATTGAGAATGAGGTGATTCCTACATTTTCATCAATAACAGCAACTATATAACCTTGTCAGGACACCTGCAGTATTTCTCTGGACCCCGCTGCCCACTACAAGGCAGCATTACAAGTTTTGTGGGCCCTTTCCTTTAAAAACAGAACAGAAAAAATTATATTTTGTGACTGCATTGGTACAAAGACAATTATAATCCTGGGTGGATTCATAATTATATATTCATTATCAGTCTATTCATTTTTTCTTCGGAATTTAAAATAAATTAAAATTAAGCATTTTCATGGGCCACTAACCTAATGGATAAGTTTTCTCTGTCCCATGAGTTATATACTAAACCAGCAGTCCAGCCTGGACTAGAACCAAGACTCAGGGAGCCTGGTTCTGTCCACTATGACAGGCAGCCATGCCAGGACCCACACTGGTTTCCATATGTTTTGAAGAAGGCCATATTGACCATGCATGGAGCAGAAGCCGTGGTGTCCTGGTAAATGTTTAACAACTACCTGATGAGAGAAAAAGCCCTAGTCTGTAGCATTTGCCAATTTCTGTGGTGTAAGTAATCTCATGGCCAATTTTAAGCTATCAATATGACATCACTGAAGGAAAAAGTTTCAGAGTAGCTCACACTTACATAATATTTTCGTTGTAAAGATACAATAGGCATAAATGACCTCAAGAGCTTAGATAATAGTGAAATGCAGTAAAATAATTAGGAAGTGATGAGTTTTGAGTATTTATTACCTTTGTTTTTAATATAATCTATTTACTTATACGTTTTTATAATTTAAATTTTAATAATGGCTGTGTTTGTCAATGGGCTCACAAACATTCCTGAAGTTTAAAATAATCAGCTCTTGCAAGCTGGCACAAGCTGGCTCCAGCCCACCACTGGCTGAGGGACATGCCACAGTGGGTCTTCTGGACCCAGACCTGAGTAGTGTCAAAAGACTACATTTCCCAGAAGCCTCCTCTCCCAGGACCGGCCGTCAGCCTTGAAAGATGTTACCACGGAGACGAGCTAACAGAGTGTACAGGCTGTCCTCAGGGGTGAGATGGGAGCAGGGGTCTGGGGTGGCTGGACACTGCCTGGCAGCCTGGCAGGGGGAGGGCGTGGGTGCGGGTGGTAAGGGCGCTTCTTCTATCTGGGGGGCTTTCAGCCGCAAACTTTCTGGGGAAGTTTTCAGCGTGCGTGGGGGGAGGGGCGGGGCGGAGGAGGAGGTTCCGGCTGGGGAGGGGATCCAGGGAAGGGCTTGTGGATGGGGAAAACCTCTGGGCAGAGTTGGGGAAACTGTAAAGCAGGACTGCCTTCCCCAAACTACGCTGTAGCTGATGAGGCAGCCTGGTTTAAGGAATAAATATTGCAGGTTCTGGCCCAGCTCCACCTCTGATGATGGTGTTCTGTGACCTTGGGCTCAGGGCCCATCTTAGTGGCTGTCCCCCTCTGCACACTGACACCTTGGCCTTCTCCCCTTATGTGTCTTTCCTTACCCTGCCTCCAATAAACATCCCTTCTAGAACTTTCCCATCTCTTTAGGCCCTTAAGTGCATGGGTTTCAGAGCCAGAAATATACAGGTTCAAACCCCAGGTCTGCTACTTGCTCTGTGACCTTAGGCAGAGCACTTAACCTCTCTAGGCCTCGATTTTCTCCTCTGCAAAGTGGGTATTATAATTATATCTGCCTCATAGGGTCTGTAATGGAAAAACTCAGTTCAGTCTCCCACCTTCTGTGTTTCTCCTTTACTACTCACACAGAACCCTTCACTTTTGACACTTCTGGTCACCAAATGTGTAGGTTTTTCCCCCACCAAGCAATTCCCCATGACACTAGCTGGGTGTCCTACAACTGAGCTCAATTCTGATACTGCCTACTTGGAGATAGCGTCAGATCCCCCAGGTTAAGGGCTTAGTCCCACAAGCCTCTTCCCACCCCATTTCAGATGCCAATGGCAAGTAGTCGGTCCCCAGGTTACCCACAACTTCTGTCCGGCTTGGCTACCATTTGGGGGTTCCCATGACTCCCTCCTTGGGTTCTGTTAGTTTGCTAGAGAGGCACACAGAGCTCAGGGGAACAATTACATTTACCAGTTTATTAAAGGACATGGTAGAGGATACAAATGGACAGGTAAATGAAGTGATACGCAGGGAGAGGTCTGGGAAGGTCCTGAGAGCGGGAGCTTCTGTCCCTGTGGAGTTGGGATGTGTCATCCTCCCAGGACGTCACCTTCCCAACCTGGAAACTCTCTGAACCCCCTACTATTGGGATTCTATGGAGGCTTCCTCATGTAGGCTTGGTCAATTATTAATTCCATTTCCACTCTTCTCTCCTCTCTGAAGGATGGGGGAGGGGCTGAAAATTCCAAGCTTCTAATCACGGCTTGGTCTTTCTGGTGACATATCCCCATCCAGGAGCCATCCAGGGGCTCACCCAGAGTTGCCGCAATAGGAAAAAAGATGCGTCTGGTGTTCTTATCACTTCGGAAATTACAAGGGGACTGGATCTTTGGTCCACCATAGTGAGGCTGGGCTCTGAAAAGGGCTTCCCTAGGGCACACAAGCACATATGGTATTTCAGTGTGTCCCACCACACAGAGGTCCCCCACCCTGAGAGCTGACACAGGGCTTGGCCAGGAGAGTGAGGCTGTGTCACTCCCACCTGCCCCTTGTCCAGGTGCCTTAATGGCAGCCCCATTTTTGCCCTCTCTGTGTTCCAAGTTGGTGATGTTACCTCTTTTTTTTTTTCTCTTCCTTACTATTATGAATAATTTTCTTTAAATTTAAACTTACTGGACTTCATAAATATATTTAATAGGAAACTTCATAATACTACAGTTATCCATACAGCATTAACATCACCTGCCAGAAAGAGAAGGTCACTGGCAGAATAAATATACAGAAAACAAAGCAAGGTTAGTAAGCCTGAGCTACCCGCTCCTGCGCTGACAATAGCTCTCAGTCTGTGACCTGCGCTGTCGGATTTAAAGGGCAATTTGCAAATGTCAGAAATGTGTTACAGGTGTGCTAGCACCACGTGGAGACTTTCTCCTTGATGGAAAGGAAGTTTAGGAGGGACTCGCCTCCTCCCTTCGTGATCTAAACCACCTAAAACCTCCGCCCAGGGACACAGGTGATGTTGGTGGCTCCTTCCTGGTCTGAAGTCGGCCACTCAGAGTGCATTTATTCCTCCTACAGAGACCTCATCTCTAGACAGTCGGAGACACAGCAGATGGAGGTCCTGAAGGAGAAAGTGGAGGAGGAAGAGGAGGCCGAGCGGGCCGAGCAGGCCGAGAGGGCCGAGAGGGCCAAGAAAATGATGAGGCCGATGGAGGTGCGGAAGGAGGACACCACCAGGACGCAGGAGATGCTCAGAGACCTGGAGAGGAAGCTGTCGGAGATTGAGGTGTCCATCCCGGAGAAGCCCTCGTGAGTGCCGGGGGTGGGGAAGGTGGGGGCTTTGGCCCAGCAGCCCCAGTGAGAGTCAGACCAGGGCCAGGCAGCAGGAGAGCCGGGCAGAATGGTGGTACCTGGGCTGGGAGGCAGGACCAGGACCTAGAAGGAGGTGGTTAGGAGTGAGGGCTGTGCTCTCAGGCTGCCTGGTCCAAGTCCCCACTCTGCCCCTCCCTAGCTGTGTGATCCTGGGCAAGTCACTCAAACTCTCTGTGCCTCATTTCCCTCATCTGTTTAAAAGGGCAGCTGATAAGAATGATACTTCCCTCCTAGGTAGTGGTGAGGATTTAATGAGGACGGGATAGAGCAAAGGCAGCTAAGGTGGATGGAGGGCTCCCTGTGTGCCAGGCCCAGCCTCACGCACACTGATGCCACCCCTCTTACGGACACAGGACTTTTACCAAGGATGCTATTGACACCTCCAAGCTGCCCCTTTCCTACCAAAGCAACACGCCCAAGGAGGAACACCTGCTGCAGGTGGCAGACAACTTCTCCCGCCAGTACAGCCATTTGTGCCCGGACCGCGTGCCCCTCTTCTTGTACCCAGTGAACGAGTGCAACGTGCCTGTAAGACTGGGCAGGGCCAGGGGCTGGAGAGCAGAGGGTGGAGGGAGGTGGGCCAGGCACAGACCTCTCGTGGGTCAAAGCTTATATTTCAGGGGCAGCATAAACTCAAATGTCCACAGGCCCCAGCAGGCCCGCTGTGAGTCAGCCCTGGGGGCCTGTGGTGGCTTGGAGCCGGCACACCCCGCCTAAGGGGCAGCCAGACACGCAGTGCGGTCTCCGGCCCCCGAGGCCAGCCCTATGCAGGGAAAAGCTGAGAAATAAGACAAAATGGGCCAGGACCCAAGCGCTGGCCTCCTTCCTTCCCGCCCTGTGACCCAGGGCACATCCCTGAGTCTCTCTGGGCCTCAGTTTCCCCACCTGTAGATGGCATGGCAGGGGACGAATCCAAGCGTTGCAAAGCAGCAGCCCATAGGCTGACAGGGACTCACAGACTGTTTTATCTGGCCCACCTGGTGATTTTTCACCCTGGTATTAGCTGCTAGCATTTGAAACTCAGCCATTCCCGTCCAGATCCCTAGTCCCCTCTTCTCTGGATCTGGTAACCCCAGGCCTGCATCTGCCCTGCTGCCGTCAGTGGGGTCTGCACCGGGGCTGCCCCCTAGGTGGGGCCTTCCTCAAATTCACAGGGCGACCCCAGAGGCCTGGCCCCCAGCCCCAGGGTGGTCAAGACAGACCCAGCTCTGCTACTGACTGTGAACCTGAGCAAGTCAGCTCACCTCGCAGAGCCTCGGCTTCCTCATCGGTCAGCGGGACCTGCCTCACAGGGCTGTTGGGGGATCGGGGAGGTGGTGCAGGTCTGGCGGCACCGAGTGGGGCGGTGGTGATCACATCACTGCACCCCGGACAGCATGGGGTTATTCTAGATCTGGGGAGAAGGGCCTTGAGGGATCCCTTCCTCCAACTCCCAAGGCACCGAGGAGGAGCCTGAGGGCAGAGAGCCGTCGCCTCCCTACCCCGAGGCCCCCGGCCTCCTGGGAGCACCATGGTCTCCTCCCGGGTGGAGCGCTGCCCCCAGGACCTGTGGTCTCTCCCTTTGCAGAAGTTCGTGAGCACGACCATCCGGCCCACACTGATGCCTTACCCTGAGCTCTACAACTGGGACACCTGCGCCCAGTTTGTCTCAGACTTCCTGTCCGCGGTGCCCTTGCCCGACCCCCTCAAGCCGGTAAGCACCACCTGGGGCTGCCATGAGGCCTGAGATGGGAAGCCAGGCGGGTCGGGAGAAGGAGGCTTGGCCAGCCTCAGGACACAGCCCATGAGTCTGTCTGGGCAGAGAGAGCCGCTTGCCTGAGGTCACACAGCCAGCCTGGTCCCCGGGCTCCCACCTCTTGGGCTGCTTTGCCTCTTTCTGCCTTCAGAGTCTTCCTTTCAGGACTTCGGGAGGTGGGGAAGGTGAGAGAGGGGAGGGCCTGCTGCCCATGGTCCAAGGTCACATCTCTGGGCTTCTGACCAGCTCAATCTCATTAAGAATGGAGGGAGGGAGATGAGGATACGTACACAGTGGAGAGCTGAGAAACAGAGAGAAGAGAAGGATGGAGGTAAAAGGTGAGGGTAACTCTGGAATAAAACCATAAAATGACCAATCAGAGAGCAACAGACCAGAAGCTTCTACATCCCAGACGGTCTTTCCCATCAGGAAGTCCATGGCCCCTTGCAATTCTAGGCAAACCTGGATTGCACTTTATGGACACGGGATCTGTGGTTTTCACCCCATTCTTAGCAGGCTCCCTAACCCGACAAAGGGGAGGAGCCCTGGTGGGGCCCAGCCGGCCCCCTGGCCCCGGCGCCCAGCCCTTGCTGAGCAGGGAGGGCAGGTGGGGGCAACCGGGTGGCTATGCTGACCAGCTGGCTGTGCCCAGCCCTCCTACCTGTACTCCTCGACCACGGTGCTCAAGTACCAGGAGGGCAACTGCTTTGACTTCAGCACGCTGCTCTGCTCCATGCTCCTCGGCGCCAGCTACGATGCCTACTGCGTCTACGGCTATGGTTCGCAGGACCTGTGCCACATGGACCTGACTCGGGAGGTGTGCCCACTCACCGTGAAGCCCAAGGAGGTACGGCCGGGCTTATGCTGCCCTCAGCATCGCGCGAGACACGCCACCCTTAAAGCCACCTGTCCCTGCTGCTTCCGCCCCTGCCCCAGCTCCATCACCAGGCAGCCCTTCAGGAGTTCATATTTCAAACCACTGATGGTTTCTCCATCTTTGGCATCTTAATACTCACAGCCCATTTCTCCAAACTGGCTGCTCCTCTCCCCTTGTTGTAACTCAGTTTCGGCTACTGTGTTCCCCGCATTTGTGAATGCCGTATGGCTGATACCTTAAGCCACATTCTTCCAAATTTATCCTATGCATTTGATAAAAATCCATCCAGCCATTTTCATATAAGGAAAATGCAGACAAACAGACAGACGTTTACTTCTTTTTATTTCCCCCTCCCAGGTAAAAAGGACCTCTTAACAGTACAGAATTCACCAGCCCTCCAGCAGCTGGTGGTTGTGTTTTTATATCAGTTGACTGAGAGCACCGTAATGACCCGAGGCTGCTGTGAACACAACACTCTCAAGTGAATTTAACTGTGGGAATCATAAAAGCATCTCTTTGCATTTGGAAAATAGCCATACTACTGGCAGGAAATGCTTTTCATGAACTGGATTGATTCCAGGACTCTGTGATCGGGGTCAAGCCCCAGCGGGTGTCTGCAGCTCAGGGCAGAGGATCCAGGGGCCTGGAGCATCCGGCGTGATGCACATGCACCTGTGTTACACCTGTGTGAGCACCTGGGGCCCCCGGGGCTGCAGTCTGGCGGAGAAGGAGGGGGAGGTACCAGGTGAGAGCCCTGCCTGCTCTCTCAGGGCCACCTCCCCAAGAAGGATGGAATAAAAAAGCTCCATCACTGCTTTTGGCTCCAAAGGCCTGAGAACTCACATACGGGCCTCTTAGCCCAAATTTTAATTATGAAAATGATATCAATAGCTAATGGATGCTGAGAGCGTTCCAGTCTATAAACAACTCACATGTCCATTGACTTGGTTGCTCCTCTCAATAGCGCTGCGTGGTAGGAATTATCACTTCTCTTTTACAGATGAGTGTGTCGAGATGAAACAATTTTTGTGACCAAAGTCACGTAGCTGGTAAATGGGGACCTGGGAGCTAAGGCCCAGTCTGTCTGACTCTAAACCATGGAGATTCACTATTTATTCCTCATAATAGGCCCCCTTATGCAGCCTCTGTGGTGTCCTTTCCTGGACATTTTTCTTGCCACCTAGCACACATTTGTATACACGTGCGCACTCATGCGTGCACACACACACACACACACACACACACACACACAAACGCACACACACGAAGGCTTTGTTCTCTTTCCTAGCCCAGTAAACTCTCACTTCAAGTCAACATATGAAATCCTGCAGTGACAAAATCTGGAAAATCTGACTCCGGGCAATTTGTCCCACTTTCTAGATCAGATCCAGATCGAGCTAGTCTAGGCCGTGGGAAATGAAGAGGGGAAATCGCATTTCCTGAGCTCCTGCCCGGATGGGCAGCTCAGACGGACATTTTCCTGTCTTTACTTGTCAGAATAACTCTGGGGAAAATGTTCTCATTATTCTCAGTGACTTTTACAGAAGAGCCTGTGGGTAGGGAAGTGGGAGGACTGGCCCATGGTCACAGGTCTGGAGCTGAGGCTCTTTCTACGTTCAGGGTCAGAAAGCCAGCAGGCTCCGGGAGCAGCTGTGCAGGCGGGCCACTAAGGGCTGCTGACCCTTTTTCTCTTGTTGGATGACAGATGGTCAAGGAGGAGGAAAAGGCACCACCTAAGAAGTACGCCGTCAAACCGCCCAGGGACCTGACAAGCAGGTTTGAGCGGGAGCAGGAGATAAAAAGGCAGGAGGGAGTCAAGGCCGAGGAGGAGAAGCGGCTGAAGCAGGGGGAGCACCTCGCGGTGGGTCCGCCATCCTCAGCCCTCAACCCTTGAACTCAGCTCCAGAGGGGGGGTTGCTGGGAACGGGGAAACAGACACGGATCACGAAGGGATGTGTTTATGGGCCCCCAGGTCCAAATCCCCTCCTCCAACCTTCCACCACCCCCCACCTCTGCCCGGCCTTGTGGGAATCCCCAGTGTAGTCAGCCAGCTTCTGGTGACAGAGTTCTAACATCAGACAGCTCTGCCGCCTGAAGCAACTCATTTTATGCTGTGCAGTTCTGGTGTCCTTGTTCAGACTCTCACTGAAGATTTACCTACATACACTCTACATCCATTCTCCCATCCTTCCTTCCATCCATCCATCCTCCAATCTCTCCTTCTATCCACCCACACTCTCATCATCCCTCTCACCTATTTTTCCTCCCTCCCTTCTTTCCTTTCCTTCCATATAGTATTTACTGAGGGTCTACTCTAGTCCGGGCCCTGGGGATGCAATAATGAACGTGGCACAGTGACCCTTTGCCCAGAGGGATGCAGACAATGAAGCCACATGGTGTCCCTCTATCTTTCTTTGGATGAAATCTCACCCAGAATCACAACATGGAAAGACAGTAAATCCCAGATACCCTAGAGCTCTAAAAGGTCAAGTTTGTAAACCACAGGTCAAGTCAGATCCTCCAATTTATTGATAAGAAGATGGGTTCAGAGGTGGGGTGATGTCCTTAAGGCCACAAAGCCAGCCAACAGCGCAGTGTGGATCAGCATTCAGTTCTCTCGCCAGTTCCCCAGCCCCAGGGGGCCCCTGATGGCCCCCTTCCCATCCATCTGGCTCATGGTCACCCACCTTTTCCATGCAGGAGCAGGAGAGTGCAAAGACCGACCCCCTGCATGGCCTGCGGGTACACTCCTGGGTCCTGGTGTTGTCGGGGAAACGCGAGGTGCCCGAGAGCTTTTTCATTGACCCGTTCACTGCACGCAGCTACAGCACCCAAGACGACCACTTCCTGGGAATAGAGAGCCTCTGGAACCACAAGAACTACTGGGTCAACATGCAGGACTGTTGGAACTGCTGCAAGGTGCTGGGCGGGGCCTGGGCGGGTATGGCTGGCACAGTGGGTGAAGGCAGGTGTGACCTGTGGGGAGATCTGGCCACCAGGCCAGGAGGGCTTTGGACTTTCCCTGTAGCTGAGTGCCCAGGGCCCACTCCTTTGCCCATACATAATCGTTTCAATATGATTATTGTCGCTCTTTTGGTTTGTATATTCTTATAAAATGTGGATTGTTAGTTCATCTGATTTTTTTAAAATGTTGTATTGAAGTGCAATACAATGCAGGAAAGTGCACTCATCCTACACGTCCAGCTCAATGAATTTCCATACATACATACGTATAAAAAACTCAGTGCCATTTACAGAAGTTGAAAATACGTGCACACAGTTGGAGGGAGGTTGTAACTGGATACCAGGGCACTTTCTGGGGTCTGGACAATGTTCTGTTTCTTGATCCGGGGGCAGGGGACCTGGGTGCACCCAATTTATGGAAATTCATTGAGCTGTATGCAAATAAAAAGAGAGACAGGCTCCAGGCACCAAGTCCTGTGCTCTTTTGTTATTTCCAAGGTCCTCCATTTACAACCAGGCCAGTTTCCCAAAGGTAGGTCCTGGGCCCCTCGCCCCCTATACCGAAGTGAACATCTCCAAGGGACTGCTGTCGCCCCCGTGTGGGAGGCGGGCAGATTTGATACACATTCAGATGCACCTGCCTTCAGCAAAGGAGACACAGCCAGCCCCCAGCCTCCCTGAACCCCTGAGTCCAGGGTGGCTCCGTCCTCAACGACCTCACAGGGTTGTGGAAAATAACATTCGGTAGGTGCTTAGAATAATCCCATGCTGTTCAGTAAAGGTTAGCTAGCGTTACTGTCATTTTAGAGAAAGAACGTCTTCCTCACCACACAGATGGGGCAGAGCCCAGACCACCTCCGCCAGAGCCCAAGCTCATAGCCGCCATGGTGATCAGAGCCCTCTGAGGGATAACAGCCCTTCGCAGGCCGCTGCAGTCCTCCTTTGGCCCTCTTCTGGGTGGAAGTTCCTTCAGCCTCCCCCCAGCACACCCTGTACCAGTGCCAGGTGGAGGAAATTTATATCAGGGATAATAGAAGTAATGAGATGAAGATGGAAGGGTGGCCTGGTGGGAAAGTGAGGCCAGAGGGGCAGTACTGCATCACCAAGTGAGGGCACGAAGAAAGAGACCGTGACACTGGCTGTCACTTTTCTGCCCCATGAGCACAGGAGTGGTTGCTTTGTTCCTTCAAAGAACCTTGATATTTTTTCTTCCTAATTTATTTTTTGGCCACGCCACGTGGCATGTGGGATCTTAGTTCCCTGACCACGCATTGAAACCGCGCCCCCATCATTGGAAGCGCGGAGTCTTAATCACTGGACCGCCAGGGAAGTCCCCTTCAAAGAACCCTGAAATGGCCTTGGAGTGAGGCACCACTCAGAGACTGGGATGTCGTAGTTGTCCCTTCGTTTATGCTTTTCCTATAGAGATAGAACTTTAAGATAAAGCAGCAAAACATCTAACTACCGCTTACTACTTACAAAAGTGACAGAATGGGGAATTCCCTGGCTGTCCAGTGGTTGGGACTCCGAGCTTTCATTACTGAGGACCCGGGTTCAATCCCTGGTCGGGGAACTAAGGTCCCACAAGCCCCACGGTGCAGCCAAAAAAAAAAAAGTGACAGAATGGAGGACATGATTTTAAGAAATTCAAACGTCTGTGTAATTTGATTCCTCTCCACGAAGCCTGGACTATTGGCTCTTAAATCTACAAGCAGTTCTTTCCCTCACTACCCTCCCCCATCGTGTACCCCTCCCACCTCCCAGCAGAGCCCTCCAGGACTCAGGACAGTGAGGACTATAGCATTAGGACTGGTGTCAGCGGAGCTTCATGTTGAAACCATTGTGGGCAGCTTCCATCTTGGAGTTGGGAGCGGGGGCACACCACCCCGGGGAGGTAGACGGGGACATGGTGCTCCCCACCTGCTGGGAGTTATTTGGCAGGTGAGCCCAGGCTCAGGTGGGCTGGACTGAAAATAGGTGAAGGACCCACACCAGGGGAGAGAAATTCGCACTTCCCTCTTCTGCGTGCATGTCTAGTTCCCTTCCTGCAGGCACGGGGTGAGAAAGAGGAACCTGCCATTTCCCTGCCTGTACAATCTCTCTGGCTTGCGTTTGCTCTAAACACTGCCCGGGTGCCGCTCTCCCCCGACAATGTAGACTGACCTCCACATCCAGGCCATCCCAGGCCAGAGAGTTTCCAAGTCTCTCACAGAGACCAACACAGGAAGGGAGTCCCAGCCCCCCTGGGGCCTCGGTCTCCCTGCGGGGATGAGGAGGGCAGGTGTGGACGCTCAGAGGCGGCCTGGAGCCACATTCTGCCCCCCTGAGACCCAGCCTGGTGCCTTCTCCCCCTGGGCGTGGCTGTTCCCTGCCCCCCATGGAGCAGGAGGGGGCGTGGCGACTGTGGAGGGCTCTCAGCGATCCCCTCCTCCACCAGGACCTGGTCTTTGACCTGGGAGACCCTGTGAGGTGGGAGTACCTGCTCTTGGAGACTGACAAGCCTCTCCTGTCCCTGACTGAGGAGGAGGACGACGGGATGAACGATGACGATGATGTGGAAAATCTGGTGAGCCTCTGAGGGCTGGAGGCCGGGGAGTGGAGGGGACTCGACAACCTGTCTTGCTTCGGGCCAGCCTGACACATGTCCCCGCCACGTGTATGGGTATGGCGTGGGGGGCAGTCCACATAGACCAATTATAGATTCCTCAAAGCAGAAGGGCCTGGGCCATGCCCTCGTTTTACAGGTGGGCAGACTGAGGCCCAGACAGGTCCAGTGACCTGCCCAGGACCCCCCAGTGGTGCAGGGGAGGGCTGGGACTTGCATTCAGGGGTTGCCCTGCGCCTAGCGAACATGCCCCTTGGAGGAGGGCGATAAGACCCTCTCCACAAGCCAGGGGAGCCCCAGGGCCAGCCATTCCTCACATCCAGGCCTTTCCTTTGTGGTCACCATGATCCTCCACACACACTTCCAGGCCTGTCTTGTCCATCCAGTCAGCCCTTCTGACGGGCATTGGCCTTGTCATCTCTGATCTCCTAGTCAGGGGCCGTCAGGCAGGTCTGCATGAGGCCCTGTGCGTGGAAGTCAGGAGTCCAGAGGCCTTCACTATTGGCTCTGACATCTTGGGCAAACTTCCTAAATATTGGAAGCTTCAGTTTCAGCGTCTGCATGTGAAATGGGGGAGTGGGGTTGGTTACATTCATGGTAGTAATAAGTGATGTATTCATTTGCTAGAATTGCCAAAACAAAGCACCACAGACTGGGTGGCTTAAGCAATAGGAATTTATTTTCTCACAGCCCTGGAGACTGGAAGTCAAGGTGTCGGCAGGGTTGGTTTCTCCCTGGCTTGTAGAGGGTGCCTTCTCCCTGGGTCCTCAGCCTCTTCCCTCTGTGCGTGTCTGTGTTTTAATCTCCTCTTCTTATAAGGCCACCAGTCGTATTGGATTAGGGCCCAACCTAATGACCTTAGTTTAACTTAATTACCTCTTTAAAGATCCTATCTCCAGGGACTTCCCTGGTGGTGCAGTGGTTAAGAATCCACCTGCCAATGCAGGGGACACGGGTTTGAGACCTGGTCCGGGAAGATCCCACATGCCGCGGAGCAACTAAGCCCGTGTGCCACAACTGCTGAAGCCCACGCACCTAGAGCCTGTGCTCCACAACAAGAGAGGCCACTGCAATGAGAAGCCTGTGCACCACAGTGAAGAGTAGCCCCTGCTCGCCGCAACAGCCCGCACGCAGCAATGCTGCCAAAAATAAATGTTTATTAAAAAAAATAGAAAAAAAAAGATCCTATCTCCAAATATAGTCACATTCTGGGGTGCTGGGTGTTAGGACATGTGAATTTTGAGGGGACACAATTCAGCCCATAGGTAACACGCATATGCCCCTTTCTCAGTGCCAGTAGGTGCTTAACTTAAATTAACTTGTCTAAGTCTTCACAACTACCTGGCGAGGTGGGTACTAGTATTATCATGTCCCATTTTACTGATAGGAAGACTTACACACAGAGGGGTGAAGTAACGTACCCAACGTTACACAGGCAGTAAGTGACAGAACTAGGATTTGAACCTGGGATTTGACAGTCTGGCTCCCAAGTCTGGGTTCTCAAAGGTGGTTCTGTTCTACCTCCTGGGACTGGTTGAGGACAAAGTGAGACCACTGGTGTGATGTGCTTGGCATAGCTGTGTAGACCCACCTGCACATGGTGTTGAGTGTTGCCAGCGTCCTCATGTCTGGAGACCAGAGAGCCTCCTCCCCTGTGCAGTAAATCCTGGGGCACTGGCGCCCCCTGCTGGCCTCAAAATGTGAACAGATTAGCTGAGCAGGCATCAGAGGTCTGAGCAATTTGGTGGGGAGAAAAGTTTTAAATTGAGAAAATCTTATCCAGGTTTCTGTGGTTACCTAATCTGAGGACCATTTGTCTAGACCAGGCCTAATTTGCCAGATGGGGAAACTAGGCTCAAAAAGAAAAAAAAAAATAAGGGCATCCAAGCAGTGTCCCAAACCCTTATGTACATTTATCAGTCAATCCTCCCAAGGGGTTCAGTTTACAGTTAGAAAACTGAGGCTTAGGGGTCCTGGGCAAGTCCCTTAACTGCTTTGAGTCTCAGTTTGTTTGTTTGTTTGTTTAATTTAATTAATTTATTTATTTATGGCTGTGTTGGGTCTTCGTTTCTGTGCGAGGGCTTTCTCTAGTTGAGGCAAGTGGGGGCCACTCTTCATCGCGGTGCGCGGGCCTCTCACTATCGCGGCCTGTCTTGTTGCGGAGCACAGGCTCCAGACAGGCAGGCTCAGTAGTTGTGGCTAATGGGCCCAGTTGCTTCGTGGCATGTGTGATCCTCCCAGACCAGGGCTCGAACCCGCGTCCCCTGCACTGGCAGGCAGACTCTCAACCACAGCGCCACCAGGGAAGCCCGAGCCTCAGTTTTAATGAAGGGCCTCTGGCTTTCCTCGTGCCTCTGTTGACAGAGGGAAGGTGGGGCATGCAGGGCAGGGTGTTGCTGTCCTCGCCGGGCACCAGGTGGGTACAGGGAGGAGCTGACTCCTCCTCTCTCCCCCCTGTCTCGGGTCAAGCTAGGTCAGAACTGCTCGAGACCTCTGGGCTCCCCTGGGGGAGCTGACGAGCCACCCCAGCTTGGCCCTGGGGGATGAGGCAGAGGCTCTGACCCTAACTTCGGGTCCACGGCCCAGCCCTGATCAGAACCACCACCCCACCCCCACTTCTCCCAACAGGGCAAGGAGGATGAGGATAAGAGCTTCGACATGCCGTGCTCGTGGGTGGAGCAGATTGAGATCTCCCCAGAAGGTATTGCACTTTCACTCGTTTCCGGACTTCTGGGGATGTCTGTGGCAACAACTAGACAGGGGGATACCAGCAGAGGCTACCTTGGTCCCTCATTTCCACCCCCATGGCCTGCTTTCTGCTGCAACCTCTTCATTTTTTCCTTCTCAACATACGCACTCAGCTCTGCAGCCTGGGGCCTGACCCCAGTCTGGCATACAGGACAGGGCTCAGTTAACCCAGCCAGGATGATGGAGTGTGGCCGGTGATGGAGGACCGAGGACCAGGACACAGCTGTTTCCATCCCTCACCCCACTCTGCCAGGAGGAGACTGTGCACAGTACCCAGAGGGCACAGGGGGTCTCAGGACCAAAAAGGGGCAGGCAGGGAAAGCAGGGGGACAGGCACGCTTGTGCCCCATGCCAACCTCTGCTGGCTGCTGAGGTTCCCGTGGGGGAGTGCCTAGACCCACGGGGAGGGCCCAGGCCATCCCAACAGGGTAGGAAGGGCTAAAGAGGGTGTCATGGGAACCCAGGGGGTTGGAGGCTGGGGTGGGGGGCAGAAAGGGCTTCTGGGAGGAGAGGTCATGGGAACTAAGTTTTAAGGGATCAGAAGAAGTCAGCCCAGTAAGGGCAGGAGGGGATGGTGTTTCCAGCCAAGGCCTGGCAGTGAGAGTGTGGTGTGGTCAGGCTCAAGCTGAGATCTCGTCCAGGGCAGGAGCCACCCCTGGTGACTCTTCCTGTGCCTCCATGGAGCAGGTTTGAGGGCTGGAGAAGCCTTGCAGACAGCACAGTGCACAGAGGCTGACGAGTGGCTGGGGGGCTGGGGGAGCTGGCCCTCCCTTCCCCCGATCTGGGGAGGAAGGACCCCAGCCCACTCTGTGTCTGCAGCGTTCGAGACCCGCTGCCCAAACGGGAAGAAGGTGATACAGTACAAGAGGGCAAGGCTGGAGAAGTGGGCCCCGTACCTCAACAACAACGGCCTTGTGTGCCGCCTCACCACCTACGAGGACTTGCAGTGTAAGGGGGCAGCCCTGGCTGCGGGGAGCAGGATAGCTGGGTCCCCCAACATGCCACGTGACCTCGGTCACGTCACTGCCCCTCTCTTGGTGTGAGTGTGGGCCCTGCTGGCCTCCGTGTGCTGGGAGCGGTGGCATGGAGGCTGAGGGAGCTGGCCTGGCTGCTTCAAGTACGCATTGGGGCCTACAGGTACCAAGATTTTGGAGATAAAGGAGTGGTTCCAGAACCGGAAGGATATGCTGGAGCTGAAGCACATAAACAAGGTCACGGGCCTGAACATCGACTACTTCAAGCCGGGCCACCCCCAGGCTCTGCGTGGTGCGTAGACCCCACTGCTAGGCCAGCTAGGTGCCCAGGTTGGGGGACTCACGTGCTCCTTAGAGCAGCCTCCCTGCAGCTGGCATGTAGTGGGAGGAACCAGCATCCACATATTGACAGGGTTCTTGGGCGGCAAGCAACAGAAAGGGCCTCTTCCTCCCTAGGCAAAGCAGACACATGGGAGGTAAGGGGAAACACAGAAAATCCGAGGAAACGTTGACAGGTTTCTTCCAGGAAAGGCAAAGCAGGGCCACAGCCTATGCTGTGGCTGGGATCGGGCATCCAGTGGGGGCCACATTTACAGGGGTTAGGATGCTGAGCAAGAAAACCAACAAGTGTCCCCACAAGACTGATGCAGGGGGCAGAAGTATGGAGGTGCAGACACGGCCATGAGCCCAGGAGGCTGGGAAGGGAGGGAAGAACACGTCCTGGGAATTCACAACCTGATCCAAGAATTCACAAAGGAAAAACATAGGGTCAATATACATCTAAAAACATGACCAACCTTGCTTGGTGGTTGAAATTTTAAAAAAAGAAAGAAAGAAAGAGAGAGAGAGGGAGGGAGGGAGGGAGGGAGGGAGGAAGGGAGGGAGGGAGAGAGAAAGAAACTAAATCAATAAGGGACCATCTTACAAACCTTATGTTGGCAAAGATGAAAAAAAAATGGTCCTACCAGGTGTGAGCAAGTGAATCCCTGTCACTGCTGGTATGACAGGAAACTGGCGCAACTTTTCTGGAGAGCAGTTGGGCAAAACAATCAATAATAGCTTTAAAATATGTAGGCTTTTTGACCAGCAGTTCTACTGCTCAGCAAATAGCAGTCAAGGACAAAAAATGCAAACTGCAGACATTCATCATGGTGTTGATCATAGCAAAAAAGTTGGAAGCAGCCTGAATACCCAGCACTAGGGCACTGGTTACGTACTAACGCTCCTCCCTGGGGCCAGGGGCTGGGTTATCAAGCCAGGGGCCAGAGCTCCTAGTGCTCAGCCAGCCCTCTCCGCGGCCCCTCCTCCGGCAGCGCACTCATACACGTCCATGCAACCCGAGATGGACCGCGTCATGGAGTTTTATGAAACGGCCCGCGTGGACGGCCTGATCAAACGGGAGGAGACGCCCAGGACAATGACGGAGTACTACCAAGGGCGGCCCGACCTCCTCTCCTACCGCCATGTCAATTTCGGGCCCCGGATCAAGAAGTTGTCTCTGAACAGTGCAGAGTCAAACCCCCGGCCCGTGGTGGTGAGCACTCGCTGGGACTGGGGACAGGGTGCCCGCCCCCTCTGGTGGGCCAAGATTACCCCTGGAGGCGAACAGCCCTGACTCCCTCCAGGGAAACTTCTTTACTGAGCGACCTTTCCAGTTTTACCAAACACACAGTCTCAGGTCTGTCCGATGCCAGATGGTGCCCTCAGCCGCTGGGCCAGGGAGGTATTATTTCCTTACTGTTATAAAAAATACACACTTGTGGGCTTCCCTGGTGGCGCAGTGGTTGAGGGTCCGCCTGCCGATGCAGGGGACACGGGTTCGTGCCCCGGTCCGGGAGGATCCCACATGCCGCGGAGCGGCTGGGCCCGTGAGCCATGGCCGCTGAGCCTGCGCGTCCGGAGCCTGTGCTCCGCAACGGGAGAGGCCACAACAGTGAGAGGCCCGCGTACCGCAAAAAAAAAAAAAAAACACACTCGTGACTAAACATGTAGAAAACATGTAAAAATGTAAAAAGTAAAAATATCTCAGAATGCCAATTCTCAGATATTACCACATATTAATAGGTTTGGTTTTGAGAATCTTTTCTAACTTAAGATTTGTATGTGTGTGTGTGTGTGTGTGTGTGTGTGTGTGTGTGTGTGTATAGGTAGAATTCCTGTATCACCCTCTTAACATTAAAATGTGAGATTTTTTTCTCCATATCATTACAAATTATTTGCAACCTATGTTTAATGTCTGAATAGCAAAGAAGCTCTTTCTAGCAGTAAAGGACGTCTAGCTGTAGAGCAGGCTGCCTGCAAAGGTGGTGAGCTCCCCATCTTGTGGAGGGAGCTAGAGAAGAAATCCAGCACCATCCAGGGCTGGAGTGGCCAGACACCGAGAACCCCTGGGGCCTTGAGATCCATTGTTTAGCTGGGAGGGGCTGTTCCACATGACCCCCCAAATGACCCCAGACCCCAGCATCCCTGAGTGTCCTTTGCTGCTGTCGTCAGCTCAGGCACAGAAATCCCTTCCCACCTCCCATCCTACGCATGTTCTGGCCTGCCAGAAAATCACAGAGCGATTCTCCCGCAACCCTGCGAAGCCTGCAGATGAAGACGTGGCAGAGCGCGTGTTTCTGTTGCTGGATGAGCGCATCCAGCTGCGCTATCACTGCCGCGAGGACCACCTCACGGCCTCCAAGCGTGAGTTCCTGTGGCGCACGGAGGGGGACAGCAAGGGCAACAAGATCATCATGACGCCTGACATGTGTCTCAGCTTTGAGGTACGCCTGGGGGCCGTGGCGGGCAGGGGCAGGTGGGGGTGGGGTGAGGAGAGTGCCCTGGGGCCCTGTGTCCTGTCCCAGCAACTTGGGAGAACTGGGATAGAAAGTCCTGGTTCCCAGCCTGGAAATTCATCTCTGCCCCTTGGGAACATCAAGAGCTCCCATGTGGGATACTTCTCTTTGAGCACCTCTGAAAATCTTCCTCTTTTCCACCAAGAAAGACAACCCAGCTGGCCTCCACTACTCATTGTCCCTGCCCCCTAGTCCTGGGCGAGAGCAGATCCTGGGACCAAGGCTGTAGTAGATCTCACCACCTCCACGGGGCTGGTTTTCCTGGTTCAGATTCTCACTCTCCTGGCACATTCCTTAGCCCCTCTGAGTCTCCAGTCCCTCTTTTATTATTAGCTGTGTTTTTATAGATGAAGAAACAGGCCCAGGGAGGGCAATTCCCTGGCAGTCCCAGTGGTTAGGATGCTGCGCTTCCACTGCTGGGGGTACAGATTCGATCCCTGGTCGGGGAACTAAGATCCCTCATGCCACGGCACAAAAAAAGAAAAAGAAAAGAAAGAAACAGGCCCAGAGAGGTTAAGCAACTTCCTTGAGGTTGTACAGCTAGAAAAATGGCAGGGGAAGATTTGAACCCAGGAGGTCTGCCTCCAGAATCTGCCTACAACCCCAGCCATTGCTGCTTCTCCGTGTCACTGTGGTGGTTGTTCCAGGTGGAGCCCATGGAGCACACCAAGAAGCTTCTCTACCAGTACGAGGCCATGATGAAGCTGAAGAACGAGGAGAAGTTGGCCAGGCATCAGGCTTGGGAGTCAGAGCTGGAGGTCGGGTCCCAAGGGAGAGTGGGCAGATGGGAGGTGGCAGGGGTGGGGGTGTGTCTTCACCACGTCCGCCCCCACTTCCCAATTCAGGTGCTGGAGATCCTGAAGCTTCGGGAGGAAGAGGAGGCGGCGCATGTGCTGACCATCTCCATCTACGACACCAAGCGCAACGAGAAGAGCAAGGAGTATCGGGAGGCCATGGTGAGCCTTGCTCCCTGGCCCTGGCTTTCCCTGACCCCTCCCCCAGCCACACTCCCTGGCCTCCAGGGTGCTGATGATCAGGGATTCTTTTGGAAAGCCCTTTATAGGGGATGAAGTTATCGACACCATGGTGGTCGTCCTTGCTGCTGAGCTGACCATTTCCATGCGTCACCCCAGAGAGCACTCAGGATGCAAGCCAAGTCTCCCCCACTTCCAGGGGCTGTGGCCAAGCCAAGACCTCTACTGCACGAGGAAAGAATGAAATTTGTGTGCCCACCTCCACCTGGGGCTCCCCTGGAGGTCGCGGCCTGGCCCAGTAGCCCTCACAGCTGACTCTGGCCTCAGGCCTGAGTTATCCGACCCCTGCGCGTAGGGCGTTCACGTTACCGCCTCAGGTTGCAAGACCCAGCTTGGTTTTCGAGGCCAGCTTCTAAATCCCCTTCACTAACCAATTGGTTGAGGTTGGCGAGACAGGACAGGGCATCAGATGTCTGGTTCTCAGACTCCCAGGGCTGGGCATCGGCCCCCACATCTCCAACTTCACTGGCCCCTGGCTGCCAACACAGGACATAGATAAGGCCCCAGGGTGGAAGAGAAAAAGGGACTCACCAGCAGTTTTTGATTTAACATCATTAACAACCACTCTTTATTACCACTTACTGAGCAAGCATCTGCTGAGTGCTGGGTATGTTCTGGGGCTCAAGTAGAGACACGTGAATTCACGTGAGACACGAGAGTTGGCTGTTACCAATAATCGCGGCTACAAGAGACAGCACAGGCCCCTCGGAGGCCTCAAGCACTTCTGGGTTTGAGGCCTGGTTTTGTGCGGTCACATGTTGATGAAGAGGACCCCCCCTCCGGCCCCCTCTCCACAGGAGCGCATGATGCTCGAGGAGCACCTGTGGCAGGCGGAGGCCCAGCTGGACTACCTGGCCCCGTTTCTGGCACAGCTCCCACCAGGAGAGAAGCTGACACGCTGGCAGGCCGTGCGCCTCAAGGATGAGTGCCTCAGTGACTTCAAGCAGCGGCTCATCGACAAGGCCAACCTCATCCAGGCCCGGTTTGAAAAGGTGCTGCCAGGGCCCTGGCAGGGGAGGGGACCTCAGCGTCCTCAACCAGAAAACGGGCCCAGGGCTGTTTGCTCACCATCTCAGACTTGTGAGGGACTAATCGGGGCAGGGGGAGGATGTCAGTGCTTGGGGTGTCCAGATAACCGAGTTGTCCTTCCTCACACTTGTTCATTGGGTGGAAGGGTGGATGGAGGGAGGGAGGGAGTGGTGGGTGGATGGATGGAGCCTTATAACAGCTCCTAGTCCTTGACCCATTTCTGTTGGTCAGGTACACACCACACAGTTCCCATGCATTCTCTTAACTTAAGCTTCAAAGAGCTCTGTGGTGGGGGGGTGGGTTTTGCAGACAACAAATTGGAAGCTCTGAAAATGTACCTTGACCAGAGTCACATGACTCTTAGTCTTGACCCCTGCTCTAACCTCGTGGACATGATATCCCTCTAAACAAGACCCCAGTGGCTCCAGGCCTGTGCTTCTCTGGCTCCTGTCAGTAGGGGTAGCGGGTCCGACCCTTGTAGGGATTTCAGCCTGCAGCCTGGCTAAGAGTCAGTCGTCATCAGCCCTCCTGCTCTCTCTTCCCTGTGCCCACAGGAAACCCAGGAGCTGCAAAAGCAGCAGCAGTGGTATCAGGAGAACCAGGTGACCCTGACGCCCGAGGATGAAGACTTGTACCTGAGTTACTGCTCTCAGGCCATGTTCCGCATCCGCATCCTGGAGCAGCGGCTCAATCGGTGAGGAGACGGAGGAGCTGAGAGGACCCACTAGGAGCCCTGAGCACTAGCTTTGTAAGCCTTTACCACCTCTCATTCCTCCCCTGATTTCAGACACAAGGAGCTGGCCCCACTGAAGTACCTGGCTCTGGAGGAAAAGCTCTACAAGGACCCACGCCTGGTGGAGTTACTGAAAGTCTTTGTTTGATGCTTCTCAGTCCCCACACCTGTGGTCCTTTGCCCCTCCTGAGGCCTCAGTGAAGCTGCCAGAGAAAGAAACCTCCCCCAAAGTCTGGCCCACGTGCTCCCTATGCCCAGCTAATGACCATCCACTTGGGCACCTGGCCTCGCTGCTGCACCACCTCCCTGCAGCCATCTGTTCCTGCTTCTCCTGATTTTCCTGTAAATAAACACTTGTAATTTGCCATTTGTACCTCATGGTTCACGGGCCCCAGCACCAGCCTTTTTCTCCTTCCCTTCTTTATCTATGGCCTGGGACCACCTTTACAAGGCTTATTTAATACAGCAATGCCATCCCCATTTCACAGATGGCTAATTAGTGACTGATAAGAAGAGGCGCTGGGATCCAGTCCCTTGCAGTGTAGCGTCAAGACCCCAAGTTCTGGGGCACACACCTTGGGCTTGCCATTCCCACTCTGTGAGCTGGGCCACCCTAGCCATGGTGGTGGTGGTGGTGGTGGTGGTGGGTATGCGATGACCCTCATTTTGCAGACAAGAAACTGAAAGCTCTGAAAATACACCTTGTCCAGAGTATGTGTCTGTCTAAGTCTTAACCCCAGCTCTGACCTCATGGGCATGATATCCCTCTAAACATGGTTCCAGTGGTTCCCTCCCAAGACATTTTTGTGACCCCTGCCTCTGTTCCTCTGACTTCCGTGGGTAGTGGCCCCAATTCACGGCGGGTCACGACCCTTCCCTCAGCCCACTCCACCCACGAGTCCGAAACGAAGTCAGCCTTTCTCGGGTTCCAGGTTGGTGGTCCGCCTAAGGGTTCAGCCGACTCATCCATTCATTGAGGCCGAGGCCGTAGGGGCTTCCCTCCAGGGCTCCACGACTGACTCGGACCCGGAATCAGACTCCGTTTCCCTCTACGCCTCCTGTGGGGTATTCAAGCCGGCGTCCGAGCCAGGGAGGGGCGTCAAAGTCTTCAGAGCACGGAAACGCCGCCCACGAGCAAAGGTAAGAAATAGGAATTACCGCAAAGTGCTGACTAAGGCCTCGTCCCCGCTTCGCTCCAATCCAAGATGGAAGGTCCGAGGCGTCACGCTGCTCCCGAGGTCCCGTTCCCATTGGCTATCCTGGAATTGGTTTTCCAATAATGCGGACGCTGATTGGTCAACCCGGGACGGTTGCTAAAGGGATTGGCGCAGCAGCCCTTGGAGGGCGTCTCAAATTTTGAAAATGCAAACTAGGTTCGTGGAAGAGATGGAAAGGGGAGGGCAGGAAAATCTTGAGGCGGAGGCGGGATCAAGGACACGGCAGCTCGCATTGGTTCATTAGAGGCCGAGGGGCGGCTCTTGAACACTCCTTCCTCGTGATTAGTCCAATTCAGGAAAAGGGGGAGGGCACTAAGGAAAAGCGGCAGAAGCGCCTGCTTCTATTGGTCAATCCCGGAGGGGGTTGGGGCGCTCGCGGCGGCTGATTGGTGCGAGAGGTGAGGAAGGCGAGGCTCTGAGCCGGAGGTTTTGTTGTGAGGGTCGGTTGTCAAGCAGCGGCCAATCAGGCCAGGGGATGGAGGCAAGTGGGGGTCGCGCCTGGAGCGGAGCCTCGGCCTCCAGAGCCGCAGCTGCAGGTGGAGTGGACGCGGGGCCGAGGGCGCAAGGAAGCGAGGGGAGGATGAGCCCGGGGCTGGGCTGAGCCTGCCGGGACCGGGACGGGCTGCGGCGGAGAGGGCTCTGGGCGGAGGGAGGCTGGAGCCTGTGCCCCGTAAGCTGAGAGGAGTGGGAGGATTAGGCGAGGCCGAGGGACCAGCCCCAGCTTCGGGAGGGGTGGAACCGGCGCGGAGGCCGGAGGGGAAAAACCAGGGAGGCCGGAAGCAGAGCCGGGGGTCTAGCAGGAGGAGGGGTGATGAATAGGGACACAAGAAGCAAGAGAGTGAATGAATGGGGATACTGTTAGCGCAGAGGAAAGGGGGAGACAAGAGGGTCTGGCGAGGCAGGGGCCAAGTTAGGGAGCCCAGGAGACAGGATGTGCACGCATGGGGGGACACAGGCGGCAGGGAGAAGGAGGAGTGAATGGAGGACTAGAGAGTCAGAACTGGGGAACCCAGGAGAAAGGGGAGGGCGAGGATAGGGTTCGTGGGAGAGAGGCTTGGAGGAAGGGGATAGGAGGCTCCATGAGGTCGCCTTTTAGAGTTGAAGAGTCATACCGACTCACGACCAGACTGGAGGCCTAGTTCCCAGCACTGTCCTTGGGAATTGCAGGGACCCGGTGTAGTTCCCTTGATACGAACTGGACCCCCAGGGCCCTCTTTGAGGCTCTCCCCAGAGAAGACTTCAATGCCTATCTCTAGGGTGCCTCTGATGGGCCCCTAAACTTAGCCTCTGACTCCGCCCCCTTCCCATACGTCAGACAGACAGTGACTCCCAGCAATCTATCTGAACTGCAGACATGTGGTCTTCCCCGCCCCACCGCAGCTGCTGCATTTCAGGCAGCCAGCTTCCTGGAACAGAGCCTCCTCCCATCATCCTGGCCTCTGGGAGGACCTTCTTTTTCCCTGTATTCCAAGTCACCCTGCCTGAGGTACCCCCTCTCCAGATTCTCAAACCCAGTTTGCAGCGCATCTCTTGGCTCTGGTGGCTTTGGTGGGTGTTTGTCTTTATCAAGTGGCCTTGGTCATCCAGGGAGCTGCATTTGCAGGTCTGCAAACCCAGGGACCCCCTGAGCTCCCCCGAGTGTTTGCTAACAAGCCATCACCTCTGTTTGTGTTCCAGCCCAGTGTTGAGCTGAGATGGCTCAAGCCTGACATTCCATGACCCAGGATCCCGACAGTCACGCACGGGCTGCTGCTGTGGATGATTTAAAACCACGAGGTGGTCCGGGGCTGGGAGACGAAGCATTCCCTCTGCCTGGATGTGTGGAAACTCCCTGCCAACTTGATTGGTGGATCTGGGGGGGGATCCACCCCCACCCCACAAGGAAAGCACTGTCTACTGTGGGTGGAACTTCAGGTGCCAGCCAGCTGAAGGATGGCCACCCCTGTGGTCACCAAGACGGCCTGGAAGTTACGTGAGTGGTTTTCTTTCTCACCCCATTTACCCTGATAGCTGTTTGTTGCTGGGTGGCCTGAACCCCCAACTGTGTCTCCAGTTCTAGGCACAGGGGGAGACTCCACGCTTTGGAGTAAAGTAGACCAAGATGCAAATCATGCCTTTGGCGTTTTGTAGCTGGGTGACATTGGCCGGGTGACTTAACCTGTCTGAGGCTTAGTTTCCTGTCTGTGCAAGGAGATAATCACGCCTCCATTCTAGAGTTGCTGTGAGATTCAAGTGAGAAAATGAGCATAATGAAGCACTTAGCAGGATTTCCAGTTAGGCTGGCAGGCGGGATGGGGCAAGACATCCTGAAAGATGTTCTTGGTGTTTTCAGACATCTCACAAGTCAAGCTCCCCCGTCAAATGAGGGCATCTTGGGCTGGGGGCTGGGGTGAGAGGATAGGCAGAGGGATGCTGATAGCCTCTGGAATGTACCTGAGCCCGGGCACCACCCACCCCCACCGTTACTCTATACTGACAGCTCTAAACTCTTTGGTCTTAGGACACCTTTATACTCTTAAAAATTATTGAGGACCCCAAAGAGTTTTTGTTTATGGGAGTCATATCTATCAATATTTACCACGTTAGAAATTAATACTGAGACATTTTAAAACACAAGAACACAGAAACATGCCGTTAGTGATGATGTCCTCACATGTCATATATCTCCTGGAAAACGCCACCATATTCTTGTGAGCAAATGAGAGTATAAAAGTCAAATTCCATCTTAGTATTATGATAAAAGTAGTTTTGTTCTCTTGGACCCCCAGAAGGATCGTGAGGATCCCAGTGTTCTCCAGATCATATTTTGAGACCTGTTGCTCTACACGTTGGTGCTTCTGTGGGCTGTACCCCGCCTGTAATAACTGGTTGGCATAGATCTGGTGTGTCCAAACTGGTCACCCTCTGCTATGAGCTGTCCCTGGGCTGTTTTCAGAAGCTGGGGCAAGGCTCCTTCAATTTTTTAACTGTGAGAATCTGGGCAAAACTCTTTGCTGGGCCTCAGCGTCCTCATTTGTAAATGAGAGGTTTGGGCCGTTTTCAAATTGTTCCTCAGCCCTAGGGTTCTGGGAGAATCCTGTTATGGGCTCCCAAGGAGGGTATACTTTGGACAGAGTGGCTTTGTATTTATTGGAGTTACGAATGTATACCTTCAACAGCTGTTTTTCCTGAGAAACCAGGAAAGAACCAGGCACTGGGGAGACAGTGGGGGACAGAATAGACAAGGTCCCTATGCAGTGGGGCTCAGAGCCTGGGGAGAGCAACAGGCAGGAATCAGATAATCACACTGACCCATCTCTCCTTGGAACCTAATTCCAAGCTTGAACAGTTAACAGTTGTGCTTTGAATCAGTTAACTAGGTGATGAGGGGTGGGGGTAGGGGAGTGCTGTAGGCTGCCTAAACAGCATGTGCAAAGGCCCTGAGGCAGGAAGCTTGGTGCATTGGAAGGCCTCAGAAGAGGCCATGGGCTGCAGCACAGCAGTGGGGAGAATGTGGTGTCACGTAGGCTGGTGAGGACATGTGTCTACAGGACCCCAGTCCTTCTGAGGTTTTGGCTTTATCTGAAGGGCAAGGCTAAGCCCTAAAGCATTCAAGTGGGAGGTGATGTGATCAGGCATGTTGGGCATCTGCTGACAATTTCATGTGCACAGCAGTTTCCATGGGTATAAACTGTTTGAGAGCCCAAGCCCAAATGACCTCTGGCTCCTTGTGGCTCTGGAGTCTGGGGAGGATCAGAACGTGCTTGGCCATCGTGAGGTCGTTGAAACCTAGTTCTTTGTGTCTTCTGTTTGGGGTACAGGTGCTCAGTGCCTCTGGCCAGAATGCAGTGTTCCCCCAGCTCTGGCTGGGATGTGGGGTCCAGGTTGTGCCACCTGAGCTTGGGAAACTAGCATGGGCCTGTGCCACAGGGTAGAGCAGCAGCCATCAACCTGGCCTGCTGTGAGGATCTCTATTTGTTTTTATTTGTTTGTACATTTAAGTTCAGTACCCAGGCCTGGACCATTGCTGGATGCTGTCCTTCAGGCCAGAGTGGGAGCTCTTGGGCCAGTGCCCTATGCCGAGGCCTATGCCTGGTGCCTGAGGTGTGCCCCCCTTTCCCCACCCCACCCCCCGGTCCCTCCAGGGGCTCCAATCAGCCCCCTGCTCAGGCTGCTTGCAGGGGAGTGGTCTGAGCCCTTCTAGAAGGGCCCAACCTTGAAATCCTTCTCACCCTAAAGTCTGTGGTTCTTCAGGCTGGATGCCCTGTTTCAGGGACCATCTGATCAGGCTGGAGTGTGAAGACAAGAACCTTATCACTGTCCCTACCCACTGTCTCTTAGCACCCGGCCTAGAGCAGGTACCCAGGAAACATTTATATCATGCATTAATGGCTGTCTCTGGGGGCAGTAGTCCTGAGGTGCAGAGAGGGGTGGCAGTGTGCCCAGGAGGCCCAGTGCAGTGGGGGCCACCAGGACTTTGCCTGGGAAGGGTGAGAGCCAGGGTGGGCAGTCAGGCCTCTAGGTGGGTCACACACACAGGGCAGCGCATGTGGGGAGTGTCTTCAGGGAGGGGGAGAGGACCCTAGGCTGGGGATCAAAGTGCTCAGGGGGAAGGTGGTTTGCCCTCTAGCTGGGTTGGGCTGTCACTTTGGCCCAACAGAAGCTCTTGAACATATAAGTGTCTGTGACCAGAGCCCCAGAGCATCCAGGCACCTGTCCCTACAGTGTCCAGAGGACAGAGGCTCCTTGGCTGAGGTGCGGACCAGAGAGAGGCCCAGCTTCCTCGAATCCAGTGGTGGGGTCCCCAAGGCCCTGGCTCAGGTTTGGGCCTGCTGGGAGCTCTCGCCCTGCTGGGGCTGGCCTAGCTGGGCCTTGAGGTGGGGTGTTGTCTGTGAGGTCGAGCCTGGAGCCTGGTGCCCTGGGCAGCTCTGACAGCCCCTGTGAGCCACGCCACCTGGCAAGCATCCCTCCTGGGCCCAGCTTCCCAACCTTCCTGCCATCTGACGTGGGCACCACAGAGACCCCCAGGCAGGGTGGAGGCCAGAGCAGGTGCCCAGGAGGGGCCTCTGCAGGGCAGCCGCACCGGCCTCTCCCTCAGAGTCACCCACGCCGGCCTCGCAGCTGCCTCCGGGCGTCAGCGCGTTGGGGTTTTCCCTCATCTGTGTGGGGAGACCTGTTTCTTCCCTCTGCGTTCTCAGGAGGAGCTACTCAGGCCCTGGCTCGGAGGCCAGGGCTGCCTCTTGGTTCCTTGCCCATGTTTTGTTCCCTGGAGGCCCTGGCAATGTCCTCTGAGACATATGTCTGCTGCCCCCCCCAGTCCAAGCCAGGGGCCCTCGTGGCCGCCCACAGTGACCTTGCCTCCCGCTCTGTCTGGTCGGCCCTCATACCTAGACCCCTCAGTTGGCTGCGTCCTGCTCTCTCCTCACCCAACCCACCCTCCTGGGCCCCAGTGCCCGCTCTCCATGGCGTCTGGTCCTCGGCCTGCCAAGCAGCCGCGAGCACTCAGCCCCTCGCAGCAGCCCACAGGCATGTCCTCACTGAACCCTCAGTAGCCCAGTGAGCCAAGCACTGTTATTATCCCCATTTACCCGACGAGGAACCCAGCACTCAGAGAGGGTGAGCAACTTGTCTAAGGCCACACAGCTTGCAATAGCAGAGCTCAGACCAGAACCCAGTCCATGATTCTGAAGCTGCGGACTGAAGCTCTGGCTGAGCTCACCTGGGGTCAGCTCGTCTGTGGTTGACCTGCACGGTTCTGAAAGTGTGTTCCCCAAAGCAGGAACACCAGGCGGCGGCTGAGACGCTTAGGTGGTTACATGGGTCAATATTTTTTATTTTAATAATTGTTTTCATTTTTCTTTTTGTGTCATAGAAAAAATAGAACGAACATATCAAGCTTAAAATTTCATGCATATTATTACTTAAATGACACAGCTAAATAAAAATAGCAAGTCAGTTTTAAAAATTGAGCATAGTAAGTCAATAACAGTACCTGTGGCTATACAGAAAAAGGAAAAAAATCATGAGGCCTAAGGGAAGGATGGAAATGACTGAAGTTGAGAAATAGTCATTTCTGTCTCAGGCCCAAACTCTGCCTCGTCCCACGGCTCATGGGGGTGTCTGGGCACCAAAGGGGAGCCACAGGGGGCAGAGCCCTCCCGCTGGGCTTCGGGTGCCAGGGCTGGTGGCCGAGCAGGGCAAGGCCTAGCCCTCCTTCCTGTGGCCCGTCAGGCCCCTGACTGCCTTGTCCCTCTGCTCTTTCCTGTATAGAGGAGATCGTGGCCCATGCCAGCAACGTGTCCTCACTGGTGCTGGGCAAAGCCTCGGGCCGGCTGCTGGCCACAGGCGGGGATGACTGCCGCGTCAACCTGTGGTCCATCAACAAGCCCAACTGCATCATGGTGAGTTTCGGCCGGCAGGTGGGGCTGGGGAGAGGTGGGTGGGCAGGCCTGGGTTGGGGGTTGGGGGCTGGGAGCGGGCAGCTTTGCAGGAACCCAGCACATCAGTGCCTTCCCCAGCTGTCTGCTCAGGAAGGCCCAGGACAACCCTGATGGCTGGGACAGTGACCTGTCCTCAGGAATGGGGGTGGGGGGGAGGTCACCTGGCCATGGGACAGAACCCTGGGGAGCCTGCGTGAGAAGGCTAAAATAATCCCATGGACCCGAATTTGAGCCTCCCCTGCCCACTGGCCTATCTGCTTGCCTATCAGTTACACGTGCAGCTGTTTTGATTCATTCCCCACCTCATTCCACAAAAAGGATCTGAGCGCCCCTGGTTAGAGCTGATTAGAGGACTGGTTCTTTGACAGTGTTACCAAACTTAGGTCTGGCTGCTCGCAGCTTGGAAGCCAATACTCGAGAGGCAAGTGTTGGTTGAAAGGTAAGGTTGCTTTATTCAGGAGGCCAGCAACTGGGGGGAAGGCAGACATGTATCTAATGGCCAACTCCCCCCCCGTTGATCAGAGGGCAAGAACTTCTAAAGGAGAGTTTCAGGGGTATATAGGTGCTGGGAGGGTGCCATGCAGAGCAGCACGCCAGCCCTGACAGTCATCTTGAAATCGGTCACGCAGTGGTCTGATCAGCAGCATCTTTAGTACCGGGGCCTGTTTGTTCCCATTTCTTTGAGGCCAGTTCGTGGAAGCAGCTTATGGCATGGCTATAGTCTGGTCGTCATGTAGTCAACTTTTTCACCTGGTGGGAGTTTCAGTATCTACAAAAAAGCTCAAAAGATATGGTTCAGATTATTATCCATAGCCCTTGAAGAGGAACTAAAGGTCCTTGACTTTGTGGAATGACTAAGCTATTATTATTTGGTCTTGTTTGACTGCTTTCCTTGCTGCTTCTGCATTTTCCTCACTTCTCTGATTAAATTTATCCTTTGACAGAGTTTCTCTACAGACAAAAGGCAGGCAGAGGACATGCGGGGAGGTGTGTCTGTCCTAGGAAGGCCCCACAGGGTCCTGCTCCATTTCAGTGGCACTCTCTCCCTGTACACAACTATATTCAATGCCAAAAACTGTTTTCCAATACAGGAAAGTGTAAAGGAGGGAAAAAAATAACAAAAATGAATCACATATAGTTTGATTATCTAAAGACCATTACATTTGGTATTTTGGTCTGTGCCCTTCTAGGTACGCATGCGTGTGTGCGCAGACTTGTGCCTGTATGTACACGTGCACACATGCAAACACGCCTGCGTGTACACACACGGAAACGTATAACAGTATGTTTCCAGAACACTATCTTACTCTTCTGTAGCCTGTTTTTTTTTTAAAAAATAACAACATCGTCAGCATTTTCCTGTGTCAACAAATATCCTTTTATGATGTGATTTCTAAAAGCTTCGCAGTATTTCATCGTAGGGATGAGCTTGGCCACGCCTGGTTCCCAGCGTGGAAGTCATTGCCGGTTTTTTGGCTCTGCTCAGCCGCAGCGGGGAACATCCTCCTCTCCCTAAATCTTTGAGCAGATCTGCGACTTCGCATTGAATCTGTGGGTGTGGCATGTTTTAAAAAGCTCTCAAAACATATTGCCAAACTGCCCTCTGGAAATCAATTTACATTCTCACCAGCAGCACAGAAGCCCGCCCTCTCCCACCACAACCTTGCAGCACAGGGCAGTATCAGTCTTTTGACTCTTGACCAAGTAAAGATAAAGATAAAAAGCGGGCGGGAGGTGATATTTATTTATTTACTTATTTGGTTGCATGGGGTCTTAGCTGCAGCAGTCGGGCTTCGTAGTTGCGACTCACCAGTTCCTTCGTTGCAGCACGCAGGCTCCTTAGTTGCAGCTCCTTAGTGGTGGCATGCGGGCTCCTTAGTTGTGGCATGCATGTGGGATCTAGTTCCCCGACCAGGGATCAAACCCCGGCCCCCTGCATTGGGAGTGCGGGAGTGCAGAGTCTTATCCACTGCGCCACCAGGGAAATCCTGGGAGGTGATATTTATTAGTAGACGCTTAATCAGCTCAGTGTTCTTGTGAGGTCCAGTGGACAGCTGAGATCTGACCCGAACCACGGCCAAGGTTAAGGACAGAACTGAAAGTGTTTTGCTTCACTTTGCTTTGGGGGTTCAAATGTGTTTCCCCTCTCTGAAATGCCAAAGTAACATACACTAATTGAAAAAGAATCAACAGAGGCTGACAAAAAATGGACATGAAGTGACCCCCATGCTCTCGCCCTCAGAACAGCACAGTGGACAGCATGGGGTCTGGCCTCTAGACTAAGCCGCTTACACCAGGTGCCGCTCGCAGGCCCCCAGCAGGCCTCATCCCCTCACTCGCCACAGAGCAGGCCTCTCAGTGCCTCAGACTCACCAGGTTCTTTCTCACCTCAGGTGTATACACATGCTACCACCTCTGCAGGCAGTCTTTGCATTTCTGTGTGGTTTTGACTGTGAGTGAACTTGTATAGCTCCCTGACCCACACATTCCTCCCTGGAGACAGCCGTGGCTCCCGATGCCTCTGTGTCCTTCCAGGATTGTTTTATACATTTGCAAGCAAATGTGTATGCCTGGTCCCCTTCCCCTTCTTAGTTTGCACAAATGCTATCGAACGACATATACTGTCCTCCACCTTTTCTCACCTAAGAGCGTCCTGGAGATTAGTCTTTCTCATATTCAGAGGGTGCCTCGTTCATCCTTGTGGCTGAATGCTATTCCATTGCATGGGTGGCCACAGCTCATCTAACCAGTTTCCTGTGGTGGGCATATACATTGTTTCCAGTCTCTTGTCAGATTCACGGCAAAGAATGACCTTGGGTCTGTGTTGTTTCACGTGTGTTGCGTGTGTGTGGGGTAAGCCCCAAGGTGGAGTGGCTGGTGTGCGGGGAATGTGCATTTCTAAATGTGGATAGATTTTTGCCTAATCACCCTCCATGTAGTTTCTACCCATTTATACTCCTGCTGGTGATACTGGGGAGTCGGGCAAGCTGCTTGTAAGTGTCTGGCCTTTGGGTCGTTCTGCTGAGGAGCAGTTTTCCCCTACTGTCCCCAGTTCCCACGGGAACATGGTCTTAGCAAACGCTGATGGCATCACCACTGTGCATTCGGTGGCCAGTGCTGTACGAGGAGTGACAGACACCACGGATTTAAGATTCCAGCCTCCTCTCCAGAAAGCTGGAAGTTCCAGCACCTCCCACCCCCATCCCTGGGCTCAGCCCTGCCCAGCTCTGGCCTGGTCTGAATTGGGGGGAGCCTCTGTGTCTCCCAGCAGAGTCACTCCCAGGTCCCCTGGGTTCCAGAGCCCCTGCCTGAGAACATGGCTGGGTCCTCCAGAGGGGGCCGCCCCTGGGGATCCACGCATTCCAGAGGGGCGAGGTGTGTGCCGCTGACGAGCCAGGCCTCAGTTCTGCCGTGGTTTCCCCTCCTGAGGGCTGGGCCGGGCAGAGAGTGGAAATGGGAGCACAGCCCAGGTGGGCGATGCTTTGGACTTCAGACTAAAAGGTCAGCTGCCCCCCTCCAAGGGGCCCAGGGCCACTTCTGCAGGTGATGTTCATGTCAGGAGCACAGGGGTGATGGGCGGAGCATGACTGGGGTCTGGCCCACTTTTAGCCCTGGGAGCCGAGAGGCCTGGGGGTGGCTCGGTCTAGCACAGCATCCCTGCTTGACATGCCTCCCAGGGACCCAGATTTTAGGGCCATAGCCGGGGGTCTGTTCATGCAGAGTGCTGAAGCTGCCACCCTCTCTTCACAGAGCCTGACGGGTCACACGTCCCCAGTGGAGAGCGTACGTCTCAACACCCCTGAGGAGCTCATTGTGGCCGGTTCCCAGTCGGGCTCCATCCGCGTCTGGGACCTGGAAGCTGCCAAAAGTAGGTGTCCGCACTTGCCTTCCCCCCCCCCCCACACCTGCAGTCGTGCTTGTCCTCAGCTTCGCTGTCCAGCCGCTTCCTCTGGGAAGCCTGTCCTGACTAGGTTTGGTGCTTTTCTCCTGGGGGCACTGACCAGACAGTGTGGCAACTCCCCATCCCTGTTGACCTGGCAGCAGTGACGTACATTGCTTTCTGAGTGCTGCCACTGAGGGGGCGTTCTGTAAATGTCTGAATGATGGACAGATGTGTGCATGAGTGGGTGGGTGTCTGTGGATTCAGAACCTGGAATGACATCAAGTGCCACCAGGGACCGCGCAGGACTTGTAAATGAGTGAAGGGGCTGTGTGCGGAGAACCAGGGTGTGTGCCCCGCTCCCGGGGGTCCCCACTCAGCTCCAGCTAACTGTTGCCTGAAGGAATGGGGCCTGGGCGGCCAGACTTTCTGTTTCCTTGTGCTTTGTTTGTTTTAATTTAGTTTTCATCTTTATAGAAGTTATGCATAGTCTAAAAAGGCAAATGCTGGTAGTTCACAAATGGTCACAATGGAAAGAGGAAGCCTTGCCTCACTCCAGGGGCCTCAGCCTTCTGTCCTTGCACCTGGTGAGTGCTAATCGCCTCCACTTTTCCAAGCAATGTGGATATACTGCAGTTTCTTTTCTTTTTAAAAACACTTCATACGTTAGCTGTGCCATCCTCCTACAGAAAAGGAGAATTGAGCTCTCAGTGCTACCCCAGCTCTGTCACTCACAACATTTCCCCCCCATCCTCCCTGAATCACCTTTTAAATACTCAGTGTTTATATTATCAGGACCTATAGATATTATTCAGAGCTGCTTGTATTTCTTTTCTTTTGATAATTTTGTTTCCCTGGAATTAATAGTTGTTCTATCTTTTTTTCATCTGCATGTTTTCTGTGTCTTTGTTACTAATCCAGCCCCAACTCATCTGCCAGAAGAGTAACCCTCCTCCTTGAGTTTACCCCCAAACCCATCCCATCATTGAGGTGTCTCTTCCCAGAGCCTCTGTCCCCAGGTCCTAGTGGCCTGGGAGCTCCCAGGCCTGCAGCCCAGCTGCCATCCTGGGGCCCTTGTCTCCTCCCCGGGGAACTCTCTCCGACTCTGCCACACCGGATCCCACGTTGTCACTTTTCTTGGTTCCCCCACTCTTTTAGGTGCAGCACATTCTTTCATAGCTTACTGTGAAAGGGTACACTGCAAGCACAGTTTTAGAGGCTGAAAACGACTTTATTCTTTTCTTTTTTATAAATTTATTTATTTTATTTTTGGCTGCGTTGGATCTTCCTTGCTGCGTGTGGGCTTTCTCTAGTTGCAGCGAGCAAGGGCTACTCTTCGTTGCGGTGCGCAGGCTTCTCCTTGCGGTGGCTTCTCTTGTTGCAGAGCACAGGCTCTAGGCACGTGGACTTCAGTGGCTGTAGTGCATGGGCTTCAGTAGTTGTGGCATATGGGCTCAGTAGTTGTGGCTCACGGGCTCTAGAGCGCAGGCTTAGTAGTTGTGACGCACGGGCTTAGTTGCTCCGTGGCATGTGGGATCTTCCCGGACCAGGGTTCGAACCCATGTCCCCTGCATTGGCAGATGAATTCTTAACCACTGACCCACCAGGGAAGTCCCTGAAAATTACTTTATTCTAAAACCACCCCCCTTTTATTTCTAAGAGTTGGAGTATAGAATTCTAGGTTGGGAATACTTTTTCCCCCGAATTGTGAAGGTGCAGCTCCGTTGCCTTTTAGGTTCCAGGGTTGCTATGGGGAGGTCAGTGCTGTCTCATCCCAGATCCCTCTCATGGGACCTGCTTCTTTCCTCCTTCTGCCTCTCTCTCTTTACAGGTTTGTAGGATCTTCGTCCCAGTGTTCTCAGGTTTCATAGAATAGGCCTTGGTGGGCCTATTCTCATCCCTATGCTGGATCCTCACTGGGATCTTTTGGTTTATAAACTCATGCCCTCAGTTCTGGGCCAACTGGGGAGTCCTGCCTTCCCTGGAAGGGGGGCTGCCTCTCAGCCTTGCTGGCTGTTGCCACACAGCAGTCTGGGCACAATGTTGCTAGCTGTACAGATTTTTCAAGTGAAGCTGGGAATCTGGACATTTATGTGGAATCCACCCATTTCTGAAGGTTGACAGCTAATTCAACATATTTTTCAAGGGCTTCCCTGGTGGCACAGTGGTTAAGAATCCGCCTGCCAGTGCAGCGGACACAAGTTCGAGCCCTGGTCCGGGAAGATCCCACATGCCGCAGAGCAACTAAGCCCGTGCACCACAACTACTGAGCCTGCGCTCTAGAGCCTGCGAGCCACAACTACTGAACCCGTGTGCCACAACTACTGAACCCGTGTGCCACAACTACTGAAGCCCATGCACCACAACTACTGAAGCCTGCACACTAGAGCCCGTGCTCTGCAACAAGAGAAGCCACCACAAGGAGAAGCCCACACACCGCAACAGAGCAGCCCCCGCTCGCCACAACTAGAGAAAGCCCGCATACAGCAGCAAAGACCCAACGCAGCCAAAAATAGATAACTTAATAAGTCAATTAATTTTAAAAAAACCATATTTTTCAGAACACTCTGCAGGCTGACACTCAGAGGTCCAAGTAAAACCTGTTTGCTCCCTGCTTTTTGCCAACCTCTAGTCTGGACCTTCCAGCATGCCAGGCGGGAGGCCATCCCCTACCTGAAGGACAGGAGAGGAAAGGGTGACGTGGATTTTGCTGCGTCTGCCTCTTCCAGAAGAGATGCCCCCCTTGCCTGGCTGAGACTTGAAGGTCATTCCAGGCCTCTACTCTGGTGCTTGCTCTACCTCTGCTGCAGGACGGCGGCCATTGGCCATGCATGCCTGGTGGCTGGGTTCATTCTGCTCTTGTATAGGTGATCCTCAAGAAATGACCTCAACCCGAGCCTCTTGGGTGGTGCTGGCCCACCCAGTGACAGGCTGTTTAAGAAAGACAGAACCCCGGGACTTCCCTGGTGGTCCAGTGGTTAAGAATCCGCCTTCCAATGCAGGGGACACGGAATCAATCTCTGGTCGGTCGGGTAACTAAGATCCCACATGCTGTGGGGCAACTAAGCCTGCGCGCCGCAACTTCTGAGCCCGCGCACTCTGGAGCCCACGTGCCACAGCTAGAGAGCCTGCGTGCGGCAACTAAGACCTGATGCAGCCATAAATAAATAAACAGACAGAGCCCCAGGCCCTCTTAGATAATAAACGGGCTGAGTGCTTAGCATCTCAGCATGCGGTCCCACTGCCTGGCCACACACAGGACCCACAGTGCGGGGGCATCGCTGGACAAGGGGCCAGGGAGGAGCAAGCCTGGGCTGGCTGGGCTCCAGCTGAGAAAGCAGAAAGGCTCGGGCAGAAGGCAGTTCATTTCCTGGGAAGCCTCTGCCTGGACCCAGATCCCAGTGGAGGGCACCAGCCATTCACCATTCACTGAGGAGCAAAGGAAAAAGAGAAGCCAAGGGCCGTGATTTCTCAGCCATGACTTTCACGCATAAGGGAATGTGAGGAATTTCTTGAGGTGGGCAAAGAACGGAAACTGAAGACCTCTGGAATTCCTGAGCCCTGGACTCCCAGAGCTGGCTGCTCTACAAGGAGCTTGTTACACAGCCCAGACCCCACTCCCGGAGCGCCTGACTCAGTAGTGGGATGGGCCCAGACTCTGGCTTTCTTAAGCTTCTAGGTGGTTCTGATGCAAAGCCAGGTTGGCACTGTCTCCTTATATGACAGATGGACAAACTGAGGCTCAGGGAGGGCCCTGAACTTGATAAAGCCTCTGTGGCTGGGGGTGGCGGAATCTGGGACTCAAATCCTGGTGTCAAGACTCCCATCCCAGTGTTGTCCACCCTGCCATTTGCGGGGGTTCAGCGATGGAAGAGAAACTTGCCCGTAGCATCCTCGGCAGGAAGAGCTAAGACCTCAGGCCCACCTCCACCCCCAACCCACCACAGTGTGAATGGAAATGATACAGAGGCAAACTGGCACCCCACATGCAGGAAGGGGTTCTTAAAGGGCTGCCTTACTGTCACATCAGTTGCCCATCACTGGAGGGTTCAGCTACTCGGCTGGAAGGGTTTAGAGATTCCCATGTGGGGCAGACAGACCCCGGAGACCCCTCTACTCTGCAGCTCCTGGATCCTGCGACCAAGTCCGGCCTCAGGAGGCCTGCCGAGAGCCCTCCTGGGACAGAAGACCAAGGGCAGAAATCACGCCGGAAGAATGTGTTCCTGCCTGCTTTCCACAGAGCAGCCAGAGGGCGAGGGTGGCTCAGCTCAGGATCCACAGGAAGGCATATGCTTCATGAACGTGAACCTGCCACATCCTCTCAGGGCGGGCCAGGATTTTGGAAGCCTGGCTTGTGGGATGCAAAGCAGGTAGGCTGGCGGGGGTGGTGTGGACTGGGGCAGGAGCCAGACGAGTCTCCTCCCTCCAGGACCTGGACTGGGCAGCATGTGCCCGAAGTCCCCTTGGCCAGCCAGGCAGTGCTGAGCCCCCGAGACAACTACAGAGAGTGAGGAGGGCAGCTGCTCAGGTTTTGGTGCGGTTGCATCTTGTCCTTAAAGCATTACATCTGGGGTCTGCTTGAACACCTCCTCCAACAGACAGCTCACCACCTCACAAGCCAGCCTGTTTCACCTTGGCGCAAACCTGAGGGTGGCTGGACTGCCACACCCCTTGGCACCAGCACTCCTGGGGTGGACGGTTTCATTCAAACAGCGGAATTATAAATCTTATAAAAAGCAAGACACATGACGCCAGAGAGAAGAGGCAAACTTGAGTGGTACCGGAGAACACGCTGAGACAGAAACGCAAGGTTTGCCTGCAGCCTCCCTCATCTGCCACCCACTAACATCCTGTTCAACGACCACCGCCTCCAAAAAGCCCCCCTGGATTTCTCTTTTCAACCTAGCAGCTTCTCCCCCAGCTTGGACCTCTCCTGCATCTCTGTCCTTGCACTGTCTCGGCTGTGGTGGGATGCCTGGCAGACCATAAGCTCCACGTCCACATCCACAGGGCCTGAACCAAGTACAGTAGTTACCTGGCTCTGCTGACTCTGGGGCTTCACTCTCATGAGAGCATGCTGGGACAAGCCCAGAGGTGCAAGCTGCGGGGAGCTTGCAGGGAGTTTTCTGAGGGCTCGGGTAATGGCAGAAATGGCTGGCATCTCTTGAGAGGAAAATAGGAAAGTTAGTTGTTAGGGTGGTAGGACTCTGGTTGATTTTTCTCCTTGTTTTGAAAGTCTGATACTGTTGTGTTTTTCTGTGCAGTCAGTATGAAAGCACACACACAAACGAACATAACAGCCCTCGCTCCACCAGCCATCCTGTTTGCCTCTCACGCCATTGTCTCTGCTCTCTTCCTTGTTAGTCCTTCGCACACTTATGGGACACAAAGCCAACATCTGCAGCCTGGATTTCCACCCGTATGGCGAGTTTGTGGCCTCGGGTTCCCAGGACACGAACATCAAGGTGAGCCACCACTCTGCACCCTGGCTCTCCCACCGGGCCAAGCAGCGGGACTGGGACGGTGTGTCCCGTCTCGGGTGGGGGGGTGGGCTACAGCTCTTCGGGGGACATCTTCCCCCTGTGTGGCAGCATCCGTGCCCTCCCGGGGCAGCGATGTGGAAGCGTTTGCCAGACATTTCTGCTCGGGATGCCTAGCTTTAGTGAGCGGTTTCCAGACCCCTGTCACTTGGAGGTGTAATGACCTGGAGGTGCCCAGAGCCCCTCTCTGCTCATGGCCACATGTTGCCCTCCGACCCAGGCTCCAGGACTTAGCTTGGCTAGGCCTCCCCAGCCCAGCCCACCTTAGTTGTGACCTGTCCTGACCCTGCCCCCCTCTGCTCCTCTGCTCACAGCTCTGGGACATCAGGAGGAAAGGCTGTGTGTTCCGATACAGGGTAAGCAAGGCACCCGCTGTCCGTCATTCCACAAGCACCTTGCAGGCGCGGAGCATGGGGTGGTGCCCAGACCCTGGCAGGGGCTGGAGGAGACTGTTGTCCAACCTGGGTGAGAACGTGAGAAACAAGAGTCCAGATGAGAAACATGCATCTGGAGCAGAGCAGGAGTGCGGTGGGTGGTCTACCTGGACCCCCGGCTACCTGGACCCCCGGCTTTCCGTGACTCCCCACAGAGCTGTGTTTACCAAACTGTGCTCCACGGTTTGCAGGCCGCTAACAGGAGTCATTAAGTGAAGGGGGTTCCTGTTCATATGAGTTTGGAAGGACTGGGTTTAATAATTATTTTGGGGGGTTTCTAGACCCTTTGACATTAAGAGGAGGCATTTAACTCTCCAAAAAGAGACACAAGACACATTGCTTCCCAAACTATCAGACCACGCAGTGTTATTTCCTGGAGCGTCCTGCAGGACTGGGGGTCCGTGACCGCATGTGGAGAAGTGTCCCTCTGTGACATCTCCCACATGTGGCTGTCAGTCCCCTCCTTGCTTGCTCCCAGGAAGCACTGCTTATGGAGGGCAGGGAGGAGTGGGTGGTGGGGAGAGAAGTCCGCTGGGCCCAGGCCCCTCGGGTGCTCACGCTCTGTCCTCCCCTCAGGGGCACAGCCAGGCCGTGCGGTGTCTCCGGTTCAGCCCCGACGGGAAGTGGCTGGCATCGGCCGCAGATGACCACACGGTGAAGGTAGCTCCCGGCCTGACCCGGGCCCAGGGCTGGGGACTGGGGTCTGCTGATCACACTCAGGTTGGGTCCTCACCTCCCTCCTGATCAGGCTCGCACATCCCGAGTCTGTCCAGAGTGGGAGGTGGTTCGTGGATAAAGAGCTCGGGCTGGATTGGAGGGCGAGCGGGCAGCTGAGGGCCAGGCTGGCCCTGACCTCCACCCTGGCCTGCCCCAGCTCTGGGATCTGACTGCTGGCAAGATGATGTCCGAGTTCCCCGGCCACACAGGGCCTGTCAACGTGGTGGAGTTTCACCCCAACGAGTACCTCCTGGCTTCTGGCAGCTCTGACAGGTGAGGAGGAGCAGGGCTCGTCGCCCGTGACTGCTGTCCCTCACGTCCCTGTCCTCTGGCATATGTCTGTCCCCAGTCTGGTTTTGTGTCCCAGGGTGTCATATGATCCCAGGTAGGCTGAATTAACTGTCAGCCAAGCTGGGATGGGACCCGGGTCACATCTCTCTCCCAACCGTGGCCCCAGTGTCCTGGGACTTCATGGTATGTCTGGATCCGGCCCCAGTGTCCTGGGACTTGACTGCGTGTCTGAGTCCAAGGCCCATATTCACCTCCCAGGTGCCGAGTCCCCTCCCGCTGCCTGTGCAGGGCCAGCCTATGGCCCCAGGCATTGCTCTGAATGGCCGTGACCTGGGGCGGCAGGTGTCTGGAGAGAAGTGGGCTCCCCCGGCCACTGGCCTGTGTGGAGGCCAACATGTGGCACTGGCTTCCCAGCACAGCCTGACTTCCTTTGCAGGACCATCCGTTTCTGGGATCTGGAGAAATTCCAGGTGGTGAGCTGTATCGAAGGGGAGCCAGGGCCTGTCAGGTAGGTGGGCGGCTGGGCAGTGGGCCAGGGCCCTCCTGCCGGGCAGTGGGGTGTGGCTGCAGGTGGACCTTTCCCATCTCCGCTTCCGCTCCCTCCCGTCCTGGGCTCCCCGCAGCCTCTCCGGTGTCTCCTGACCCACGGCCCACTCTCGCCTGGCCCAGGAGCGTCCTCTTCAACCCCGATGGCTGCTGCCTGTATAGTGGCTGCCAGGACTCACTGCGCGTCTACGGCTGGGAGCCCGAGCGCTGCTTTGACGTGGTCCTCGTCAACTGGGGCAAGGTGGCCGACCTGGCCATCTGCAATGACCAGCTGGTGAGAGAGCCACCGCCCACCGTGCACCCTTCCGCTGGGCCGCTCGCCTGCCTCCCCCTCAGGCCCCCAACTCCCACCCAGCCCCGGGGGGTCCTGCCCACCCCCCACCCCATCCCCCCGTCCCCCAGCACCACCGCGAAGGGTCCCGCCCCAGCTCTGCCGCTTCCCGCAGATAGGCGTGGCCTTCTCCCAGAGCAGCGTCTCCTCTTACGTGGTGGACCTGACGCGGGTCACCAGGACGGGCACGGTAGCCCCGGACCCCATGCAGGACAGCCAGCCCCCGGCACAGCAGCCGCCACACCCCAGCGCCCCGCTTCGGCGCATCTACGAGCGGCCCGGCGCCACCGGCAGCGAGCCTCAGAGGTGGGGTGCTCGGGGCCCCGGAGGGCGCTGGGGGGCACAGGAGGCGGGCCCGCAGCCCCTGCCTCACCGGGGCCCCCGCCTCCTTTCTGCCCGGCCTGCTCCCCAGGGTGAAGCAGAACTCAGAGAGCGAGCGCCGCAGCCCCAGCAGCGAGGATGACCGGGATGAGCGGGAGTCTCGGGCGGAGATCCAGAACGCCGAGGACTACAACGAGATCTTCCAGCCCAAGAACAGCATCAGTGAGGCCTGGGCCCTCCCCTCCGAGCCCCAGCGTTCCCCTCTGTGAAAGGGAGGCAGATGGTCCTTTCTGGGGATGGCGTCCATGTTGCTGCACTCCCTTAGCTTAATTCCTAACCCATGTCTGGGCCCAGGCTCTGTTCCCTGGTCCTCTAGGCCTCAGCAGAGGCCCAGCAGCCGCTCAGTGCTCGGCCTGCCCCAAGCAAAGGAAGGCCCAGTGGGGCAAGGGGCCAGGAAGGGGCAAGCCTGAGGGTTCAGGGCCCGGGAACGGGTCAGTCTGCAGCTGTGCGCGCGCCTGGGAACCACCTTGCATCTGCCGCATCCTGACGGGCCCAGGGTCCCCGGCTGGCCGGGCCCTGAGGGCTCAGACAGCAGCCCTGGGCTGACCCACATGAGTCCCCAACCCCCTCTACCTCCACAGGTCGGACGCCACCCCGAAGAAGTGAGCCCTTCCCAGCACCCCCGGAGGATGGTGAGTCGGGGGGCAGAGCCTGGCCTCCCAGGGTCCCCAGCTCCCTAGTCCTCCCCTTCCACAGCACAGTTTCCAGCCTCTCTCCCACTGGATCTTTTCCCTCCACTCGCCCCAAAGCACCTGCTGTGTGCCAGGCCCTGTGCCAGGCCCTGGTGATTGAGCGTGAAAAGGCAGGTAGGTGCCCCCGTCAGGAGCCCACACCCAGTGAGGAAGGCGAACGGTAGGCAGCCACAGGGTAGGAAGGAGCCGGGAGTGGTGAGAGGCTCTGGGGCCTGTGTAGATGGGGGGCCGTGAGGCTCTGAGGAGGCGGCACATCAGGCAGGCCTGGGGGCCAGGTGAGGAGACAAGGAGGGAAGAGCCTCAGGTGGGAGGGAGCCGAGAGGACAGCGGGGGCTTGGGGTCCGGGAGCAGGAGGCCAGGCCCTGCAGGCCCTGGGTTGGGGGCTTGGGGTTTTGCTGCTGGAGGGCTTAAGAAGGGAGAAAACCTGCTCTGCTCACTTAACGATTGGAGAAGGTGGCAGGGCGGGGCACCCTCATCCTCCAGCCCATCCCTCCCTCCCCTGCTTTCTCCTCAAGGGGCCATCTTCTCGTGCCCTTCGGGCTGGGTTCCTGAAGGGCCTCTCTCTCTCCCGCGCTCCCACTCACCATCCACTATCCACTCACCGCCCCCCTCCCAAAAACACTCCTTTCCTAGTGAGGTGACAGGAGCGCCACTCCCTGGAGCTCCCTGGGTCCTGTCCACACACAGTGCTTGGCGCCTGCTTTCTACCAGCCCTGTGGCTGAGTGGGTGGCAAGGGAGGGGACAGGCCCATCTCCGGCCCCCAGGCCTCCTGTTAGAGGTGCCGCCCACAGCCCCAGCCCAAGCCCTGCCTTCTGCCCGCCCGTCCCTTCTCCTGGCCTGACCTCACCCACTGATCTTTTCCTTCTGCCTCCAGACGTGGCCACAGCCAAGGAGGCAGCAAAGCCCAGCCCAGCCATGGACGTGCAGTTCCCGGTGCCAAAAGTATGTCCAGGTGGAGCGGGCAGGGTGTGGGGCTCAGAGAGGGGCTGGAGTCCTGAATCGGCGCTGGGGCGGCCCTTGCCGGGGAGGGGGGCTGAGAGGGAGGGAGGGAGAAGAGGCCTTGGGCTGGCCACCTGCTGAGCCCCAGACCCCTCCAGCTCGAGGTCCTGTCCCGGCCCCCAGTCGTCACTTCCACCCCTGCACCCAAGGCTGAGTCTGCCATCATCCCTGCCACCCGGAACGAGCCCATCGGACTGAAGGCCTCTGACTTCCTGCCTGTGAGTGGGGGGGCCCAGGCTGAGGGCGGGTGGAGGCCCGTGGGGTGAGGGCAGAACTTGGCTGCCAGCATCAGGGCACCCGTCCCATGCAGGCCGTGAAGATCCCCCAGCAGGCGGAGCTGGTCGACGAGGATGCCATGTCACAGATCCGCAAAGGCCATGACACCATGTGTGTCGTGCTCACCAGCCGCCACAAGAACCTGGACACCGTGCGGGCCGTGTGGACCACGGGTGACATCAAGGCAAGTGCCACCTCTGCCCGGGTTTGGGGTTGAGAAGAGGGCCGCCCGAGGGGCACAGGGGGAGCTAGGCGGCCCCTGTCACCACGCCGAACAGTCTTATGAACAGCCCGCAGTAAATCCCATCATCACGCCACACCCAGGCAGGGCCACTCAGTCCCCGGTCCCCTCTGACGGGTGCTCTGTTTGCACAGACGTCGGTGGACTCGGCCGTGGCCATCAATGACCTGTCCGTGGTCGTGGACCTCCTTAACATTGTCAACCAGAAAGCGTAAGTGGCTGTGGCGGGGGGGGGGGGGGGGGGGGTGGGTGGGGGAAGTGGGCAGGGCCGGGCACTGAGGGCACGTGTTCCTGGCTCTCTCCCCAGCTCCCTGTGGAAGCTGGACCTATGCACCACCGTCCTGCCACAGATCGAGAAGCTTCTGCAGAGCAAGTATGAGAGGTACGGGTGGGGAAGCCGCACCTGCCTCCCAGCAGGGAGGGACCATGGGAAAGACCCCCAGGGCCGGTGCCCTTGTGAGGTGGCCGTGCAGCATTGCTGGGCCCTCCAAATTTGAGAGGACAGAGTGAAAACGAGCCTATGCTGCCTCTCTGATCCTGTTTCTGCCCCCTTTGTCTCTGTGTACCTTGCTCTCTGTCTATTTGTGACTCCCATCTACCCCTCTGCCTCTGAAGCTATGTCCAGACGGGCTGCACCTCTCTGAAGCTGATCCTGCAGCGGTTTCTGCCCCTGATCACAGACATGCTGGCGGCCCCGCCCACCGTGGGTGTGGACATCAGCCGGGAGGAGAGGTGAGGAGCCAGCGGCGTGTGTGGCAGGGGTGCCAGGTCAAGCGAGAGCACAGGCCTGGGGGCCCAGCCTGCTTGTTGGCGGCCCTGCTGAAACAGCTTATAGAGGTCATTGTGCCTGAGACGGTGGCTCAGGGCACGGGGTAGGGTTGCCAGAGCCTTGGTTCCCCCATGGCCTGGCTCTGCCCTGGCCCAGCCTCAGTGGGTCCTGCACTCTGGGCCTCAGCCTTCCTCCGGGAGGAGGGCCGGAGCGATTCGTACAGGAAAGGCTCCGGGATCGGGTGGGGGTAACGGTGACCGTGCCGGCCAGCCACCTTAAGCGTGGCCCCTCTGCCCGCAGGCTGCACAAGTGCCGGGTCTGCTACAAGCAGCTCAGGAGCATCAGTGGCCTCGTCAAGAGCAAGTCGGGCTTGAGCGGCCGCCACGGCAGTGCCTTCCGCGAGCTGCACCTGCTCATGGCCAGTTTGGACTGAGGAGCCCAGAGGGTGGTGGCACCCTCAGGCCTGGCCTCGGCCCCCCACTCCTGTTCCCTGTGCGCCCACCGGCCCATGAGCCTCTGCCCGGCCCCCACTGCTGCCTGCGGTCATCCTAGAGGCGGTGGCGCTGGCCCATTGGCCACCTCCGCAGCCCTAAACTCTTGACAACTTCTCTCCAGCAACAGCTGCCCAGCTTTGTCCGACTCCTGCTTCCTGGGGCAGCGAACCGAGCCCTGGGGCTGCTGCTGTAATTTATAAAGTGAATTTTATTAAATTTGTAACTATTCCCTGCTTTCCTTGCTGGGAGGTGCAGCCTCTGGCCACAAGGCTCTCCGGGGCCCCATATTGCCTGCCTGGCTCTTCAGAGATGAGACCACGCCTTCTCCAAGACCCAGAGGCGGTGCACCAGGCAGCGTGGCCAGCAGGGGGCAGCAGAGCGATGGGCCGGCGGGAAGGGGTAAGTTCAGACTTGTTCTGGGGAGAAGAGGGACCCAGCAACTCCCCCTTTCACGGCTAGGAGAAACAGGTGAGGAGTGGGCTCATCAGCTCATCCCCTGTCTCAGCCACACTCCCACTGTCCCGTGGATGCCTCCAGGGCCAGCAGGTGTACACTGCAGGGGGCCAGGACCCCAGCCTTGCAGGTATGGCCACCGCTAGGCTGACCCAGGGCCCACCACCCTCCCCCATCCCTCCAGGAGGCCTCCAGGGATAGGACCGGAAGGGCAGCTGCCCCGTCCTCCAAACAGCTTTCACTCCCTGCAGGAGCCCCCAGTGCTGGCTGGCCGGAACAGCTCCCCTGACCCAGTGGTCGTCCCTTATGCTCCTGAGGCAGATTCCACCCCAGTTTGGTGGGAGGGCCTCACTGAGCCCTGCCCATGTTTTCCCAAGGTTGGGACCGGGTGCAGGACAGCACAACCCCCGTGGTGGCACTGCCCTGGTGGGTGGGGTGCTGTCCGTAGAGGCAGAGGGAGGAGGGGTGCAGCACTTACCTGTGGCCAGTTCACTTAAGGGGACAAGGCCAGGGCAGGCGGTGGAGTGGGGCCCACTCCGGCTGGGTTTTTGGCAAGCCTGTGGAGAGCTTGAGTTTCCCATCTATAAGATGGAGGTGACAGCACTGTTGTATGGGTCACAGTCATGATAAGGGTGGGGGGAGGGGGCCCCTCCTAGTCAGGAATGTTCAGAAAAATATGATCCTGACTTGGTGACCAGCCGGCAGTGGGGAGCCAATGGCACGTGCCAGTGCCCTGCTTGCCCCCTGCGACCTGACCGGGGGTTCACGAGACCAACTCTTCCAGACGATGCTTGTGTAAAAAGGTTATTTTAATAAGTAAAAATGCCTAAGCTTCCAAAAGTTCTTAAATAGGATTTCAGAGGGAGGAAAATGTCAAGAGGCCAGTGGGCAAGGCGATAGCCTGGTGCCAGGCACATGACGGGGAGCAGCAAGATCCCCACCCACTGGCCTCCTGCCGGCCATAAATACAGCCCGGCCCGCGGCGGCGAGGGCCGTGCTCCTGTGTACACCTAGGAACACTATATACACGCCCAGTGAGACACTCTCCTCCCTGGGAGCCAGGGAAGAGTGGCGCAGGGCCGCCCACCAACCGCCCAGTTCCCACCGTTCCTGTGCCTTCTGGGGGCTCCTCAGCCCACCCACTAGGGAGGGGCCCTGCAGGGTGGGGAGGGCTGGGCCAGCCCATACCACCTGCGCCCAGAGCCACAGCCGAGACACCCTTTCCTTCTGAGCGTGTTTCTTATCTCTGAGGGGAGACGGGCGAACGAGGAGCCTCCACTCTGGCCTCTGCCTTGTGGGCTCCAGGCGCTGCAGCAGGAACAGGCCAGGCAGGCATCAGGACCCAGTCCCTCGTCCGGCAGAGTGGGCATGTCCATCACACAGGCAACGGCCTCGACTTCCCTGCAGGAGGGGGAGGGTTCGTCAGCACCAGGACTGTCAGCCTCTGTCCCAGAGCAGGAGGGAGCTGCAGAAGCACACAGGCAGCAGGCAGCGGACCCCAGACCCCGCCCTGAGCAGCCAGCTTCCCGGCACAGCCCTGCAACCCGAGGCGGCCAGGCGGCTGGGCGGGCAGCCCTGGGCTGCGGGCCTGACACTCACCTGGAGACTTTGCAGCCCCAGCCGTCAGGCTGAAATCAAAGCAACAGGTATCTCACCGGTGGGCCCGCCTTGGGCCAGGACCCCCCGGGACCCTGCTGCCCCCCTCTCCCTTTAGACTCAAACACTCACCAGGCCCTTCTGTGAGTGGGCCAAGCTGGAGGCTGGAGCCCCGTATTCTAGTCCTGTGGCCTGGCTCACTCCTCATCTGGGACAGGTGAGCCTTGTCCTTTCTACCCCCCGGGAGCCAAGGCCTGCCTTGGACGGTGTATCGTGCATGAGCCCAACCAGCCCAGCCTCAGAGGATCAGAGGATTGTGTCCTGGGCCTCCTGTCAGCAGCCCTGCTAGGAGCCCGGAGGGCTGGACCCAGCACTGTCTGCCCTGGCTACTTCCCAGGGCCAGGGAAGCTTGTGAAACAGGTTCTGGAGAAGTTTTATAAACTTAAAAAAAAAGGAAAGAAAAGAAAAAGCCCATTCAGATAAGGAAAGCCTGGCCCACTCCCTAAAGACTCACCCGAGGGCTGCAGCTTCCTCCTGATGGACCCTGGGCGGCTAGTGGTCCCAGAGCCAGGGGCCGAGTGGGCTCGTGCTGAGGGCTGTGGCGTCTGGCAAGCTGGCTCCCACTGTGGGCAGAGAAGGGCAGATGGGCGGGGCCTGCTGCCCTGGGTCTGCCCCCTACCCCACACGTTTCCCCTCCCCAGCCACCTGAAACCGTTTCCTCATCTGCAAGATGGACATGATGATGGTACAATAACCGTGGGGGGGAGGGTGTGAGACATCATACGTAAGGAAGTGAACTAGTTACTACTGAGCGCCTGTGTGCCAGCCTGCCCCCGCCCCCGCCCCACCTCCGACCAGCTGATGACCCCCACAGGTACCTCTGAGGCCGAGAAAGAACACCTGGACTAAAGAGGCTACAGGGTTTGGGTTCAAGTTCTGGCTCCACCCCCTCTGGTATCTTCCCCTCCTCCACCATTCCACACTGTCCTCCCCTCCAAACCCTCCCTCCTGCCCATGACCGGGATGTCTATGACCCAGTACTGGCCTGAGGCAGGCCTGTGGTGGTCCCCGTACCTCTAGATGCTCCTGGCTGGACCAGGACACGAGCTCTGCCCTGCGGGACCCAGGGCCTAGCTCCACGGAGCGCACCCTCTCAGCAAACTTGAGGGAATAGAGCGTCTCGCTGGTGTTCTTCTCCACGGGGGACACCTAGGGGACACGAGAGCTCACTCCCCACCCAGCTGGCCGGCTGCCCTCGCAGAACTGGAAGGAGCACCAAAGGGAGCCCACAACCAGGGGACTCGAGAAGGCTCCCTGGACAAGACTGAGAGGGAGGGGAGCAGGAGGGCAACCAAGGTGGCAGAAACGGAGGGACTTGCCAGGCACACGGTGCACGTGGCCAGGTCTGTGGGGAGGCTGCAGGAGATGGGAGCCACGTGTCACTGACTTTGGAGCCGCTGATGACCGGAGGCTCTTCCCTGCACAGCCTGGGAGGGTACCTGGGCCGCCGGGGAAGGTGGGGGGTCCCTGTTCTTGGAGCTGGTTAAGCCCCCTACACGCTAATGGTCACGCCATCCGACCCGCCTGGGGCCCTCACCTGCACCACCATGAGGGTCTTGCTGTCCCCGCTGAGCGAGTCCTGCAGCAGGTAGGTGAGCTTGGAGTTGCGGAAGGGCACGTGGCCCTGGCGGGAACGCAGGGCAGCAATGACGTCCCCCAGGGCCGACAGCGACTTGTTGATGTGCTGTGCCTCCCGCAGGCGGCTGCCCTCAGCCCCCGACTTGCCCACGCGCTCTGAGCCGGCCAAGTCCACCAGGTTCAGCTTCCCTGCGGGGAGGGTGCTGGGCAGGTCAAGGCTGCCCTGGGAAAGGACGGGGGGAGGGGGCGGGGGGGGACGGGGGGTGCTCAGCCCAGGTGGCTGGGGCCCTCACTCACCCGTGGTGCGGAGACCGGTGCTGCCGTCCACGCCGTGCACCGTCACAATAAGCAGGGCATGCGAGCGCGAGCTGTGCTCGTTCAGGTTGGTGAACTCCGTGGTGCGGTTGGTGTGGCCGAACTCGAACACCTGGGGCCCGGGGAGGGCAGAGTGAGGCACAGGGTTTGGAGTGGGGTCTTCAGGATCAACCGTCCCCGAGTACCCCTGTGAGGGGGCGGCACCCTTTGCCTCGTCCAGGGGAAGAAACAGGCTCAGAGAGGCCTGGGGACCTGGCAGAACCTGCATCCGACCCCCATTCTGTCCTCCGGGGCAGCTCTGCTGTGGGCAGGGTCTCTCCAGCCTTTCCCCACCCCCGGCCCCCGCAGCCCCACACCTTGTTGATGTCCTCCACGCTCTGCACCTGGAACTCCGTCAGCCCTGGCACGTACAGCTGCCCGCTGCCGTCAGGACACAGGCGGATCTCCAGTTTCTCCTGGGGCTCCTGCCCCAGCAGGTCCCTGAGAGCAGGAAGGATGGTCACTCCCTCCTCGCAGTCTGCCCTCTGCTTGCACTGCACCCACCCCCAGGCTGGAACGTTCCCCCAGCCATCACACTTCTGGAAGCCTTCCTGGACCATGGGGCTCTGCGCTCAGTCTGCTGAAGGGCAGAGATGGAACGTTCCCCCAAAGTCCTGGGGTGCTGCTACTCCTGCCCCCACAATGCACTGAGCCCCTGTTGGGCAGGTCCTCCCAAGACCCCACTCTCACTCTTCACCACCTGGTGCAGCCTGCAGGTAGGGTGAGGACACTTCAAGGGGAAAAGGAGTGCCTTTGTCTGGGTATCCCAGGTGGGCTCAGACAGCCCTCCTCCTCTTGCCTGCTAGCGCGGGAGAGGGGCCTGGGACCAGTGAATCGCCTGGGCTGAGTCAGGACATACATTCAGCTCCCACCTAAGGGCTCCCACCTGAGGGGCTCCCACTCGAGGGCCTTCCGCCTGAGGGCTCCTCACCTGAGGACCTCGTTGTAGATCTCGGCTGCGCTGACGGTGATGGTGTACTCCCAGTCAGACGCCTTCTCCTGCACCTCGGAGAAGAGCAGCTGCAGGGCCCGCTGGTTGATGCCTGGGTTCTCGAGGGTCCCCTGCAGGCAAAATCAAGGCCCCGGTGAGCCAGGCCTCCCCCCACCACGTGGGCTGGCCCGTGCAGATGCTCACATGGTATCTGGGGTCCCCACCTGCTCTGGCTACCCCTCACAGGCCAGCCTCCCTGACTGAAGCTCCCCACCTGCGTGCCGGTCTGCCCCCAAAAACGCCCTCCACCAGCTACAAGCAACTTCACCTCCTTGGGCCTCAGTTTCCCCGCCTTTAAAACGGCCCCACTCTGCCAGGATTGGGCCTGCACACAGGGGCTGCTGATGGATGCCTGGCCGTGGTGGGCCACCTGGGAGGGGGCACCGGGAATGTACGATTGTATGACACGTATGAATGTATGACAATGAGGGGCTCATTGTCAGGTAGGCCGTGAGCCAGGCTCTGTGGGTGAGGCAGGGGAGGCACAGGCAGAGCTGGCAAGTGAACTGGGGCCGGATGGGCTGGCCGGCCTTTCTAGAAAGAAATCTGGAGTCCTCACCTGGGCCTCCCTTATCATGGCACCTCCCACCCTCACTTCACTTCTGCCACCGGGGCCTCCTTGCCGGGCCTCAGTATCCTCCCCAGCACGCTCCGGACTCGTGGTCCCAGCCCTGCTGTTCCCTCCGCCCGGAGTGCTCGTCCCCATTCTCCTCTCCGTGACTGGCTTAGGTGTCTGCACCAGTCACCTCCTCAGGGAGGCTTCCTCTCCCTCCAAATGCCCGATCCCCCCCTCACTGTTGGTTCCTCATACCTGGCCGAAGTTTCCTCCCTAGCACCTGACAGGACACATCCTGACTTGCCGTGTGCACTGCTGTCTCCCCACTGGTGGGCTGGCTCCGTGGGGTCAGGCACCCTGGCCACGGCTGTGCCCCAGGCACGGTGCCTGATGCACAGTGGGGCTCAGCGGGGATGTGTTGGAGGATGGAGGCCCCTGGTGGTCAACTCTGAGCACCCAACACAGAGCTGGGAGCCTAGAAGGTGCTGCACGCACCCCTTGCCCTTCACCTCCCCATCTCGCGTGGCCTGCCCCCTACTAACCAGTCTTGCCAATCCCAGAACCGAGGGAAAAGAAGGTCCAGATTGGGGGAGAAAGGACCACCATGACAGCCTTCCCAAAGGTGCCTAACAGCCTGGGCCAGCAGGGCCCTCTGGTGCCCATTGTTGGGACAGCAGGAGACCCGCCCCCCCCTCCCCTACCTGGAGAATCCCACAATACCCCCCTTAAGAGCCAGGGAAATGGCTCCATTTTTATCTACAGTCAAGTTTCTTCCTCCTCTCAACACCCCCACTCCCAGCCACATCCCATAGAGGGGGGCAAGGCACAGGCAGGGAGATGAGGCCCTGGGAGCTGCAGCTAAGAGCTGGACACCCAGGACTTCCCTGGTGGCGCAGCGGCTAAGACTCCACGCTCCCAGTGCAGGGGGCCCGGGTTCGATCCCTGGTCAGGGAAATAGATCCCACACGCACATCACAACTTTTTCACACGCCACAATTAAGGAGCTGGCGAGCCGCAACTAAGGAGCACACGTGCCACGACTAAGGAACCCGCCTGCTGCAACTAAGACCTAACAGGACCAAATAAATAAATAAATATTAAAAAAAAAGAGCTAGGCGCCCCACAACAAGTCTGGCCAGTCTCTCCCACTGCCCGGGTATCTCCTTGAGGGCCAAGATCCCCCCCTCATTCATCCTGACACTCCCAGGGCCCAGCCTGGCAGCCCTACGACAGGAGTCCAATAAATGTGTGTGGGTGAAATGAAAGCCAATCCTGAGAGACGTCACAGCAATCTCCCCTGGACCCTGGGCCCAGGCCGAGACCCGTCCAAGGCCAGAGGCTGTCGTCAGCACACCCTCCCCTCCCCCATACCTACCGGGACCATGCAGGTGTGCTTGGGCAAGGCGCCCCCTCCGCAGGCCTGGTGCCTCAGGGCTAACATGGATAACTATGGGCTCTGCTCCAAGGTGGTTATGAAGACCAAGTGAGGCAAAACACACCCCACGCAGAACCTCGACACCAATGAGGGGAGCCCCCTCCAATGGCAGCAAGGGGTTGGGGTTCACTCTGGATCCCCGCCCCATCCAGCAGGTACCCACCTCCATCGTGTATGTCTTGCCAGCACCCGTCTGGCCGTAGGCGAAGATGCAGACGTTGAAGCCGTCGATGCAGGAGGTGATCAGGGCCTGCACCTCCTGGAACACCTGCAGAGGGGACGTGGGATGGAGGGTGGGTCCAGGGGCCCCCACCAGCCACCTCCCCCTGACTGCTCCCCTCCCCTAATACGGCACCTGTCATCGTGGGCAACCAGCTCACTGTGGAGGAATCTGTGACTAATAAGTCACTTCCACTAGGCGTTAGTGGGCAGCCTCATTGCCGAAAGACTGAAGGCAAGTCAGGGCAGTAATTACTGCCCACCAGCACCTGAGGAAGGGGCCACCCAGCCCAGGAACTCAGGAGCCCTCCCCCAGCTTCTCCCCCTCTCAAGGTGGGTCAGCAAACGAAGGCCGAGAAAGCATGTGCCTGGCACCTCCACGGGCCGGCTGGCCCGCCTGCCTGCCAGCCAGCAACAAAGGACGGGGGCAAAGATAAAGCCCAGCATGGGGACCGGAGGGCACAGGCAAAACAGGCCTCCCAGGTTGGCCCTGGCAGAGATGAGGGAAGAGTGGATGCTGAGAACACGTGGCTCCCACAGGCTGAGGGCTCCTCCCTGAGGCCTGGGCGGCAGCATGGGAGTCCCTAGGAAGACCCATGGGACTGATAGAGGAGGTGCTCCTGGCTGGAGGGGCCTGCCTCCATGCAAGCCAGGGTCCTGTGGATGGGCGGGGCCACATGACTGGGAGGGGCTGTGAGAGTGCACGTGGCTGAGTATGGGAGAGGAACCGTGTGAGTGGGAGAGGCCATGTGAGTGGGTGTGGCTATGAGGGTAGGAGGGGTCACATGGGTGGGATGAGCCTGAGAGTGGGTGTGGCTGTGGATGGGTGGGGCCACGTGGGTGCCCTAGGCTATGTATGGATCTGCCCTTCTTAGCAGAGGCTTCCGAAGCTCCCAGTTTACCTTCCCACCCTCTTCTCTCCTCCAGAGGTGAAAAGAGAGGGACCGTGGGGCACTGGGCTTCTCCATCCTGTCTGCCCTCCCTTATACTTATTTTTGTCCAGCTCCCAACATCTCTCCCTCTACAGGTGAGGTGAGTCTGTCTCCCCCTCCCTCCACTGTTCTCTGTCCCTCTCCCCGAAGGGCCACACTCACGTCCTGCTGTGAGGCTTTCGGGGAGAAGACTTTGTCCAGCTCAAAGGAGACGGGCTTTCCTTTGTGCAGCAAGTGAATGATGGAGTCGTCGTCGGGATCAAAGGTCACAGCATTGGTTGCCTCAGGTCCTTCCCCATCCTCTTTGGTGACTGGCCGGACACGGGCAATCACCCGGATGTTCCCTGGATTGGGTGGCGGAAGAGAGAAGGGTACAGACCAGGTCAAGACCAGACTGCCTCCACACTGGTGTCCGTTGGCATCTGGAGCCGGCTAGTGGCTCAAGAGCCCCCTGCCTTCTAAGTAAGGCCCCCAAGGGCAAGGTGGCCCACAAAGATTTGATCAGTCACTCACGCTACAGTATGAATTAACGTATCAATACATTTTCTTGCTGAGCAAACCAGTTGACAGTAGGAGCCTCACCTTGGGGACATGGAGGAAAGGGCAGTGGTGGGGCTCAGACACTGCACCCAGTTTGGGTGGGATACCAAAATGGACAACTCTTTATACACCTGGACTTCAGTTTCCTCACGTACACAACGAGGGGCTTGGATCCCAGCAAGCCAAGGGGCTTATTCTATCACTCTAGAAGGGCACAGTGAATGCCAGGACAGGGCTTGGGAATCAGATGGGCAGAAAGGACCAGGCAGGAGATGGGCACAGGCAACAGGGCAGCCCCAGGGGTGTCTGACGCACAGATCTGATCATGCCACCCCCTTGCTTCAAGCCTTTGGGTGGGATCCCAGAGTTCCTGGAATGAAGAGAAAACTCCCCATCACATCTAGCACGGCCCCACCTTCCCTTCACCTGTCCACTCCACCTCACAATCCAGGTCTCAGCCCTGGTTTTATCTCCTACGGGAAGCCCCCTGGACACCCTCAACTGTCAGATACCCAGGGGCTCTCAGAGCCCCTCCCCAGCCTGGGTAAAGGGGTAGTGATGGGGTTTTCTGAGTGATTAATGATCACTGTCTGCTCGCCCCCTGCTGAAGTAACCACCATGAAGGCAGGGACAGGTTCTGTGGCGCCCAAAGCCACATCCTCATTGTCTGGAACGGCACTTGGCACAGAGCAGGTGCTCCCTAGACCTTTGTGCCGTGAATGGGTGGTGTCTCGAGCTTGACCAGGCCCTAGATCAGAATAAGTGGCATTCTAGCCACCCACCACCCAATGCTTCAATACCCTACCCCTCCGCCACCTGGTAGCCTGCCATAGGCATTGGGCAAAGGTTTCAGAGTTGAACAGATCCAAGGTGGACCATTCACTAGCCATGCAGTTTTGAGCAAATTCCCTGTGACGTCTCTGTGCTTCGGTTTCCTTATCTACAAAGAGGGAATTACAATAGCTCCCCGATGACAGGGCACAGCTCCAGGGAGTGGTGCTGGGGGCCATGGGGAAGGACAGGATCACTTCCGAGGCAGGTCAGGGCTCCCTCCGCTAGGCACCCCCGAGCCCGCCCAGCGGTCACCTTTCAGCCGCACGAGCTCATTGTGGCACTTCTTGCGCAGCTGCAGCTCCCGGCGGTACTTGCGCAGCAGCTCCTGGTTGTTGCTGTTGACCTCGTCGATGGCCTGGCCGATCTAGTGGGGGGGGGGGGGCGCAGCACCATCAGGGGCCCAGCTCCACCCGCTTTGCTTGCCCGGCTGCTTGCCCTCTCCCCTTCCCCCCAACAGTCTGCTCACTGCCTCCTGCCCTGGACTAAGTACCTGACATGCGCTGTCACATGTCACATCTTCCCAATAACCCCTCTGGGTAGGTACTGCGAACAGGCCCATTTTACAGAGGAAGAAACTGAGCCCTAGAGAGGCTAAGCCAATCTCAAGGTTGCCCTGCAGATGAGTAAAGAGCCGGGACTCAGCCCTCACTCCACAGCACCAGCACTTGACTACATGATTCAGCTGGACCCAAATCCCAGCTCTGCCCTGAGGACCTGGGGGACCAGAAGCAACTGGCTCAACGTATTCAAGCCTCAATCTTCTCATCTGTAAAATGGGGATAACAACATCTAACTCGTGGATTTGTAGGAGCTGGTAGGTAAAGATCTCCAAGTTACATTTCATAAGGAAAAGAAACAAGATGCAAGCCACACATACACCTGCTCCCCTTTATTGGGTGAAAGGGAAGTGCGTGTCCATGTACATATATGTCAACAGTTTTCAGCATGCTCAGAACACCCTTTGGGGGAAATGCTGGGAGACAGGCCTCCTTTGGGGAGCAGGCTGGGTGGCAGAAAGAAGCCTTTCCTTTTCATCTGAATGCCCTTCTGGGAGGTGGGTACTTTCAACGTGTCCATGTATTATTGACATAATTTTTTAAAGGAGAACTATTTTTGATTCCCGAAATACATGTCTCTCTACCCTGCAGAGCTGTCATACAGATTCGAGGAGCCGACGGCTATAAAAGGCTCAGCACGTAGGAGGCACTTAAGAGACATTGGCTATTCTCATACTGCACAAGTACAGCTTAAGAAATTAAATTAAACCTAACAGATCTAAGGATACGTGTAGCATGTTTGAGATACAAAGATATGCATAGCACATATGAGATACAAAGATATATGTGACATGTTTGGTTTACACCCAAATACCTGCTCTGGACCAGACTGTTTTTCAAATGGTCTGGGGACAGCAGTGCGGGTGTGGGACAGGAGCTGCCATCTGGGGGCTTTGGGTTTGGGAAGGGCGCGCTAGGTGGCTGCTGCATCTGCCCAGGGGCTCCAAGGCCTCTCCCGGCCCCGCCCCGCCATGGCCTGCACTCACCTCGGCCTTGACACTCTTGAGGGCCTCCTGCAGCAGCAGCGGGAAGCCGCGCACCTGACGCTTGAGCCCATTGTAGTCGTTGGTCAGGGTCCGAAGTGCTGGCTGCAGCGTCAGCAGGTTGGTCCGGACACCTATGGAGACACAAGGGGTGAGAGGCAGACGGGGTGAAGGGCTGCGGCATGGGGCAGGCTAGAGCCCGGCTGCACGGCTCACCTGCCAGGTTCTCGTGCACAGCCTTCATCTCCACCTGGGCTCTGGCAAAGGCCTCCTCGATGGCCCGGTTCTTGTCCTCCTCCAGGGACTGCATCTCCTCCAGCATCTGCCCGTGTGCCCGCTCCAGCTCCGACTCGTACATGGTGATCTGCAGCCAGGGCCAGAAGCTTAGTGCCGTGGGCCATGCAGAGAAAGAAGCCCCGCCCCTCACGCCTTGCACACGTGCACACACACACAGGTGGGGTAGGGTGGCCGGCCGTCGCTCTCCCTGAAAGGGCTGGGAGCTCCGTGCAGCTACTTCCCGGCATCAGCCCAGCACCAACCTGGGTCCCGGCACACAACACAGGTCACAAGCCACAGGTCCCAGGAGAGCAGGGGAAAGCATCTGTTATGACACCGACTAGAGCACCCTTCCAAGAGCCTGTGTGCCGGGCCCTGAGCGAATCTTGTGAATAGGTCAAGCCCCACTGGGAGGTGCGTTCTGTGATCAGATCATTTTACAGATGAGGAAACAGAAACCTGCCCTTGGTCACACGGCCAGTGGGGAGAGGAGGGACTGAAACCCAGGTCTGTCGAACCCCAAGTGCTCAGCTGCTGCACTGTGCCAAAGGCCGGTCTCTGGCGTCGGGGCCCGGTGTGCACATGCTGCCCCGATAGACGTGCACACCTGCGCCCGGAGCTGTGCGGTCAGCTGATGCGAGCTCTGCAGCTGCTGCTCCATCTCCTTCAGCACCTGCCTCTGCATGGCCACCTGCTCCTGCAGGTGCTGGTTCCGGGCCTGGGACTCACTGAGGGCCTGCTTGGTCTTGGACGACTCCACCTCCACCGTCTTCATGACATACTGTGAGGGGAGGGAGGGGTGGGTGCATGGAGGTGCGTGGGTGCCTTGACCTTACCCTGGGACCCTGGGGGGCCCCTCAGGAACATGTCACCAACGGCCTGTAGAATAAACTAGAGGAGCCCCGAGGTCTGGGCTTTCCAGAAAGCTGCAAGGGCCTCCTGGAATCTTCTCATCTTAATGAGCCCACTAGGAGCCCGGCTGTGGCCCACGACTGGGCCCAGAACAGACAAGAAGGGCAAAGACGAGGGCAGAATCTAGCGATGCAGCACGTCCGTGCCCGGCACACAGCGGGCACCTCAAGCGTCAGTTGCTGGATGCCTACATGGCCTGGCCCTGGACAGCAAGAAGGGGAAGGGGCCAGGTGACAGCAGATCTGGAAGGATTCCTTCAACCCCCCGCACCTACTTATTCACCAAGACAAGCCCCTCCTACGTCCAGCCCATCCTGGGCTCCAGGGACCAGAGTCGAGGCGTGGCCCAGGTGCGCGCGGGGCACCGCAAGTGGTGCGGCCGCCCGGCCCCAGGCTCACCTTGACGGGCGGCGACTGGGCCCGCAGGCTGGCGATGGTCTCGTGGCTGTCGCGCAGGCGCCGGCTGAGCCGCTCCTCCTCCTGCGCCTTCTCGGCCAGGCAGTCCTTGAGCCGCAGCTCCACCTCGGCCAGCCGGTCGGTCTTCTGCTGCACCTCCAGGTTCAGCTCTGACAGCAAGCCTTTGTTCTCCGCCACCTCCAGCTGTAGCTGGGACAGCTTGTCGCGGAGCTGGGCGCTCTCCTGCAGACAGACGGCCGCGGGGGCCGGGACAGGTGTGAGACTAGTGGGCAGGATTCAGCATGAGGAAGTGGGGTGACCATTGGGAATCGAGCGCCCCGGGACCGCCCTGGCCCTGGGCCCACCTGGCTGTGCTCGCAGCCTGTGCAGGGCACCGCAGGCTTGGCCCGCATATCCTGCAGCTCGGCCTCGCAGCGCCGCATCTCCTGCCTCAGTCGCTCATTCTCCACTATCAGCAGGTCCCGGTGCTTCTCCAAGTCGGTGCCTCCCTGCAGAGAGCCAGAGCCAGGGGTTGGGGGCGCATGTGGCGAGGGCAGATCAGGGGGAAGGACGGAGCGGGGAGGCAGAGACAGTGCAGGGGCAGGGGAGAGGGGAGAGGTGGGGAGACAGAGAGAAGGAGAAAAGAGAAAGAAAGGTCAGTGATGGATGGAGAGAAGAGAGGAGGGGCTCCAGAGACGATAAAGACAAAGGCAGAGGAGAGGAAGAGATGCAGGAGGGTGGTGAGACAGGAACTGCTCCCGGCTGCACCCCACCCCTTTCATTGCATTTTCCTGAGTGTGAAAGTTACAAGGAAAGTCATATTTATACACAGAGTTCACACTCCTACTTTACATCAGCAAATAAGAATTAACCTCCCTCCTGTTACGGGTCACACCACCTCGTGGGCACAGTGAGTGGTGATAAGTACATGGGGAGCATCACCCCCCCCCAGCCCCGCCCCGCTAGGATGGCGTGGTCGGGCTCACCAGCTCCGATCGAAGGCGGCTCACTTCCTGGGCCTGGCTTATGAGCTTCTGCTTCAGGTGTTCCACCTGCCAGCACAAAGCCGGGGCACGCTGAGCCTGGATTCTCTCCTCCAGCCCACACCCAGGCCTCTCGCCCAAACCCAGAGCCCCAGTCCTCCCTGTGTTCAAGCATCAGGCCACCCCTGGGACTCTAGGTGCAGAGCACCTGGCCTGGTCCTGACAGCTCTCAGCACCCTCTCCCGTCACAGGACCAGCCAGTCTGGGCTCACAGGAGAGTCCGGGGAGCGAGTGCAGCCGAGGCGACCCCTGTGCCAGCCTGGGCCCACGCCAGGGGCAGCTCGCCGGGGGACTCGGGAGGCTGACTGTCCGGACGCCTGCCTTTGCACAGGCCCTGACCCACGCCTGAACCCGTTTCTGTATTTGTCATTTAACATTCTTTATTCTTTCAAGGGCCTCCAGAGTGTATAAACTCCAGGCACTACAAAACCTGCATCGGTCCTTGACCAGCCCCTAGAAGTTTCTACTTTGAGTGGTTCCTGGTGAGTCTGTCTGTGGAGATGGGCCTGCCAGTGACCAGGGCACATCTGGGACCTGCCTCCACCCCAGCTCCCAGTCTGCCTTGCAGGAGAGCTATGGCCAGTGGAGGCTGTTAGAAAGAGAAGGGGTGTGCACCCCGTCAGGAGGCAAGGGTGACCTGGTTCAACCAGAGCCCAGGGAGGGGAAACCAGCCCCGAGAAAGAGCAGGACCCCAGGATGGCTGCCTGCCCTCCCCGCAGGCCTAGACCCTGGTTCCACATCAGCGCACCTCCAGGAAACTCTCCCCCCGGGAAATAACCCAAAACGCAGACAAAGACTTTGGCACCAGTGTTCATCAGAGCCTGTTTGGGCTTTTTCTTGCAGAACATTCTGTGTTGATCGCACGGAACCTTGGAAAAGGTACAGTGAGAGTCAGACTCTCTCTCTGGGGGATAAGGAGGTGTGGTTTGCACAAGCTTTGGGCTCTTGTTACTAAACATAAGGAGACAAAGCCCACCACCTACAGGGGCCACCAGCCAAGTAAGGCAGGTGAGGGGCAGTGCAGGACTAGATGCCCAAGATCCACCTGAAGGAGACAGAGGACTGCAACTGGGGGGGTGGGGGGGGGGACACAGGCCCAGTGTCATCAAACTTCTGACCTTTCAAGAGAGGCCAGACATTGGGATCTTGGGGGTGTGTGTGTAAAATCTCCCCACTACACATGGCTGAGGTGTCATCAACAGTCTGTGTGCAGCACGAGCTCAGAGCCAACCGTCTCCTGGCGCTGGAGAAGGCGGCTGGACCACAAATCAGCCTCTGCTTTTCTGAGCAAGTTGGGGGAGGGCCATGGGCGCGACCCCACCTCCAAGGAGAAGGCCTGTGACACCAGCGCTGCTCACTCGTAGCTGGGGAGGCAGATTCCAAGAACACAAGACCCAGAGAGGGGTTGGGAGACACAACCCGGCTGCCCAAGGCCTCCTGGTGGACAAGCAGGTGACTTAAGGGCTGCACCCGAGAAGGTCACCTCTGTCACCTGCTCCATCAGCACATTCCTTCCTAGCAATGTGCTGGGCATGGACCAGGCCAGGCAGCAAAGCCCGTGCCATTTCTCTGCCCGCTCCAATACCCCCTTCTGTTAAAAGCCTGGTTACACGGAGCCTCAGTTCCTTCGCCCTGGAGGGGAGTGAGGGACAGTTTGAATAAGGCAGCCTTTCATTCCTTAGTCATGAAATTGGGAATAACCTCAATGCCCAGCATTAGGGGAATGGTTAGGCGGATTGCAGTATCTGCACTCATAGACTACTGTGTAGTCGTTACACTCACGTTTATCAGGAGTTTTAAATGATGTGGGGAAAAGCTCCTCAACATATTAAGTCAAAGAAAAATCCAAAAACAAAATCGCATATGCAATACAAAAAATAGAGGGCTCTGGACTATGGAATGATGCTTGACAAATTCTTTTCGATTTGCAGTAAGTTTTAAGTCTCAAAGAATATATATTCCTCTTGCACTCCCCCCACCCTGAAATAGGTGGAGTCTACCTCCTTCGGAAAGGTTGGGGTCCCCCTCCTGCCTCCCCTCCCTCAGAAATCACCCCAGGAAGATCCACTTGCACGGAGCTGGTGCCCCAGGCAGGCTGCTTCCTTGGCACCAGGCTGGGTGGGCTCGGACCTTGCTTGTCCCCAACGCCGCTGGCGCTCAGACCCGATGCAGTGAAAGTGGGGTTTCCCAGTGTTTCCTTGGGAGTCAGGATGCCTGCCTGACACCTGCCTGCAGCCCAGTTCCTGTTCTCTCCTTACATCACAGTCGGAACGCTGGGAGCTCCTGGCCTCTGTCTGGAATCTCTGAGGGGCGCCCCAGAAGGAGGTGGCTGCCCCACGAGGCAGGCTGGGGGCGGGGTGGAGGGATGAGGAAAAGGCTGTAAAAGACCCCTTTTGTCAGAAATGTCAGGCACTCGTCATCTGCTGGCTAGTCTCGGGCAGCGGAGGAGCACGGCCCACGGACACCGCAGGGCGTCCGGTCAGACACAAACCACCCCGTGGTGCGCGGTGCCTGCGCCCTGCCGGCCAGTGCCACTGGGGGCTGAGAACTAAGGAGGCGTGCTGCCCAGGAGCGGGACCCTTGCCCTCCACCCCCGGGGGGTCGGCTTCGGGAGGGCCTGCAGGGAAGACAGCAGACTTCTCCCAGCCTGGGAGGGAGAACAGGCGAGTCTCTCAGGGTCAGGGAAAACAGTGAGCACAGGAGACGGAGACAAAACCAAGTACGGGAGGAGGGCTCGGAGCAGAGACGGGGAGCTGAGGGTGAACCTGACCAGAGAGCGGGGCCTTCTGCGGAGGGGCCCCTGCAGGCATGCCCGTCACCCACCCAGTACAGCTCTGAGTCAGCGACGGTGCCTGCATCAGTACGCAAGGGGTCGGCGGGGGGTGGGGGGGACCTCCTCCATCAGCTCTTCGGGAGGTGCCCAGCACACCCGGAGACACTCAGCACGGAAGTGACGGCGAGGGGGCAGCGCACTCACTCCTGAGTGCAAAGAGCCAGGCCAGAGGGGCAGGCAGGCTCCTGACCGGCTGCTGTGGTGGCCCCCCGGACAGCACAAGGTCAACCCCAGGGCTGAGAAGGGACCAGGCTGGGTTTGTGCCACAGCCCTCCCTGGGCTCAGGCTCCTAGTCATGCTGAGAAACTGAGCCACAAGCCTGGTGCAGGGGGGCCTTGAGGGAGAGGGAGCTGGTGCCTGTCTGCTGACCGACGCAAACCCATAGTTACATCTCGCAGCAGAAGCGGGCTCAGCGGGCTCAGCGGAGGGTGCGGCTGCCCCGTGCCAGTCTGTGTTTTCCCAGCTGTCTGCTCCTCTCGACACAGACAACCTGCTGATTAGCCCCCGACCTCCCACCAAGCCTGGCCCTCCATCATCGGCTGTCTTCTGAGGAACGGAGGGCTCTCGCAGTGGCAAGACCAAGGCATTGCTGGGCTGGGAAGATGAGAGGGCCTGGGATCCAGACGGCCCCAAGGAAACGCAGCCCAGAGGCCTGCGGGGCAGCCCCGGGAAGCACCCCATCCTGTCCCCAACACACTCCCCCTCCCGGGAGACCTGACTCCTGGTTACCTATGTACATGACCACTGACCAGGCCCGACTGGCTACATCCATCCCACCCTGCCTCCACTGCTGAGTTTTCACATTTGAGTCCTTCTGCCACCAAGGGGCTTTGGGAACATGGACTCTCAGGCCAGACGGCTCGGGTTTCTAATACAGACATCACCCTACCTTGCCAGACAACGTTGGACATGTCTCAACTCCACCGTGCCTCTCCATTTCCTTAGCAGTAGAATGAGGCTACCTCACTGAGGAGGTCTGGAGGATTAAGTGAGATTACATGCGTAACATATACAAAGTGCTTAGGACAGGGCCCAGCACGTAATAAGTCTATTACTAGAATGAAAGTCTGCGAAGACAGGGATATTTGTTGTATCAGTGCTGTACCCCCAGTGCCTAGAACGGTACCTAGCATATAGTAGGCGCTCAGTAAACACATGTAGAAAGAGTGCTGAATGCATGAGGGGCCAGGAGAAGCAGGGTCTGTGAGAGAGCGGTCAGGCAGGGCACGGGGGAGCAGAGGTGGTGGAGGCTGGGCTGTGCTGAAGGATGCTCACTTCTGCCAAAGGCAGGAGCTGCTAATGGGCTCCAGGCAGTGCATGCCACGTGGGAATGTCAGCCCAGAGGTGCCACAACTTCCAGTATTTTATGACAAAAAAAAGGAAGTTGAGATTTTTATATGAACTTAACTAAGATTTAAATGGTGGCAACTAATTTGATCATACAATCAGGACAGTTGGAACTAATAAATTCAGCAAAGTTGCAGGATATAACACATAAAAATCAGTTGCGTTTCTATGCACTAACGCTGAACAGTCCGAAAAGGAAATTAAGACAGTAATTCCGCTTAAAATAGCATCAGAAAGAATAAAACATGTAGGAATAAACTTAACCAAGGAGACAAAAGACTTGTACACTGAAAATTACAAAATGTTGCTGTAAGAAATTAAAGATGATACCAGCAAATGGAAACACAGCCTGCATTCATAGTCTGGAAACAGTATTGTTAAGATGTCAATACTGCCCAAAGCAATCTACAGATTCAATCCAATCTCTATCTAAATCCCAATGCCATTTTTTGCAGAAATATTAGCATCCATCCTAAAATTCATATGAAATCTCAAAAGCCAAATAGCCAAAACAATCTTGAAAAAGAAGAACAAAGTTGTAGGACTCGCACTTACTACAAAGCTACAGTAATCAAAACAGTGTGGTACTGGCATAAAGACAGACATATGAACCAATGGAATAGGAGAGAGAGCCCAGTTATAAATCCTCATGTATATGGTCAATTGATCTTTGACAATGGTGCCAAGATTTTCAATGAGGAAAGGACAGTCTTTTCAACAAATGGTGCTGGGAAAATTGGATATCCACATGCAAAAGAATGGACCAAAATGCATCAAAGACTGAAACATATAAGCTAAAACTATAAACTTCTTAGAAGAAAACATAAGGGAAAAGCATCATGACATTAGATTTGGCAATGATTTCTTGATGTCAAAAGTACAGGCAATAAAAGAAAAAATAGGTAAGCTGGACTTCATCAAAAAAATTTTTGTGCATCAAAAGACTGTCAACGGAGTGTAAAGGCAACCCACAGAGTGGGAGAAACTATCTGTAAATCACATATCTGATAAGGGGCTAATATTCAGAATATATAAAGAACTCCTACAACTCAACAACAACATAAGAACCCAATTCAAAATGGGCAAAGGACTTGAACAGACGTTTCTCCAAAGATTATATACACACGGCCAATTAGCACGTGAAAAGATGCGCAATATCACTGATCATTAGGGAAATGCTAATCAAAGCCATAATGAGATACCACTCCATACCCATTAGGAGGGCTATTATTTTTTTTTTTAAAAAAAGGCAACTCAGAAAATAACAAGTATTGGTAAGGATATTGAGAAACTGGAACCTTTGTGCCCTACTGATGAGAATATAAAATGGTGCACCCAGTGTGGAAAACAATGTGGTAGATTCCTCAAAAAATTTTAAATAGAACTTCCATATGATCCAGGAATTCCACTTCTGGGCATATACCCAAAGTTATTGAAAGCAGGGTCTCAAGGAGATATCTGCACACCCATGTTCATAGCAGTATTATTCATAACAGCTAAAATGTGGGAGCAACCCAAGTGTCCATTTATGGATGAATGGATAAGCTAAATGTGGTCTAGCCATACCATGGAATGTTAGTCTGCCTTAAAAAAGGGATTCCTGCCATTTGCAACAACATGAATGAACTTGGAGAGCATTATGCTGAGTGAAATAAGCCAGACACAGAAAGACAAATCCTGTGATTCCACTTATGTGTAATACCTAGAATAGCTAAATTCACAGACAGCAGAATGGTGGCGGCTAGCAGCTGGGGTGATGAAGAGTTACTGTTCAGTGGGGACAGTTTCAGTTTTGCAGGATGAAAAGAGTTCTGGAGATGGACGATGGTGATGGTTGCACAATAATGTGATACATTAATACCCTGAACTATACACTTAAAAATGTTTAAGATGGTAAATTTTATGTTACGTGCATTCTACCACAATTTTTAAAGTGGTTAAAAAAAAAAAGAAAAAAGCAGGTCAAAGAAACAAGGCGCATTTGAGCGCTAGATCTAGTCTTCCAGCCTGTGGTTTCTGCTCACAATGTAAGGTTCTATCTTGAGGTGTGGGGGCAATAAGAGGAGGGGTGCAATCTGGGTATGTGTAAAATGATGGTAGGAGCCTTGGAAGCATGAAGGCCAGTGCTTCAGGGACATCCACAGAGGACAGGGGAGCTCAAGGCCACCAGCACGTGGCCTGGGGCTGCTGGGTGCCCCGGGACTGAGGACCTTTGACCCTAGTGCTCCCCACAAGGCACACAGTGAGCTCCCAGAAAATATAAACATCTCCATCTGACACATCCAAGGGGAGGCCTGAAAAAGACTCCTGAAGCCCTCACAAGTCCGGGTTCCAACAGGGGCAATGGCAGCCCCAGTTGCTGAGTCAGCTTTGCCAGTGGGGCAGGGGGGCTTCATAAGATCATCACTTTGAACTCCCCAATCCTGTTAGGTACATACTATTATTATCGCCATTTTACAGGAAGAAAAACTGAGGTTCCAAGAGCTTAAGTCATGGTTAGGCAACTTGTTCAAGGTCACCTGACCACTAAGTGGTGACCCTAGGACTGGAACTCCTGCAGAGCAACGTATAGAAGACCAGAAAGGTCAATCTGTGCCAAACCACAGTGAGGCTGACAGGAGACCAGAGCACACAGAAGTGACACCTCACAAGGCACAGCGCTTTACAGTTTACCATCCATTTTCCTGTCCAGTCCCATAATTGAGCTGCCCAATAACCACGAAGCAACATCTATTTGACCCAGAGTCGAGACTGGTAAATGTAGGCTCAGAGAGGAAGTGACTTGCTACGGCTGCACAGCCAGGACTAGGACCCTACTCACGTGATTCCAAATCCAACACCATTCCTGTAACAATGATTGGCGGTGGTGGCAGTGGCGACACCAATAATACTGGGTCATCTCACCAGGTACTGTTATTATGTCCATTTTAGAGATGAGGAAACTGAGGTGCGGAGCAGTAACTAACTAGCCCAAGGTCACACAGCTAATGAGTAGTGCCAAAGTCAGGATTTGAACCCAGCTCTAGGACCAAGTGGTTGGCCACAGCTCTACGGAGTCAGACTCTCCAAAGAGTGGCTCAGAGACCTGGAGCTTCAGGGGCATCTCCTGAGATATTTTTCAGAAAAGAACTGGCAGTCAGAAAATTCAGGGAAAAAGTATGAGCAAAGACCAGGAACCATTCTGAATTCTCCAAATCATTCAGAGGCGTGGAGGTTGGGGGGAGGGGAGGGGAGGGGTCAGGCGCATCTGGAGAGCTGGCCCTCAAGGACACCAAAGAGGCTGACATGCTTGACCTGCAACTTCCCCTCTAAAAAGTCAGTCAATTTTGCTAATTCAAGGAAAAAATGTTTCTTAAACATTTGTTTAAAGTCGCAAAAGACCATACATTGTTATTTAATTTATATGCAACGTTCAGAAAAGGTAAATCCATGCAAACGAACAAAGAGAAAAGCAGAGCAGTGGTTGCCGAGGGTTGGGGGCAGGGGCACATGGGGAGTGAAAACAGGTCTTCGCAGGGTGATAAAAATGTTCTACAATTAGACAGTGGTGATGGCTGCGTCACCAATATACTTAAGACCGTAAACTGTACACTTTAAAGGGGTGAGTTTTATAGTATGTGAATTACATCTCAGTCAAGTTCTTTAAAAAACAAAACTTGTTTCAAAAGTGCCCAAACTAAATCAAGGGAAGGAAGAGCTCTTGCCACAGGTCAGACATGCGTCCTGCAGGGAGGGCCCTAGACCAGCCCCACAGCCCCATGGGGCAGCACCTCATGCCACGTTCCAGCTACACAAGCCTTGGTTCGCCCTGAGATTCATTCTGCTCCCCCTGCCACGGTCCCTTTGCACTGACTGTTCCCTCAGCTCAGAACGGATGCACTTCCTCTGCTCCGTGCCAGACCTCAGCTCCAGAGCCGCTTTCTCAGGGAGGCTGCCCCTGACCTCCCCTACGGTTCCTGATCTCCCCGACAAAGGCGCGTGGTAGAAACCCTCATTCCCTGTGTGTGTACCCGCCTGCAGAGCCCTCGTTACCCTTCCAACTTTCATAAGTGCATGTAACAAACATCTGTCCTCCCCTAGACCACAGCCTCCGCAGGCCAGGGCGTGCCTGTCCACCTGGGCATCCCCACTGCTCAGCGGGGTGCCCATACAAACCAGGCGCCCAGCAGACATCTGAGGCAGAAACACAGGTGGGCGCCGCAGGAGGCAACAGTGACACAAAGCTGGGGGGTCACACCTGCCACGAGGAGCTCCCATTAGTGGGGCAGACAGGCCCAGAGGCAGCAAACAATGGGGTCACTGTACAAGCGGGAGACACAGGGCACTAGGGATGCCCCAAGGAGGCCCACCCAGCGCAGCCAAGGACAGGTAGTCAGGACAGAGTCCTTGAGGACACGCTTGTAAGCTGGGAAGATGCTGCATTTTTAAAAGTGCGTGAAAATAACCTGCTGCCCCTGGAACTGAGAACAAGGCACGGTATTCAGTGATGTTCCCCCGAGTAGAAGGTCCACATGCTGGGAAATCACAGAGAAAGAAGCTGACCCAACCAAAGGCAGGGCTTTCCAGAGAGAGCTCAGGCCCAGGAGCTCAGGCATGGGCTCCAACATGGGGATGGTTTGGAGACAGGGCTGGGGACCTTGGGGAAGTGGGGAGGGTCAGACACAGGCACGAGAGACAGACACGGACAATTAAGAGTGGGGAGCTGAGCCCCAGGAAAGGGGTCTCGGGGCCTAGGTGGTGATGGGAAGGAGGGTGAATTAGCCAGGCATACGGAGGAGGGCTAGGGGTCAGCCCACAGGGACTGTGGCGTCCCCAGAGTCCTCCTGGCTAGCTAATAAAGGAGGAGCCCTAGAACCTTCACTTTCTAGGGCTTCCAGAGATTTGAGAGCTCCCTTCTCTCACTTGCACACATGCCAGCCTCTCATCTCCTGCCAGTTTTCCGTGGGGTGACCTCTGCAATGAGTTTGGTCCACCTGGGCTGCCCAAGCCAGGGCACCTTGGAAGATGGAGTGGACTCAGCACTGGCCTCGGGACGGGAACACCCCTGCGCTTTCCTGATCCACTCATGCCTACACGTGCTGCCTGTCACTCCTGGAGAGGGGGGTCCTGGCCCCTGCTAACCACGAGGAATGGGGCGCACGGATGGCCAGCATGGGAGGCCCAGGCCTCTGATTCTCGCCACCTCGCCCTCTCGTGCACACCCAAGCCAGGCGCGGAGACCCCATCCGTCCATTATCCTGGTGGTCTGGTGGGTTCCGGGTGCCCTGGGCGATGTCCTCCGACCTGCTCCACAGTGGGCAGCGGCCTCAGCCCGTCCCATCCTCCCCAGGTACCTGATTCTGCAGCTGGGTGGATGTGGCTTGCTGATCACTGTCGCAGACAGCCAGCCTCTCCCGCAGGGCCACCAGCTCCTCCTGTAGCTGGGCTTTCTCCTCCTGCAGCTGGGACATGGCCTCCACCATCCTATGTACCACGGGGGCCGCACCTGGCGGCCCCGACAGGCTCGAGCACCTCCCGCTGCCAAAGAGCCGCCCACCTATGAGCAAAGCAGCCGCCGATCAGCAGGGCAGCAGAGGCCCCAGCCTGGCCGAGGACAGGGGGCCCGTCATGGCAGGGGAGGGGATGCAAGCAGAGGGGACGAGGGAGCCGGGCAAGGGCTGGGGGCGGCAGCAGCATGGGTTAGCCGGGGGCCTCCGGGGCCTGCCTCGGACGAAGCCGCTTCACAGCAGGCAGCTTCTGGGGGGTGGAACTGCCTAGACCAGGACTTAGGAAAGCAGCTTCCACCGATTACTCCCCCAAAGCCTGTGTTCTAGGTCTGACGCGCAATACCCTCTCCACGGCCAGCCTGCGTGGACTCGCAGCTGAGAAAGACATAGCTCTAGCAACAGCTGTTCTCTCCTCAGAAAACACTATTCTTGGTGGAACATGATTTCTTTAAACCCCAAACCCTCTCCAGAGTACAGAAGAGAGGCGGGGGCTCCCCAGCCTGCCCCCTGCCTTCCACAGGGAGTGGTTACCCGCACACAGAGAGGGAGCAAGTGGAGGTGTGCGTGTGCAAGGGACAGACAGACCAGGACACGGGGACAGACACAGCACGTGGGCAGGAACACAGCCAGGCGCGCTCCCAGGTGGACCCCTGCGGGATTGAGCACAGGGACCTCACAGGCACGAGGAAGGGATAAACACAGGGATAAACAAGGGATAAACACAAGGCGCCTCAGCCTTCCACCATCCTGTCACCGAGAGCAGAAGAGACAGACAGACAGACAGATAGAAGGACAGAGACACACAGTCAAGGCCTGTGACCCGCTAATGGGGCCTGGCATGCTTGTCACAGCTTGCTTTGATGGCCCCAAGAATGGCCACGGTCTCTGCAGGTGGGGAACTGGCAAGGAGGCGGGGCAGTGGGGCGGAGGAGAGGCTGGAAGGGCTGGGATCTTCAGGCAGCCCAAACTTGGCCAAAGCCTGAGAGGCAGGGCCAAGTGTCCAAGAGTGAAGCATGAAGAGTGGCATCTGCTGGCCACGAGCCTCCACCCTACCTCGGAGCACCAGGGTGTCTGGGCTCCGCCACACTGTGTGGGCAGGACGCGGTGGCGGGGGGATCCCAGACTCTGGAAACAAAGCCGCCTGCGCCTGAAGTCACACATCCCAGCTTCAACCCACAGGGAGGTGGCGAGTGTGCTGCTCACTGAGACAGCACAGAAGCCAAAGCAGCAGCCTGGCTTTGGGACTGGGCTGGAGCGGGGAGCGCAGATGGAGCTGATTCCAGGCTGGGCAGGACATCTCCGCGCTGGGCCCAGGAGAGGTAGACAGGGAGAAGCCGCTCTCACTCTAAAGGGAGCAGGCCACGCACACACACACTGCCTTTTCGCTTCCTCCCAACCCCGAGGGACAGCTCCGACTCAAGGCCCTCTGGAAAGCGGGAACAGGGGCCATCACTGGCTGGCTAGGAGCCCTGGCCGTGCGGCCTGCATGTGACACAGCATGCGTGTCACACACAGTTGGCCAAGCTTCTGCTCTCTGTTCTAGAGAGAGCGAGCTCAGACAGATGCTTCCAGGCCTGCACACGGGGCTGCCATGGGCAGCATGTGACCAGCAGCCCTCTCTCTGCAGACTGCCGTGGTGTGGCAGGAAATGCTCTTGACTCCAGGTCCAAGAGCTGGTTCTGCCACTTCAGACAAGCATGGGAGGGCCCCTCAGGGGCTTCCTTTGTAAAATGGGGACAATGGTCCTTATCCGGAGGCAACCTTGGGCAAGAGCCTGGATCCCACGAGGGATGCGCAGGTGTGAGTGAGTGTCACCCAGCAGGACGTGGAATGGCCCTTCCTGCCCGGGACACTGCTCATCTCACCCTCAGAGCCCACAGCCAGGGGAGCTCACCTTGACCTGGGCACAGTGCCCGTGTGTCAGGGGAGCTAAGAGGGGCCCGGAGAGCACTTGCTGGGCAAGAAAAGACCTAGAGGAAGCTAAGGGACAACAGCAGCGGAGGAAGAGGTGAGATCAAAGGAGCACTTAAGGGCGGGGACTGAGGGACCTTTGCATCCTCATAGTAGGTCAGCTGTCGGTCCGAGTTTTCAGAAGACAGTTTTCTTCTCAGAGACCCTGCCTGGACACGGCCCCTCAAGGACACTCAGGCTCGGGGGTCCCATCCCCGGACCCACTGACAAGAGTCAGTCCTCCGGATTGGCTGGACGATGCCCCCCCTTCCACACCCCGGCCAGACCCCGACACCGGCCCCCGAATCAGTGCCGGGCCCACGGGTGAGGGCGGCTCTGGATCAACCTCAGAGAAGGGAGTGGTTCCTTCCACCTCGCAAGTTCAGACAACAAATCAAGCTCTGACAGGAGGAGGCAAACCCTCGCTCTTGGCCTTCCCCTCAGGCTCCTTGAGAAAGGCCAGCTCCTTTCCCCCCTCGCTCTTGGCCTTCCCCTCAGGCTCCCTGAGGATGCACTTTCCCAGTGACTGCTGGGCTCTGGGTTCTTGCTGGGGAACCCCACAAAGGGGGCACACAGCCTCTTCCAGAGCCTGTCAGCCTTGCCGGAGAAGAGCGGAGCCACCAGCTCCTCTCTCCCAGCCTCGACGCAGCAGAGCGAAGCCGTGTCCTAGGGCTTCTGGGTCCCTGATGGACCCACGGAGACAAAAGGAGGGGGGTCAGGCCTCTCTCTGCAGGAGGTGGCGTCTTTGAGGCTGCCACCTTCACCCTGCTTTTGACAGGCGCTGGGGAAAAGACAAAAAGCGGGGAAATTCAACCCCAGCCCATGCCGGCCAAAGCTGCTTATCACCGGTGGCGCGGCAGCGGCCCTGGGAGGAGGGTGTCCCTGGAGTGGGGACGGGCAGGCTGCAGTCTCTGAGTTCCACGTCCAGGGGGCCACCTCCAGGGGAGGAGGACGGTGTCTGGGACAAGAGCCTCCCCTCCGACACCGGCTTTAGCCTGGGCTGTGCCAGGTCAGCGGGCAGACTTCCTTTACCTGTTTTCTCTACATTCATGGTGCCACCAGCTCCTTGGGCCTCCCGGCCCCGCCTGGGGGCCGGCGCCTGCCTCTTCGGGAGTTTCTCTTCTTTCGCCCCCTGACTCTTGCTCTCGCACCCCTTGTCCCGCAGGGCCTGCTGCCAAGACACAACCAGAATCCTCACGTGAAGGGGGAGGGGGACTGTGGCGGGGAGGGGACCCCCCCTTGAGCCTGAGGACGGTGCGCTCCCGGAGCTGGTGAGGACCTCAGACCCGGCCAGCCCATCCCTCACGCTGTGGGTGGAGACAACGAGGCCCGGAGTCTGGAAGAAAACATGCCCAGATCTCACAGCAAGAGCGGGGCAGTGCGTCCTCCTGGCCCCCATCAGCAGCCAGCCCTCTGTGCCAGCAAACAAGGTTCCTGGGCACTTAGAAACCCTCAGGTGAAGCTCACTCAGCTGACCTGTGAGCCCCGAGTCAGCGCTGCAGTGGCCTGATCGCTTCAGGTGCACTGTCCCAGCATTCACAGGCTTGTCCAGCACCACCAGGCACACGGCAGTCTCAGGGCAATGCCCGCCGCCCCCCACCATGATGTCAGCTGCCCTCACCTTCAAACGGCACCAGCCTGGGACTGCCTAGGAGGGGGCACCCGGGTCCATATGAGCAGGGAAAGGCCGTGGCCCACCGCCCAACATGGCTATCCGGGACCGCAGGACCCTGTCTCTAGGTCAAGGAGGAACCAAGGCAAAGAAGGCTGAGGTAGAACAGACCAGGGAACGGGTGGGGAGACGGAGGGGAGAGGCAGAAAGAGTCTCTCACGCAGAGAAAACCACCTGCAACTCACACAGAAAGACGTCCAAGGCAAGCAGCAGAACCACACGTAACGTGCGATTCCATTTAAGGATAATGGAAATAAAAGAAGCCTCCAAAAAAAAAAATCTGGGGAAATATACACTGGTTTCCTCTGAGAGGTTGGATGACGGTGCAGGGGCTAAGAGGAGAAATATGCAGCATTTAAACTCTGGGGGAAATCAAAAGAAACTTCACCGAGAGAGAGTGGGAAGAAAGGAAAGCCTTTACATTTCATTTTGCATCTTTTTGGCGTTTGCATTTTTAACCTCGTAAGCTTCTATGGTGTACTGCTTTGTTGTCTCTGATAACAGAAGTTATCTGGCAAGGCAGATTACAGACACTTTTGTGCGTGTCTTTGTGCCCACCTTATTCAAAACAAAAAGACAAATGCTACGTTTAAAAAATGTTCAGAGCCTGGGGTCGGAAAGGCCTGGGTGTGAAGCCTGGCTCAGGTGAGCTGTGTGACCGTGGGCAAGCTACTTACCTTCCCTGGAGTTTCATTTCCTCATTCTTAAAACAGCAACTCTACTTTCTGCTTGAGAAGGGAGGGTGGTGAGCAGTCTCTCGTATTTAGGAAAATTCCCACGACTTAATTTTGTCCCCACCCTGTGACCAACTGCCACACCAGCACGAGCAGCCTTGTCACTGGTGGCGGCAACGGGGGCAGCTGGAAGTTTCCATTTGCCGCCCAGAGCAAAGGTTACACTATTTCTGGCCTGTTGGCCAAGCCACAGGATGGGCAGGCAGGCCCCCGGGGGGTTGGGAATTTCTGCAGCCTCCGAAGGGAGCGACTCAGGTTGTAACTGCTTGAGAAGCTGGCAGGGGACCCACTGGGTCCCCTCACTGTGTCTGGGTCCCTACTTGGGCCCCACATCCGCCGCCCACCTTGAAGCCCCTATAAACAGAATGAAGCTTCAAGCGCCCAGGACACAGCTGTGGAAACTGGTTGCTGGTGGGAGCTTCTCAGATCCTCAGCAGACCTGCTGACCCCAGGACTCAGCGGCAACCACAACCCAACACCCCATAATCAAAATCCGAGAACAGAGCCTCCGCCCAGCTCAAGGCTGCTGGTTTCTGACCACCTCCCGATTTAATTACCAACGGCTCAAGTCATAAAAAATGGTTTCTTTAACATAAAAACAGTTTCTTTAACTGTCCCTGCAACATGCTTTTCTCGCAGACCTTATAGATAAAAGAAGGACCATTTGGTTCCATTTTCAGATGGACCACATAAGAAGGGCTGACAAAAACCCAGAAGCCCAAGATTGTCCCTGAAGCGACAAACAAGGGGTCCATGTTCAGACCCGGCTTGGGGCCACACGAGGGAGGACAAACACAAAGGGCACGTATTGCCCACAGCCCCTCCTGCCCTCCATCTGCATGTGTCCCTTCAAGGCAGCCCCCTCATGCACAATCTTTCTTGCGGGGAGGGGCCTTGGCAACACCCCCAGATAACTCGGGTCCTTCATCCTCAGCCACTATGTCAATGTTTGCGCATACATCTGTGATCATTTGATTACTCCTGGCCTCTCTGCTAGACTGCTGGGTCTATTTCTCTTCTCTGCTGTGTGCTGGCACCTAACAGAGTAGGCACTTCATAAATATCTGTTAACAAACGCATCCATTTAAAAATTACAGAGCCTGTGCTATCCTGAAATTGCTCAAGCTGTAGCTGCATGAATGCATCAGTATTTGTTTAAGGATCTCTTTGCAATCAGAAACAACACAGAGGATCAGTTAGATAAACCCTGAAGTAGAATATTATGCAGCAGTTTAAAAGAATGAGGTAGTTCTCGGGCTTCCCTGGTGGCGCAGTGGTTGAGAGTCTGCCTGCTAATGCAGGGGACACGGGTTCGAGCCCTGGTCTGGGAAGATCCCACATGCCGCGGAGCAACTGGGCCCGTGAGCCACAACTACTGAGCCTGCGCGTCTGGAGCCTGTGCTCGGCAACTAGAGAGGCCGCGATAGTGAGAGGCCCGCGCACCGCGATGAAGGGTGGCCCCCGCTCGCCGCAACTAGAGAAAGCCCTCGCACAAAAACAAAGACCCAACACAGCCATAAAATAAATAAATTAAAAAAAAAAAAAAAAAAGAATGAGGTAGTTCTCTATATACTGACCGGCGTGAAGAAATAACCAAGACTTACTGTTGAGGGAAAGAGCTAGTCACAGAACAGAAGGTAAAAATAAAGAATAAAAATTGTATAAATCCAACGAAGTGGTTGTACAGGAAAGATAAATAAACACCAAACTCTTAATAGTGGATTTCTCAAAGATACAGGATGACGGGAGACATTCAATTTCTAGATATTATATTCCTGCCACGTGTGAATTCTTTACACCATGTGTTATAAAGCTCATCATGTTCAGATCCCAACTTGCTGTGTGACCACTAGCAAGTTACTTGACCTCTCTGAGCCTCCCTTACTTCATCCATAAAACTCACATAAGACAGTAACTGTGTCTTGGACTGATGTGAGACATACAATACATGCCACAAAGCCTGGTACAAAGTCAGTGCTCAATGAGGAGCAGCTATTATTATTGCTATCATGATGTATTAATTCTACAACCAAATACTACACATATATACGTAAAGTTTGTCTTTTGAAAGTCACATGATAACTGACTTGCAGTGATAACTGCAAGAGAAAAGAACCCAAGTTTTGGCAAAGTCCTCTGTCTAGCTTTAGGTTCTCACTTTAAACGAGGAAATGTAAATAAGTATTGCCCCATGGACTCATATGCCCCAGTGGGAATAAACAGCTCCCCTAAAAACCTGCCCATCTTCCCAATAGCTCCTCACTGAAGGCCCCACAGTTCCCACTTTAACACTTCAGCCAGGGCGTGGCTGAGAAGCTGCTGTCATCTCCTGTGAGATCTCCCCCAAGCTAACCTAATAAGCACATTGCCCCATTCAGGCAGGCTCAGGGTGGATGTGCCGTGAGGAGCTTGGCAAGAGGCAGAAGGCAGGCCCCCAGCTCTCCCTCCCTGCTTCCCTCCCCGGAGAAGGAAGCTGCTGGAGCTCAGAGGGCCACGGCACACTGGCCCAGCTCGAGCCCTGGCATTTCTGACCGCCCCAGGGCTCACCTGCAGGGTCAGGTAGAGCCTGTGAGGGCTCCCGGGGCTCGCCCAGTCCACGCTGAGGGCTCGGCACTGAGCCAGGGCCGGGCGAGCTGCACTTCGGGTGCTGGAGTCCTCGTCGCCGCCAGCCGGGCTGTCTCTTCCACGCCCTGTCCCAGGACAGAGGAGACAGGTGAGATGCTTGACGCTGGCTGGAGACTGCTGGCCGGGGACCACTGGCCAGGGCCGTGGCTGAGCTCCCCTTTCACACACTCCAGGCAGCCCAGGGGCTGCCAGGAGGGACTCACACGCCCTCACATGCCTGCCCTACACAGAGGGAAGGCCTGGCACTCGGCGGGGGCTGCGCTCCTTCCTAACCACAAGCCGCCCTGGGATCCTCTGCAGGAAGTCGCCCAAGACCCCGCGGGAGGCGGCGGGCTCCCCTCCCTCCACGGTGGCGTTAGGGCTGGCACCTGCCCACGAACACCCTCTACAGACAGCAGCAGAAGGAAGCTGATGCCACCCTGGCTGCGCTAATCTTCACAGGAGGTGCACCCTGGGGCCGCGGCCTCATTACCGAGGCTGCCTCTAGGTGGCAATTTCTCCCCTGCCTTCATAAAGACCAACCCCACGCTGGGTGGCGTGGTCCCTGCAGCCTCCAAAAACACACTCAGGACCAGTTAAGGCTCCTCTCGAGCCTCTGACGCACCGCCTCCCTCACTGGGTCGGGGGAGAGGGCTGCAGCAGCGACACCCCATTCACCCCTCCCTTGACCCACCTCCAGAGCCCGTGGGACCAGACGGGGCGGGAGAGGGGATTCGCCTCACAGGGCAAGCCGCAGAGCTCCCACCCTGGGGGGCCATCACATCCTGAATGCCAGCACTGGGCCAAGTGCTTTCCAGGCCTTACTGCCCTTCTTGATCCTCAGTTTCCTTCTCAATACAATGGGCATAAGGAACCAAGCTCAGTCCTGCCATGAGGATTAAACGGGGCGACACATGTAAAGTGCTCACACAGAAGGTAGCCAGCAATGCAGGCCATCAACTCCTCACAACAACGCTGAGAGGTAGGAACTGGAGACCCAGAAGGGTTAATAATGTGCCCAGGGTCACACAGAGCCAGTATTCCAGTCCCATGTGCTACCCCACCCTCTGCTTGCCTACCCTTCTCAAGGCAGCAATGAGAGGGGCGTGGGGGTAGAGAGGCCCAGGGACATCCACACTGGCTGAGGCTCTACCCAGTGGCAGGCACCACGCTTAGCATTTCACACACACGATTTCACTGGACCTTTGTCTTAAATTTTAAAAGTAGATAAAGGTCTGTATGGTCATATAATCCTCATAACACTAATTTAAGAGACCAATACACACACACATAAGACTAGAAGGAACTATATAAAATGTTTAGTGACAGGCTTATAGGTGATTCTTATTTTCCTTCTTATACTTTTCTGTGTTTTTGTTTTGGTTTTTTTAGTTTTCCAAGAGAACATGTTTTTGTTTTTTTTCAATTCTTGCTTTCTTTCTTTCTTTTTTTTTTTTCTTTTTCTTTTTTTTTTTTTTTAACCAGAAAAGCAATACTGTTCATTCATCTTTAATCCTTTGGACAACCTTGTTGGGTAGAGACCATCTTCAGCCCCTTCCAGACAACTGGGGCTACCTGACCCAAAAGCCCAAGCTTTCCCCGGCGCCCTCCAGGGTCACCCCCAGCCTCACTGTCCCCTGTAGAGAGACCTCGGAGGGCAGCACTCTGGCTGCCACCTATGGCACAAGTGTGATGAGAGAGAGGGAACTGGAGTTTGCTATGTGCCCTCTCTGGGCCTCAGTTTTCCCTTCTGTACATAGAGGGGGGCTTGGACCTGATGTCCTGGAGGGACTCTGCCAGCTCAGACAGGCTGGCAATCTCCCCGTAGGTCAGGGACAGTCAGACAGCAAACCCCTGAAGGCATCTTGTCTGAAGATGCCCCCGCCCCCACATTTACAGGACAACCTACCCAAGCCAAGGCTGGCAGACAGTCATGGGGCAGCTCCCCGGTCCTGACGATCTAGCTCCCACCGGGAATCAGAGGAGCTGCCCACTTCTTGACGCTGGAGGCACCAGGGGACATGACCCAGAAAGGAGAGCTGCTGTTGACAGCTCCCCCAGGGGCACAGCGGGGGCCCAGACTCGGGGGCTCCCTCACTGCCCACCTGCTGTCGGGGCCACCTTGGATGGCACCTAGAAGGAGCGCATGGCACCCACTCCCTGCCAGGCCACGCTCCGGAGCAGCCTCCGTCCACTCCTCGCCATCCGCGGGCGAGCCCTGGCGGAATCAAGTGTCAGATCCGCGCAGGGCACCGGGCAGCAGTTCACCTACCTTGTTTACCGGTCGCGGGCAGAAACCGGAGCGAGACCACGAGCGCTCCGCCGCCAAGGACAGGCGGATCGCAGAGCCACAGCCACCTGGCCGGGCCAGAGAGCGCGTGGCTATGCGCGGCGTTCTCCCCCTGCGCTACAGACTGCGTTAACGTTTAACTCGGCGTCCCCGGCGTCTCTTTACAGACCGGCGCGGGGCAGGAGCGCCCAGCGAAATTGACGCCCTGACTCCACGCCCGGCTCGCGGGCTGCCGATACCCTGTAATTACCTGACAGCTCTGACTGAGCCTAGGAACTTGCCAGAAACCCCGATCTCATCGCTGGTATCTGGAGGAAGGAAAGGAAATAAAGAGGCATTTTAAAAATGCGGACTCACCAGTTCTCAACCTCCCCGGGCCGGTGTGTGGGAAAGGGCGGGCGGCCGGGCTGGCTGGGGCGGGGCGAGCCATCCCCGGCTCGGGCTCCCCGGCCCGGCCCACTCGCCACAGGCCGCGCAGCGAGGGCGTGGCTCCCAGGTTCCACGTCCTGCGAGACGGGACCATGGCCCGGCGGGGCTCAGCAGCCTCCTCCGGGCGTCGGGCAGCCTGCGGAGAGAGCAAGAAAGCGAGATTGAAGCCCGCTAGCCGGAACCCTCCGCTCCCATCCCAAGCTGATCGGAGCCCACCATCTGGAAGGGTCCGCTGAACTGGGTCACCTGTAAACCAGAGCCCCAACTCGAATGTCCCCCAAGGAGCCCCTGGGCTCACGGGCTGAAACAGAGCCTATCACCATTTCAGGGTAGTAGTTTAGGAGAAGGGAGGCTCAGAAGTGGGCAGGGAGCCCATCAGGTGTTTCTGCAGCGCGATGTGGAGACCCCACATCTCAGCCCCTCCACTCGGAGCCTGGCAGCATAAAGACAGGTCACAGCCCCACACGGAGGAAGCACCAGTCAACAGCGTCTCCATGAATCTATTCAGAAGGGGCCTTGACTGTGGCTGTGACATCAGGCTTACATATAGCAAATTCTCTTAAAATCAGCTCATTCTTGTATTCAACTAGCCTTCACACTGTACCTACAACTGGCAGACACCGAGCTAGGATTTGAAATACAAAGATTCATTCATTCCTCATTTAATAATTATTTACCCAGTACCTGCTGTGTGCCAGGCACCTGCCAGTGGTCCTCTTTGATCAGGAGAGACATGGCCTCAAAGCTCCCTGTCAGGAGGGAGGTAAACACTTCAACAAACCTCCACAATCAAAACAGGATGCAGGGAGGCACCAGGTGGTATGGAGAACGGGGGTGGGTGTGGGGAACACTGGTCTGGGTAGAAAGCCCCATGGGGCCCTTATGAACAGAGCAAAGGAACAGAACAGACTTCTTTTACTGCACAAGTCTTTATTGAGTACCTATTGTGTGCAAAGCAGCTCTGAGGGCATTTAAGGTGACATCAAGCTGTGACACCAGACTCAGAAAACAAGTAATGCCATTTACAGAAGAAGCCAAGTCAGCTCGGAGGGGCAATGTGGAGTTTGCTTTTGGTTTTAAAATGGAGTTGGAGGCACCCAAGGACTTTCTAATGGCGCCACCTGGGCTGTAGGCCACTTTCCCTAACCCTCACTGCACTGACCACTCTCTACCAGGCAGTAAAGATATCTGTTTGAACAGTGTCCATCTCCCCTGACCCTCTATGGCTGCCCAGGGTGGGTCCCACAGCACCCAGCCTAGAGCGAAGCTACATCCACACCAAACATCTGGTGATGGCTTTTGGGTGAAGGCCCGGAAATGAATGCACACAAAAGCTCAAACTTAAGCTTGGAAGAGAGCAAGGCTGGAGATGAAGACACAGAACCGGGAGGCTGACGGGGGTCACTGTGGCACAGGTGAGAATGCAATCACCAAAGGTGGTGCAAGATGAGAGGCAACCAAGAAGGATGGAGCTCACTCCAAGTGGGAAGAAAAGCTGGAGAAGGAAGGTCAGAGGTGGCAGGAGCACCAGGCAGGTGCAGAGTCCTCAGAGGTGACCGGAGAGTAAGGGGGAAGGAGAGGATGGTCAGTTCCCAGGGAACCATGCCACGGAGAGGTCAAACTGGAAGAAAGGTCAGTGGAGCAGGGCAGAGGGCAGATGTGGGAAGGCCCAAGGGGGATGGGGGCTAGAGGAAGCTGCCACTTCCTTCACTTTGGAGAAGCTGGCTAGGATGGGAAGGAGAGGATGTGGTATTTAGCATAGGAGAGATGTGCACATGCTGGGTCAACAGAGGGACAGGAGTGACTGAAGCATCGAGAGGCAAGAGAAGAGTGCAAGGATGGGCGGCCTGAACATCTGGTGACCGATGTTCGCAGAGCTGAGCCCTGGAAGAATGCCAGGCTCCTGACTAGGGCGTCATGGTCGCTGCCTTCCTGGACTAAGGAAGACAACTTGGAGGAGGAAGGAGGCTCCTGGGTGCAGTCTCCCTGGGAGGGGGCAGGACTGCCAGCCAAAGGGTGGGTTGGAGGCTAATCCAATATGGGGGCAGCTCTGCTGAGGAAATGGGAGATGGAGCAGTGTGGAATGGAAGGAACCAGGAGGAACCAGATGTCCCCTCCTCCAGGCTGCTTGGCACGGAGCTGGGCGCACAAGCAACCCTGAGGCTCAGCTGCCCAAGGGATGAGGAGGGAGTGAGACAGGCTCCACCTGCATGCCAAGCTGCTGGGAAGGTGAGATGGCGGAGGACACTGAAGGTCGATGTCACAGTTGAGGGAGAAGACTTTTAAAGGGCATCAGCTAAGTCTGAGGGGGTCAGGGACAGGAGACAATATTTCGTTGGTTTCAGGAAGGGAAGTTGGGAGGCAGTCAGGAAGATATCAGGAAGAAAGAGGAAGGATGTGTCCAAGATGCTGAAAAGGAAAAAGCAGCTGAATTTAGCAGCCTGAGGGGTGTGAAGGTCAAAAGTATCAAGGACTTTCAAACAGCCCAAGGCTGGAGACTCAAAAGCCTAGGTCATGGGGCGAGGTGACGGGGGCATATGAGTAGAGTGGTTATGACCGAAAGCTGCTTCAGAACCCGGCTGTGCCACTTACTAGATGTGTGACCCTGGGAGAATTACTTTGTCTCTGTGCCTCAGTATCTCCATCTGTGAAATGGGGAGAACTCTACCTTATAGGGTTGGTGTAAAGTTTAGACAATCATATATACAATGTTCAGAACAATACTGGCATATACAAAGAATACCCAAATTTTATTTTTTCAGTGACCTCTATCCAGTGGTGGGTGGATGCAGAGGGCTGGCTGCAGGAGAGCCAGCACCTGCCTCTCTGGGTTTAGGCCGGGGTGGTAGAGCTACAGCCCCCTTGCCCCAGACCAGGGATATTGCAATGACTGGGGGACACATTTGACAACTGCCCAGAGACTGCTGCCCAGGAGGCTTGGTCTCCCTGGAGAGCGGGCAGAATGTCAAGGAGGTTGAACAGGGGCTGGACTTCCCCTCCGCACAGTCACACGTCCTGGGTTTTGCAGGTCAACCCAGATTTCAAAATCTCTGCTCCCTGGTGTCCATGAGGACAGCAGAACTCATGACCCTGCGTCCCTAAAATCCAGTCACTGCAAATACAGGGCCCCATTCTGAGACTGCATTCCTTGCAAATGACTCTCCGGCCAAGGAGAGGGTTACTTTTATCAAGGGCATGGGGAACAGCCTGGGCCAGCGTACCGTGCTCACTCAGCCTCAGGCAGACAGAAAGCCAGAGAAGATGAAAGGCCAGGGGTGGCCACGACCCCAAACCTTGAGACAGATGTGTGTACTGGCGGGGGTTGGGGTGTCAGAGGTGCAAATGGTACCAATTTATATGCCGCTTCCTCTTTAAAATCTGCCAGGACCAGGCCCTTCACTGCGCCAGAGTTCTGCTCTAACTCACAACAGGGGGTTGAAGGAGGTGGCTTCTGGCTCGCCCTTCCTGCTGGGCCCGCTCCCCACCCCCCCCCCCGGCCCCCTCCGGCCCCCCCCTCCGCCAACCGCCCCAGGCTACCGCTGTCAAAGGCTCAATTTCGCCCACTGCCCAGGACGGCACCGGCCCAGGCCCTCCTTCCTAACCTGGGGCTGGCCCACCCCATCCCGGCCCTGCGAAGGGGAAAGTGAACTGCCCAGGGGACCTACGGGGTGGCAGGGCCCGAAACTGCAGCCTTCAGGGCAGCCCTGCGGATGCAGGGACCTCTGCCAGGGGAGGGGGCGGCGCTGACGGGCACGCGGTTCCCCGGCAGTGTCCGGCTTTCCCGGGCCATTGAAATCGGAAAGGGGGTCCCGAGGCTGCTTGGATTCCAGGGGACATGCCGCCCCCATGCCCTGCTCGGCTCAGACTGGACGGCGCAGGGGGGTGGGGGGTAGGATAGCGCAGGGCCGGGTCTCCGGGGCCCGGCCCTCCCTGCGCACCCCCAACGGGGCCGCGCAGGGGGATCCAGGACGCGGCACCTCAGCCCGCGCGAGCCCCGGACTCACCGGCCTGGTGGAGGCAGGATCCCTGCGTCGCCGCAGCGCCCGGGGCTCGGCCCGGCCCTCCAGCGGGAGGCAGCTCCACGCCGCCGCCTCCCCGGCCCGCCCAGCTCCCGCCCCTCTCTGGCCCCTCCCGCACACTTTCCACAGGAAATGATTAACTCCGGGCCGCGGCGCGTTCCCATGGCAACCGGCTCAGACCCAGGTGGGGGGTGGTGGCGCGCGCGCACACGCACAAACTCACACTCGCACGTGGGGCCGCCCACTCTGCTCAGACCTTCCCGTTGAGTGTCCCCACGCCCCACAGACGCCAGTGCACACGTGCGCTCTCACCCCTGGCGCACACGCACCTTCTACGTGCTCACATACACAGACAGTATACGTGGCTCTCACGTATGTTTGCACACATGCTCTAGTGAGTCCACATGAACACATTCACAGTTCTCACACACATCCCCGCGCTTTTGCACTTAAACTTACACTTTCGTTCTCACCCCCTCAAAGCCTAGTACTACAAAACTTTCGCACACAGTAGTTACTATTCACAGGCATACTTACAAGTGCTCCCTGGCTACCCTTCACACACTCTCACAACCTCTAGTACACGTCTTCTCGACCTTCTAGCGTGCACACACACTCTTACACAATCTAGCTAGTACGTGTGCACACTTGCACATTCTCACGCACTTTCCACGTGCACTCACATTCCTGTACGGTGCTCAGACTTAACCCCATGCTTTCCCACAAATGCTGCACATGCGCCTGAGTACACGGTCCACTTGCACACGCTCACACACGTTCTCACACGTTCTCTGACTCTTTGTCACACTACAGCCTGTACATGCTTTAAAACCCCAGTACACGCTTCCACACACACTCTAGTTAGTGCACACAGGCATGCACTGTCACACATTAGCACACGGGTTTTCACACACATTTCTCACTGGCTCTATTAGGAATACACAGGCCAGGTTGCCTGCCCAGCCAGGACACCACCTGCTGCCCCTGCTCCTCAGCCACCCTATTCCCCTCTCGCACCCCCTCAATAGATAAGCGTCTTGCAGAGCAGGGAGGCTGTTTGGGATTTTTTAAGGGAAAATATTCCTTTGCATTCCAGAGAAAACACGTTCAGAATGCAGCAGCTCCGGAGCAGGCAGAAGCTCCTGGTGTAGCCGCAGATGGCCCTCCTCATAGGATGCCCCAGAAGAAGCCTGGAGAGGCCAGGCAGCCGGCCGGCCAAGGAGAACCAGCTGACCTGGAGGAGCCACTCTGTTCTTTGTCTCCCAAACAGAGGCGGCATTTCACTCCAGTGTCAGCAGCAATATTCCCCCTCCAGGGTGTGGAAGGAGGAGAGAGAAAAGAAACTCAGAGGCCAGCCCAGTGCAGGCTGATGGTCCCGCAGACAGTCCCGGGAGGGGGGCGCTCTGCCTCTTCCTGTTTAACAGGGGACGACGGCCCGCTGGCCTGGGAGGGGTGAGGAGGGGACTGGAAGGGGGCGTGCAGCTCCAGGTGGTTCTGTCTCTTGCTGCTGAGCAGGCGCTGGGCTGGCCGTCAAGAATCTCAGCCAGAGACAGAGCCAAGGTTCTGGGCCTCGGATTGTTCTGGACGCCAGACCAGGACACTCACAATCCCCCTACTGCAAGTGGGTTCGTGTGTGTTTTATTTTCTCACTGAGATGTCCCAGTGCAGGCCCAATAGAGGGTGCCTGTCACGCTTCTGGAATGGTTCCCTGGAGAGAGAGATTTCTAGCTAAGAACCCCAGATAATCCTCCCAATGGGAGAGCAGGCCATAATCTGAGAGGTACCTTCTCTGGATCCCCCTGCCTGCCCTCCAGACAGCACTGGTCAGGGGGACCGCAAGGTTGGATGAGGGCAAATTTTCTCTAGATTTCTGACCAAGTATCTCCCTTTGTTACAGACCTAGCCTTTGATTGAGGAGGGCAGTGGGGTAGGGGTGTCTGTCTTTAAAGTCCTGATATAGAACCGGAGGCCATGTCTTACTTGTGGTCTGTTCGTTGACATTAACTGCAGGTTCCTTCCAACAAAGCCAAAGCCAGATTTTTAAATTAATAATAACATTTATTGTTCTTTTTCTCTGATTACCAAAGTAATAGATGTTCATTGTAACCGTAATCCCACCCACTAGAGATAAATGCTGCCAACATTTTAGTACAGTTTTTTTTCCTCTGTGCACATAATAGTGACCATTTATCCACAGCTATCACTGTGCCAGGCACTGCACTGAGCTCTTTAAAAACAAGATCTCATGTAACCCCGAACACCCTTTGAGGTGGGTATCGTCATATCCTCCATTTTCAGGAGGGAAAACTGAGCCTCCTGAAGTTCATTCACAAACTCAGTGTGTGGTAGCGCTGAGATATGAACCCAACAGGTGTGTGTATATATACATATACACAAACATATAGCACTACTATATGTATATAGGTGCCGGAGTTTAAGTTCAAAGCACCTTGGGACTTCCCTGGTGGCGCAGTGGTTAAGAGTACACCCGCCAATGCAGGGGACACGGGTTCAATCCCTGGTTCAGGAAGATCCCACATGCCGCAGAGCAACTAAGCCCGTGCGCAACTACTGAGCCTGCGTGCTACAACTACTAAAACCGGCGCGCCTAGAGCCCTTGCTCTGCAACAAGAGAAGCCACCACAATGAGAAGCCCGTGCACCGCAGTGAAGAGTAGCCCCCGCTCGCCACAACTACAGAAAGCCTGCGCTTAGCAACGAAGACCCGACGCAGCCAAAAATAAACAAATTAAATACATAAATTTTTTTTAAAAAGTTCAAAGCACAGTGAAGGAAAAAGAAAATTGAGACATGTGAGGAAGCATTTTCCGAATTCCAGCAAAACTCTGCCTTGAAATGCAAAACCGATTTGCTTCATGATTGTTGGAATTTAAGATTGCACAATGTCAGGAACTACATACCAATGACTTCAAGGTCATTTCTATCCCAGAAACTTCACTGATGGTTTGTTATGGAGGCTGCCAATTCTCCCTGGCCATACGGAAAGTGAAGGATTTGCCAGAAACTCGGCCACCACAACACTGAGGTCTTGAACTCATGAGTGAGGACTCTTGAGTTCAAGAGTGGACTCAGCCTTTGGCCTTGACCTTGACCTCCTGCCTACCTCCTGGCAGAGGCATAAGGGTCCCACAATAAGGGTCCCTCTTGTGGGAGGGCCACAAGAATGCAGTAGTCAGAACACTGCAGACCCATATGTACATCTACCCATCCCTCGAGGGGGGGCGTGAGGGGCAACACCATTGTTGTTCAAAGGGCTTGAAACCCCTTAACTCTCAGGCATCCATCTGAGAGGTAGCCAAGGGCCTGAGGGTTCTTCTGCACAGAAGGCAGCAAGGAGGGGGCAATAACAAGCCAGACTGTGTTTAATCTGATTCTCGTAGCACCCCCGAGTAAAGCACACCTAAGATTTACATGATTTTCCAGTTTAAATGACTTGAGATTCGATCACCTCCAGGCCTTTGCAATGCTATTCTCCCTGCCCAGAAGGCCTCTCTCCTCACCCCACTCCCACCTGCCTCTACCACCTTCACCTGGCCGGCTCCTGCTGTCCTTCAAGTCCTTCAAGCTTAGAGGTCACCTTCCTTGACCCTCCCAGACACCACAGTCCCCTGACCTCTCACCCCACTGCAGAACCTCCCACACTGGATCGTAAAGGCCTCTCCTGTCTACAACATGGTCTCCTTGAGGGCAGGGTCCTTTCCTGGCTTGATCACAGGTAAAGAAGCCTCTGCTACAGATTCAGCTCCTACAGGCACTAGGTGCCTGGCATCACATCAGTTTTCGCTGAATAAATAACTAGATCACTTAGAATTTAGAGGGAGAGAACAGGTTGCATTAAGCATATCCAAACAGACTTTCTTCCCATGTAAGTTAACGATAAGTCTATTATCAAAAGCAAGTAGGTGAAAGGATCCTTAAGGAATTATTTCAATGTGGTCAGCGAGGAGCACCCTGCAGCTGTGAATACGGTATCTGTGCACAGTCCTGGGTAGCAGCTTCTGGAAGTCAGAGAATACCTTCTGGAGCTGAGTCACATAGTGAGTAATCCTGACTCAATTAGCCACTGTTCTGAAGCCACATTTTCCAGTAGCCCTGAAACAGCCCCGTCATGGACAGCACAGAGCTGGGAAGCTCCCGGAGGGACGGGCGGGGCTCTGCACCCAGCCCTGCAAGCATTCATCGTACTCCTCACCAGCAGCAGGACACGGGCCCTCAACCTCTGAGCATATCGGGGGGCTGGCCCTTGGCTCACACCTGCCAGCTCTGAGGAAGCCACGCTCCTCAGTGGACGTGAAGGGGCTGGGTCTCGCACAGCCCCGGGAGGCACTGTAAATCCTGTCTCTCTCCTCTGCTACAGACTCAGCTCCTACGGGCACTCCGTACCCAATAGATATTTGAACAAGTGGTACCTTTCTCTCCCTTCTCCATTTCCTGCTCCTTCCGTACCCTCCCTGTCCAAGGGTGCCTTCCTTCTAAAAGCTGTATTAACTGGGGAAACAGTTCTCCCATTTCCAAACCAAGGCAACCCTCCCCTCAATAAAACCACCTTGCTCTAAAATCTCTAGACAGTGACTGCCTCTCTGCATTTGGCAGGGAGATTGGACTTCAGCAGCAATTCCCAGCTCTTAGGTGAGGGGCACCTGAAACCTCTTGACGAACTTGGCAGAGAGACCCTGCCCGCAGCATTCCAGGGTTGAAAGCAAACGGGGGTTTGTTTCCGTTATCATTTCCCATCGTCTAAACAATGAGAGGAATGCAAACATCGAGGAGATATGTAATCAAGCATCAGGTAATAAAAAGATTTAAGAAGGATGGCTATGAGAGATGAGCCCTGCCGCCACCACCCTCCTCTGAGTCAGCCCTTCCCTGGGATCGTCCAGAAGCCTGGGCTCCCTCTCCCAAAGCGCCCTCCCTAGCTTCTCTTCTTGCTTCTAAATCATTCTCTCTCCTTGTTCTAAGCCAAGACATGCATTATTAACATCATTTCCACTTTTTTTCCAACTTCCCCATTATTTTTCCCCTCTGCTGCAAATTCTAGGTAGCTGAAGTTTTTTTTAACTTTAATTTTTATTTTTCCTGCACAAGGGCAGGAGAAATCAAGAGAGGAAAAGCACCCCGCTCCCTGCCAAATCCCACCACCCTTAACTTATTCTCATTGGCTCAGATGTTCTTTCTGGTACTTGACTTTGAACAGACATTACTTCTGTATTAAGGGGAGACTGTATAGAGCAGTGGTTAAAAGTGGGTTTGGGGGCCAGATGATGGTGGGTTTGAACCTTGGCTCTGACACTTCCTCCATGCCTCAGTTTCCTCCTGTGACAACGGGGGTAGCAATAGTGCCTGACTCACTGGGCTGTCTTGAGAAGTAAATAAGAGCAAACATGTGACACCCGGAGCCTGGCGCACCAGCTGCGGTTATAGTGGAAGACAGACCATGGATACAATTTTCTACTCTGCCTTTTTCTCACTTTAAATCACAGGCCAAGCATTTTCCAAGTTACTTTTTCCTACTGGGGCCTGCTCTTTTCTGAACTGCAGGTTCCACACTGAGGATGAGGCCCAGGTCCCGTCCGACCTTGGGGTCACCCTGTGTGGGGCACAGCCAGCACTCTGTAAAAATGACTGAAAAGAATAAACATTGTGAATGGCTGCATGATATTCCTCCGAACAGCTCTGCCCCGACTGAACTGGCCGTTCCATGGAATCAGACATGTGAGGAGCTCCCATTTTTTCACATTTATAAATAGCATTGCTGCAACATCTCCCCACATGCAGCCTGTTCATTTCCTGGGGAGAGGGTAGGAGATGGGGGGGGAGAGTGGGGTTGTTAATTTCATAAAAATCTGAATAGTCTGAGCTTTTTTTTTTTTTTTTACACTTTCTAAACATGTTGCCAGATTGCCATCAGAAGGGCTGCACCAAATTTACACTTTACACTGTCGCTGGCAGCATTTTGGACGAGAACTACTTTTCGTACTAATTTACAGTTTTTCTCTCGGATCTGGAATTCTCGCCCAGGCTGGTTCCCTTGCGAGGCATGAGCCATATGAAAAGTCTGAGTGATGGCTGTCAGGGAGGGAAGTGTCTGGTTCCTTTGCTGGGTTTCTGTCTGCTGGGCTGGGCCAGGCCGAGAGCACTGAGTCAGCGCACCCCCTCCCTGCCTGCGCTTCGAACCCCCAGACACTTTCCCAGGTGGGTTCTGGAACATCCCACAACCCTGGAAGAGTCTGCTCCGGCGGCCACCAGCATTACTAAGGTTATCCCTGCTCCGACACCAGCCTGCAACTGCATTCAGGCTTCTGGCAAGAAGTCAATCAACCATTTCTACAAAGAAAATCCCTCAAGAGATGCTGGCATCTGCAATCAGCTTTCCATTCCTGGGGGGCAGGAGGGGGGCGCACAGAGGCAGCAGCCGGGTGATGGCAGCCGTGTTTTCCCAAGAACTGCAGCCACGGCCCCTGACCACCCTGCCAGCCTCCTGGCACTGCCAGCACATCTCACCCAGGTTCTGGGGCAGCCCCGCGGCCTCTTGCCCAGCCTCTGGGGGTGGCCCTCGTTTGCAAACAGCCATGGGAAGTTTTGACACTGCTGATTAACCAGACTTCCACAGTTCTGGGTTGTTAGTCATCAGGACGAGTCTCAACCTTCTGCCCGCCCTGATGACATCACCAGCTTCCAGGTGACAGGGAAGAAGTGACTAGGACCTTGGTAGTTTCAGTGGCATATATCGTCATCTTCACAGGGCAAGGGGAGGACTGCCACCCATCCCAAACAACCAGCATGTGCAGGGCCTGGAACGCCAGGGTGGGAATTTAATGCGATTTAGCTTGCTTCTGCTGAGGGACTGGGCTAAACTCTACGTATAGGACTGCTGTGGATTTCATTTAATCCTCACAACAGTGTGTGCGGTGGGTATTATAATTCCTATTTTACAGATGGAAAAACTGGGGTACTATGTTCTAAGAGTGGCTAGGCCCAGGAATGAGTAGGGGACAGCCAGGGGAAGGCAGCTTGGAGTGCTGGGAAAAGTGGGTACTCCAGGCCAGGAGCTGTGTTCCCAACCACTGCGTGACCAGATTTCTTCCCCTCTCTGGGTCTCACGTCCCTCCCTGGGTAAATGAGGAGGGTGGTCTGGTTGACTTTCCAGTACTAAAGCCCTGAGGGAGGGAGTGGGCAAGTTGGAAGGGATGGCTGTGTGATTCTGAGGTTCTGCTCCCTGAGGTCCTGGCCGGAGGAAGGGGTAATTCCAGCTGCGAACCTGGGGCTCTGGCCTCACTGTTTACAGTTGCTTCACAAATGAATGTCAGCAGAAGAAAGGAGATGAGTGGCTGCCAGGGGCTGGGAGGTGGGGAAAATGGGGAGTGACTGCTAATGGGGTTTCTTTTGGGGGTGACGAAATGTTCTCAGATTAGATTATGGGGATGGTTGCACAATTCTGCAACTATACTAAAAACCGTTGAATTGTACACTTCAAGTGAGTGAATTGTATGGCTTGTTAATTACATTTCCGTAAGTGAATTGTATGGCTTGTTAATTACATTTCCGTAAAGCTGTTTAAGAGAGGAAGGAAGGAAGGAAGGGAGGGAGGGAGGGAAGAAAAGAAGGTAGGAAGGAAGTAAAGGGAAGGGGGAGGGGCGGAGGAAGGAGGGAGGGAGAATGTACGGAGTTTGGACCAGAGCTGCCTTTGAGATTTGCCTCCTGGGAGTGGGCCCTCACAGCCAGCGCCTGCCCAGTCACCCCTCCTCCAAGTACCCCGCGCCTCCGAAAGGTATGTATGAAGACACCTAAGTGGCAGGTGACGGCTCCAGATTCCAACCAGAAGTAATGGGAGCCTCTGACCTCCTCGGAGGCGGAAGGAGTCAAGAATCAAAGAGCAGGTGTGGGCCTGGAGGGTTGGGGGATCGGCGGAGGATGGCAAGAAGATGGATGGAGGCCAAAGGAGGGCTAGTGTCAAGGAGGAGACCCTGAGGGTCAGGGCAAGGCATGGCTCCATAAAGGAAGCCCAGGAAAGAGAGAGTCTGGGCTGGCCAGGGCCTCTGTCGGTGCCCTGAAAACATTGTGGCACCCCAGAAAGTGTGCGTAGGAAGCCCCTGCGGCTCCTGCGGGCCCCTCAAACTGGTACAGTTGTATTCTGCCTGGCACCAATGTAGTCGCAGGCAGATGCAGCCAGCCCAGAGGCAACGTCGACCCAGACTTGACCCCGAACCCGGTGCACAGGCACAGGGGACCCAAAATGAGAGCAGAATTGGCCAATAAGAGTGAAGAGCTCATTCCACTCCTGCTGTTAGGGCAACTTATTGCTGAAAGAGGAGACTCCCAGAGGGTCTTAGAGGCTTCCCTGTCTAAATCTCCAAAGGCAGACAACCCAGGAAGCACCTCCTCCCAGAGGAACCCCCTCCCCCACCCCATCCACGCAGGCACATCCCCTTAGGCCCACCTCTTCGGGCAAATGACAGTGGATGTCCCAGCCATAAGGGAACAAAGGAAATCACATCTTGGAGGCTGCCTCTGCGAGTCCTAGCCCTGGGGTCAAACCCACGTGCCTGGCAGCCAAGCTGGTAGAGGCTGAGGGGATACATCCCGAGGCCGAGGGTTCCCGCCTTATTCCCCCAGCCCTGGGGTACACATGCTGCTCTTGGCCCCGCTCTGTGGATGTGACCCCAGGCAGGCTGGCTCCAGAGGCCAGGTCTTGAACCACTGTACCATCCAGCCTCTCCAGGGTACAGCCGGTGGGGTCCTTGTCACCCGTGTCAATCCTCAGCATGCGTTCAAGGCTCTTTGCCACCTGCCTGCAGCTGACCTGCCCAGCCCTCTCTCCCACTGCTCCACCCAAGGCACCCTCCTTCTGTTCCCTGAGTTTACCATGTGTCCGTGCTTCCCTGCCCTTGCACATGCTGTTACCTCCATGATGACAGCCCATTCACCTAGTGAGGCCCAGTAGAAATATCATCTCCTCCATGGGACCTTCCTGGTGCCCCCAGGACCATCTGCTCTTCCCTTAGTACACTCGATTGGAGTTTGTAGGGGACTTACCAGTCTCCTCCATTACCCTGGAGCTCCCTGATCCAGGCCCCCGTGCTGTGTGACCTTGGTTTAGGTACTCAACCTCTCTGAGCCTCTGTATCCTCATAAATGGCTGCCCTAATTATAATAGTTATTATTATTCTGGGTAATATTTACTGTGCACTTACTATGTGCCAGGCACGATGTGCTAAGTACTTTATGTGCAAGATCTCATTCAATCCTTATAGCACCTTAGGAGGCGGGTATTATTATTATCCTTTGTTACAGATAGAGATTCCTGTTAGAATTACTGCCATTATCATGATTGCTATTCTTTCTTCTGCCACAAAGCCTAGCGTGCAGCAGATACTCAAATCCTGTTTGTTGAAGTCAAGTGTGGATAAAAATAGAAGGGGACTTAGATAGGAACAGAGTTCCAGAAACATGGCCATACAGATGCTCCAGCATGTCCAGGCCTAGCCTCGTCCTGGCTGGGATGATACCATCTCTGGAGCCCGATGCTGGCAGACAGTTGAGGCCGGGGACCTGGGCTGGCCTGCTTTTGCTTCTCCCATCAGTCCTATCTTTACCCACAGAGACAGACTCTGCCCAAACCAGACCTGCGATGCTCAGAGCCCCACAGCGAACAGGCCTCCTGGGTAAGTGGTGACTGAAGCTCTGGAGGTCCTGGGTGTCTGGCTGGTGGCAGAATTTGTGCATATTTGTAACTGGAATAGCTTCGGGGTTGGCTCTGCCGGCTCAAGGCCAAAGGTGCAGAGTGCCCTGTGTCTCCACGCTCCAAGCTCCACTGCCCCAGTGTTTTCTAGGAAGCCTTGCACCAAATTTTTCCTGGAAGCCCCAGGGGCTGCTTGCAAGGTTCTTTGCCCATCACTCCCACCAGCTGAGCTGGGACCACATCAGCATCTGGTCTGACTGTCTGACCAGGATTCCCTCCAAGACCAATGCAGATACCTGAGCCCCCATCGCCAGAGAGGCTGGGGGATGCCCTAAACATGTGCTGCATGTGATGTTGGAAACAGGCTCTAACAGCGAAAGTGAGGGGCACACACCTGAGAAAAACTCCATTCAGGGCATGGGGAGAAGGGGAGAAATATCTCCTGTCTCAATTATGCCCAGCCATGCTTGTCCCATGGCAAAGTTGCCTGGGTTCATGGCATCACACTGTCCTGACATACCACCAATACCTCCAAGACCCCAGATTCCTTTCCTTGCCTCCGCCTAACCTGGGCACACATGCAGTGCTTGGTGCCTGGATTAAGTCTGTGCCCTGTGGTGAGATCTGCCCCAGAGGACCCAGCGTCCATTCATACGATGGACTAAGCGGGGCTGCCCCTGCCCAGCAGACAGGCTTTCACAGCCTTGAACCTCAGCTGGGTTAGTCCCTTTTCCCCTCACGGCCTCCTCGGTCCTGATGTAAATTAGTGGACATAAACAGGAAAGAATGTGGTCAACCCCCCCGGCGTTCGACCTGCTACTCCGTCATTCATGGTGGGGCACGTTTGAGGGAGGGCACCTCCACTTCTGATCACTCCTCAAATCCTCAAAGCATCCCCATCTATAGGTGAGAAAACCAAGGCCCTAAAAGATCAAGTGGTCAGTCAAGGGAAGTGCGAGACCAGGTATTCTGAGGCTGCTTCTCTCCACTGCCCGCTGACCCGAAACCCCGACATTGACGCTGCTTGCCCCAGACCCAGAAGTTGTGACAGGCCCCGAGGAGGGTGGGAAATGGAGTCAGATCTGTCCTCGAGAGTCTGAAGGACCCCAGGGGCCTGTGTGTCCCTGCCTTCCTGCCGAGGAAGGGCCTCAGGAGACCCGCCTCCAGTGGCTGAAGGCGAGGGATCTGACTGACACAGGGGAAACTCTGGGCTCAGAACTGCCAAAGTGAGTTCCTCGTCTACAAGTTACAAAACCACGGTGAGCTGTGGAGTGACAGCCGGCTGCCCGAGGGTCAGAGGAATGTTGTTGCCAGACAGGTTGCTGAGGCCTCTGTTGAGGCAGGCTCCAGAAACCAGGCCTGGGCTGTCACCACGCCAGGCGACTCCCAGGAGGCCAGCCACCTGACCTCACCCCCAGTAAGGTCTAAGGTGAGAAGACTGCAGGGCTTTCCCACAACCAAGTCTGTAGCCATGACAACCTACTTTAAACCATTAATAAAGATAATTATAGGGACTTCCCTGGTGGCTCAGTGGTTAAGAATCCGCCTGTCAGTGCAGGGGACACGGGTTCGATTCCTGGTCTGGGAAGATTCCACATGCCACGGAGCAACTAAGCTCGCGCGCCACCACTGCTGAAGCCCTAGAGCCCGCGTCACCACTGCTGAAGCCCTAGAGCCCGCGTGCCGCAACTACTGAAGCCCTACGGCCCATGCTCTGCAACAAGAGAAGCCACCACAATGAGAAGCCCGCGCACTGCAACGAACAGCAGGCTCGCCGCAACTAGAGAAAGCCTGTGGACAGCAACGAAGACCCAGCGCAGCAAAAAAAAAAAAGAAAGATAATTATAGGCATGATAACACTAATAATAATGTCTAATCTTTCTACAGCACTTACTACATGCCAAGGACCACACTGGACACTTTTTCTGGATCTTCACATGTATTAGTTTCCTGTGGCTGCTATAATAAATGACCACAAACTGGAAGGTTTAAACAAAAGAAGTTTATCCTCTCCCAGTTCTGGAAGCTAAAGGTCAGAATTCAAGGCGGCAGCAGAGCCACATTCCCTCTGAAGGCTCTAGGGAGGAATCCTTTGCCCCTTCCAGCTTTGGTGGCTGCTGGCAATCCTTGGTGTTCCTTGGCTTGTAGACGGATTACTCCAATCTTTGTCTCCGTCTCCACATCGTGTTCTCCTCTCTGTGTGTCTGTTCAAATTTTCTTCTTCTTATAAGGACAAGAGGTGTATGGGATTAGGGCCCACTCTAATCCAGTATGACCTCATCTTAACTCGATTGCCTCTGCAAAGACCCTATTTCCAAACAAGGTCACGTTCACAGGTCCCAAATAGACATGAGTCTGTAGGAGACACTATTCAACCTATTGGATCACAAGTAATCCTCCCAACAACCCTGGTGCCGCTCTTATCTCCATCTTACAGGTAACAAAACTGAGGTTCAGAGAGGTTAAGCAACTTGCCTGAAGTCACACAGCCAGGACCAGAACCCTGTCTGTCTGATTCTAGAACCCACACTATATTGTCCCAAGCATCATCCTCATTCCCGCCTCCTCACAGGGCCCAGGGGTTCAATGTTCACAATGCTTCTCCTGGCCATTGTCACATCTTGCCACCACAACCTCGAGGGCGCTGGTTTGCAGTTTACAAAGGAAACAGAGACTCCATTAATTAACCTGACCAAGGTCACACAGCTAAAGAGTGGCAGTCTTTCAAACATGGGTCCAGCACTCTCCACGATGTAGGCTCCAAATGGGGGCCTAACGGGAACATTCCAGGGCTTTGTCAAGTCAGTGGAGCCTATTTCCCCAGCGTGATCAATGGCTGCGCTGTGTTTACTGATAACACCCACTTCGGCTACACCTGCCAAGCTCATAAAAGGTATTGTAAATCTGCGGTTTAAATTCACCTCCTCAGGTTTCAGCCCCTTGTCCAGAGCTATCCTCTGCCAGCAGCAAGGCCAGCTGTTTGAGTGGTTACATAGCAGAGAAAAAGCAGGTCAAGAATCCATGAGGCCCTCACAGCTCACATCTGAGCCTCAGGGCCTGGGCCGTGGCAAGAGATGAGATGGGCACCATTCATCCCTCATCCCAGTTGCTCCCGGCTGAGAAGGGGTGAGACACAGATACAGCCTCATTAGCCAGGGGCCAGTCACGGCTCCAGGCACCATCCAACTTTTTCCATTAATCCACACAGGTACCCATGAAGTCAGTGCTACTGGTAGCCCCGCTTTTCCAGAGGAGGAAACTGAGGCTCAGAGGAAGGCCACACTCTGCTGGTGAGTGGCCACACCAGGACTTGGTCCCAGATGTGCTTGAGTCCAGAGCCCCAGTCTTGGTCTCTGCAGGAGGGACATCCAGGGAGGCCTGGAGCCTGCGAGTGGCCACTGTGATGGAAGCACCTTAGAGCTTGCAAGGGACAGAGTGGGGCTGGAAGGGATTTGAGAGAGGGAGGCCAGGCCTGAGGCCCAGGATGCCCAGTGAGTCAGTGTGTCCTGGAGCCAAGCAGGGTAATGGAGGGACGCTAATGGGCACAGGCAGGACCCTGGAGGACCTCCCTCTGACCCACTTGCAAGAGCCAGAGAGGTTTAACACGAAAAGGAGACCACGTCACCTTCTGACTCTAAAAGCACCAGTGGCTTCCCGTGAAGCTTACAACAGAATCCAAACTCCTTACTGTGGCCGACAAGGCCCTGCAGTGCTGGCCTGATGACCTCCCTCAGCTCAGTTCTGCTCCAGCCACACAGGCTTCCTTCTTGTTCCCTAAACATGCCACGGGGCCTTTGCACTTGCTGTTCTCTCTGCTTAGAATGCTGTTCCCCTCTAGAAAAATGGTACAGATGAACCGGTTTGCAGGGCAGAAATTGAGACACAGGTGTAGGGAACAAACGTATGGACACCAAGGGGGGAAAGCGCCAGGGGTGGTGGTGGTGTGTGATGAATTGGGAGATTGGGACTGACATGTATACACTGATGTGTATAAAATGGATGACTAATAAGAACCTGCTGTATAAAAAAATGAATTAAAAAAAAAAGGATGCTGTTCCCTGAACTCTGTGCATGCTGCCTCCTCGTCCTTAGACTCTCAGCTCAGCTGTCCCCTCCTCAGAGTGGCTTCCCCTGGCCACCAGTCCAGAGTCAGTAACCCCCAGTTATTCTCTATGCAATCCCCTTGTTTTCTTTTCTTCTTAGCATGTATTGCATCTTGCCATCGCTGTTTGTTTATTGTTTGCCCCTTAATCGTCTTTCTGCCATGAAGCCAAGGACTTTATCTTGTTCCCTGCTGGTCCCAGTACCTCGCACAGTGCCTTAGCCATAGTAGATGCCCAGTGGATGTTTGTTGAATGAGTAAATGAATAAATTCTCTAGAAATGTGGAATCATAGACGGATCACCCAGAGAAAGACCCGGGAACGTACTGCGCCGACAGTTGTGATGGGATGAGAAGAGCAGCCCAAGATCAAGGCCTGAGTGGAAGCTGCTGGGGAAATCCTGGGAGAAGAGAGAAGTGTATGAGCCACAAGAGGCCAGCCCGACTGCAAACAAGGGCAGAAATGCACGGAAAGGAGGTAGTTTTCTCAAGAGCAGTGCAGACAGAACTCATGGCCAACCAGCTGGTATATGAGATGAGGGAGAGGCTGGTAAGAGCTTAAGGGTGATTTGTCAGGGTGACAAGCAAAAGGTAGGCCCCCACGGCCCATTCGTTTATTCATTCATTCATAGATATCGAATACCTACCATGTGCAGGGAGTGAGGATGGCTGTTCTGGAGGGGTCAGAGGCAGGGAGAGTAAAGCAGGGTCAGAGTAAAGGAGGTAGGGGCTACCTGGGGCTGCTGGGTCTTAAGCCAGGAGGACTTCCTGGAAGAAGGTGACCAGCCCCTGTGAGAGGATGCTCTACCTCAGGCTGCAGCTCTGGGCAGAGGCAGGAAGGGGAGCCAGGTGACTCTCTGCTGCTTCAGCTCCAGCCACAGCCACAGCCACCAGACCAGAGAGGGCTCCTCAGTTCATATCCTGCTCCAACCGATAACAGGGACTCAGATCAGAAGTTCACCTTTAGCCTCAAAGGTGAACTTTCACCCCATAAGCCTCGGCACCCATTTGCTCACAACCTCAAGGTTCTGAAGGCTAATTGCCCCCTCCTTTCTTATAGGCCTGGGGAAAGTCGAAGGGTCAGCCATCTTATCTTGATAGGTATATGGGGGACAGTTCTGGGTAAGGGATGGCCGGGGACCTTGACAACGATTTGCTGACCTCAGAGTTCCAGAAGTCAAAAGAAACAACACCAGCAAGTAAAATACCAAGAAAACTCCCCAGGCCACGATGGTCCAGCGGTTAGGAGCTTGGGCTCTGGGGTTAAAATCCAGGCCCACCTCTCTCTGGCTGAACCATCTCAGGCAAGTCCCTTAACCTCTCTGATCCTGTTTTCCTCGTGTGCAAAATGAGCATAATCATATCACTTATCCTTCAAAGGGTAGTTGAAGAGATGAACAAGATAAAGTATGGGAAGAGCCTAGTACACGGTGGGCACTCAATACATGGTAACACTTATTAGGGGGCCAGTTACACGGCAGGCACTGCTGGAGGGTCCTTCATTCTACAAAATACCTGGCCTGCCCTCTTCAAAAACATCAACATCATGAAATACAAAGAAAAAACTCAGGCACTGTTGCAGGTGGAAGGGACCTAAATAGACGTGACAACTCAAGGCAACACATGGGCTTGTGTTTCCTTTCACCATAAAGGGTATTATTGGGAAAGTTGATGAAATCCCAGTATGGTCTGACGATTAGATAGTAGTGTTGTTTCAAAATTAAGTTGCTGATTGGGGTCATTGTACAGAAGGTATAATTTCTTATTTTTAGGAAATTTACAGTGAAGTGTCAAGTAAAAAGTCATCATGTCTGCAACTTCAGGGAGAGAGAAAAGGATAAAGCAAATGTAAAATGTTTATACTTGGGGCATCTAGGTGGAGGGTATCTGGGAATTCTTTGTATTATTCTTGCAACTTTTCTGTAAAGTCTATAATTATGGAAGAAAAGAAAAGAAAGGAAGGAAGGAAGGAAATAGGGAAGGAGGGAGGGAAGAAAGAGAGGAAGGAAGGAAGGAAGGAAGGAAAGAAAGAAAGAAAGAAAGAAAGAAAGAAAGAAAGAAAGAAAGAAAGAAAGAAAGAAAGAAAGAAAGAAAGAAAGAAAGAAAGAAAGAAAGAAAGAAAGAAAGAAAGAAAGAAAGAAAAAGAGGAGGGAGGGAGGGAAAGTGGAAAGAAGGAAGGAAGGGAAGATGGAAAGAAAAAAGGAAGGAAGGAAAGAAAGGAGAGAGGGAGGGAGGGAGGGAGGGAAGGAAGGAAGGGAAGATGGAAGGAAGGGAAGATGGAAGGAAGGGAAGATGGAAGGAAGGGAAGATGGAAAGAAGAAAAGAAAAGGATGCAGAGAGTCCCAGCATGCCTGTCTGGTGGCAGGCTTCCAGGGAGGGTGGTCAGCCATCCAGGTCTGCCTGGGACTGTTCTGGTTTTCGCACTGAAAGTCATGCATTCTGGGAAATCCCTCAGTCCTGTGTGAACTGGGATGGTGGGTCGCCTACTTCCAGGTGAACCTTGTGGATGAATACTGTGGGCCTCTGTGGGTCCAGTGGGCCTCCCTGCCATGGTGGGGGCCCCAAGGTTGCCTCTTTGGTGGGGGTCAGGTTTGCCACGAGTGGGCAGAGTGCAGGCTGGACACCTCATCCCACGCAACAAGAGCCAGGCCAGTGACTTCCTGGCAGTTAAGGTGTTCTCCTCAGAGGACAAGATTTCTAAGTGGCCAAGTAGCTCTGTGCCTTGAGGCCCCAAGAGTGGAATGAAGCAGATGGTGAGGCCAGCCCCACCCCACTGGCACCTCTTGACCAGCTGCTCGCTTAGCCTCAGGCAAATAGTTAACCCGCAGCTGAAGCCTGCTCAGCTATCACTGTGACCGGAACCCAACGTGTGAAGGATGGATGGACACCAGGCCTCTGGAACTGTCAGCAAGGCACTCCATGGCCGAGGAATGTGGCCTGCAGCACAGCGCACACAGCCCAGCCCACCTGGCAGGTTGACCTCTGCCTGGGGCGGGCCCGTAGGCAACCCGGGCCGCTCAGCTACACGATGACCTGACCCGCTGGTGGACCTCCCACCTGGGTCAGGCAGGGCAAAGGCACATCTGTCGGTCCTCACGAGTCACTGCCCAGTCCCCTCCCTCCTGTCCCTCCCCAGCAGATGCCAAGGGTCTATGCTATAGCTCCCCCAGCCTTGAAGGGCTCTGAGGTGGGGTTTGCACACATGCTTTGAGCTCCATCCATGAAAACCCTAGACACCACGATTACGACGAGGATACCGGCTTGCGGGCGGCAGGCTGTCAAACGGGTGCCCTGCAAGGAGGGCACCCTTCCACTGAACTCCCCCGGCCGCTGCGGGGCCAGCTGTGAGTCAGCCTTTGACCTCAGCCCCCTTCTTAATTTAGAAGAGCAGCTGCTGCCCACCCGAATTAGCCCCTTGTTCAGCATCCGTTCCGCCATTCACATGCCTCCCTGCTCAGGTTCTTTAGAAAATCAAGTCGGCATGTTGAACGACCCTGGGGGGTTGTCCTCTTGTTGGACTGTTTTTGCACCAGACGATTTCAAACAGTACGAACTCTAGTGAAAGTTTCCCTTTCACGCCTGACCTCTATCCCCAAATTCACTTCCTCTGAGATGGTCATTGTGATCAGTGGCTGGTGGATCCTTCCAAGAGGTACTCCCCACATACAAGCTCACGCTAAGAAATGCCGGTTCCCCAGCAAATGTCAGCACAGCACACATACTGTTCGGCACTTTGCTTTTCTTACTTCACCCTCCTGGAGAGCCTTCCAGCTCATACACAGAGACTTGCCCCTTACCGTTGCATAAAGGGTGAACACACCCAAATGATTTAACCAGTCTCTGTTGACGAATAATCGAGTTATTTCTAGTCTTTTGCAACCACAAACGATGCTTCCAGAAACGTTCTTATCCCTGGATCTTTGCTGTCACTTACAAGTAGTCATAGATATTTCTAAAAGTGGAATGGCTAGCGTTATCATTTTAAATTTTGGGGTAGGGACCACCGACTCCTTTGAGAATCTAATGACAAATTAAAAATCCTCTCTCCAGAAAAAAACCTTTGCAATGATTTTGCATTCGATTTCTGGAGGGAGGCTCTCAGATGCCACATTAAGTCACCGTATAGGGGGAAAGAACACGTGTAAGAAAATTGCATCCGACCATCGCTTCTGTGTATGTGTATAGATTTGGTCATGATACAGGAAGCAACCAGTTTGTTCCACTGACAGCCACAGAAACAGCCAGCGGAGTTCAGTTCAAATTCCGGAAGTCAGATTCCTTAGCATGCTTTGTCCACCAGGGTACATACCTCTTGCGCTTGTCATGTTTCTTGACCTCTGCTCCCCAGAACGTGGCTGTGGGATGGGCGTGCTGGGCTGGGGCTGCTCCTCCCAGCAGCCGCGGGGGCCCTGGACCCTTCCTGCAGCTGCCTTCTCGCCTCGGGTTGTGAAACCAGACCCCGCGCCTGGAAGGCTCCGGAGCTCACACGCTCAGTTAGGTATTAATATTTTATGCCGGCAGCCAATGAGGACTTGGGTTAACAACAGTCTCTCCAGGAAAGCACCGTCCAAAGAGCACAAACTCCATCACCTCTCAGTGAGGACTTACATCGGACTAAAGGGAATCCACTAGAGAAAAGCTAAAAGGAAACAGAGCTGGGAGCAGCTTGTGGCTGGTCAGAGTCTGGGGTCAACGGGCTCAGGGTCTGAGCTTGGGGCCCTCAGGAGGCAGGAGCCTCCCTTGGGCCGTGGCCATGCGCTGGTGTCCAGCTGGCTCTAAGGCCGAGGGCACTGCCCACAGTGAGGACATGGCAAGAGCTGAAGCCAGACAGCCAAGGGCCCTGGCTGACTGTGTCCCAGGCCACTCCCCTGACAGAGCTTCACACAAGGCCGTTTCCACAAATCCAGAGCAGAACCCAAGAGCCGCCTGGCTAGTGCCTGGCTCAGGGGAGGCATTCAACACCTGTTATCCCTCCCGTCCTTCCCTCTTTCCCTCAAAGTTCCTGGAGCTCAAACTTGCTGCAGAGCCTCATGCTGCCCGTACAACCCGTCCCGGGATTTTCAGGGTGACAGCCTCCCGGTACAAGCCCGAGGAGATCTCATCAACAGCCAGGAGGCCATGGTTGGTCAGGAACTCCCCTGTGCTCGCTAAGCTACAAATCTTCCAGTGGGCAGTTTGGAGAGGAAGGAACTGAGAACTCCCATTTCCGGAAGCCCATGTAAGTTCTAGAAAGTTCTGTCCTGAAGGCTAAAGCCATTTTGCCATCCGTGGCTTAGGCACTGAGAAAAAGTTACCTAACGTCTACTGAGGACTCACTGCATACCAGGTAGCAACAGGTGTGTTCACTTTTATCCCTCCAACAGCCCCTTGATGTGAATTCTAGGGTTATCCCTCTTGGATTTGTAGCTCAGGCAGCTCTGCCCGGGACCCCCCGGGGGCTTTCCCCTGAGCGGCTTCCTGAAGGAGAAGGGAGGAGAGAGCAGCTCCACGCCCTTCTCCTGCTCAGGATGGAGCCCCGGGTGTGCTGTCACTGCTTTACCTGTGTCATCGTGCCACCTTTGCAAGTGCCCCGTGAGGTAAGAAGTGTGTTTATGTCCCTTTTGCAGGTGAGGAAGCCGACCTGAAGTCAACCTGCCCAGCAGCTCGGTGGCAGAGCCGGGATTCGGCCCCAGGCTGGCGGTCAAAGGCCAGGCCCTTGCTGGGCACTGCACGCTGCAGTCCACGTGGGGACGTGGCCTTGAGGAAACAGAGCAAGGAGGGGGAAAGCCTCTGCAACATGGACGGCGGGAGCTACGTTTGCAGTAACGTCTGGTCCGCGTCTTTGCCAAGATCTGCGTGTAACTGTCTCCCTGAAGAGACAGCCTGGGGTGAGGACTGAATGGCTCTGGGCTGGGGTCCGAGCCTGGGTTTCTCGTCCCAGCTCTGCCCTGACAGATCCAGTCTCTCCACGGGCCTGGGCAGAGGGCAGGCTCTGCCGACCCTTCTGGCCGTGATGCAGGAGTGGGAAGCAGGGCTGAAGGCAGAAACCCTCACTGATACTGACCTTTGAATATGTGCCTGAGGAGCAGCCCACCGCCAAGGAAGCTACTCAGCCCGCCTTGACGGCAAGCCCATCACCCCGCCCCCAGCAGAGGGCAGGGACCGCAGCACCGGATTGAGCACTAACTAGGTGCCAGGGGCTGGGGCTACTTTCACGCAAGCCCCTTGCTGGATCAAAGCAGACGCTGTCACTACACCCATCTCACAGATGAGCAAACCAAGGCTCAGGAAAGTCAAACAACCAGCTCAAGTTCACCACAAACCCAGTAAAGCAGCAAGGCCAACGCATCCAGTAGGTGCAGGAGACACGGTGCCCAAGACCTACAGTACTTTTAGGGGCCCATGAAAATATTATAATTTCACTTAAAAGCAGACGGAAAAAAATAAACATTCAGGATGAAGAAAATGGTTTAACATATAACAAAATATTTACCTTTACGCCAACATCGTGGTAAATATATTTTTAGATTTTTCTTTTTAAACAAAAAGAGAAAGGAAGGGGTCCACAAAGGCAAAAGTGCCTAGGGCTTGTGAAAGTTATCGTGCTGAACCTTGAACCTAGATCCATCCCCTCTTAAAGCCAGAGCTACCAAAGAACCGGCCAGCCTCTCCCCTGGTGTCAAAGGAACAGTGCTCAGGAATTTCCCGGCAGTTCAGTGGTTAGCACTCGGCACTTTTGCTGTCGGGCCCTGGGTTCAGTCCCTGGTCGGGGAACTAAGATCCTGCAGGCTGAGCAGCACAGCCAAAAACAAACAAACAAACAAAAAGGAATAGCATCCAGGGCCATCCTGGGAGCTGCAGTGTGCACTGGTCCCTGAGAAGGCCACAGCCAGGACAGCCACTCAGCCACGGACACTCACCCTACTCGCCACTATCCCTGGTGGGCAGGCCACCCAAGCTTAATTCTTGGCCTCCAAGAAGCTATTGGAACAGAGCAGCCATGTTTCAGGGGCTGAGTCATTCATGGGCAGAACGTGAGCCCCTGGAGGTGCCTGCCTGGGAGAACCTGGAAAAACATTCCAGCTTTTCTTCCTCACCTGAAGAAAACAACAGATAGCCTGGACTGTGTTTGAAAGACCTGGTATAGGGCTTCCCTGGTGGCACAGTGATTGAGAGTCCGCCTGCCAATGCAGGGGACACGGGTTCGTGCCCCGGTCCGGGAGGATCCCACATGCCGCGGGGCAGCTGGGCCCGTGAGCCATGGCCACTGAGCCTGCGCGTCCAGAGCCTGTGCTCCGCAACGGGAGAGGCCACAACAGTGAGAGGCCCGCGTACCGCAAAAAAAAAAAAAAAAAAAAAAAAAAGACCTGGTATAGCCGAGGTGGACAGAGAGTCACACATACCTGGGTTTGGGTCCCCACTCTGTCGTTTAATTTGCTGTGTGACCTTGAGAAAGTTACTTTACTTCTCTGACTCTGTTTTCCCTTCTGGAAAGTGGAATAATAACTCCCCTTCCTCCATACACACACCCCAATGGGTTGTAGTGAGAATTGGTGGAAATAAAATACTTTCTGTATAGAAAAGCATTGCAACTAGTAAAAGCCAGAAGAATATTCATTTGTTTGGGAAAGAAAAAAAAGAATTGATCCCAACATCCCTAGGGTCTTGAGTAACCAAAGCCACCGTAACCTAGGCCACACCATGAGGTCAGCCTCCTTTTCCTCCAGGTCTTTGAGGGGACAGTTTAGACGGAACCTTACCAATGAAAGGGGAATGTCACTTCCGATAAAGCCATCAGCGGAGTCAGAAATTCATCAGCCCTGGTGACTTTCGCCACACTTGAGCCTGGCAAGTCCAGGATTACAAAACCGCAGGCAGAAACCATGAAATTAGACCATAGGCGTGAGTAATGAGCAGACCCAGTGTTCCCTCCAGGTGAGCAGCGCTGCTGCCTATCAGGTGAGCATGTCTCACACCAAAGTTCAGTGCAGTAGTTAGAACCACAGCTGCGCACAGCAGGGAGGCTGAACCCTGCTAATACAACATGAGTTTCTCAAGGTGTTCCAAAAGCCCTTGGCAGGAGGCAGCCTCCTCTGATGACAGCACCACCAGCCCCCTCCCCCAGAGTAGCACTTCTCAAGCAGCATCACGCACATGAGTCACCTGAGACGTTGTTAAAATGCAGCTTAAGGGCTTCCCTGGTGGCTCAGTGGTTGAGAATCTGCCTGCCGATGCAGGGGGCGCGGGTTTGTGCCCCGGTCCGGGAAGATCCCACATGCCGCGGAGCGGCTGGGCCCGTGAGCCATGGCCGCTGAGCCTGTGCGTCCGGAGCCTGTGCTCCGCAACGGGAGAGGCCACAACAGTGAGAGGCCCGCGTACCACACACACACAAAAAAAATGCAGCTTAAGATTCAGTGGGGCTTCCGATTGTGCATCTCTGACCAGCTCCTGGGCTGATGTTGATGCAGTTGGCGAGGATGAAGACCTAGAATTTCCTCTGGTCCCATCGACACCTGGGGTTGCCCTTCGCCGGGTAGACCAGGGGCCCTGAACAGTTTGCACTCCAGAACTTGGGATTCAAGGAACCAGTAGCATTACTATAAATTAGATCCCTCACGATTTCTTTATTGGGGGGGGCGGGGAATGGGGTACAAAATGAATTAAATGTAAACATCAGTGGCAGGATAATTTGTGAAAGGTTAATTATTTTTTCTCCCAACATATGCACCCCCTTTTCAGGAAGGTAGCAAGACCCTTCGGTGCTCTCTTGCCCCAGAGATTTTAAATGACAACTAATTGCAGTCATCTGATGCTTTCCTTTTAGAAACAGAAGGCTCTAATAAAGCCAGATCTGCTCCCATGACCCCTTCTCCTAACCCCTCCCCGCTTAGGACTCCCCTGCTTATGTTTATGGAAAAGTATTTTTAAAGAGGGAATTTTGGGGCTTCCCTGGTGGCGCAGTGGTTAAGAATCCGCCTGCCAACGCAGGGGACACGGGTTCAAGCCCTGGTCCGGGAAGATCCCACATGCCACGGAGCAACTGAGCCCGTGAGCCACAACTACTGAAGCCCGCGTGCCTAGAGCCCGTGCTCTGCAACAAGAGAAGCCACCGCAATGAGAAGCCCGCGCACCACAACTAGAGAAAGCCGCGCGCAGCAAGACCCAATGCAGCCAAAAATAAATAAATAAATTTATTTTTAAAAAAAAAAAAAGAGGGATTTTTGCAGAATCATCTTGGAGTGGCTCTTCTTTCCTTTCATAAAAATATCAGCCCAGGGACCCAAGAGCGGGGAGGGGACAGCAACTCCCTCTTCCCCTCTTGTGTGAGATGTGGTAGCAGGAATAGTGAAGCTTGGGGGTCGTCAGCCTCCCCATCAACTCCACCAGGACCCCCTCCCCTAACTCTTGAACATAGACAGCTTAGCCAAGCACCCTAGGCCCTTCTCACCAATGGGGACAAGCCTGGTGCTGGGGAGCAGGGCTGTGCACCCACTGAGGCAGACAGGCAGGGCCAACCTCAAGGAGGAGCTTCCAGCCACGTCCTGAGCTCCTTGTCCCAAGCACGCTCCACCTGGAAGCAGCCCGCAGGGACCCGCCACCCCACAAGAGGACCCAAAGGCCGGGACACCCATGGTGTCAGCATCAGAGACCAGGACATCAACCAGCAGAGCCCCTGCCCCCGCCTCTGGGTGAATTCCCCTCTCTGATGATACCTGGGAGGAGGGGAGGCCCCAAAATTATTGAAAGGGAACTTAAGGCCACCCTTCTGCTCCCCAAGGGAGCTTGGGGACAGAACTGGACTGTATCACTGGCAAGTTTTAAAGCGGTGTTATACCCACTGCATATACTTAGTTTAATAATATTCAATATTTAGGAGGGCATTTACCATTTTACTTTTAAAGTAATACACGTATGGTGGTTCAGGCACACATGATTAGATAAATTGTTTGATAAAAAATTGCTAAAGGTTACCATCTGCTAAAGTAATCTTACTGCTGTTTCTTAGTGGAGCTCTCCTCATTTCAACTATTCGAGGCCTAGGAAACATCAGGTTGCCCCTGAGCAAACTGTGCTCCCTTACATTTTTTAAACATTAAAAAAATATACTGCCAAGGTTATACACATTATACAGTTCATTCAATATTCAGTAAAATATTCACCTTGAAGCTTTTTTTTTTTAGTGTTCAAATTCTGAAATTTCTGTAAAATAAAAACACCTGCAGATGGCATCTAGAATAGGGGTTAGTTACCTTTTGATGTCTCTACTGCCCTCTGCTCTGCAGAAGCAGCAATTAATTAGCGATGCTCGGACCTTCCCTCCCTGCAGCCTCGTGCTCTTCCCCAAGGAAACAGATCTAGGAAACGGCGGGAGATACCTGCCTCTGATAGTGAAGTTCAGGAGGGTAAAAAAAGCAACAAAAAAGCTTCCTTCTTTGGCTTTCCTCTTTGCCAAGACTGGATCCCTGCCGGGTCCCTCCTCCCTATGAGTAAGACCAGAGGAAGAGTCATTCATTCCCTCTTTTTTTCTAGGCACACGTCATGGGAGGAATGCTGCCTCTTCCCTGCAAGGCACTTCAGCACTTGAGATATTTGAGTCGGTGATAGGGGACTTCATCATCAGAAAGTTTCGGCAACAGGAAAAAGGAAAAACACTTTCTTTTAAAAACAAAATTTAGGACTTCCCTGGTGGCGCAGTGGTTGAGAATCTGCCTGCCAATGCAGGGGACACAGGTTCGAGCCCTGGTCTGGGAAGATCCCACATGCCGCGGAGCAACTAGGCCCATGAGCCACAACTACTGAGCCTGCGCGTCTGGAGCCTGTGCTCAGCAACAAGAGAGGCCGCAATAGTGAGAGGCCCGCGCACCACGATGCAGAGTGGCCCTCGCTTGCCACAACTGGAGAAAGCCCTCGCACAGAAACGAAGACCCAACACAGCCATAAATAAATAAATAAATAAATATTTTAAAATAAAAACAAAATTTAAAAATTACTAAATCAAATCAACTCATTTATCAACAGGGAGAAAAAAATGTTTGTCTATTGCATCCCAACCAGCTCTGAATGAAGAAGCTGCAATGAATTTCAAAAAGCAGCAAAGACACACAAATGGAAAGTTAAAGCACATATCTCCCAGTGATGACAATTGGATGGTACACTTTTCCTTTGTGGATTTCCGGAAGTGAGCAGCATGAATAGAATAAGAGAGATCATCTATGGGGTCCTTACTCCATGCCAACGATTTCTATGGCATTTCATTTAATTATCAGAACAGCCCGATGAGGTAGCACTCCTCTTGTCAGCCCCGTTTCATAGACTAACAGAGGGATTAAGAGACTAACTCAGAGTTTCGTAGCTAATAAAACTCGATTCCAACCCAGGCACCTGTCTCCGGGCCCTTGCTCCTCACCCAGGCCAAACTGGACTCCAGAGTGAAACCGAGCCACGACCAGCGTGTGGGTCACTCCTCAGGGGAGTGAAAAGGTTGCAGGCATTTTCTTGTCAATCTTTATTAGACTTCCCTCCCCTCCCCGTGTAGGGCTAAGAGCATTACGTTCTCTTGAGAAAAAGTTACACCACCCGCTCAAGAAGTTGAAGAACTCATGTGAGGTCAAAAAGGGAATTTTCATAGTAGAGTCTTTCGGGTGTCAGGTCGAAAAGTCTATCCCGTTGAACTACCCCAAAAAGTCACAAAAAGAACGCAAAAACGTGCCCGCTTCCTCCAAAATCATTTTCCTGGCTCTCATCTCAGCCCTTTAAAGGTGCGTCATCTGCTCTGTTACAAACCAGCGTGTACAGTGTGTTGAGTACTTGTGAGTGTGTGACTGTGTGTGTTGAAAGGGTGACAGAGATGGGGAAGGAGGCAACAACTGAGGAAATCAATCAACCCAATGGGAGAAAAATAATCACAACACTGCCAATGTAGCAGCCAACATGAGCTCGGGTTGCCATAGCAACCATTTAATTGACATTTTCATTTTCCCAGCATTTGTTCTGGGCAGGTGTGGGCAGATACGTATCCTCGGGGATGTGTGAGGATGAGGTGCGCCCATTTGCCCCTGTGAGCCCGCAACTGGGGAGTGGTACTGCCCCCAGGTGAGGCCCTTGGAATTGGGGTCTTAGTCAGTGCACAGAGGACCCTGTGTCTCTGAGCATCCGTGCCACACATAGCATCATTACTGTGTGACAGAGGTGGAGGGGATGATATTCCTGTTCTTCATCACTGCATGGATGAGACAATGAGGCCCAGGCTAAGGGTCATGCCGAGTGGCCATGGCAGAGCCCGGCTCAGACCCAGGTCCACGCTGGCTTGCTGAAACCAGGGTCAAGTAGCGGGGGGCTGGGGAAGAAAATGAGGTGAGGAGGCAGCATAGCACAGTTTAAATCCATCCACAGAGCAGGCTCAGCTTTTTTCTTCTGAGTGGTAGTTTTCTGCACCAAACCATGCACTGCAGGCAAATCTGCCTTCAGAGAACAAAGAACAGAGAAGTGGGGGGTAGGGTAAGGCAGCATCCCCACGCTCAGAGGATGGAATTAAGCTCGGATTCACCTGTAAGAACAGCTCATGTTTTAGCTACAAACCTCCTCCAAGCAGCCTCAAGATTCAAAATTCATGTACCTTGCAAGCTGCACAGCAATCCTAGAGGCAGCCGTGGCTGGGTCCTCGAAGCCTCGACACAAGCGGAATACTAAACACACCCTGAGTTCCCGACGTGGCCACCTGGTTACAGCCCTGCCCGAGCTTGTCTGCAGCAATTTCTCTCAAAGGCGAGGCTACATGCGTATTTGTTACCAACCATCCGTAGACAAGACAGTGCTCAGAAAGCACAACTCCGCGTGGGAAAATATGAGCTGTCAGCACGTCATTTTCGTGGGGGCAGGAAAATCTTTAGGTGGAAAGTGTTGCTTTTATGATTTCCCCGTGAGGAAAGAACGGGCTGAAATTGCTATGGTTCTGTAGCTTCTGTTTTCCAAGAACTAAATGCTTTCAAGAAGCCCATCGAGGTCGGACTACAGCATAGCTTTGCTTAATCCATTTCTTCCCAGGTTTTGCATTGTCATCTTTGCTTCCTGAACTATTTCTGCATCTTATAGTTAGCACAGACTTGCATCTCTATGTGTGAAAAGCAAACGACAAAAAGGCACCACTGCATGAGATGCATGAAACTCTAGGTGGAATGCTGACTCGGCTGAAATGGCCCCTGGGAAATATGGGGGAGTCCTGAAGGGTCCCAGGCAGAGGACAAACCACTGGTCTCTTCCTAAAACCTGAGAAGAGCATTCTGGAAAGTAACCCTTATTTTGGGTGGTATTGCTTCCCAAAATATTAAAGATTATTTTTAATTGTCTTTGTAACTGAAAGGCTAAAAAAAAAAATTCCTATAAATTGGAGACCTCCCCCACAGTCATTCCCTTCATTTTATTTTAAATTCCATTGAAATTTGTTTTAAAGCGCTTCCTGTGACTTAAAAATATAGGCATGTTTGGCTAATCTTATTATTTGATGCTTTATACTTGAATGTAATCAAAGCGTCAGGTTTATTTACCCAAACTTACTCAGCTGTAGGTTTGGGATTTTTTTTTTCTGGATCTAAAATTCCAAAATACTTGAGCAACACATATTTGTCAATTTGACAGTTTCTCCACTATTTTCAGCACTTTCTTTTTCATCACCATCTTTTTGCCATTGACAATGCCACTGCGTTGTCTAACAGACTTTTCAAGTTGATTATTCTAAGTTGCCCCCTCCCTACTCCCTGCTTTCCTCCACCCGTCTCAGTAAACAGCCACAGTTGCTCAAGTCAAAATCCTAAAGCGAGTCCTTTCATTTTTCAAACCCTCACGCAAGCCCAGCGGGCCCTACACGCAAGACGGTGTCACACCACCTCCCACACCCTCGTCCTGGGGGCTGAGGAGGTGACCTCACCAGGCTCCCCATGTCCCCCCTCCACGAGGCAGCCAGAGGGACTTGTAAAAGCAGAACGTACAACATGTCACTTCATTCAGTCTTGCATTCAACAAATATCTGCACGCTTCCTCTGGGCCAGCACTGTTCTACCACCTTCTAGACCTTGCTAGACATTGCATGCTTATCAGAAAGAGGACAACCGACAAAATTAAAGAGGGGAATGTGGAGTGTGTCAGAGGATAAGAAGAGCTGTGGAGAAAAATGACACAGGGAGGGAGGACATGGAGTGTGATGAGTGGATGAATTCACTACGGCTCTTTAAACAGGGGATTGCAATTTTAGGTAGGGTGGTCAGGGGCAGCCTCGCTGAAAGGGGCGTATGAGACCAGAAGGAGATGGGAGAGTGATCCGTACAATACGTGGGGGAAGAGCTACAACCCTCCAAGGGCTCCCTATTCCACGAAAACCCCAGTCCCTTACTCTCACCCATGGGGTCCCATAGGACGTGTCCCGCTGGCCTCTTAATGCACTTTGTCCTCTGTTCTTCAGCCACCACCTCTCTCGGGTCTGCCACCATGCCATCCAGGTGCTTTCCCATTTCAGGGTCTTTGCTCTGGGTGCTCCCCTGTCTGGAACACCCCATGCAGACCTCCACACACACCCCATTCCCTTTCTCCTTCTCTCAAGGCTGGCGTCTGTCCATCCTCAGGTCTTAAGGATGTCACTTCCTCAAAGAGGAAGTGACTCCCTGACTACCCCCCAGCCTCCCATCACCTGCCTTCTTTCTGTGTTTTATTCTCATCGTGGTTCTTATCACCATCTGAAATCATCTTGTTTCCTGTTTGCCTCCCCTACCAGGAATGCCAGCTCCAAGTTAGAGAATCACATCGGCCTGTTCACGGCCTGGAACGGGCTCTGGTACAGAGAAAACATTCAATGCATATTTATCGAGTGAAGACATCAATCAGTCAAGTCAAGCTAGTTAATGAGCTTGTAAATAATTAAAGCGATCCAGGGCAGCAAATTGCGAATCACCCCAAACCAATCGACCCTCATCTCAGGCTCCACCATTTTATCAACAATGAGAACAACAACAGCAATAAACAATAAAACAATTCAACAATAATTCAACAATTGCATTTCATAATTCAATAAAACAGTTCAACAATACTAAAAACTTGAGCAGTTTTTGAATTCCTTCACCTTTACTATCATGTTTTATCCTCATGACAACCCAGCGAGAGAGAGCCCATTATTCCCACCTTAATAAGTCCAAAAACTAAGGTTTAGGGGATGTTCTGTGACTTGTCCAAGGTCACTCAGCCAGTATGGGCAGAACCAGCATCCTAAAACCAGGCCACACGGTGGTACTCAAGTTCCTCAAAATAAATATCATGGAGCACCTAGTGTGTGCACGGAACTGTGAGGATTTCAAAGACTGATTATCTCACAGGCAAATTGAGATGTTACAAAAGAATTTTCAGCTAATTCTGAACTACGTGAAAGGAATCCAATTATAGTATGGTCAAAATGTGACTATTACCCATCACAGCGCTTACTGTCCACGAGGCCCTGGGCAACGCCCTTTGCATGCATTACCTTGTTACTACGTATTATTACCCCACTTTACAAATGAGGAAACTGAGGCCCAGAGCACTTAAGTGACCTGCTCAAGGTCCCACAGCCAGGAAGTGACGGAGCTGGGCTACTGAACTCAGACAGGGAAAACCTAGTACTCTCTGGGTTAGATCTGGTCTGTTGGCAGAACTTTTGAGAGCATAGAAGATACTAGAAATACCTAAATCTGGCCACCTTCAGACATGTTTGCAGGACTTGAAGAAAAAAATCCATATATTCCATCCTGGAGGAGTTTCTTTCCTTTATCTAAAAGCAATATGAGGGACTTCCCTGGTGGTGCAATGGTTAAGACTCCATGCTCCCAATGCAGGGGGTCTGGGTTTAATCCCTGGTCAGGGAACTAGATCCCACATGCATGCCACAACTAAGGAACCCACCTGCCACAACTAAAGACTCAGCAAACCAACCAAATAAATACATAAATATTTTTAAAAATAAAAAATAAAAGCAATATGAGCCCCTGGGCAAGGTCTGGTCCCTCAGCTCCTTACCTGTAAGCCATGGTCCATTATCGCAGAGACCAGGATGCATTCTGGGGAGGACGCTTGGAGTTTGGCAAGAACAGCTCCGCCAGAGGTGCAGGGGCCAGGCCAGTGCCAGCCATGACAGCCAGGGGCCTCCTTCTGGCCTGTGCTGCGGTCTCTCTCCCACCGTCCCCTCTGCAGGGCCCAGATATTGGAGCTCAGCCTCACCAGGGCCAGAACCACGAACATGACGGCCCCGGCCCAGCTCACCCTGTCAGGCTGCGAGAGCAGAATCTTCCAAACTGGAGAATGCAGTAGCCTATATCCCGGAATTTTCTGCTTGGTTCACCAGTTCCTAGGGGGACCAGCAGTGGCTTCAGTGTGGAACAAGGTGGGCATTCAGTCTTTAGTCCAGTAATTAAAAGCCTTTGAGGACAGGATCTTCAGCTTCCAGGGGGATGTCCCGGGTCGCAAGCAGGGTTTTTAAAATATCACCTGTTGAGTTTTCTACCCAACGTGTCTCCTCTTTGGTCCATTCCGTCTTGAAAAGAATTAGAATTCTAGAGCAGGAGGGCAAAATAAAGTAAATTAGGCTCTCGACATTCAAGTGGGAACTCAAGATGTCCAAAATTGAACCTTAATTTTCATCCCTCTGAAATCCTGCTTCATTCCCCAGCCTTCCCATCCCAGCTAATAACAACCACATCTTTCCCGAGACTCAAGTGGAAACTGCAGGCGTCTTAGACTCTTACTCTCTTTCACACCCCACAGCCTCTCAGTTACAACTCCTGGCAGTTCCTCCTTCAAATGTCATCCAGAATCTGACCACTTCTCCCCACCTCTACTGCGCCCACCATCTCTGTCTGGGCTCCTGCAATAGGTCTCCCACCTCCGGCCCTTAACCCACTGTTGTCACGCCTCAACTCAACACCAGACCGATTGACCCTGTGAAAATTAAAGCTGAATCGTGTTACCTCCTGCTCAGAGCCTTTGGCGGCCGCCATATCCCTCCAAGGAGAAGCCAGCTCTTCCAGGGACGCCTGAGACCTCTCTGCTCCAAGCCCTCACTGTTCCCCAGTCCTCCGATCTGCCCCTGTAATAAGTCAGGCACACTCAGGGCCTTTGCACGAGTTGTTTCCTTTGCCTGATACTCTTTCCTCATGGAAATAATCCACCTGGCTCCCTCCCTCCCCGCCTTCACACATGCTCAGATGTCTTTGCCTTAAAGAGGCTTACCCTGACCTTATTGAAGATAAAAACTCAACCCTCACCTTCCACCTCCACCCCCGAGCTCTCCTGCCGTCCCTTACCTGCTCTGGTTTTTCTTTTCTTCCTTCGTAGCACTTAACACCCCTGGCCTGCTAAATAATGCACTTATTTGTTGTGCCTGGTGTTCATTATCTGCTTTCCTCTGTGAGACAGAGTAAGTCCTACCACAGGTGAAGACCTTTCTCTATTTTGTTTCCTAGTATATCTCAGGCAGCTGGACCGAGCCTGGCTCATAGAAAGGGTTCAGTAAATATTTGTGAAATGAAGGCGAGGCCCTGCAAAACACAGAATTTCTGCTAAACAAAGATGAGAAAGAGAGGAGAAGAGATGTTTTGGACTTTCCTGCCCCTCAGGGAGATGAGATGGGAAGAGGGAATCGGGGAGGGGCTGGAGAGACCACGCAGGCACCCCCCGTAGCCACTCATAAACCTATGCCCACCCCCACCCAAACAGAGAGGGGAGGACCTTGACCACTAAGGTCTGGTGGCTGGGTGGAAGGAGACCTCCACCCCTGTCCCCAGGTGCAGCTGGGCAGTGGGGGACCCCCCATCCCGGGTCCTCAGCTACCCTGAGAGCACTGTGACCCTGAAATCAGGCAGAGAGAAGCAGACAGAGCTGTAGGATGCCTCTTTCCCTACCTGTGGCCTCCCAGCTGCCTCCAATCTGGTGGTGGGCTCTTCCAGGCATTCAGTTTTCTAAATAGAAATATCTACTGCTGAAAAAAGCAAAGGGTTGAGAGTGATGCTAAGAGAAGCAGCCTCTCTGCAAATGCTGGAGTGCCAAGTTCGGCTGGGACACCTCGCCACCAGGCCTAGACAGGATGCCACTGTTCACCCCACACAAGTGCAAATTCAGTCTATCCTGGCCCTGACTCTTTAATGAATCTGGTCACAGCCTGTCCTCCCTCCTCTCTCTCCCTCTCCATCTGGGTGTTAACAAGAAAAGCAGATTAGAAATGACTTCCATGGCTGGTTTGAAGCTGCACGACCGGTCCACGTGCGTTCCATGCCGGCAGGTCCAATTTCCTTCCCCCAAAAAACACTCAGGTACTGGGTTTTGAGTAAACCTTCTACTTATACAAATTTTGTGAGCTCGACTATGACTCAGGGTAACTATTTTATGAGCAAAACCAAGAAATGACCAATAAAAAGGAGTTTGTTTTCCTTTGTGTTTGCAAATGGAGTCCGTGCATGTCAAACACACACAGGGCTACCCAATTTTCTATTATAACCAGGGGAAGTGAGTCCTGTAAGGGGATTTGCAGATGGTATGGGTGAATAAGAGAAGATTAAGACTTCTTTTTCGTCATCTTATTGTTCAAGAGTAAATACTTTTAGGTTAAGTCCTGATGCTAGAAGAGTCCTTTGCTAAACAATTTTTAAATACTCTGAAAAATTATTATTAGGGCATCTTTGTTGTTAATTATAAAATAAATCAGAAGCCAAAGTTTTATTATCTATCCATTGTTTTATATCGAATGCCCTGAAACTGCTATGCGTTTTGAGACGTCCACTAAAGCCATAAGCTCATTTTATCCACATGGGTGTTCATTTGTTATTATGATGCCCTTGGGAAGTAAGAAGTGTCCTGGAATGATTGTTATTTTGTCATTGTTTTCTTTAGCATGAAGCTGGAAGTGAACAGGAGTGATTTAACTACAGAAGGAGGACCACACAGAGAGCTGAAATTCAGGACCAGCATCAAGATGCCTCATGAATCTCATTTTCAGTCCTGTGTACTTACTGACCACTAACGCGTCTCTAAACAGAAGCCCAAGGAATGACCACATCGTGTGTTTAACAGAAACATTTACCACAACTTAGGACTTTCTGCTTGTGATAACTTTAGCCGGCCTTAAAGAAAAACTGCAGAGGTTTATATACTTTTCAAGGTATTTGTTAGAAGAAAAAAAAAAATCTCAAGAATTGAGGCAGTGGAGGCAGTGACCTTAAACTTTGTTTTGTTTTCAACGCAGAAAATAATCACATAAAATTAAGCTTTGCAAGAACATTTCTACTATGATTTAATTTCAACTTTTTCTCCCCTCAGTGAAACATTAACCCTAGAATCCTAACAATATTCTCTTTAGATGTCATGACAAGTAACCCACTTTTTAAGGGCTTTTTAATAAGCAGTCAGCAATAGTGCTGAGTGATCAGATGGTAGGAGGGATTAGCAGAGAGGTTAGCAAGAAGCTTTAAAGGTTTATACCTGGAGCGCCATTAGTCAGAAATTGGGCCGCACTGTTGGAAGCAAAAACCAATTAACCAATTGAAGACACTTAACCATAGCAGTTTCTGGTAACTGGTGATCTCAGAAGAAAGGGTAAGTTGTAAATAAGCACAGCAATGAAACCCAGTTTTCACACATCAATTTATTCCCTACAGACCAGTTTAATTGAGATGAATTACCTTGTAGATAATGACAATAGAAGTTACACACACCAGATCAATTGAGATCAACTGCTGTGTGTGTGTATCTGTGAAGGCACTCATTTTGTCATTCCCGGTGGAATTATCTTAAAGCACTTAGTCAAGCGCTCGGTGGGTGCGCAGTGGAACTTTCTGAAGAATCTGAAAGTCAGTACAGTCTATTAAACTACAGAGTTATTGCCCTGTTTTTTAGGAATGAAAGACATAAATTTACTGCTTCTAGAACAGGTGTTGAGTAGAGGCGCTTAGGATGAGTGGTTAATGTTCTTCACAGCACGATGCTAAGACTCAAAGGATTTCCAGTGGTTCACTCTTGTTATTATGTAATGTGAAATTTTTGAAGAAACTACTTTTCCTCTGCCACTTAGTAGTGGTAATCTCTGAGTAACAAGCACACTGTGAAAATACCTGGACAAACCTAAGATATATGATTCCTTAAAGAATGTCATCCACTGTGTTAGACACTCAGCAGGATACTTTCATTGGAGAAATTCACATGCTTCAGTTGTGGGAAACTTCCTGTGTTATTTGCTGCTTTCCTCCCCTCCATTTTTCTTAGTTCTCTCTAGAATTCCTTTAGGTCTGTTTTTTTTTAAATTTCTGATTTGATTCTACCTTTCTTTTCTATTTTTCATCTCTCTCTTTTTGTTCTAGCTCATGAGAAATGTCCTCAAGTTTATCTTCCAACCCACCTACTGATTTCCCCCTCACGTTATATTTTTAATTCCCCAGAGGTTGCTGTTTTTTGAATATTCAGTTTTAAAAGAACATTTCAAGACTGTATTTGCATCTCATCACTCCGGGACTATTAATCATAGGGTGTTTTTTTTTTCTCTCTCTCTTTTCTGCTGCCTGGATTGTCTGTTTTTTCTCTCTTTTCTCCTGTTTGTTTTATTGCGGTATCTGTGTTTCAGATACAGACTTCCTGTTAAGTATTCTTGACTTTCTGTTTATATTTCAGGATGGAGCACTACCAAGTCAATTGGAAATTGCTGTATGGGAAGAGCTTGTGACTGGAGGACTTCCTGCAGGGGGATGGAGTGGGGATCCGGACCTTTCACTGGAGGGCCTCCATTGTCAGTTCCATTAGGGCCTTTCTCTTGAGCTGGTCAACTTTCCCGGAAGTGAATAGTCCTGTCTCTGGCCTAGGTTGGGTAATAATCCTGGCTACTGATATTCTGAGACCTAAGAGAGGAAGCAAGGCCACATGCCTCATTGTTCCGAGTCAGAGTCTCACTTGATCCCTGTTTTGGGTTCAGTGCCTCAACAACCCACCCCTCTGTGCCAGGTGTCTCCAAGTCCAGATTCCTTGACATCTTTTGTCTGCTGTGGTTTCCTCTTCTATTATCTTCATCCTTATGTGTTTTTACTTTTCAAATCCTTTATAGTCATTTCATTTGGGTTCAGGACAGAATGAAGATAAATGCACATGCTCCAGCCTCCATGCTTAACCAGCAGTCCTACTCATTCATATTTTACTCCAAGAAGTTTAAGGCAAAGCACATTCATAGTAGGATCAATAGTTGTTCTATGAGCTCAACTGGGGCAGAGTAAAGAAAACCACATGGTGGGGACTTCCCAGGTGGTCCAGTGGTTAAGAATCCACCTTCCAATGCAGGGGACGCATGTTCGATCCCTGGTCAGGGAACTAAGATCCCACATGCCGCAGGGCAACTAAGCCCGGTGCCGCAACTACTGAGCCCATGCACTCTGGAGCCTGCACGCCACAACTAGAGACAAGTCTGTGCACCTCAACTAGAGAAGCCCGCACACTGCAACAAAGAGCACATGACAAAACAAAAGATCCCGCATGCCGCAACAAAGATCCCGTGTGCCACAATTAAGACCCGACGCAGCCAAACTAATAAATAGATATAAAAAAAAAGAAAAAGTCCATATGGTGAAAAGATTCCTACATTCCACTGAAGCCGTGGAACATCACATTGCAGGCGGCAAGAAGTGTGGTCCAAGCAGCTGGCTCTTCTCAGCGGACACACATGACAATGTTCACGGCAGTGTGGAGGGGCAGGAGGGCACCATGTGATCAAACAAACCCTCTCCCACAGGTAAAATATTTTCGAGCTCAGGGAGTAGGAAGACCGGTCACTAATGTGTTTAGACAATCAAAAAGTGAGGATGAGCTTCTGGGTACAAATCCCGGCAGAGTGGGCTTCCTCACAGCAGCCCAGGCCTGAGAGCTCTTCCGTTCCATAGATGACAGCTCCTTCCCACCCTTGAGCTCAGGCGTCACCTTCTCAGAGAAGCCTCCCTTAACTGCTCTGTCTAAACTAAGTACTTGTTCGATATGAATAATGAAGCGGAGCCCATAACCCGAGTTGCAGCTTCCTCATTTGTAATGGGGAGAGTCAATACTCTCTTTAGACCTGCACGGAGCCCCATCACGTGTTGGCACAGAGTGAGGCCTGGGGGCGCAGTGGGTAGCCAAAGAGGAGAGCCGAGCAGAGATTTCTTGGCAGGGGAGGATCCCGGAGCATTAGAGACAAAATAAAAACATACCTGACACGTGGTAAGCCCTCAATAAATGGGAGCTTTCATTACCTCTTAAAGAAAACCCCAGACTTGGAAACCTATGTAGACAAAACAAAGAAATGATCATATGCTTCAAACTTTGAAAGGATCCTCATTCTACCCAGGACATTGCTGTACCTCTCTCTACTCACAGCGCTCCCAGGCATGTTTGAAATAGGATTCAGTCCACAGGACTTTTAATTTTGGATGCCAAGAGACCTTAATAGTAATAGTAAAATTATTACTGCTTGAGTAGGACAAGAGGAAAGGAGGATGGCTCTGGACTTGGAAATTCTTAAAAAGGCCCTCCAGGGAAAAGTGACAGCTCAGGGCCGACCCAGAGCAGCCCCCCAAACTCTGCCATTCCACCTACAAAGAAAGGCACAGCTCCCCAGCAAGCAGGCCACTTCGGGCTGGTCTTAGCAACGATGGGTCAGGAGAGAAAGACGATGCCCCCAGCCATCATCAATGGTGGCAGCCCGAAGAAAAGTGCTCTGGTGGAAACAGAATTTGGACAAATAAAAGGAAAGCATCAGTGGCATGGTCCAGAAGGGGAGGAGGATGGAGATGGTGGCAAGGAGAGGTCTATTTCTTCCTAATTCTAATCAGTCGCTGCTGAGGGAGGACAATGGGGCGGTGTATTCATAATCCTTTTAAGTCGGGTGGGAGGGTTGCTCTCCGGGAGGATTTTCTGTACTTCAACTTGGAATGCCACTGAATTGCATTTTTCAAATAATTTCCAAAATGTTATCCAAGTAATATATGCATTTAATTAAAATAATTTCTTCAATGCTTTATAAGTAATTCAAGCACCAGAATTGTAACAACCCTCTAAGGATAAGGATTACAGGCCCAATCACTGTTTTTCAACAGTCGCTTCCACTCCTGAAATCTCCCTCACGCAACACCTTCCCCGGCCAGCCCTACTGCCACCCCGACCTCGCGCTGCTCTGTGACACCAGCCTCCACCTCTGAGGCTTCCTTGCCTCTGGGCTTCCATGCAGCTGCCAGGGTGCTCTTTCTGGAAAGCAAATCTGTCCATGCCATTCTCTGAGCATGGACATTCTCTGAGCTCTACTCTTTCCTGGGCCGTCCCACCAGATAAAGTGTGTAACACCTCAGGCGAGGCCTTCGGAGGCCGGTCCCCTCCTTGCAGGATTGCCAGCTGTCCCTTTGCCCTGTGCCCTCTGGGCATCGGCCACAGCAGCTGCTCTCCAGCAGCCTCTCCTCCTTCTCTCTTGCTCTTCTCTGCCTGCGAGGCCCTTCCTTCCATTTCTCAGCCCCCATGACCCCATGTGTCCTTCAGCCTCTAATGTTCCCTCACTGAAATCTTCCCTTTAAATTCCTCATGCAGCTGGTTGCAAATTCCTCTAAGTGACCAGACTGTACTATCATCACTTCTATGAAAGCATCTTTGATTTAAGGTGTGATTTTTTTCCCCTTCGTTTCTATATTCCCTAAGAGAACGTGAGTTCCCAGGATCCTTATCTGATTTGTTTGTTTTTAATTATCGCCAGCGCCTGGCACTGTGCAAAGCAAAAAGGAAGCATTCGACAGCTGTTTCTTGGATGAACGAATGAGTGAATGAATGGTACCTGGTAAATGATACCTTGCAGCTGTCAGAATGCTCTTTCTGCACAGCAAATCTGGCCGACTCCCTCTCTGAGCTTTACTCCTTCCTGGGCTCCTTCTCAGGTGATGAGGTTACAGTGGGAGCTATTAACAAACAGGAGGAGGGGGGAAGGGGGAGGAGAAGAAGAAGAAAAAATTCTAGGGCACTCTGACAAATTGCTTATTTTCACTGAGTTTCAGTTTCCTCGTTTGTAAAACGGAAGTGCTGCCCAGATTACCTTTGAAGGGATCTTCCTGTTCTCAGGTTCAGCCCTCTTGACTCCTCCAATAACTACTTTCCTGAGTCTCTGGCAGCTATAACCAACTAGATGGTCTTAGCACCATCTAGTGATACACAGGCACAGCAGCAGTGAGGAGAAAGGCGGAGGGGTAGAGGATAGACGGGAGAAGGAAACCTCAAGCGTAGTTATTTCATGAGGCAGCAAGAAATGAGGCCAAATGTGAAGTTAAATCAAGAGGCCTAACTTCAGTGACTTTAAGTCCTTTCACCTGGTGATGGAATAACTAACCTCGGATCACATACGAAGCAGCCAGTTAGGAGGTCTGAAACACGAAGACGACAACAAAACAGTTCCTGAGTCCTCCTGTTCTTTTATCAATTTGCTGCTTGTTATCCTAATTAAATCCTTACCTTGGGAGGAAATGTACTTTGGAAGCACCTGTGGCGTAGAACTCTAATAACCCGGTAAAACTACACACTAAGTATTTGATTTAAAATGTACACATTTTTTCAAATTTGTTTTTACCTTCATCGGAGTGTGATAAGAAACGTTAAAAATCCAAATACTGCCAGTTAACATTGTAGAAAATATTAGGGACAATTCTGAGAGAAGCAGCAAAACCCCAGTGTCTAAATAACGCTCATGTGTAAGTTCCATTAAAACGTACTGACCTAAAAACTTTATTAACCTGATATTTGGGAATTCTAAATTAATTTCTAGTTGCCAAAAACAAGAATCAACCAACCAGCTGAACAAACACATAAAACATTTTTTAAAAATTGAACATACACTGAGGAGAATGACACTGAAACAACTCTCTGGGCAAAGCAAACATTTCAAAGGATAGGTATTTTATAGACACTTAAGAACATTTTAAAGGGTAGGTATTTTATAGACACAAGTATATAAGGGCCCTTGAATGGGGAGGAGAGAAATCAGTCCTACATTTAAACCATCTCTTTAGAGATGGGAGATCCTATTGTAGTGCGTAATTATACTTGCAAATAATAATAACCTATATCTGCAGAGCACATTACTTTATAAACCTGTTCTTAGTCATCCTACCTCATTGAGATCTGATAGAATCTTGCTAACTATTGATGAATACATTATACGGGAAGAAATTATTATTGCATGACCCCAGAAATGCATATGGTACGACATTGAAACTGGACCATTGCACTGCGGTGACCCTATTTTGCAAACCCAAAATAAGGCCCCTCGTAATGACAAGAATGTATGTGCCCATAGAGACAGAAGGGAAACTGGAACTGCCAATACACATCACCTGCAGATTACTGCTTTCTTGGGAAATTCATAATCTAGAAGTGTTAAAAGGCAGAAGCTACAGAAGGAAAACCAGTCAGTCTCTTTATGACTGGAATCAGAATCCAGTGGGTAGGTCTGGGAGACAGCTTTGAAGGAAGGGCATTAACAACATAAAAGAATGTAGCGAGTTATGGATGATGGACTTATGAGACAGGTCTGTGCCTGATTTCTGTATATTACCTGCCATTAAATGCACGCCTTAACCTGTAAGCTTACCAGATGTACCTCGTTTATGCCTGACAGTTACATAAAGGCTGATATGTTTTCTTTGGATCAGCTCAATTTTATCTGACAAATTCAAAGAGAGTTTCAAACATACAGAGCTGAAAAACAAACTTGCCATAAACAGAATATTGAAATTCTAATAATGCTTAAATATGTAACCAAAACCGTTGAGAAGGCCCATTTGCCCAGTGCAAAGCGTCAAAGCCAAACAAGGAAAACACCTGCGATTAATTTCATGGTGCTTTAAAATATATTAGGTTATTGTGAACAATTACCTTCTGAACTGGCACCCATTGAAATGTAAATATTTCTTATTCTCCACCCCCCATTTTTTTTATCCTGAAATTTCATTTGGAAATTGTATATCCATAGATGTCACGGTCATTACCTCTTCTTTGTTGATAAGGGTGCTCTGCTTAGAGGATTTTATGAGAGTTATTTTCCCTGTAATGAAGACTCAGCAATTCAAGCCTGTCTTTTCAGCTTGCTGCATATAAGTGTCCTTTGATTAATGGACATGTCGACTCCATGAGCTGATCTCCGACAACAAAGGCTCAGCTGAAAAATGTCACTTCTTATCCTGGTTGCCCGAGCACTTCTCGTTTCCAAGCTTTGTGCATATACCAGATGTACCTAGTATTTCATTTGGGTTTTGTTTTTAATAATAAGGCAAGTTACATTCAAGTAGATAATTGAATTATTCAATTCAATCGAAATAATTTCTTTTGTTCAAATTAAGCCCTTCATGAGATGGAGGATTTTTTTTCCCCTTTCTGTTTTTCCACTACTATCAGCTGAACTGCTACCTAGCCATTTAAATCAATGTATAGATCAATACAAACAACATTAATTTTTTTTGCTGGATTCCTTCTGGAGATAAAGACTTGCAAGAATAGAATTGCTTGAGAGGGGAAAAAAATAAGTCCTTAAATAAAAATATTTTGCTTTAGTAAGTCAAAGGCATAGAATCAGTTAAAAGCTAAGGCTGTGTGCTTAGTCAGTTTTGCTTGTGCTTTTGTGTCGTCAGATTCCATTTCAGGGGAAGAATCAGAACTCTCAGATTACAAATGAGCAGAATTATGGGCTACTCCAAGCTTCTAGATAGGCAATATTCTTGAAAAATTACATAATTTGGGGGGTAGAAACATATCAGGGGAATTATGAAGACAAGTTGTCCCAAAATTATAAACCACTGGACTACCTCAAAAAATGTATTCCACAATGTGAATAAAGGAAAGTACCAAATACCATGCTGGGGCTCAAAGAAAAGAAGGAAAGCAAAAAACTCTTCTTTCAGTGCCTGCAGGGGATACATATAAAATGCAGACCTCAAGGGAAACAAGGCCTGGAGTATGGGTCCATGCATACATCATTTCCATAGCCATAAAACTCTAAAAGGTTATAAAATAAGAAGAAAGGGGATGTAAACCTAGAGCCCAGATGGCTGGACACAGCATCCAGTGGAAAGAAAGCAGAGGGTGGCATTCCAGGGCTAGCACACGAGGATGAGAAGGCTAAGATGAAGCAGGGACATCCAAATCACACAAATACCAAATCTAAGCAACATCAAGACTAAAGATCAAACACTCAATAAAGAACCAATGACAGGGACTTCCCTGGCGGCACAGTGGTTAAGAATCTGCCTGCCAATGCAGGGGACACGGGTTCGAGCCCTGGTCTGGGAAGATCCTACATGCCGCGGAGCAACTAAGCCCGTGCGCCACAACTACTGAAGCCGCGCGTCTAGAGCCCGTGCTCCGCAGCAAGAGAAGCCACCGCAGTGAGAAGCCCGCGCAACGCAAGGAAGAGTAGCCCCCACTCGCTGCAACTAGAGAAAGCCCGCGTACAGCCCACGCACAGCAACGAAGACCCAACGCAGCCATAAATAAATAAATAAGTTTAAAAAAGAACCAATGACAACTCATGGGGCCCTAGCATTCTAATGGCACTGAGATCAGTTCTGTGCTAAGTATGAGTAATAAAACACTCAACTGAATACAATATAAGAAAGCTCACTGAAGATCCCACAAATATGCAGCTTACTAATACATAGGATTAAAAGAGAATTAAGCAAGCTTTCAGCAGAAACGAAAGTTTGTGATGAAACAAAACATTAAAGAAACACATAAATTTTCTACAGCTGACCAGTTCCTTATTCTGTTATATTTTTTTCTAAAAGAGTAACCGCCTCTTCTCTTAGATATCCTGCAAACATCAACAAGGAGTTGCTGAACAACTCCAAATCCCCAAGCATACATAGCTTCGAGTGCTGTTAGTTGTGTCATTCAACGTCATGTCATTGGCTGACAGATTAAGAGAACTATTCTTTTCTTTCATGCTAGCAATCTCATGCAGATATCGTTAGGGTTCCGCTATTAAACATGGGTGGGTGCCCACTGATTTCCTTCTAAACAAGTCTGGGAGATGCTGATTCAACAAGCGTTATTCTTTTTTCAGTTTATTGCTTTGGGTATTACTCATATCTGGAAGAATTATCTCAGATTGCAATGGATAATTCAAATCTGAATCATACGAAGTTTCTAATCTCCTTTTTTAGTCTTCAAAAATTTCTTTTCCATAGACATCATGTAGTGATCCAAAGGAGTAATTTTAAAAGGGATCTACCTACATCCTCAGGTCTATCCTTTGAAGTAAATTTAGATTCTGATAGAATGCAAAGTATTATTTTTTGGTACAAACTTTTGTGGCTCTTACTTCTTCCTGGTAGCTTTCTTTCCTGGTGGGTGCTATTAATTACAAATTTGCCCAAAGTCATCCAATATAGTATCCTCCATGGAATTCAGGTCAATCTGACTTTAGAATGTTTTAAACATGGAAGTTTTCAGTATTATATGAATTATTCATTTGGACCTGTCTGGGAATATTTCAAGTTCTTTTTTCCCTTTCTTTAAGGAGCAAAACACTTTGGGTTTCAGAAATCTGGAAATGTGAAAGGGGGTGGTTGACCACCCGCAGTCTGTATGCATGTTTTTATAGAGACTATGGGGAAATAAAACTTCCCTGAATTTCTCAGGGAAAAAGCCCTGGCCTCCGGAGACTCTTCACATACCATGATAATTAGATCTGTAGTCATTTGTCAAGTTAATTGCTCACCTCTGAAAGGATGATAAAGTTCCTCTTATCTCAGGGAGAGGCCAAAGGGCTCCAGCTGGGCCCAGGTCCCTAGGTTAAGCCCCAGGGTGCCAGAAGACTTCAGGGTCATCTCCCCAGCTATTTACTTCAAAAGAGAAGTTCCAGAACTTGGAGACTGTCCTAGACAGTAAAAGCAGAGACACTGACGGCTGTCTAGCTCCTGGAAAGACTGTTTACATACCAAAGGGTTGGAGTTAGGTTTCAAGCCCATTTAAGTTTTCCAAGGAGAGTTTCAGAAAGGGAGGGGGATAGTAACCTCCTTCCTTTTTTTTAAGGAAACATTATTTTTCCTTGTGCCTCACCTGTGGAGTGTCCAGCTACTTGCATAGGACAACTGATTCCTGGCCAGAGGTGAGGCCGGGTGTAAGCGAAGGCGATGCACTTATTATTTAATTTAAAGCAATTGATAAGAAATCTGGCTCTGAACCAGAACACCTCATGTCTGCATTCCGAAGAAAATTAATAACAATCAATATTAAAAACCAAGCAAGCACTGACAAATGGTTACCCAACTGGGACAGGTCCTTTCCCTCCTCCTCTACCTGCTCTGGAAAAGGGAGGGAGCGGGACATCCAAACAAAAGCCCAGGCCTGCCTTTGCAAGCTGGGAGGTGCCAGGTGCCTGAGGGCCAAGGTCAGCCAGCAGTGGAGGCCACGGCTCTTGTTTACAGTGCAGGAGGTGTAGGTCTCTGCCAACTGGAGTCCCCAGATAAAATTCAGGACACAGTTAAATATGAACTTTGGAGAAATAATTTTCTAGCTTAAGTATATCCCAAATATTGCATGGCCCATACTTACGCTAAAAAAACAAAACAAAACAAAAACCTCCTCTACTCATTATTTATCTGAAATTAAGATGTGACTGGACACCCTGTTTTGTTTTTGTTGTTGTTGTTGTTTTTGGCTGCGCCCTTCAGCTTGCAGGATCTTAGCTCCCCAACCAGGGATTGAACCCAGGCCATGGCAGTGAAAGCACTGAGTCCTAACCACTGGGTCACCAGGGAATTCCCAGACACCCTGAATTTTTATTTGCTTGATCTGGCGCTGTATTTTGTGACCCCTTGTGAAACCACACACCTCAGCTTGGGACTTGACCCCATTGTCTTTTAATTAAAATCACTCACCTGATGTCAGGACTTACTGAAGTTCAGATTCTTTATGTCTCAGCGCAGAGGGAATTCGGCAAAGGCAAAGGGATAGGCAAGAGGTAGATGTATTAATATAGGACACTTGTAAGGGATACAAGTGAGCAGGCAAGGGGGGCTCTACCCTGAGTACTAGGTGGGAAAGCAGGTTTATTTAGGGAGATACACACTCCATAGACAGAGTGTGGACCATCTCAGAAGGTGAGAGGCCCTGGGAGATAGAACATGGTCCCTCTCAAAAGGTGAGAGCAGTCCCGAAACATGGGATGGTTCGTTTTTATGGGCTGGGTAATTTCATAGGCTAACAAGTGCGAGGATTATCCAACTATTTTGGAGAAACGGTGGGATTTCCAGGAAGCGGTGGGATTTCCAGGAAGCGGGCCACTGCTCACCTTTTGGCCTTTGCTGGTTAACCTCGGAACTGTCACAGCACCTGTGGGTGTGTTATTTAGCATATGCTACTGCATTACAATGAGTGTATAATAAGGCTCAAGTTCTACTGGAAGTTGAATCTTCCGCCATCTTGGGCCTAGTAGGCTCTAACCAGTTTTTGTCGTATCCTCAACGGCTATGTCATTCTTTTAAAGGTTGTGTCCTTTCCCTCTTCCCTCCTGTCTCACTTGGAAATAGCAACACCTCATGCCCATTGAAAGAATGAAATAAAAAGGGCACTCAAACCTTCTTTCTGAAGGAATGGTAGAGGAGCTTGTGCTCAGGTACTGAATCTAGGAAATGTTGACATCTGTAATTTATATGTTATGGACTGAATGTATTCCTCCCCCTACCCACGCCCCACCCCATCCCGCCAAATTCATATGTTGAAGCCCCAACCTCCAGAGTGGTTGTATTGGGAGATGAATTTCTCTAAGGAAATAATTAAGGTTAAATGAGGTCATGAGGGTGGGGCCATGATCCAATAGGATTAGTGATCTTGTAAGAAGAGACACCAGAGAATGTGCTCTCTCTCCACATACATGGAAGAAAGGCCTTGTGAGGACGTAGTGAGAAGGCAGCCTTCTGCAAGCCAGGAAGACAGCCCTCACCAGAAACCAATTTGGGGACTTTGATTTTGGACCTCCAAACTCCAGAACTGTGAGAAAATAAGTTTCTGCTGTTTCAGCCACCAGATGGTGGTATTTTGTTATGGCAGTCCTAGCAGACTAAGATAATAGGGTCACAATAAGCTTATTAAGTATCCATTGACTCTTCTTACAACCCTGGGAGGATTGTTTTATTCTTCCAGCTTAGAGACGGAACTCCTGAGGCCTGGAAAGCGACTAGAACAGAGCTTGGCACATAGAACTTTTTAAAATGTTTTCTGAATGAACGAAAGTTACCCTGCAGAGGTCACACTGCAGGTCTGTGGCAGAGGCTGGATGGTGTCTTCAGAGGTCCTTTCTCTTAGCTCTTTCTGTCTCTGCCAAGGTGCTGATTCCCTGAGGGTAAATCCCTCGCCTAAGGTTTGGATTTCCTCATCTCTAATTTGGTTATAATAATTCCCCTCCTAGAAATTCCCTGGTGGTCCAGTGGTTAGGACTCTGCGCTTTCACTGCCGAGGGCATGGGTTCAATTCCTCATTGGGGAAATAAGGTCCCACAAGCTGCACGGCCAAAACATAAACAAATAAAATTTCAAAAAAAATAATTCCGGGCTTCCCTGGTGGCGCAGCGGTTGAGAGTCTGCCTACCCATGCAGCGGACGTGGGTTCATGCCCCGGTCTGGGAGGATCCCACATGCCGCGGAGCGGCTGGGCCCGTGAGCCATGGCCTCTGAGCCTGCGCGTCCGGAGCCTGTGCTCCGCAACGGAAGAGGCCACAACAGTGAGAGGCCCGAGTACCGCGAAAAAGTAAAAACTAAAAATAATTCCCCTCCTGATCTGCGCACAGCAGCATGGTAGACAAGACCACCTGAATGGAAAAGCTCTCTGGAACCCATGAAGCACAATCACCTGAGTTCTTAGCGCTTCATTGTAAAAGAAAACAATGAGAGGCAGATCAGTCTAAAGGATCATTAATGAGGAGGGGTCTGTCCCAGGGGTCTTAGCTGTTGTGTCCTTCTTCAGGACAGGGAGGGAGCTGGGAAAAGCCTGTGGGGAATAAGCCTTGATGCTCTGTTTTGGGCTGCACCCCACAGGCCTATGCTTGCCCAGCTTCAAAACCAAAGAAAAGGCCCAGAGTCAGCAACAGAGACATCAATAGTTTAATGGATGGGAGAGCTTACGTGTCTGAAGCAAGGTCCTGGAGCAACATCCCACTGTGTGCAGCCAAAGGACAGGACATGGCGGCCATCTTCCCTCCCGGAGGAGCTGGGGAGGGGAGACTACCTTTTATAGGGGAATTGATGTCAGGTGGGCTCATTAGTTACCAGAGAAACCAGCAGAGGGGCACGCCCCTCATGGCCCCTTTGATAAGAACAATCATTGGCTGGGGCCTGGGGCAAGTAGGCAGGAAGGTCAGTCCTGTGAGTGGGGTGTAGGTGACAGGCACTGGTCGGTCAGGGGATGTACAGAGAGCAAGAGAGCAGGGCTTCCCTGGTGGCGCAGTGGTTAAGAATCCGCCTGTCAATGCAGGGGACACGGGTTCGAGCCCTAATCAGGGATGATCCCACATGCCGCGGAGCAACTAGGCCCGTGTGCCACAACTACTGAGCCTGCGTGCCACAACTACTGAAGCCCGTGTGCCCTAGAGCCTATGCTCTGCAACAACAGAAGCCACCGCAATGAGAAGCCCGCACACCACAACGAAGAGTAGCCGCAACTAGAGAGAGCCTGTGTGCAGCAACAAAGTCTCAACGCAGCCAGAAGTAAATAAATAAATAAATATTTAAAAGAGAGCAGTCATCTTGCGTGGCCTGACAAGTTCTTCTTGCGGGATAAATCACTCTCTCCCAGTCAGTTTCCCATCCACAGAGAAGTATTTGAACTTGGTCTTGTTTACAGCAGCTCTCTATCTCCTCTATTCCCTTCTCCAAGAGTCTCTTCCTGATGTTTGAATTTAGAAACCACAACTGTCTGCACTAGGCCAAAAAATCACACCCAGAATGAGTGGCTAGATCTTGAATTTTAAATAACCAGGAAACTCCCAGAAGTACTTTTGTCGGCAGCTGGTGAGGTTTCTTACATTGTGAGTGATGGAACCAACTCTGACTGAAGCCAAAGGTGAATTAACTCAAAATACACAAGGTAGCTCCTGTCATTTGGGAAAAGCTGAAGACCAGACGGGGAGGATAGGAATGTCCTGAATCTGAACAACTTAAGAATCCATCGACGAATGAATGAATAAAAACTTGTGAGATATATATATATGTGATATACATATGTGAGATATTTATATATTCCATATAATAATATGGAACATTATTCGGCCATTAAAAAAACAAAAAAACGAGGAAATCCTACCACTCTGCAACAACATGGATGACCCCTGAAGGCATTATGCTAAGTGAAATAAGTCAGACAAAGACAAATACTGTAAGATCTCGCATGTGAAATCTTAAAAAACAAACAGGCAAACAAACCTTTTTGAAAAAGAGGTCAGACTTGTATTTTCGGGGGTGGGTTGGGTCTGGGTGGCGTGGGGGTGGGGGGCGGTGTGAACAGGGGTGGAGGGGGCATTGGAGGTAGGTGGTCAAAGAAGTACAAACTTCTAGTTATAAAATAAATAAGTACTAGGGACGTAATATACAACGTGATGACTGTGACTAACACTGCTGTATGATCCATAGGAAAGTTGTTAAGACAGTAAATCCTAAGAGTTTTCATCTCAAGAAAAACATTTTTTTCCTTTCTTCTTTTCTTCTTTTTTTATTGTATCTTTATGAGAAGATGGATGTTAGCTGAACCTACTGCGGTAATGATTTTACAATATATGTAAATCAAACCATCAGGCTGTACACCTTAAACTTACACAGTCATGTTGTCAATTATTTCTGAATTAAACTGGGGGGAAAGAAAGAATCTGAGCAACAGGAAGGAATGATGGGTGTGGTCAGTGCGGAAGTTGTGAGGCATCTGATCCTGTTTTCTCTCTTTCCCCCTCCATTCCATTGCTCTTCTATCAGGATGCTTTCAGCTGCAGGTAACGGAGATCAGGACTTAAATAACAAAGGTATGTCATTATGTCAAGTAACAAGAATTCTGGAGATAACTGATTTGGGGGTTGATTTGGCAACACCAGCACATCACAGTTTGCATCTCTGATTCTTCTGATTCTTGGACTCTTCAGCCACAAGAGGTCTGTTCCATCTCCAAATACAATAGATTCTCCCCACCAGTATTGCAAGGAAGAAAGAGGGACCAAAGGATGGAGTTGGGGGTGGGGTTCCTTTATTAAGGAGCCGCCTATCATCCTTCCCTTTATACTCATTGTTTGGGACTGGGTCAAATGGCTACCCCTAGTGGCAAGGAAGGCTGGGAGAGTCTCTGGCATAAGGGATGGGAAGAGCAGTGATTGGCTTACAGCAGGGCTTCATCCCCTGGGGCTGGGCATGTTGCTGCCCAGAACTAAATCAGGGTTGTTCTAGCAAGGAGGATGGGGCAATAGCTCTCAAGATTCAGATTCCCAGGAAAGAATCAATGGGCCTAGCTTGGGTCATCGTGTTTGAGTCACAATATATGATTGAAAGGTAATCTTCTGAAAGGAAGCAGGATCCTGTGGCTGGAAGAAGGGAGATGGAAGCTGAGTGTAAAAGAGACACAGCTCCCTCTCCCATTGACCTTTTCAGATAGCATGACAGGCTACATAATTTGTGGGGCCCAGTGCCAGTAAAAATGTGAGACCCCTGTTCACAAATTATTACAAATTTAAAGATGGTGGGACTTCCCTGGTGGCGCAGTGGTTGAGAGTCTGCCTGCCAACGCAGGGGACATGGATTCAAGCCCTGGTCCAGGAAGATCCTACATGCCGCGGAGCAACTAAGCCCTTGTGCCACAACTACTGAGCCTGTGCTCTAGAGCCCGTGAGCCACAACTACTGAGCCCACGTGCCACAACTACTGAAGCCCGGGTGCCTAGAGCCTGTGTTCCACAACAAGAGAAGCCACCCCAACGAGAAGCCTGCGCACTGTAACGAAGAGTAGCCCCCACTCGCCACAACTAGAGAAAGCCCGTGCACAGCAGTGAAGACCCAACACAGCCAAAAATAAATCAGTAAAAATAAACAAATAAATTTATTTTAAAATATAAATAAATAAAGATGGTGACTAGCATGGGGCCATGTGTGACTGCACGGGTCACACACCCATGAGGGCCCTGGGCCTGGCTCAGAATGGAGTGACCATTTCAGGAGAGTCAGCCTTGGGTGGGTGTTTCAGGGTCTGTTTTTGTATGAAATTGGATTAAAGACATTCATGAATGGTGGGGAAAGTAGTGATTTATATTGTTATAATTCACATATGTCCAGGCTTTTATACAAACTATTAGTTAAAGAGCAGCGAAAGTGGTGATCACACCCCCTCTTTGTGTATAACCCCAGGCAGAGGCAGAATTCAGAGAAGACAGAGTTCTGAGGGGGCTTCTACTCTATCCCAGGTACACTAAGCGGGATGGCACACAGGCTTTATTTCTCGTGCCTATTCAGAGTTGGCCGTGCCAGTCTATTATTTGATCATCTCAGTGGCCCTGTACCGTGCAACGTATTATCTCCATGAGGTCACTGAGGCTCAGAGAGGTCATGGTTATCCGTGGTACATGGTCAAGCTGGGATTGGAAGCTAGGCAGTCTGAATCCAGAGTTCGTGTATGTCAGCACTCTGAACTGGCAGCATTAGAACAAGTCTAATGCGATTGAGGAAACTGTAAGCTGTGGGCTTGGTAAGACCAGACATAAAAGGGCTGTTTTTGAGGGACTTAGACTCCTAGGGATGGTTTGATAAGGGCTATCACTCCAGCAACAGAAATGCAGGATGGATTATAGCCCCAGCATGTCAACAGGAGATCAGTCAGGGAGGCTGAACCAGAAAATAAACTTAATTTTTCTCACAAAAGTGTCTGTCATACTTGGTCAGTTCCTGAAATTAATCCACTCGCCAGGAACATCTGCCTAAATACTTTTAATTAAAATGCATTATAATAGGATGAAAACCAGAGTACAAACACAGTATTCATGTTTACTAAGAAAACGGATGAAAATATTCCAGATCGCTGAATACATTTGGATAATGAAATTGTAAACAGCTTCTTGGTTTTAATTTTATTTAAAATATCTATATAGTTAAAAAAATAACTTGCTGTTCACTTTCTACCAAAATGCAGGAAATGTTGAGACATTTTAAATTAGTAGAGATTCAGCACACATAAATAAAAGTCCTGTTTCAACTGCAGAATGATAATATTCCTGACCTGTACCACCCATATCTTGGCGGTCAACCAGTCCCATTCCATTTGGAGAATAATGTCAGCCTCAAATTCAATTTATCTAATGTCCAAAGTTTGTGAAAGTGTCAAGTTTTATGAGATTTCTCAGTGAAATTAAGACACTGCTAAGCTCATTTCAAAATCAATTTTCTTTCTAGGACAATTCTTAGGAACCTCAAGAATCTCTCACTTTATATAATAAGCAGTATACATTCAAGGGTTGATATCTAAAAGAATAAGTACATTTACATAAAAAAGATTCCTTATTAAGTACATTTACATAAAAAAGATTCCTTATTTATTCCTTACATAAAAAGATTCCTTAATAAGATTCCTTATTATTCCTTCCTGTTCACAGTGAAGGTATCTTTGAAATATTTTGCCATCTACTAAAGGGCAATAAGTTTACTTTATTGATATATCTGAACTACTTGCTAAAGATGGAAGCATTCTCTATGCTTGGGTCATAGAACATATAGTACAAACATGAAAATGAGGAATGGGGATGGTAAAGAAAAAAATTAGCCCAAACCTCCATACTTCTCTTATTTAAAAGGTGTTTACCAGTGAAATTCTGTCTGTACAATATTTTTTAATTACAGCATTATTTTTAACAGCATAAGATTGGAAACAATGCAAATGGCCATCGATGGGACAGTGGTTCAATGTTATGGTACATCCATACAGTGGACTAGATTGCAGTCCTGAAAACATAAGCGCACCCTTTATGTTCTGATAGGAAACAATCGCCAACATAAATCAAGTGAAAAATAACAGCAGCTCTAGTGTGTTACCATTTGTGGGGGGAAAAAAAAGGAAGGAAACAAGAATGAATTTACATATTTCCTTGTGCAAGCTTAAAAATATCTCTGAAACAATAAACAAGAAACTGATAATAGTGGTTGCTTCCAGGAAGGGGACCAGGGAGGTTGGGCGTCTGGAGTAGGAGGGAGAATTTTTACTGGATATCCTTTTGTACACATGTAAATATGTCATTACATTTAAAAATAAATGCAAGCTTTTTAAAAGGTCAAATAATAACATTGCTCATCACTATATTCAATATCATGATTACTCCCATCACATATGTCATGGACTAGATGAATCTGCTTATTACCCTGGGATTTGAAAATGCTTAGACCAGTCTGGGAATTCCCATACTGTTTACTTCTTTTCACAGGGGAAATGAAAGTTCTGCTTTAGTTGAATGGATAAAAACACAACTTTGCCAGCCTTCAGAGGCCCCTTCAATAGTTCACAAGGTTCCTATGCTTTTATATGAAATGGGCAGGACTGGAATAACAGGTCTTTTGTATTCATTGTTGCTAATGGAAACAAATGGCCTAATACTAGTTTTTGTTTTTAATCACTGAAGAGCCATTCAGTATGCAAATATAATCCTCTCAATAAATATTCATTTGACTGAATGACTCTTTTTCCTTTTTTTTTTTTAATTATAAAAGCAACACGACTTGATCTGAAGAAACCTCAGAAACTTCAGTGATGTCGGCCATGAGACTCCACCTTCTAGGCTTAAAGGAAGTTACTACCATCCTCTCTAGAGCAAGGGTGTAAAAAGCAAGTAATAGATTAATCGCCGCTGAGGAGGCTTGGGTAACTGGCAGAGCAGATGCTCAGAAGCGCTCAGACCCCTTACCAGTAAGCCATTTCCGTTGTATCTGTTCTAAGATAACAGCATCACTGAGAAGGGAATATAGTCTGGGGAAGGTAAGTACTAACTGATCTAAGGAGCAGCGCGTTCCTTATGTGACCGCCCAGCAAACAAAAACAGCATTGGACCATGGGTCACATGTGCCGGAATTCCCACGTAGTCAAAAAAACAGTGTAGCTGCCCTCCCTTCCGCCGGAAAGGTTTTCTATTCTTGAAATGTGGGAAACAAATTCCTGAGGGGAAAACCCAAACATTCAACAACGTTTGCTTCTCCAACAAGGCTTCCCATATGTTGAAGCCCCACAGAAGAGTATTTTGTTCTTAAAAATAATAACAGGCGGGGGACAGGTAGGGTTCTCTAGTGACGGTGGGAACTTCGAGGCACAAACACTGTGAAGTTTGTTAATTTCAAGACCAGCCCTGGGAGACAGAGAAGCTGACATCAGGGCAGGATCGCTGGCCGAGCTGCTAACTGAGAGCAACTGAGGCCACTACTGCAGACCAGCGTCTTGGCCTTCTTGCGGTGCAGGGACTCAGGACTCACGGGGAGCAGGGGAGCGGGGGAGTGGGCGGGGCGGGGGGGCGCACCTGCTGGGTTGTGGCGCACTAGCTACCGCCTCCCTATTCCTCCTCCTTCTCCCCCTCCACTCCCTCCTCCCCCTCCTCCTCCTCCTTCCCCTCCCCTTCCTCCTCCTCCTTCCCCTCCCCCTCCTCCTCCTCCTTCCCCTCCTCCTCCCCCTCCCCCTCCTCTCCCCTCCTCCTCCTTCTCCTCCCCCTCCCCCTCCTCCTTCTCCTCCCCTTCCTCCTTCTCCTCCCCCTCCTCCCCCTCCTCCCCCTCCTCCCCCTCCTCCCCCTCCTCCTCCCCCTCCTCCTCCCCCTCCCCCTCCTCCTCCTCCTTCTCCTCCTTCTGGGGGATCTCCACCAACAGGATCTGTTCCCCGGGATCCGGGCCTGGGCTCATGTGGATCCGCACCGAGTGCTCCTCGGGCCAGGCCGCACCCCCCTCTTCTCCCTCGGACCTCCCCTGGGATGCAGGTGGTGGAGAGCCTGGGGCCGGGGTCTCCGGGGCCGCGGGCTGTTTTGGGGTAGCTGATCCCGTCTCTCGCGCTGCGTCTTCCGACCTCTTGGCCTGGAATCCAGAAAAAGTGACTCGTGAGGCAGAGGGGTCTTGGACACTTCCCAGTTCCCTCCTTCTTGGACGCCTGGGATCCCTGAGGAGGAAGACAGCGCTCCGAAATCTAATAGCTGGAAGGTTGTGCAGAGCTGCATCAGGGTTATGTGGTAGAAACAGTATATTATGGGGAAGTTGAAGGATTAAAAGCCCCGGTAGGATGTGGTGAAGCTCTTTGGGATATTTTATGTCTCTGTGGAGTTGCAGGGCCGGAAGCCTGAGTGAAGTTGCGAGTTCAAGGGCAGAGCCCCGTCAACAGTCACTGAGCTATTGAGGGAAGAGAGGCTGTGACCAGGAGGGAGCGCCACCAAAACCTCTGCAGAGCTCAGCCAGCCTGCCCTGCCCGGTTAGCCGGGATGTGTACTCCCTGGTGAATGAGAAAAGCTCTAAGCAAATACTAAGGTAAAGGCTGATGAGGGCAGGAGCAGCTGTGGCCTGGCCCGTTTCCCGGAAGGTCTCGAAGGTTGAGACACCGCCCCCCCTCCCCACCGGCGGGAGAATGGGCTGGGTACCACTGGCATTAGGCTGGGCTGGGTACCACTGGCATTAGGCTGGGCTGAGCCCCTGTGTCTGGAGACTTGGTGGGTACCTCCAACCTCCAGCCTGCGGGTTTCCCATGAATGGGGTTCCCGTGGGTAGAATTAGGGAATTGGGTGAAAACCCAAGCCTTGTGGATACCCACGGCCCCTCCTGCTCTCTCTGACGCCATCTCTGCATGGGAGGAAACTGGGGAGGGAGCAACCCCCAGAGCAGGAGGCCCAGTGGTCTGTAGGGAGTTTAAAGTGAGAGCAGTCAGCGTGCTTATGAGGAATAGAGAAGTCAGAGGGCGCTGAAGGAGGGGAATTGGGTGGGGTGGGGGGAGCCAGGACACTCCTAGATCCCACGGCAGCTCTGGGGACCTGCCGCTCCCTCTGTCTCCACGCGCTTCTGCATGTTTCGGTGCACCTGTTCCCCCCACCCCCGCCCCACCCATCCACTGTCAACTCTGACAACATGCTTCCAGGGCAGGATGCCCAGATGGTGCCCATTATGGGATCTTCTTGAAGCATCCTGCTGTGAATGGAGCCAGAAGGATCATGGCAAGTTTGATCAAGTGCTTCACTGTGTTTAACATGCTTTTATGAAAGTATCCAAGGTAACCTGCTTCATCTCTGCTACCCCATGTGACAGCCAGGAGTAATGTGGGCCCCAGAAGGTCCTGGAGGAGATTCCCCAGGACACAGGGCTGGCAGTGACAGAGTCAGGATTTGGACCTGTGTCTATAGGCTTCTGTTTAAGAGCTCCATGTACTCTGCCCTTCTGCCCTGGTTGTTCTAAAATTGCCTCTTATGAGAACACTCATGCAAATTTAATTCACATCTCCAAGCTGTCTGGGTGAAGAGCTAACACTTAGAAGCAACAAATCCCATTTCAGATAAAACCTTTCACTGTACTGAGAACATTCTCGGAGGTCATGTTCACTCAGCCCCACACACCAGCCAGCACTAAAGACCCCAACTTGCCAGCTTGACCCTGCCCTTGACAGTTTGTGAGCCAGACAATCACACCTGTCCTCAATTTGGGGCCATCGGTGGATGCATCTGGAGAACGTACTGGAACCCTGGGTGACTTTGGTGTCATTCCCCAACTCCTGCTGTCAAATGACCTCTGGATCGGTCTCCTAGACCAGCCTGGATTGAGACTGAGTTCACCAGCCTCCTCTGATTTCTGTCATGTAGACTGCTGTCCCCTCCCTGCCACTGAGCTTCTGCCTAACCCTACCCCCCCTTTCCCAGCAGCCTCCCTAAAGGACAGTCATGAACAACCATAATTAGTGCAATCATCCTAATTGGCACTCTTGGCATTAGTCACAGAAAAAAGTCCCAGAACTAAGTTAAAAATTCCCTTTAGACTTAGGGGGTGGGGACAGTTGGCACCATGCCTGTCACCTTGGATTTTCCTTTCAGATCTTTTAAATGGTCACAGACACAACATTAAATATGAGACCATCACTGTGGTCTGGGGAGGGACATTCCCTGCCCACACCCACTGCTCCTACCTCTGCAGCAGCAGCCGGATGTCCATCTGGGGGAATGCGCCCACCCCAATCCCCACTCTCAGTCCAGGGATGGGCATATGAGCCAGTCCTCCCCAGAGCACCACACTGAATGGCTCAGGAACTGACATGTGACCCAATTCTGTCCAGTGGCTATGAGCCCTGGGACTTTTTGCTGAAGCTACTGAGAAAGAGGTACTTTCTTTCTGTGGGAGTTCCTCAACCAGGAGGATGTGATCTTGGGGGATGTCCTCTTAAGCTCTTGGGGGACTGCCTGGGAATGGAACCATTCCCAAGGGAAGCAAAGGTGATAGAATGGCAGAACTCATCCTACCGGCATCATTTGAACTTTTAGATCCAGCCTTGCCTGAACTTTTCAATGACTTGCTCCTATAAATTCCCTGTTTTTTCAAGCTAATTTGAGCTTGCACTGTCACTTGCATTTCTGTCACTTAAAACCAAATGAATCCTGACTGATAGGAAGAAGGAAAATCAGTCCCTAAAATGGAATGCGTGGGTCCCTAGGCCTTCTTCCTGGCACGCGGTTGAAATGGACCAGGTCTCCAACGGCATTACCTGTTCCAGCACCTGCTGCTGTCTTGCAGCCGCCTCCAGCGCAGCCAGCTCCTTGAGTCGCGCCCTGAGGTGGGCAAGCTTGCCGTCTTTGGCCCCCTTGGCATCCATCTTTCCTGCTGCAGCCAGGGCGGCACTGAAGAGCTTGGGGGTGCCTGGCCGTGGAGGAAGGATGAGTACACTCTGCTCCTTGGGTTTGTTGTCATTTCTCAGCATTCTCCTGAAAGAAAGCAGCGTCCACTAACATGACCAGCAAGCTCTGGGAGAGAATGAAGCCGCGTTGGTTCGGGCAGAGCCCTTTAGTTGAGTTGTGTGATGGTGTTTGTTTTGACTAACAGTTTCTGAGCTCCTTTTCTGAGCCCAGCACAGTGCTGTTTGAGGCATCACATCTCACTGAACAATCGGAACAACCATAATGATGTGGGTCTTATTGCCTGTACGTTATAGATGAGGCTCAGAGGGGTTGAGTGGCTTTTCTGAGGTCACACAGGAAATGATGCAGGATACTTTAGTATATAGAATCAGAAATAGGATGTCCAGATGAAAAAGAGCCCGAGCTTTCTGCTTCTCCTTCTTTTGCTTCATTGTCATTTCACCATCATCACCATCACCAATGTGGACACAAGTGTCTGTATGTGTCAGGCTCTGTGCTCAGACCTTTACAGGCAGGCATTCTTTGGTGACCCCCGTGATCCCCCTTCCTGGTGTTCACACCTCTGTGTGACCCCCTCACCTTGAGGGTAGTGGGACATGTGACTTGCTTTCAACCAGTGGAATACAGCAAGGGAGATCAAATGTCATTTTTGTGAATGTGTCACATAGGATTGTGGTCTCTGTCTTACAAGGAGACTCTCCCTTGCTGGCTGTGATGAAGCAAGCGGCCATGTTGGGAGAGGCCTACATGGCAAGAACCTGAGGGCAGCCACTGGCCAATGACTAGCTAGGAACCGAAGCCCCCAGTCCCACAACCACAAGGAACTGAATTCAGTCAACAACTATGGGACCTTGGAAGCAGATCCTTCCCCAGTCGAGACTTGAGATGAGACCCAGCTCTGGCCCACATCCTGATTACTGCCTTGTAGTGGATGCATCTAAGCTGTCCCCAGACTTCTGACATGTAGAAACTTTGAGATAATAAATACGTGTGGTTTTAAGCCACTCAATTTGTGGTAACATTGTTACACAGCAATAGATAACTGATAGCACTTTAAGTCTCACAGTAATCCTTACAGGTAGGAAATTCTCCCTCATTTCAAATGAGGATGTGGACGTCCAGAGGGGCTGAGTAACTTTTCCAAGGCCACACAGCTAGGAAGTGGCAGAGCTGGAATTCAAACCCCTGCCTCTGACCCCAGCACCCCAAGTCTTAAGGATTACAAAGCAGTATCATGGTCATTATCTTCTTGGACGCTGACAACACTCCTTGACCTGGAAAGGGCTGGGATTACCGTACCTAGAAGGTTGGGGAAACAGGCTCAGAATGGGAGGAGTGACACGCCCAAGGTTACAGGAAGTGGCAGAGACAGAATTACAACCCAGATCCAATGCAATATACCACCCTGCTTCTCTAAATAAGGAGAGAATTTTCCATCAAAGAGAGCCCCAGCCTTTATTAAGGAATTCTTCACACTACAAATACATGATGAGTGGTTTGGCTCAAGAACAAATGAGTTTCGCCTGCAGTCTAGCAGGTCTAGACGACTAATTGGCAAATTCATTCATCAGGGTTCCGGCCAATCTTGTTTGTTTAAAAATGAGGCCATTACTGGCTGCTTATCTAATCAGAGGCAATGGATTTAAATTGTGCATATTGATATTAATTGCCCAAGACTTACATTTTTGAGCTGGGGCTGTCCCAGGAGACCACAAACATGATAATTTTCAGAGGCCTCTTCCAAGCCCAGCACTGTCACCTGTGTTATTTGAGTCCATAATTCACAGCACGGCAGTCCGTGGGAAGGCTCGGCGTGGTACTCAAATGACACGAAAGAACCATCTACAGGCCCTTTGCTGGTCGCTAATTATCTCTGTTTTGAAACACTGAGCTGACTTCTGGGACATTTCCAGATCAAGGAAATTTATCCTCATTTTCAGATGACATGAGTTTCACTCTAATTACTGTATAATTCACCCCCGGAGAGAGTGGCATGCAGGAGAGCTTTTTGCCCCATTTCTTGGAGTGGCCAAGTCAGAGAGTGAAGTGTCTCACTTCTTTGGGGCCTCAGGTCCCCCATCTGTAAAGTGGGGAGCTTGGACAGAATCTCAGCAACTCAGACTTCCCCAGGCCCTGTGGTTCTCAGACCTATATCTCCTTGGATGGGCAGAGCTCATCTGTGATCCCCTGCCCCTCTCCTCAAGCTTGCCTGTCCAGAGAAGCAGCCTCTGATGAACCGTGCCATGGCCCACTGTGTGCAGCACGGCCCGCCAGCCCCTCCTCCTTCCTCTGGCTGCCTCACCCCAGCACACCGCAGGCATGGCCAGGAGCAAGGCCTCTGCGGGATCCCGGCTGACTTGCTAAACCCACACCTAACCCAGCCAGAGGAATGGGATGACAGCTATGAGTGTGTCTTTTCTGAGCCATGTTCCTCTTGCAGGGGGCAGGAAGGCAGGGGGAGGGGAACCCGGTACCTATTCTCAGACACCAGCAGTCAGTTCTCATTATCCGCGGTAGTTAAGTTCTGTAAAGTGTCTGCAGACACGGAATTAGTGACTACTGAGCCATGGCTTCTGGGGGAAATACAGGATTCGGTTACGGTGAGCCTCTCCACACGTTTTCATCAACTGTTCGTTACATAATCTTGTCTTGTGTGTGTTTCTGTTTAAAGACATCTTATTTAATATACATCATTGATTTGTTTACAATGAACGCGCGGCTCTCTAACTCAGGCCTGCGTGGGGCGACACGAGATAGCGCTTCAGCGCTACACCTGGGGCCATTTCAACAGCAAAATCACCAACAAAAATCACAAAAATGTGAAAAACATGCTACATAATGGACCACACAAAGACACTTGTTTACAATATGAGCTGAAACAAGAAGGCAGACCGTCACCTTCTTCAACTTTAGCTGGGAACGTGCCCTTTAGGTAACTCAAATTTTCGCCTCTGGGCACACGTCTGCGAGTGTCTGCGTAAGCCTTTGAGTATTGATTCGGGGATTACAAATAAATTTAGTGAGTAGGCGAATTGCAAGTATGGAATCTGGGAATAATGGGGATTGACTGTGCGTCCTTGTCCCTTGGGACAGTAGGGGGACGTGGATAGACTTGGGGGAAAGATCACGTAGACCAGCCACTGGAAGGGCCCCATGGCTTCTCTAAGAACAGCCAGGTAAGATGAATTACAGGGCAGCTTCCTTCCCTGGGAGACCCCAACGCCTTGCCTATATTATGCTTTAAGGTCAACACTGCATCCACTCACCAGGGAGCTGCCAAAGGGATTCTGTAAAAACTTAAGTCACAGTAAGTCACTCCTCAGTGTAAAACCCTGCATAGCTCCCATCTCCCTCAGAGCAAAAGCTAAAGCCATTGTGAGGCTTCCCCTACAAGGCCCTACCCAATATCACCCCCTACACTGCTCCCATCCCATATCAAGCTACATTCATTTTCTTGTTGGTCTCCATGTAACACTGAGTCTGTGCCTCCTTGGGACCTTTGCACATGCTGTTCCCTCTGCCTGGAATGCTTTTCCCTGCAGGCAGTTCCCCAGCTCACTCCTTCACTCTGGCAGGTCTCAGTTGAAGTGCCACACCCTGAGAATAACTTTTCCTGACCAACTTATCTCACGTAGCTCCCTCCATCACCTCTGTCTCTTCATGTGGCTTTATGTTTCCTTATGGCCTTTATCCCCAGCTGACACATCACATAGTCATTCCTTTCTCCGTTGTTGGCTTCCCCGACTAGAATGTAAGCTTTGTTTGCTCCCTCCTGTGTCCCCAGGGCCTCGAACTATCAGCTCAATAAATTATTGTGCTGTATGAATGGACATGGTGAGTTTGTTCCCTTTATGATGACCACTCTCTGTACAGATTATTTATAGTGACTGAAGTGGAAAATATGAATATGTGATAAAAGGCAAGGGAGGAAATACCAGATAGGTGGATTAAAAAGGCTTTATCCCATGGGAAAATTATAGAGAGAATTTAATGGATAAAGAGGAACAATTATTATTATTAACATGTATTGAGCTCTCCTGTGTGCCAGGCCCCCTGCTAGAGACATTTGCATACACTATTTTATTTAATCGTCTCCACAACAAAGTGATTACCCTTATTTTACAATGGAGAAACTGAGACCAGAAAAGTAAAGTAACTTTTCCTAGGTCACACAGCCAGTACTGCACATGGACAGGACTTGAGCCCTACCAGCCTCCCAAGCCTATTGTGCACTTTCTACCACATCGTGCTGCTTCCATCACTCAATTTAAAACCTGATCTTAAGTGTTTGAAAGCAAAAGACTGCTTTTCTTAAAAATTAGCTTTTCCAGGGAATTCCCTAGCGGTCTAGTGGTTAGGATTCCAGGCTTTCACTGCTGGGGGCCCAAGTTCAATCCCTGGTTGGGGAACTAAGATCCCACAAACTGTGTGGCATGGCCCCCCCCCAAAAAAATTACCTATTCCCCAACAATACAAAATACAGATGCACAAGGTTATTCATTGCAGTACTATTTATAATTGCAAAATATTGGAAATAGCCTAAATACAGTTGTTAAAAGGAATGAGGAAGCTGTCTGTGGACTCAGTGAATGTTTTCTGGGATTTCTCGTCAAGTGAAAAAAAGTCAAGTGCAAAAGAGAATCTGCAGTGTGCTATCCTTTGTGTAAGACAGAAAGGGAAATAAGCAAATATTCTCAGATCTGCCTATTTTTGCAAAAGGAAACACAAGAAGAAAAAAGCAGAAACTAAGGTGATTAGATTCCTGTAAGGGGTGGGTGGCAACAGGTGCAGGGAGTTGGGACCCTGAATGCACTGTTTTGTAGCCTTCTTCCATGTTCATGTTCTACATATTCAAAACACAAAAAATCAACAAGGGTCAGTGTGGGGGAACCCTGAAATGGAATGCAAACTGAAACACGTGAGCCTAGCTGTATTTCAAATGAACAGAACAACCACAGTAAAGGGAGGAAGACAGAGAACCAATCCAGATAACCCTGAACACAACACCTACCTCATGGGTCCTCAGGCTAAAGACAGAAAGAACTGCTCTCTGCTTAGAAGGCTTTCTTCTTTCCAGTAGTATGAAATAGGGATTCTGGTGCTACTTACTCTACATTGTAGGACTGAACAAATGAATCAATGTAATGAGGAGAAAGGGAGTCAAATTTCTCAGTGTTGGAGAAGGAATTTACAAATATGGAAAAGGAGATTAGAATGAACTCTGTGATGTTGGATCGAAATTGTTAGATAGGTAGAAGTAGAGACAGAGATATACAGAGATATAGATAGACACAGACAAAAAAATAGATGTTGATATATATGTCTGTGCATATACATATATGTATGTGTGTATATATATATTTGCATTTATACATACAGGTGTATATGTAGATGTATTTCCCAGCTCTGTCCACTGTGGAGGCCTAGTAACACCCCAGTAGCAATGAGAGCACTTAGTACTCATATCTTGGTTTCTAAAAACCATTCCCCTCTAAAAGGAACCAAGCCTCCTTGGAGAAATGGCCATTTCCAGGGATGCAGCAGGGAAAGTATAAGATGAATCTACGGCATCTTAGTGTGCCTATAAGCAAAAAAGTGCTAAAATATAACAGGGATGTAACAAAAGTTCACTATATTCAGCCTAAAGAGGTGTCCGGTGGCCAATGTGGAACAATTTGAGCGTGAAAATGATGATTGTAATAGGATATTCATGGAATACAGCAAATCCATACCATTATAAATAGATAAATGAAAAATCAAATAAATGGGAAAGAAAAGAAGGTTCTTCCTTACATTGCTAGCTAATAAATGTAGAAAGCATGACAGAGTTAGAAAATCACCATTTTGCAACCACCATGGCGATCATTGCAAGGAACCTTCAGTGGAGGCTGAAAGTAGTGAGGCAAAGTGAGATAAGGAACAGGACATCTACATCATCTCAAGGTGACTCGCCACTCATTACTTATTAATTTCAAAGGGAAAAATAGTAACTTGAGACTGTGGAAACTTTAACCAAGTGATCAGAGTAAAAAAATCATCAGAATAGGGAGAAAGCAGCCTCTCTATACACTGTGCCGAGAAGGACACAACATCACTTCTGAGTAATTCCTGCCCCAAATGCAGAACCTGAAGGTAATGATGAGAAAACATAGAAACTGAAATGGAGGGACATTCTACAGAATAGCTGGCCTGTCCTCTTCAGAGAAGTCAAAATCCCTGAAGATAGGAAAAGGTGAGGAACTTTGATCCCAGATCAAAGGAGACTCAAATGGCAACATCATGCAGCGGGGGATCCAGGAATGGAAAAGAAGAAAAGCAAAGCTATAAAAGACACTATTGGGACGATTAACAAACTTTGACTATGGATTAGGGATGGGATAAGTATTGCTTCAATACTGAATTTCGTGATTTTCAGAAAGGTACTACGGTTATGTAAAAGAAAGTCTGAGTCCTTAAGAAATGCACACTAAAGTATATATGGATTTCTTTTACTAAAAAAAAAATGTACCTGGCCTTCTTCCGGAGCAACTTCTGAGACTCAGGATAATGTACCAAAATGTCGTTCAGGTCCTTCTTATCCAGAATGAAGAGGTTGGTAAACCCGTGGGCGATCACGTTAGCCGTGCGCCGGTTCCCGCCCCCAACAGCCAGCAAGCTGGGGCAGAGAAGGGAGGGAGGTGAGACCCTCAGGAGGCTGCAGTTCTGATCACACTTAGCATCTTCACTTTCACCCCTGCCTAGAGCATCACGATGGCCTCACACAGGTGACAGCTGGGCCCACCTTGCATGTGTCAGCAGGTGCCAGTGCTGTATGCATAGCAGTTTCCTCAGACCCAGCGAAGGGCCCTTGAGGACGTAGTCCCACCCACTGGCCATCCCTCCCTTCCCCAGCCTTTGCCGAGGTCCCCCTGTTTCACCCCGTTCTGACCTTATTTCTCCAAACACAGATCCAGCTTTCAGCGTCACCAGTACGGACTTCCCATCCGGGCCACCCAAGACCTGCACCTGCCCCGCCTGGATGATGTACATCTCTCGGCCTATCTCCCCCTGAAACAGAGAAGGGGGCGAGTCCCTCTGTCATCACCAAAAGCAACCACAGAAGCAGCAGGGCTGGACCCAGGCGCTGGTGGCACAGTGCAGAGGAACCTGGGCTGGGATCGAGCCCTCCTACCGACTTGGTATGTGGTGTAGAGACAGTCACTTCCCCTCCGGGCTCTCAGTCTCCCCACCTGTAGATTGCAGGATTACGGTGGGGAGTTAGTGGTGTGATGGAAAATGCTAGATAACGAGGCCCAGGTGTAGTGGTATTCGGTAAATTTCCAGTTATACGCACCCATGGAGGGCCCAGAGGCATGGAAAAGCTCACAGTGGTTCGTACAATCAGCTGATACCTGCGCCTCCCCCATGTCCTATCAGGAGCTCGGGCGGCATTTGCTTACTGAAATAGGAACGATAACGGCTTTAATAGGAATGTCCACCATTACCTAACGCCTTTCTGTGCCAGGCGCTGCTCTATGTGACTGAGCCTGCTTAGTCCTCAACAGCCCTCTGCGGTAGGAACTCTGCCCAAGGTCACAAAGTTAAGCAAAGCCGAGCCGGGATTTGAAAACAGGCAGTCTGGTTCCATGAACCCAGAGTTCATGGTTGTTATGAACCCCCATTCATATGTTGAAATCCTAACCCCCCCCCACCCCGGCTCCTCAGAATGTAACCTTATTTGGAAATAGGGTCATTACAGATGTAATTAGTTAGAAGAAGATGAGATCATACCGCAGTTGGGTGAGCCCCTAATCCAATAGGATGGGTGTCCTTATAAAGGACCTTTGGGCACAGAGACAGGCGTAGAGGGAAGACAGTGTGAAGAGGCACAGGGAGAAGGCAGTCATCTACAAGCCAGGAGAGAAGCCTGGAGCAGATCCTGTGCTCACCGTCCTCAGAAGGAACCCACCCCACCGACACTTGGATCTCGGACTTCTAGCCTCCAGAATTGTGAGACAATACAGTTCTGTCATTTAAGCCATTCCATTTGTGGTACTTTGTTGTGGCAGCCCTAGCAGACTGATACAACGGTCTTAATCACAAATGAAACCAAATGAACGAATGAATGAATAGCTTTGCTTCGGACTAGAATCAGAAATACCCAGTCTGCCAGCACCTTCCAATCCTCATGCCTTCATAGACCGGTGCCCTGGCCTGATACCTATCGGCCACACATGGTGTGTGTAAAGGGAGAGCGACCAAAGACTGGTAAGTGGCTTGCGCTTTTGATTCATTTGACAAATATTCCCTGGGCATCTCACACATGCATGGCCTTCTTAACAAAAAGGAAGAAAGTCTCGTTCCCCTGTTTCAGTGTCCAATTTGACATGGGGCTGAAGTGTGAGGGGCTGCAGAGCTCACCCTCATCTCACTGACCCGCCCAGGGGTGGTCCTGGGGTGGCCTCGGGTTGTCTCAGCGAGATTGTCACAGCGCCAAACCTGTCAGCAGAGGGCGCCATTTACACACGTTCACCAAGTGTTCACTTCAGCTCCCACGGCAAACTTCCCAACAATCTGATTCATTTTTCCTCATCAGAGGTAAAGTCTACCTCACCCACAAGGATATTAGCAACAGCAGTGGCACCGACTCTGTGCCAGCCATGGTGCCAAACTCCCTATGCATATCTTCTTCAATTCTCACAATCACCCCGTGAGGGAGATACTATCAATATCCCTACTTACCCATGAAAAGAGTCAGGCTCAGAGAGGGCAAGCCACTTCCCCAAGGCTGCACAGCTAGGAATTGGCTCCAACATCAGACAAATCCTTCTATTGTTCCCAAACTTCTCTTGGCCGCTAAGGCTGCAGCTTTAAATTCTCAGCCATACCCTTGTCCCCATTCCCCCAGCTCTTTGCTTCCAGAAACTTCACTGTTATGCAGCATACAGCTTGGAGATGGGGCCCTTCTGGGGCTGGGGGTTCCTGAGTTTCACAGGGGGTTCTTGGGCAATATTTTCACCCCTGTATACACACTAAGCTCCTCCACCCTGACCACTCACTCACCAAGTAAGCTCGGTCTCACCTCGAATCCCAAAAAATGGGAGCAGAAGGGGCCTTAGACACTGTCTGGCCCTGGCATTCAAACCCAAATGAGTCCCAGGATCGGTGGACGATGTCAAGGAGAGGAGGGAGCCTGTGGGGCAGTGGAGAGTGGTGGGACCTGTGGCGTCAGGAGAGGACGACATCCCCTTCAGGGCCAGCCCCTTCTCCACTCCTCATGATTCTGGCTGTTTGGGAAAGTGGGGCTCAATGCTAGCCGATTTTCTGTTTTCAGCCGGAAATCTGGATTTTTATGTGAAACCTTCCAGTTTTTTTTGGCAATGCTGCGCACTTTGCAGGATCCTAGTTCCCTAACCAAGGACTGAACCCAGGTCACGGCAGTAAAAGCAACAAGTCCTAACCACTGGACCTCCAGGGAATTCCCGAAACCTTCCAACTTTTAAAGGCTGGAGACTAATTCAAATTTTTATTTTTAGATTAGTCCAAAAAAAAAGAAGGAAAAAAAAAAAACCCCATGAAACATCTGTGGGCTGGCTCCTATGCAAGAACCATTAGTTTGCAACCTCTGACCTATCCTACCCCTCCTCCAGCCGCATTTTCCTGACAGGAAGACCAAGACCCTGGAAGCAGGTCCATCTACACAGTCAAGACCCTGCCCCTCTCTATGCTCCTCACTTTCCTCTTCTATAAAGTGGGGCTCCTCGTCCTGGCCCCCATGGCCCCAGGAAGAGGGAGCAAGGCCTGAGGCACATTTGAGTTCAGTGCCTAGAGCTGGACAGAGCCTCCTCGTGCCAAACAAGCCAGGAGCCCTGGGGTCAGCTCACCACCCTCCTCCCCTCCTGGCAATTCCGCTCGCCCCGCTGTGCCTTCATAGGCCCCCACTCCAGCCCAGCTGCGACAGGCAGTGGCTGTGACTCCCAGACCGCCTTGAGGCTGCCCTGGGCCACTCACCTTCTTGCACACGTAGTCGTTGGGCAGGTAGACAACAGAACGAAGTCTCTTCAGCATGTCGAAGATCATCTGCCGGTCACAGCCCTGGCCCCGAGAGGACGGGAAAGGAGCCGTTTAGAGGAAGGTGTGGGCTCTGGACCTTCCAGAGTCTTGAGGGTGGGGACACTGTGTAGGCCATACCTGGAAGAGTGCCACTTTGCTGACGATGTTATAGTTCACATCGATGGCGAGGTCCAGTCGCATCTTATCTGGAAGCTGCACCATCAGCTCTGACTCGTCTGCAAATGAGACCCTGCAAGGTTCAGAGGCACAGCCGGGGCCCTCCTTCACACACACAGGGCCCGTCCACACCACACTGGTGGGGACCCCAGGCACACCATTCCTCTACCACCTGGAACCACTCTAGATTGGGAGGGTATCCTCTCTGCCTCCAGGCCTTTGCCAATGCCGTTCCCTCTGCTGGGAACAACCCCCTTCACCTTCCTGGCTAACCCTACTCATTCTGCAGAACCCAGCACTCATGTCACCTCCTCCAGGAAGCCTTCCCTTGACATCCTCCCACCTAGCTATTACGTTATCAGTCCCTGTGCCATAGCACATATCACACCCTTTACTGCAATTGTTTGCCAATGATCTGTCTTCTCCACTCACGTTATAAGAACAACATTAGCAAGAAATGAAGTATTTGGAGCACTTACTATGTGCCAGGCAGTTTTACAGAGTGCTTTACCAAGATGATTTCACTAAATCCTCCCAGCAGCTCAAGAGGTGCCCACTATAACCCACTTTACAGACAAGGACAGGGAGACTCCGGAGGGCAGTGACTTGCCCATGTCCATGCAGCCCAGGGGAATGGAATCAGGACCCCACCCAGGCCCTGTGACTTCAGAACCTATGCTGGGAGAGCAGTATGTCTGCCCACCATAGGGTCTGTGGTGCGCAGCTGAGAGCCTGGCACAGAGTGAAGGTCGGTAACTGGAGACAGAAATGTACCACGGGGCCCCAGCCCCGTGCTCTGTCCACTGCATCACAATTAGCTTAGGGCTCAAGTGCTGGGTCTGTGCAACCCTGGGCAGGTCAGAGCCCTCTCTGGTCCTCAACATGTGCCCCTGTGAAAAGTCACAAGGCTGTCACTAGAACAGAATGAGGCAGTGGAAATGAACATGGCTTGGAAACTGTAGTCATGTGCTTTGTCCACAGACTTGCCAACACCCCCAACTCAGGAGACCGTGGGCCTCGAGTGTGGCTTCTTTGAGACCAGAGTGAACCCCACAGAAGCAGTGGGGGGCCCTTTCATTTTTCTGAGGGCCTTGGGAGACTCTAGGCACAGTGCCAGTGGTCCATAAGCTTTTCAGAGCCCTCCAAAACGATGTCTAGGCTCTGAAAACAAAATTACTAGCTCCCCAAAATAAAAAGGAAACAGGAAAAAAATAAAGTCAGTTAACATGTAATTAACCTATTCAAATTTCACTAAGGATTCCATTTAGAATCTGTGAAAACTTCACTATATTTGGAAAGTTTACAGGTAAGATTCTCCCACTTTGCAAGAATAACGGAGCACACCTCATCATTGACAAGAAAGCAGAAACAGCAGTGAATGAAAATGCATTGTTTTAGCCAATTTCAGAAGCAAAGTATAACATCAAAAAATTTTAAAAAATATATTGTAATAAACTCTAATGGAAAATAATCTGAAAAAGAATTTTTTAAAATTTACAAAATATGTATTATATGTATGGATGTATATGAAGAGGAAGAGAGGAGAGAGAAACAGAGACAGACAGAGTCTTCCCTCCTGGTTCCAACTGTACTTCCATCTTCGAATGGAGATGCATTTCAAGGTGGGGGGCGGCATTCGGAAGACAAGCCCTTCATGTCTTCAGGGGTCTCCTGATGGCTTAACTTGGGCACCGCCCAAGGCCTCCCCAGGCCGCTCTCACTTAAATGTTGGGGCCAAGAGAGGCCCCCATGCTCGGGGCCTCAGGGACACGGGATGTGGCCAGCGCCCAGGAAGGCAGGGCAGGGCACCGGGTCGGGCTGGGGGAGCTGGTGACAGCTGGGTTGGGGCGGGGAGGGGCGTGGTCTTACCCAGCATGCCTTGGGAGTGCCAGGTGTACTCATACCAGGTCTTGACCCGGTTCTGCACGGACCTGGGGATCTTGTAGAAGTTCATGTACTTCACTGTGCTGTCCATACAGCTTCGGTAGTAGGTCTCTCCCGCAGTAGCGGCCCCCACCACGTCTCTCATCTGGGGGTAAGGAGGGTGGTCAGGGGAGCCGCTGGGTCAGAGCGGGGCCGGGCTCTGGGGACGTGTGTTGTGGGCACATTTACTTAGCACAGGCCAGGGGTACGTGCCTGCGGGGCTGGGGGGAGATCAGGAGAAAGGGAATCCCATGTCCACACACAGGTTTTCCGACGATGCTGCACGTGGAGGAGCGAGGCTGCTGGCCCCCTCCCGTGGCCTCAGGTCTCTGGGGCCACACAAGGAGGGAAGGCCTCCCTGGGCTGGCCTGATTCTGGTACAACGTGGCCCCTTGGTGCCAGAGGTCACTTTGACACCACGCGCCACCCTCCCGCCCCGAGGAAATATGAACCAGGAGTGCTGCTCCTTGGAGCAGAGCCCCTCAAAGGTAACTCTGAGGACCCCTGGTGGTTGCCTCAGGCACTGACTACAGTATGAGCCGCACCCCCAGTACATTAGAATCCACCGGGGACTTCTCTCCAAGGGAACAGCCCAAATCCTCAGCCCCTGCAGAAAGCCATTCAGCCCAACTCTCCAGCTGTCCCAAAGGACTGACATTTCAAATGGGAAGCAACCTCAGAGAGGAAATGGGACCTACACCTCCATCACCACCCCTTCACTCAGCGGGTCCCAGAGCTCCAGGCTCCTAACTCTCGGCCCAGGGCTGTTCCTGGGCCTAGTCTGAAAGGAACGGGCACAGATGGTGATGCTTCTGGCAGCAGCAAGAGGGCAAAGGGCCCTGCAGGCAGGTGGTTTGGAACAGGCTAGTGACCCAGCTACCTGTCCGATCATCACGGAGAAAGCGAAGACACCTGTGAAATAGTTCAGACCCTGGAAGACGATTTCAAAGAGCGTCCTGGGGTCGGGCAGGCCGCCGATGGTGATGAGGGTCTTCACAGCCCAGTAGTAACAGCGAATGTAACTAGGGAGAGAAGAGGAAGGGGACCTCAGTCATCACAGGCCCCGCCCTGTGGATCCTGGGCAGCCTGGCGTGGATACGTGTACACTGTACAAAAGAGAAAAAGCTTTACGGCTCATAAGTGCAAACAAACAAACAAAACCAAAAAAAAAAAAGGAAAAAGCGAAAACCCTCTCCCAACTTCAGAGCCCTCTGCCGCTTGTAGAGCACGTTCACAGGTACTGTGTGGTTTTGTTGTGGCTCTGCCCTGACCCTGCAGAGATATGTTGTCATCCCCATTTACAGATGTGGAAACTGAGGCTTCCGGAGATTACTTAGAAGACTTGGCAGGAGGATAAACCAGGGTTTTCGGGCTCCTGATGCCTGGGATCCCTCAGTTTCCCTCAATATGTTTTCAATGTCCGCAGTCTTTCCTTTGCTATCCCATCATGAGGTTTAAGAACAAGCTCAAAAGTGGAAGATATCTGGAGGATCACCTTTTCTGACCCTCCCCCTTGCCTATCCACTAACCAGATAGTGAAATTGAGGGCCGCAGAGGGAAAGGGAACACCCATGGTCACCAGCTGGCAAGTTCCAGAGCTCAGACTGGAAACCAGATGTCATCTGCTTCTCTGAGCTAGCACCCACCATCAGTAAGCCTTTGACACAGCTCATGAATCATCGGAAAGGGAGGTATGGGTGATGGGGCCCTACTGTGTGGTAAAAGGCATAGGAAATGCCTGTGCTTGTCTAATTATCACAAAGCAGTGAGAGTCCCTCCCTTTTTTTTTAAAGTTTTGCATGTTTATTTATAATTACAAGTGTACACTACTCCAACAGAGCAGCCCCATTGTTATGTTCTAATTTTTAGCCACTAAGTCCTACAAAAATAAACCTAAGCTTTTACAATATCTTAAACAATACAGAACTAAAATCTTTATAGCTACTTAAAGGGATTTAGTTACCAAGGTGCTTATGTTCATACCTTCAGACCGTGCCCTCCCGTCAGCAAGGTTGAGGTCAGCAGGGCCTAAAGCCAGGGCAGTCTCAGCAGGCTTTCCTGTGCTTCCTGTCCTCCCACCAGGGCACAGGAATTGCCCAGAGCCTGCCCTGGCTCCAGTGTCCTGATACACCCATGTTTCCAGGGTCCCTGCTCTACTGGGAAATGGAGAACATCAACCAGCTGGCCAATCATCTGGTCCAAGAATGACCCCACATTTGTCCTCCCCTGGGCTCTGCTCACCAGCTATTTAGGCAGCACCATGCTTAGAGCATGGGCTCTGGAGCTGGACCGCCTGGGCTCAAACCCAGCTCTGCCACTTTCTAGCTGCATAACCTGGACAAGTTACTCATCTAGTCAAGCCTCAGTGCCCTTCCCCTGAAAGGGACATAGCAATAGAACATCCTTCACGGGGCGACCATGAGGGTGACATGAGGTGCAAAAGAGCGCCTGGCACACGGTGGGCTCTCAGTAAATGTCAGCTATCAGAGCCTTCCCTGTCACTGGTGCCAGCAGTGGGGAACAACAGACTCACCTGTGTCCTCAAGAAGTTCACTGTCCAGTGGGGACAGGCAAGTCAATGTGCAATGAGCACTGGTGGGTGGGGAAGCAGAGGTTGCTGGGGAGTTGGGGCAGTGGCGGCGGGGGGCTCTACCTCTGAATAGCTGCGAGGCCTGGGGCAGGGCTCTGGGCCTCCTGACCCCTCATTACCACCTAGTGCAAGAAAAATCTCAGAATCATGAGACAGGCCTGCCCTGTCAATCCCCATCATACCAGTCCTGGCCACCAGAGGGCGTGCTGAGCAGCCTTTAGGAGGACTGAGCTGGGCGCCGCCTGGGTACTGCCCGGACTCTGGGTGCCACTGGGCCACCAATAGAAGATGAGTGATAGCCACACAGCTCCTGCTTTGCCCTAAACCCTTACTGGCTGCAGAAGTCAGCCACTGGCATGGATGGCACATCTTAGGGGCCTCCCAAGTCTTCCACGCCACTGGGTCTGTGGGGACCCCTGCATGCTGCCCCAGACCAGGCCAAAGCAGAGCAGGATGAAGAACCCAAATATTAATATATAGGAACTTAGGTCCTTACGCTCCCTGGCCTATAGCAGGTACTCAAGGAATGGTCACTATTTCGAAAGTTATTATTACGATGATGTTGGATTTCTACAGGAATTCTCCTTCACTACTTGTGCTTTTGCATATCCTGGGGTTCCCTACAGGCTTCCATTTCGAAAAGGGTAACGCTGCCAGAAAAGTGTGCCCCTCCACTACGGAGCACTGAGAACTCCCCAGGGCCATGCAGAGGGAAGTCCCGGATGGTTGGCCCTGTCCTCCCCTGCCCTGCCTGCCATTCCTCCCAGGCCTACCCGTGATGGGGGCCAGGCCCAGCTCCAGGACGTGGGTTTTTAGCCTGTTGGGGCACAAACCCCTTTGCAAAGCTAACAAAAGTTATGAGGAAGCTTCTCCTTAGAAAAGCCAGCATGTTCCCAAAATTTAGTTCCAATTTCAAGGGGTGGTTGTGACCCCCTTAAATCTCTGGACCCCTGGTTAGGAACCCTTTCCTGGTGTGCCGGCTTCCCCATAAGAATGGCCATAGCTAGGAAGTGAGGTCACTGACTCCTGTCCAGGCACAGGCTGGACATGTTACATACTTTATTTATTCTTCACGAGAAATCTGAGTGTAATCCTACCCCCATTTTATAGATGAGAAAATTGAGTCTCAGAAAGGGTAAGGGCCTTACCCAAGGCCACAGAGCAAGATTTAATGAATAGCTTCTGTTCTTCCCTTTGCATAGAATGTCTTCGAGTCCTCCCTCTGCCCCCTTGTGAGGGAATGAATGAATGAATAAATGAGTGAATGAATGGTCTAGTCATGGGCTCAGGAGCAGGGCTGTGGGTGGGTTCAGCCGCGGGGAAGAGGGAGCGGGGCCAGTGGTGATGTAGGCGTGCTGGGCCCTGACCCCATCCCCGACACACTCCACCCCACAGCAGATGGCAGGATTCCCCCCGCCTGCCTGGTTGCCCTGGACCCTGTGACTCTCTAGGTGAGCTCCCCTCAGGCCACAGGCCCGTCGCAGAGGGTGACAGCTGTGGCCATTGGGGCCAAGGTTGGGGCATCTGTACTGAGAAGGGACTTTCTGGACCAACAATCACTCTAGAGAGAAGCCACCTTGGACACAAGTGGCCTGTTCTAGTGCCAACTGGAAACAAGCACGTGGAGGAGGTGAATGTGTTGACAGCCGGACTGAGAGCATTTTGTGTCACTAGTGGGCACAGCCCAGGGTGAGGCAGGGTCTGCCTTGAGGGGACTCACTGACCCCCTGGGCCTGAACTCTTCCTCCGCCTCTTTGTCACTACAGCTGACCGAGTGCCGGCTGTGGCCTGGCATGGGATCGGTGACTCAGATGCACCCAGTCCTCACAGTTACCTCTTCAAGGTGTGGGGCTCCTATTATCAGACCCATTGGGCAGATCAGGAAACTGAGGCTCAGAGAAACGAAGTGAGCTGCCCACTGCTAGCAGGTGGCAGCACCAGGAGTGAGCTCCGGATTCCTGTTTCTAAAGCCTGTGCTCTGAATCTCCAGGCCCATCCCTGACCTTGACCCTAAGTGTTTCTGTCTCCTTCCCACACTGCCCTCCATCCTCGTTATCACACAAACCCTCTCTTGACCTTTTCTTTTTTTTTTTTGCCCTCACGGACAGGGCCCTAACCCCTAACCAGTTCATCTGTCTGCTTCCTGCCTGTCCTCCCCATCCATCCTCCCATCAGCCATCATTGGGAAAACCATCTTTCTGGGATTCCCCTGGGTCCTGTCATTCTCCTGCTTAAAAGGCTTTGAAAGGCAAGTGGTGAGAGTGTAAATGGGCAGCTTTCAATAACCAACCAAGCCTCAGAAATGAGGTGGGGTACAGGAACTCTCTGTACTTTCCAATCCACTTTTCTGTAAACCTAAAACTGCTCTAAAAAAATAGTTTCTTAATAAAAAAAAATAATAATTTTTTAAACACTTCATAAAATGTTCATACCCTTGGCCCTGCCATCCCTCTGTAGGAATTTATTATGAGGAAACTGTCAGACCAGAAGACAAAGATTCCTAAACACAGACACTCCCTGCAGCATCACCACGTGTCATCATGAAAAAACTGGAGACAACTTAAGTAGCCAATGACAAGGAAATGGCTAAATAAATGGTGGTATCTCTGTGTGGTGGGGCATTGGTACCACGGTTTTTAAAAATTTACTGATGGGAAAATATGCACAATATTATGTTATTCTATTTCCTTGTTGGTGACAATTCTTTTCACATTTCTAAAATAAGGATTATCTTATAATCCATGTATACGTTTAATGTAATATTTCCTTTTTTCCCAAAAAGCTATATTGACTCAATAATGTATCATAATTAACTGCATCTTAGACTCAAAGAAAGAGAGTATGTTCCCGATCTTTCTTTTATAATCAGAATATATATATATGTATATGAACAGTAAAAAAGAGACTTCTGCTGGTTTTGCCTAGGGCAGCTCTATCCAATAAAAATATGATGTGATCCACATATGTAATTAAAAATTTTGAGCAACCACATGTTTGAAAAGTAAAAATAGGTGAAATTAATTTCAATAATGTATTTCAGTTAACCCAAAATATCAAAATTAATATCATATCCACATGTAACCAATATTTTAAAAATTAGTAATAAGACACTAATCCAAAACCTGTGTGTTCTCTACAGCTGCAGCGTATCTCAGTGGCCCTTGCACTTCAAGTACTGTACTCGGCAGCCCGGGGCAGCCCGGGGCAGCCCGGGGCAGCCAGTGGCTTCGGTATGGCTCAGGTAGGAGGCTGGTTGGCAACCCGGCCCCGCCTCCCTCTCTGGATCCTTCCACACACCCTGCCCCCTCCAGCGACAGAGGACCCCTGGCTCCCTGACTCCACTATTTCGCTACTCCACACCTTTCTTCCTGCTGTTCCCTCCCCCCGGGATTCTCTGCCCCTTCCCTCCACCTACCCAGGCCAAGCTCAAACTTAACTTTTCAGAATTGACCATCCCACGCCTCCCTCCCCCCACCCAGGGCACTGGGCAGATGGTACCACACGTAACATTCTGTAGCCCTGCTGTCTGGATTCAAATCCCAGGTCTCTGTGTGATCTGGGGAAGTCACTTCACGTCTGTTACCTCATATGTAAAATGGGGATGCTGATGGTTCCTGTCTTGTGTGATTGTTGGGAGGATTAAGTGAGATACTACGTGAAGTGCTTAGAACAGGGGTGGTCTGTATAAGCCTTCTCCAATGCTTGCTATTATTAGTATTACTATCATTGTCACCATCATTGACATTTGAGCATGGACCTCTATGTGTGGCAGCTCTCTGGACTGGCAAGTAGATTCCTCCTTGTTTGCTAGCGCCTCCACGGCTAGCAATGCCCAGGAAGCATGTCGAGCAGTATTCCCTGGCCTTGTTCCCGCACAGCCGTGCCCACAGGGTGGAGGAGTGGACACGCACGTGCTGTGAACTGGCCAACTCAGTAGACTTTGGGATGCGAAAGGATCTTTCTAGCAGGTCTTGTTCATGTCTGCCCCCTTTTGCCTGGCACGTGGCAGGTGCTCAGAAAAATGTTAGATTAGTGAGGACGTGGAGACTTGGCCCTTGAGCCTTATCATGACAATGATTCTTTGGGAGCGAGGTGACCGCGACAAAATGGCGGCAGTGGGACTCCTTTCTGGGAGTCTCGGTACCGTGAATTATTAAGACACAGGAGGAAGACCGCGGCTCACCTGTTTCCCACGCCATCGTAAACCCAGTGAGTGGAGCCAAGGCCCTCATAGGCTGAAGCCCAGTAATACAGACATGAGTTCAAATGTAGACTGTAGAGCAGGTAGGCTGTGGTCCTGATAACCCTGCAAAAGAAGGAAAGGCACGAACACAGTAGCAGAAAGGGTGGCAATGACATATCACCCCAGGGGTCAGAACTGCAGGGAACAAGCCAGTCTTCACCCTTCCCAAAGCCCACCTCAGAGCCCTCCCTGTCGGAGCTGCACAGCCCTGCCCAGCTGTCTGGTGCAACGGACACTTGACCGATGGGAACCAGTGGCTGGAATGGGCCAACTGGCTGCCCTGTTGAGACTGTGCTGGTTAGGACTGGTGATACTTGAACAGAAAGTTGTCAAGACTGGGGGCTGGAATAGGCACACAGCTACATGTGCAGACAATTCCAGGGAAGTGGAAGAGCTGAGTGGGGGAGGCAGCGGGGCGGGGGGGCAGAGAAGGGACAGATGCATACAGAGGAGCGCTGCTCCATGAGAGATGGGGAGAGGAGCCCTGTCCCCGAGCGTGGCCTGGCTGGTCCTGGGTCCCAAGCTTGGACATCTGCAAGATGGCCCACTGTGTCCATACAGCCACTACCCCCGTGCTTGAGTGGTTAGGGGGGGTCAGTTTCCTGAGCTGAGACTAAATTGAGACCCAGTTCCCTGGAAATGCAGGGGAGCCGTGCATGTCAACCTACGTGAGACCTCCTCACAATTGGGGGAAACGGGACATTCCTGGTTCTCTAAAAAACAAACATCCCTTCGCAGAAGGGCCAGGAAGAGGCCCAGCTTCCGGTGAGTGGCAGTGGCGAGGGGGCCTGGGGGCCAGGGGAGCCGAAAGGGGAAGTGATGGGGGTAGAGAATGCCTTGCTCCGTTCTTGCTGCAAATGTCCTGGGGCATGTGTGTACGTGCATGTGTGTGCACGTGTGCACTTCTCTGTGTGTGTGTGTGTGTGTGTGTGTGTGTGTGTGTGTGTGTGTGTGTGTGTAGTGGTCTCACCTGTAAATGTAGGCTTTGCTGAGGATGGATTCCAGGCGGTTGTTAAACTCGAAGAAGGCCATGTACTGGGAGAAACAGCAAGGCATCAGGGGCGGCCCGCTGCCCTCACCTCCCAGACCATTCCCCACAGACCCCCCGTGGGAGCGGGTTGGAGAGTGAACATTCAAAATCAGAAGTCCTTAGCCCTTTGAGGAATGGGGGGCCAGAAACTCCATTTCTGAATCTGATGGAAACCCTGGACCCTCTTCCTTGGAAATTACATATAATCATGTTGTCACATGTATAACTTCAGGGACTCCTAGACCTTCCAAATCCTATCATGAAACTTTTAAGGTACATGCATCCCAGGTTAAGGACCCTGTTTTCAAGGTTTACTTATAAAGACAACAATTATATAAAGAAACAGCTGCTCTCTGATCTCCTCAAAAGGCTTATTTATAATAATAAAAGTGTAAGATAACTGCCCATTACCGAGCCCTTGTACGACTGCACTTTATACACTTTACCTCAGCACTTATTTACATGGATTATCCTTCTCCTTTTACAGAGGAAACTGGCACTCGGGGGAGTTCAGGAACTTGCCCAAAACACACAGCTGCTAAGTGACAGAGCCAGGGTTCGAAGCCAGATCACACTCAAAACTGCAAGCTCGGGGCTTCCCTGGTGGCGCAGTGGTTGAGAGTCCGCCTGCCGATGCAGGGGACACGGGTTCGTGCCCCGGTCCGGGAGGATCCCACGTGCCGCGGAGCGGCTGGGCCCGTGAGCCATGGCCGCTGAGCCTGCGCGTCCGGAGCCTGTGCTCCGCAGCTGGAGATGCCACAGCGGTGAGAGGCCCGCGTACCGCAAAAAAAAACAAAAACAAAAAACAAAAAAAAAAACCCTGCAAGCTCTTTCCACAATGTTACACTTGCCTCTAGATCTCTGCACACATGTTGTTTGACCTTTGAAAATAACATTGATGAAGATTCCCTGTGGGCCACGCTAGCTATCATCCAGGTGTTCATTCTAATTTCCACCTGGAGTTTGCATTGGATGAAGAAGGACCATGGACTTGGATCCTCACCTTGGACCCAAAGAGTTGCATCCTCTGAGTCCTGCTAGAAGTTAGGTGCTTGAATTACGTTCACTACTACCACGTGGACCAAGATATGGATCCAGCCTCTGTATTTGGGGTAAAACTTGGGCTGTGGATCTAACCCTCCTCACTCTGATGTATGGCTCTAAAGCAACCTCTGCCGCCCCTGGAAGGCTGGCATGTGTCAAATAACACTGGTGCCACTTCCAGTTTCCCTCTTCCTCTGGGCAGCCAGGAAGCTCAGAAGCAGCTTTCATGCTCCATTCCAGATATGCTTTCTTTTCATCGAGGTACTTGCATTCTTCCAGCTTTTCTCTGCCCTATTTCTCCAAGTTATTAAGGTTATTGTGTTTTCCTCTTTTGTAAATTCCCTCATTACCATTTTGGGGAAGAAGCATCAGGTATTATGTAAGGAGAAAGATGAATTTACTTGGTCTGCCAGAAAAATCCATTTGGGGGATCCTGAGTGCTCTGACTAGCTGTCCACTCTGGTCACATTAAAGGATGTTGCCAGGTCTCTACTCTACATTGTGTCACCCTCTCTGAGACATTGGCTCTGCCCCGGTGACAAGAGGAATGGTTGTAGTGACACTGTAATGACAACAACTAATGATGAAACAGGTGTCGGGCTGCATGTTCAAATCCATCCTGGGCACTTCCTGGTTCCTGTGACCTTGGGCAAGTCACCCAAGCTTTCCAAGCCTCTGCTTCTCCATCTTTTAGATGAAGACCATCATAAAGCAGAAGTCTCTCTGTTGAATCTCTATAGTAACTGAAAGCATAGACAGTGGAAACAGGCTGCCTGGGTTCAAATCCAGACTCTACTCCTTCCTACCTGTGTGACCTTGGGCAAGTTACTTAACCTCTCTGTGCCTCAGGCATCTCATTTGTGAAATTCTGGTACTAACAACACTCATCTCATGCTGTTGGGAAGTAGGCACTTGTAAAGCCTCCAGAACAATATGTAACACACAGCACAAATAAGAAGCGCTAACAATTGTAAGGAATTTCCCATCTCCCCTCGGGGCCACCCCTCCCAGATGCCTCCTGCTCCCCAGTGCTGCTCAGGCCAGACATTAAGCTGCCACTGCAGGTGCAGAGCACGGAGGAGCTGAAGGCCTTGGATGGTCTTACCTTCAAACAGCGGGGCAAGCGCAGGAGGGGATTCACACCGAATTTCAAGTAGAGAAAGTCCAAGGGCAAGAGGCAGAGCATATCCATCTGAAATCCCAGCAGGACACCACAGTGCATAAAATAGTATATAACTCCCAGGGTTGTGGGCTGGGGTGAGTGGCAGGGGTCTCCACCTTCAATGGAAAGGTGAGGTCAGAATGCCCCTGGAGGGGCTAAAATTAGGGCAGGAGGCATCCTACCAACGAGCTCCAGCCCGTGCTGGTCCTGGCAGGAACCACGTCACGTTGGCCCCAAAGCAGCCAGGGACCCCAGAGACACCACCTCCCAAGATCCCTGGCACACACCTTAAAGCGCTGAGATTTCAGATAATTGTTGCGCATCTCCTTTTTGTCTGTCTGGAATAAAATGGAATACTGACTGTGAAATGGCCTGAGAGCTTAATCCCTGACCCCATGGGAGCAGCGATGGAAATCCCCGCACAACCTCCACCTTCCTATTGAAGTAACAGCCCCATGGATGTGTAGCAGAAGGGACCAGCAGAGCTTCGATGAAAGCCTCACAGTCTACAGATAGGGAGGGTCGAGCTCCTGGGGGAGGCATGGTGGGTGAGGGGGGAAGTTGTCCAAGGGCACTCAGCTCAATTCCAACTTCCTGGATGGAAAGCAGGGACATTGAGCTTATTCTCTCTTACCTGGACCATTTGTAACCTTATTCACTGAGGAGCTGGCCACTGCTCTGATCAGATCAGGAAAGAGGTTGCTCAGGGAGTTCTCTTTCCTCTAAATTGTTTTAGAGGGTCAAACTCAACTTGTCTGCACACAGTGGAGCAGGCTCTGCCAGCATGGGATTTTGAAAAGTGACATGCACAGGGAGATGGGAACTCTGCCAAGTCACAATCAGGACTTAGGTTTTCTCCCTAATAAGTGCACCAGAACACAGGCTCCCAAACTGGTCTGGGTAGTGCGGCAGGAAATGTTGATTGTCAGCAGATACCTGTGCTGAGCATTCTGCATACATCACCTCCATAGATCCTCACAGCAATGGTATGAGGTGGGAGCGATTACTATCCCCATTTTACAGATGAGGAAACTGAGGCTCCAAGAGGTGATACAGGTGTCCTGGTTGAGCCGAGATTAGAACCAGGTCTGCCTGTTCTAAAGGTCAATCTCTAGGCCACTTCTTCATCTCTCATTGCATCAGGTGGTCCAGGAACCACTTCACCCATGAGCAAGACTTGATGTGTGTAATTTGAACGTATCAAAGATGTGTGAAACAAGCAATGACGCTGTTGAATAAGCATGGGTGGACGTCCTGAGATTTCCTTGTTCATTAGCTTCTGGTCCCTGCCAGCGTCAGGGGTCAGCCCCACGAATGCTCTGGCTGCAGGGTCTGCTCCCAGCCACCCCCCCACACCTGTCTGTGACTCACAATGATGTCCCCGCCTCTGACAAACTGCAGACGCAGCTGGAACACGGTGATGTCCAGGAGGTAGATGAGGTCACACAGGTAATCCACCAGCAGCCAGAGGTGGATGTTGTCCGGCATCTGGTAGGGGAAGGCCCAGCGCACAGGAATCAGCCAACAGTTCCAGTTCCAGGCCAGCACCACGAAGAACAGCCACACGATGTACATCAGGTCTGCAGGGGTGGGAGGGGCCAGGAAAATGCTAGAACGTCAGCCAGAGAAGGGCTCCTCGCCACGGGATGAGGGTGGGACTTTCTGCTTCCCACTCGTCTGTCTGCACTTTCCTACAAGCCCTATATGCGGCCCTTCTGTAATTTCGGGGGGGGGGGCATGTAAAACTATCTTTGATATAAAAATAAATCACGGCTAGGCCCTAACAAATTGAGTACTCTGAGTAGGGGATATGGGATATGGGGTCATTACTAGTTAATAGACGGCTAACCAGAAAACACTTCTGCTCTCATTCTTGTTGAAATTTTTCCAAAAATGTATTTCCTGCCTTTGTAAATACACAACAGTAAATAATGCATAGAAGATGGACAGATGGATACACAGATGGACAAGTGCATGGATGGATGGATGGATACTGTAGGTCACCTGGGCATTTTATCATTTATTTATTTATTTTTGTTTTTAATTTTTTTGACCGCGCTGGGCAGCCTGTGGGATCTTAGTTCCCCGACTGGCGATCAAGCCCATGCCCCCTGTAGGAGAAGCGCAGAGTCCTAACCACTGGACCACCAGGGAATTCCCCCCACCTGGGCATTTTAAAGGACCAATGGACACCAGGGTTGAAGTCCTGCCCCCCAAGTGACTTCTTGTGTGTCCTTAGGAAAGTCCCTCTCTGGCACCTGTTCTGTCCTCCTCAGAGAAGTCATAAGGAGAAGTCAGAGAAAAAAGGCAGGGCGCTCCTTTGTAAACTGTGAAGTGCTGTGCACATATGAAGCGTCGTTATTCCTGAAGAATACAAAATGGGCTAAAAGGCAAGTGAGAGGGACTTCACTTTAGATGTTGGAAGAACTTTTCCCCTTTTCTGCTCAGAGCAGCAGCTCTGGGAAGGAGCCAGGAAGAGCAGAGTAGAAAAAAGACTTGGCCAAGAGTCAGGAGTCCTGAGTCTGCCACTGACTAGTTGTGTCTTTAGGCCAGTTAACTTCTCTGTACCTTAGTTTGCTTGTCTGTTAAGATGGGTATGATCTTATGGTCCTAGTTCAGGGACTTTGTTTGGGGCCCGCCCTTGCACTGCCCCCACCCCCTCCCATTCTCCTGCCCTCTCATGTGACATGTGGCAACGCCCACCGCCTTCCCAGGACTCACTGGTCGTCGGGTCGATGCTCTGGGGAAACTGGTACTTCTTCCAGGGGCGGCGTTTGAACTTGCAGCAGAGCATTTCACAATAGTGTTCCTCCTCCACCTGCCCCGATTCAGCTGGCTTCACATCCAGGGCCGGCTCTGGGGCTTTCTTGGCTGGGGCTATGGGATGACACTGTGACCCTCTGACCCAGCCCTGAGGCTCGGGTAGAGGATGCAAAGAGAAGGCTCGCAGGACTTCCCTGGTGGCGCAGTGGTTAAGAATCCACCTGCCAGTGCAGGGGACACGGGTTCGAGCCCCGGTCCGGGACGATCCCACACACTGCGGAGCAACTAAGCCTGTGTGCCACAACTACTGAAGCCCACGAACCACAACTACTGAAGCCCGTGCGCCACAACTACTGAAACCCATGCACCTGGAGCCCGTGCTCCGCAACAAGAGAAGTCACCGTAATGAGAAGCCCGCACACTGCAACGGAGGGTAGCCCCTGCTACCTACCTACCCCTACCCCTACCCTAGAGAAAGCCCGCACGCAGCAACAAAGACCCAACATAGCCAAAAATTAATTAATTAATGAAAACACAAAAAAGAGAAGGCTCCCAACTGCAGACTCTGGAACTGAAGCTGAGGGGACCCTGGCACCATCCCATAACCTGCTACAAGCTCTGGGTGCTCTCCTGCAGCAAACCACAAAGATCTTCCTTAATAGCAACCTGGGCACCTGCTCCGAACTCTTACAGCTACCAGTCTGGGACCGCTTCTCAGGAACTGCCTAAAATGAGGTGTTTCTGGGCACGCCGGATGTTTCAGTTGAGTGTGTGCTTGTGTGTCTGTGCTTGCACCCCTTGGTTTCTCTGGACGGCTAGGGGCATTGGTACCCAGAACTTCCACCACCCAGGGCCAGAAATCAGGAAAACATTGTTCTAGGTTTTTCAGAGCAGAAATCTCAGCTGTCTCATCTCTAAAACAAGACACCAGATGGGATCACAGTTTTCCTGTGCATCTATGGTGATGTTGTTGGTGACCTAGAAATTGGTTCTTACAGGTTTAATATGGCTATGTTTCCAGCTTTAGGAGTGTGAAGTCAGGCTCTGCTAGGTCCACTGTTGGCACCATGAGTTCTAAGGCACAACCCTCCTTTGAAAAGACCTAGAAAACCTCCCTGGCAAGACAGCATGGTTCTTATTTCCTCCTGGCACTTTGAAAGCAGGAAACTTTCAGGTAACCCCATAAGAATATTGCAGTGGAGGCCTCTGAAAAATAAGACTGTGTAGTTCCAGAGTGGGTTATGGACACCATCTAAGTGCAAGACCATGAGATACATCCCAGGGTGGACCACCTGCCCGCCAGAGGGAAAGGGGCAGGGGGTCAACAAGGGAACTTGCCCTGTGGGAGGGAGAGCCAAGTACAACTGGATCACTGGTCAGAACTTTGACATTCTTTCCTCCCCTGGACACGTAGCTAAACCTGTACATAAAGGACCTCAAATTCCAGAGAATGGAGATCTGGGCTTCTCTCAAGCACCCTAACCGTTTCCTTGGGGCCACCTTCCCCAAGAATTGACAGGGGCCTTAAGGGGCCCCACCCCACCCCTGGTCAGGTGGCCCAGCCCCAGCTCTGGACTCACAGGGCTTGGGGCTCTCTTCATCAGAGGTGACATCAGGGTCGATGAGCTTCTCCTTCACCTTCTCCATCCGCTCCTTGAAAAGCTTCACCAGCTCCTGGAGCCGGTTGTTGATGAGGGCACTGGTCTGGCTGTCTGTGGAGGCTGCGCGGTCCTGGTCACTGAGGGAACACCACCCTGAGCTGAGCGGGCTGCGTGGGGAGGGACCCCTGCGCCACCGGGCAAGAGCTGAATCTATATCCCACCTGGCCTTAGGGGGTAAATCCTGGCCCAGTCTTCTTCTGACATCAAAACATCAAACCCACCTTAATATCTCCTGGGAGGAAAAACACCCGGGTGCCCAGCTTTCAGAAAATGTACCACGAATGCTCTGATTCAGATGGGCAATTCCAAAAACACTCGGATTCCACTTGTGATTCAGGGGGAAACTCTGGAACTCAGTTCAGGGCTGTTAGTCTCGGTTTGGGGTTCACATGAGATACAGGACAGATCAGAGAGGGGACAGGGGCTACTTTTTTAGGCTTAGGAAATAACTGATGGAAAAAACAGTGCAGGGAATTCCCTGGCTGTCTGGTGGTTAGGACTCTGTGCTCTCACTGCCGAGGGCCCAGGTTCGATCCCTGGTCAGGGAACTAAGATCCTAGAAGCTGCACAGCGCAGCCTAAATAAATAAATAGATAAATAAATATTAAAAAACAGTGCAGATACATTACATATTCTTTTAGTTTATAGGAATTTAAACTGCATGAACTTGCAGCAAGGGAGAGACAGACACAGACAGAGAGAATGAATGAGAGTCTTCCGCTCAGTGTGTGTCAAGAGCCCTGGGTGAGTTGAGACGGGCGGCCGTGTGAACCAGCCTATGTTCTATGTTCTCCTCTGAGTAGCCTGTGATCTTCTTGCTGAGCTGAGGGTAACACTAATGTTTACAGATCTACTGTTTTTTTTCATACATTGAGGCACTGAAACTCAAGCCAGCTACTCTTCTTGTGTCAGTTGAGGGAGCTAGCTGGAGAAAATCAGTGGGGGGGTCATAATGAGAGATAGTGCTGGGGGGCAGAGGAGACACGAGCTGCTCACCCACACCCACTCCCTCCTGCAGGGAGGGGTCACCACGCAGCCAGCGACTACATTGCCCAGGTGTGGCCGTGCGAGCTCTCACGGGTGGACATGCTAGTGCAATTCCGGGCCTCCTTGTGGAAGAGCGTCCTGGCACTCCCCCTTTCTAGTGGTGACCAGCAGGGTCTTGAAAGCCACACAAAGGTGGCAGAGCCACTGTTGGCTGGGGCCCTAAATGACTGCAGGGGGCAGAGCCTTCCACTGACCTGAAACACACCACCAGTGACACAACTGTGACATATGAGACGTCTTGTTCCTTACGCCACTGAATCACTGAGGTCTATTTGTTATAGCATCTTAAGCTACTGAAGTAATACATGGGGTTCCACGCTGACCACCTTAAGAGTTTTCAAAGGTAGTTTTTATTATTATACCTGATTTCTGGCTTATTTTCTGATAGTAAACCCTACCCCTACCCCTACCCTACTGCATAAGATGTGACTCCACTGTATGCTAAAATGGATCACTGGACTATACGTGAGGTTTGGGTTTTTTCCTGCTTCTTTTGCTTTTCTGAACTTTCCACAATACTGTTAAGCATAAACTCCATAAAATTATGGACAGAAAAAAAGACTGGAAGGAAAGTATATTGTCTCCTAAGGTCACTCCAGAAGCAATGGCTGGAGAGGAGGTGAGGATCCCAGGCCAGAGCCCAGGGCTGGGGTATTCACTGTCACCAGCCTACGTAGACCCTTCAGGAAAACACCTCCCACTGGCCCAGCCCTTGTGACACTTCGATGTCAGAGACACAGGTCCCGATGCTCTCGTAGTGGCCGCTAAACATTGTTCCACAGACCAGTTGCATCAGAATCACCTGGGGAGCTTATAAAGATGTGGATTCCCCAGGGCCCACTCTCTGTGGTTCTGGACACAGCTGGGCCCAGAGTTTGAGCCCATTCTGCTGACCAGATTTTTCAGAATTTCTGGGCTGGTTAGAAGCAGCCTGGGCAGGAGACCCGGCCCTCTCCTACTGCCGGGAAGCCACCGGCACAGTCTGCCTTGGGGTGGAAGGTTCTAAAAACATCCATTCTCCCCCCAACTCACCTCCCTTTGCTTGCCCATCCCCACCCAGACTTCTGGTTCCCTGTGACCCCAGAGGTGGCCCCCACTTACTCAGTGCCCTGCGGGCTGGTGGGGTCCGAACAAGCGACCACGGGCGATACAGCCAGTGACAGCATCTTGGGCTCTTCAGCCTCATCATCTTGGGAGCACAGCCTCTTCCTGCAAGAGCACAGACATGGAAGGGAGGGGCCTTCAGGGAGGCAGGGGCCGCGAGGGGGTGAACCAACTTTGAGCCCTGCAGATCACCCAGAGCGAATCCTGGGGGGGAGGTGGGGACAGAGGATGGTGCTGCCAAAGGGTCCTCGCTTGCCTGCAGGGAAACAAAAAAGAGAAGAGGGGACACATCCAACCTCTGGATCTCGGTCTCTGCATCCATTCAATGGCCTAGCATAAAAGTAACAGCACTGACTTGGGATCGGGCAAACCCGAATTTGCACCCCAGCCCTGCTTCTTCCCAGTGTGTGACCTTGGCAAGTTACTCAAATCCTCTGAGCTGCCTCAGTTTTCCCCTTCTATAAAATGGGACTAAATCTACCCAATTTAGTGAGGTGCTTGTCACTCAGTCGGGTCTCAGTTTAAACATCCTTCTCCCTTCCACCTCCCAGTCTGAGGGCACTGCCCTTCCCAGTCCACCCCGTCCCCTTCTCCATCACACCACCCTTCCAGCTACTGAGAAGGTGTGAGGGCTCACATTCCATCTTATTAACTCTCCTGGAAGCTCAGCTTCTCTCCCTTTGCAGATGTGCCCCTGGCTGGAAAAGCTGACACCCACGGGCCATGAAGTCTGTTTTCCAGCTCATGGTGTGACCTGGGGAAAGCCCATGCCCTCCTGGAGTTCCCGCTTCCCTATCTGAAGAATGAAGGCTAAATTATGTCCAGGTCCCCATCATTCAGTCCAAGTCTGCCACAGAGTGCTGCATCTGGAATCACTGGTGTCTCAGCTGCTGGTGTCTAGATTTGAATCCACTTGGTACTCTTCCCATACTCAACCACTGTGACTCAGGACTCCATCATTAGGGCTTGTAAAGGGATACGGTCAGAGGGATGTGCAGCACTTGCTTTATTCCACAAGGCTCTGAAACCACCCTATTACCTTCCGCCAACTCGCCTAGAATAGCAAAACTCACGGGTTCACCTCTTTTACGCTCTAATTAAAAGGATGCCTGCAAACAAGAAGACTGGGGCAAAAATCTCACAACTGGGACTTAAACTCAGGCCTCTTGCTCCCAGCCCAGTGCCCTCTCCGGGCCTGGAGAGAATCAAGAGTGTGGAACTAAATCAGCAGCTATGCTCCTCCAGCACCGCCCAGTGCCTGGCCCTGTGCTGAGCACCTCACATACAGTAGCTTGTTGAATTTTCATAATCCTCGTAGACAGGGGATGTTCGGGATTCACTCCAAACCACAGCATTGCACTGTGAGAAGGGCCTTGCCCGTGTGCCCCTCTGTTTTGGTGGCTTTTCTGTTCCCATCAGTTGCCCCCAGTGCTCATTCCATCCCGGGCCACAGGCAGCCGCACTGGCCTCTCATGTCAGGCATCAGAATTCCCTCTTGGCGCCAAGCTCAGGCTGAGGCGTCCCAGTTTCTCACAGTCACATTCTCCTTAGCACTCTCTGGAAAAACCTTGTGTGATTACTTGTTCATTGTCTATCTCGGCCCCACTGGAATGTCAGCTCCAAGAGGGCAGGCCCCTCTCAGGCTTCTCCCTGATGCAACCACTGCACCTAGAGCAGAGCCTGGCACGTAAAGATGTTCAGTAAATGTTTGCAAATGAATGAATGAATGATAATAAGAGGAGCCTCACAGACCCAGCTCATAAGCAAAAGGCAGGAGGCTTTGATTCTTGTCCCAAGTGATCTTAGTCCCCTCCCTCCTCCCGAATATCCACCTCTAACCCAGCCTGTACAGTTTCCCTACCCTTATAAAGGGAACAGAGGGCGGTAGACCAGATGTCTACAATTATGGTGGTGCCCTGTCTTCTGCTCTCTGTACTTTGTGTATGATTCAGTGAATTAAACGTGAGGACTGATGTGTCTGTGAGCTGTGTTCCAAGGCTGGGTGAGATCATGACTCTTTTCTCCACATCAAAATCCAGGAGCCTTCTGTTTGCTACGTCCAACCATCTCTGTTTTGGCAGTCTTCTGACCTCAGCTGAGAAATTACTCAAGGGTTCATGGATAAAAGCAAGAATTAATCAAGAAAAAAGAACCATCCCTCAATCTAGCCAGCAAAGGAGATGCACTGGCAGCTCCCCTTTAGCTTAATTGACCATTCACACAGCACTGCACTGCACTTCACAGACTACCTACAGCTCTCTGCAGGCCCTCTCTCAGTTACCTGGCTCAGATTGTCCAAAACCAACTCTAACCACGCAGCAACTAACCTATCTCGAGGGGCACAAAAACACACGCAACCCTGACCAGAAAATCCACTCTCGAGAAAGGAGCCCAAGGACAGAGGGCAGAAGACCAAAGAGATATTTGTAGCACCACTGTGGACAGTATTCAACCACAGAGATTGTTATGTCTATCCTGGTACATGGAGCTGGAGGATGTCAACACAGCATCACGATGAGTGTTAAGGAGACAGACTAGCACTACGGAAAAGGGCTCAATACATCAGATGTGGTCTCAAATGAGATATGATCCAATCACTCCTTCAACTAAAACCACTCAAAAGCATGGGCCCACGGACAAGGTATGGAAGAGAAGGCAGAAAAATAAAAGTACCACCTAGAGTGGTGGGGTTAGGGATGGTTATTATATCTAGTGTTCTTTGGTATGTCCATTGTATTATTTAACAATAAAATTAGCCCTGTCACATTTTTTACCCCCTTCAAATGTACAATTGAGGGTATTCTGGACAGGGCTTCCTCAGAGAGCTCTTTCTATAGAGCCTGAAGCCAGAAATTAGGAGAACGGAAAATGGTGGGGCCATAGTCCCAGCGCTGACGGCAACTTGCTGAGTGACTTGGGCCAGCTTCTTCCCCTCTCTGGCCCCAGTGTCCTCAAATGCCAAATGCACAGGTGGCACTGTGCTATGAAAAGCCCAAGAGAAGCATAAAAGGTGACCTGAGGCTCCCTGTGGGTGATCCTGGGACCCCAAGTGTGTCGCATTTGGCAGGAGACGGGGGCAGCGGCACGGGAGAGGGTGGATTCTCCTCCTCGTTGAGGGGCTGGCTGTCGGCATCAGCGTCTTCCACCTGCACTTCCGGGGGCTCTTCCGTGGGAGAGGGTGGATTCTCCTCCTCGTTGAGGGGCTGGCTGTCGGCATCAGCGTCTTCCACCTGCACTTCCGGGGGCTCTTCCGTGGGAGAGGGTGGATTCTCCTCCTCGTTGAGGGGCTGGCTGTCGGCATCAGCGTCTTCCACCTGCACTTCCGGGGGCTCTTCCGTGGGAGAGGGTGGATTCTCCTCCTCGTTGAGGGGCTGGCTGTCGGCATCAGCGTCTTCCACCTGCAATTCTGGGTGCTCTTCCGTGGCAGGTACTGGGGAGAGGAAGGAGGCACAGTGTCAGAGAGAAGCCAGGTCCCAGGGCCTTGCTGTGTTCTACAGGGAAGCCACAGAAAGCGTGTGTGGAGGGGCCTCTGGAAGCCTTGCCTCCCAACAGGGCCCACAGGAGAGATCCATGCAGCGGGCACAACGATGCAGAGCCCAGGGCCCTCTGACAGCCACGCCCATGCCAGCCACTAACCCAGGAGCCACAGAAGAAGCCACGATGCCACAGAAGCCACAGGAGCTCCTGGACACAGCCTGGAGCCCAGCTCTCTAAAACCCAGCCTGGTTTCCCTGGGCCTGGAGGAGCATCAAGGCCCTGGAGTGGGTGATGGGGGTGCATCACTCAGATAGAGCACGGGGAGCCTGGGGGTGCCACGTCCTAGGGCCTCGCCTGGTGCGGCCTGGCTCAGCTGCTTCCCCTCTCTGGGCCTCAGTTTCCCCATCCCAAGGTAGGAGTGACAAGGCTTTCCCAGGCCTGTGGGGGCATGAGACACGGGGCTAAAGGGCCTCACACTCTTTTTATATTTGATTTACCATGTTGTGTCAATCTCTGCTGTACAGCAAAATGACTCAGTTATACACATATCAATATTCCTTTTTTTAATATTCTTTTCTATTATGGTTTGTCACAGGATATTGGATATAGTTCCCTGTGCTCTACAGTAGGACCTTGTTGTTTATCCATCCTATGTATAATAGTTTACCTCTGCTAATCCCAAACTCCCAGTCCTTCCCTCCCCACCCTCTCCCCTTTGGCAACCACCAGTCTGCTCTCTATGTCTGAGTCTGTTTCTGTCTTGTAGGTTCATTTGTGCCATATTTAGATTCCACATGTAAGTGGTATCATATGGTATTTGTCTTTCTCTTTCTGACTTACTTCACTTGGTGTGATAATCTCTAGTTGCATCCATGTTGCTGCAAATGGCCTTATTTCATTCTTTTTTATGGCTGAGTAGTATTCCATTGTATATATGCACCACATCTTCTTTATCCATTCTTCTGTCCATGGACATGTAGGTTGTTTTCATATCTTGGCTATTGTGAATAGTGCTGCTATGAACATAGGTGTGCATGTGTCTTTCTGAATTATAGTGTTGTCTGGGTATATGCCTAGGAGTGGGATTGCTGGATCATATGGCAACTCTAGTTCTAGTTTTCTGAGGAACCTCCATACTGTTCTCCATAGTGGCTGCACCAATTTACATTCCCACCAACAGTATAGGAGGGTTCCCTTTTCTCCACACCCTCTCCAGCATCTGTTATTTGTAGACTTTTTAATGATAGCCATTCTGACCAGTGTGAGGTGGTACTTCAATGCAGTTTTGATTTGCATTTCTCTAATAATTAGTGGTGTTGAGCATCTTTTCATGTGTCTGTTGGCCGCCTCTATGCCTTCTTTGGAGAAATGTCTATTAACGTCTTCTGTCCATTTTTCAATTGGGTTGTTTTGTTATTGTGTTGAGTTGTATGAGCTGTTTGTATATTTTGGAGATTAAGCCCTTGTCTGTCACATCATTTGCAAATATTTTCTCCCATTCCCTAGGTTGTCTTTTTTTTGTTTTTGTTTTTAATGGTTTCCTTTGCTGTGCAAAAGCTTGAAAGCTTGATTAGGTCCCATTTGTTTATTTTTGCTTTTATTTCTATTGCCTTGGGAGACTGACCTAGGAAAACATTGGTACTATTTATGTCAGAGAATGTTTTGCCTATGTTCTCTTCTTGGAGTTTTATGGTGTCATGTGTTATGTTTGAGTCTTTGAGCCATTTTGAGTTTATTGTTGTGTATGCTATGAGGGTGTGTTCTACTTCATTGATTTACATGCAGCTGTCCAACTTTCCCAGCACCACTTTCTGAAGAGACTGTCTTTTCCCCATTTTATATTCTTGCCTCCTTTGTCAAAGATTAATTGACTGTAGGTGTGTGGGTTTATTTCTGGGCTCTCTATTCTGTTCCATTGATCCGTATGTATGTTTTTGTACCAGTACGATGCTGTTTTGATTACGGTAGCTTTGTAGTATTGTCTGAAGTCTGGGAGAGTTATGCCTCCTGCTTTGCTTTTTTTCCTCAGGATTGCTTTGGCAATTCTGGGTCTTTTATGGTTCCATATAAATTTTTTGATTATTTGTTCTAGTTCTGTGAAAAATGTCTTGGGTATTTTGATGGGGATCATATTAAATCTGTAGATTGCTTTGGGTAGTATTGTCGTTTTAACAATATTAATTCTTCCAATCCAAGAGCATGGGATATCTTTCCATTTCTTTGAATCCTCTTTAATTTCCTTTATTAATGTTTCATAGTTTTCAGTGTATAAGTCTTTCACCTCCTTGGTCAGGTTTATTCCTAGGTATTTTATTTCTTCTGGTGCTGTTTTAAAAGGTATTCTTTTTTTACATTCCCTTTCTGATATATCATTGTTAGCGTAAAGAAATGCAACCGATTTTTGAATGTTTATCCTGTATCCTGCTACTTTGCTGAACTCATTTATTAGATCTAGTGGTTTTTGCATGGAGTCCTTAGGATTTTCTATATATAGTATCACGTTTTTGCATAGAGTGACAATTTTACCTCTTCAGGGCCTCACAGGAGAGAGACACGGTGCAGCAGGGACTTCCCCCTGCTTCCCTGAAGACCTTGAGAGAGGTGAGCTGGAGGTGGGCTAGGGGCGTGGAGGCAGCCAGGACAAGGGCAGCTTCTCAAAAATGCTCAGGGCCCTGGGGTGCCCCCAGCATGGCCCCCAGGCAGCAAAAAAACACCCTGGTCTCAGCATCCATGAAGCTGTCTCACGGAACCTGGGAAGGAGAAGGTGGTCCCCTTACCCCCTGCCTCGCCCTGCACAAGACCCTATGAACTCAATCACTCCCAGGGGAGGGCGGGGAACTCCTAAGCCTGATGTTTCATTTCCTGCCAGCTTGGCAGAGCAGAAACTCAAAGTAGAAATTATATTCGTTTATATTATACTGATTTATAGAATAAGAATACTATAATTCCGAATATAAAGAATATCTTATGCTTAAATTGGTTTAGAGAATAACAATATTTACTGTTAAGCACTTCCTATATGCCTGCTAGGCATTAATTTCACTAAACTCTAAGCGCTTTATATATATAAACTCCTTCACCGTTCCCGGCCACTCTATGAGGTCCCTGTTACCATTGTCCCCATTTTGTGGAGAAGGAAACCGAAGCACAGAGAGATTAAGAAACTTTCAGCAGAGCCCAGATTTGGACCCAGGCAGCCTGGCTCCAGAGCTGAAACTCTTCTCCCATCCTGAGGTTGGTGACCAACATACGTAGAGGCCTCTGTCAAAATGAAACCTTGGGGGCTTCCCTGGTGGCGCAGTGGTTGAGAGTCCGCCTGCCGATGCAGGGGACACGGGTTCGTGCCCCGGTCCGGGAAGATCCCACATGCCGCGGAGCGGCTGGGCCCATGAGCCATGGCCGCTGAGCCTGCACAACCGGAGCCTGTGCTCCGCAACGGAGAGGCCACAGCAGTGAGAGGCCCGCATACCGCAAAAAAAAAAATAAAAAAATAAAAAAATTAAAAAAAAAGAAACCTCGGCTGAGAGGTGCCAAGCAGCACCACTGAAATGGGAATAATGTTCTCACTACATGCTGTCACCGCCTTGTCTGCAGCATCTAAGATCATCGTGTGTCCTACTGTTTAGATTGGGCGTAGGTAGAAACCATATATAAGACCCGCAAACTATCACCGAAGGACCTTGCTCTTGATCCTAGATAGTAAATGTTTTAGAACCAAGTCTGGGGAAGAAGGCCTTGATTTACATCTCTCTATTCATCTGTGTTGTAAATTCGACCACTACCGTGGCCAATACCAAGCCTTATAGAAATCCCTGTTTTTTAAATCTTTTAATTATCTGAAAGATTTTTTTGACTGACAATATTTTCTATTTCTCTACTTGTTTTATTTTTAATGGCTAATAGAGTCATTTTATAAATAGTCTGTATTAATGACTTTAAACAGTGCTGCAGTAAACATCCTTGCCTATTCATCAGTAAATAAAATAAAATCATCATGTGTCAATGACAGCCGGTTCCACCCACTGTCCCAATGTGTCACTGGGACTATTTCTCAAAGTGTGGGGCTCCCAGGGACCAGAGAAGGCACACGATGACTTTAGATGGCATAGCCAAGGCAAAGGATGACAGAACGGAACCATTTCTCCCTGTCCGGTTCTGTCTGGATCCTGAGAAGGCAGAGAGAAAGCCTCAGGTTAGTGCTGCTATGGCCTTAACACCTCTCTGACACGTCTGAATCCCCCTTTGCAGCTGGGAGAGCAGACTCAGCTATGAGCCTTCAGCAGGCCACGTACCTCACTAGAAACTACCGACTCTGCATTGTTCTCCATACCTTTGTGGTTATTTCTGTTTATGCCTTCTCTATATTTAGGGCAGGCCATGCTGTTTTTCCATTTGAATTATAATGTAAAGCTTCCTGTTTAAATACACTCAATTAAATGAAAAAAGTGAATCCACTGAAAGAAAGATGGTAAGTAAATAAACGCAGAGTTGGTACAGAGTGCACAAAACTCGAGCCGCGATATAAGGGTAGAGGGCGTGGAAGACCCTTTGGAGTGAGGAGATTTAGGCCCTACCCAGAACACTGAGCCTGGCGTGTCATCCCCTGTCATGGGGTTGATCACGTGCCACCTTGCCCCAACTCTGTGCCCACCCCAGGCCAGGAGGAGGGAGAGGACGAGAGTGGATCTCTTCTTGTGAAATGTTCAGCTCGACCTGCCTGTGAATCTCAGAGGCAAACTTGCCCAGTGTAATCCAAAAACAAAGAAACAAATTAAAGGGAAAATGGCAGGTCTGGTTTGAGTCAAGGCAGAAAGTGACAGGGGTTAGCCCAGAGGCACCAGTATGTCCCCCAGCACTTTCCGAAGGCCACTGCGGGGATCTTGTCACAATTAAATGGATCCAGACAGGCTCTCTCTCTGCACTGGCCCCTGAGGACGCCTCCTCTGGGTCTGCCTGTCAGCACCTGGGGGCCTCCCCTTTCCTGAAAGGGAATTTGCTGAGCAGATAACAACAGTCCTCAGAAAGTCTACCTCCCAGCCAACTCTCAAGGTCGGTAGATTCTGTCTGCAACGGACCTCCACATTCCTCTTCTGGTTCATTCCCCTCTGATTATTCTCTTCCCCCACCCAGCTCCCTGCCCCAAGCCTCTTGGCCTGGAGATCTGAGTGACTTGTTTAAACTCGGGTATGAGTGACTACCTGTATAAAAATTGATGATCTGCAAAAAGCCGTGTTTAACCCAAAGAAATGAATTGCTCATTGTGGAATTTTAGGCACAGAGAGAAGGGGACTAATACCCTTCAAGTCACCACAAAGCAAGATGAAGGCACTGGTCAGCAGAGGAAGAAGGGGTGGTGTTCCATGAGCCCAAATAGTGGTCCCACGCCAAGACCATGGCACCCATGCAGGAAACAGCCCAAGCCATGCAGAAGCACACCACAGACACCAGCGCGCTGGGTGGTCAATTTCACGCTACCTAGGCGACCGATGGAGCTCCTGGTCTCCTTGGCGAAGCTGGAGTTGGACAAAGCTGTCCTCCGGGAGATGAGGACAGGGGTGCGGGTGATCGGGGGGTGGTGGCTGGGCACATTGGGGAGGTGCTCCACCAGGTTTGGGGGAGTAAGCCCAGGGGTCACTTGGCCAGGTGGCTGGTCCTGGACCAGGCGATTCAGCTCCACGTCCCGGCCTGGTTTAGCCATGGTGCTAGGGGCAGGGGATCTCAGGCAGAGGCGGGACCCTGGGGACTGCAATGAGGAGCACAGAGTTGGGAGAGGCAGGGTAGGTGGGGCTCTTCCCCACCAGCGCCACCACGGACCAGCCCGGTGCCCACCTGCGCTCGCAGCAGCTGCACCCAAAGTCTGGAGCGTCACCCTTGTCCCTGGAGTTCAGTGTCAAGAGCATCACCAGTCATGTGGCTCGTCCACCCAACAGCTCTGAGAGCCAGCCCTGAGCGCCCCAGTTCTGGAGCTTTCTCTGTTAACCAACCATCGTAGCATTTCATACTTTAGACTCAAAAGAAATTAGAATCAGAGAACCCAGAACCCCTCAGGCTTAGGCTCACAGACTCAAACGTTCTTAGCCTGGTAGGATTTTCCATCCCAAAGAAATCCTGGAGCTCAATTAATTTCACTTCCAACCAGAAGCAATAACTTTTCCTAGGTCCCTGTTTCCCCAAATGGGCTGCCTATTGGAATCGCCTGGGGAGGTCTGGAAATGCCCGATGCGTGGGCCCATCCCGAGATTCTGATTTAATGGTCTGGGGTGAGGACTGGCCCCAAGATTTTTTTTTTTTTTTTTTTTTTTTTTTTGCAGTACTCGGGCCTCTCACTGTTGTGGCCACTCCCGTCGCTGAGCACCGGCTCCGGACGCGCAGGCTCAGCGGCCATGGCTCATGGGCCCAGCCGCTCCGCGGCATGTGGGATCTTCCCGGAGCGGGGCACGAACCCGTGTCCCCTGCATCGGCAGGCGGACTCTCAACCACTGCGCCACCAGGGAAGCCCTGGCCCCAAGATTTTTAAATCTCCCCAGATGATTCCAATGTGCAGTCATGATTGAGAACAAGGGCTCAAGGCCATTGCCTCTCAAACACAAATGCGCAGAGAAATCACCAGGGATCTTGTTAACAGTGCAGATTCTGGTTCAGCAGGTCTGGGATGGGGCCTGGGATTCTGCATTTCTAACCAGCTCCCAGGTGACACCAAAGCTGCTGGTTCAAGAGCCATACTTTCGAGTGGCGGCAGACAAAGGGCTGTGTTTCAGTGTTTCTCAAAGTGTGGTTCCCAGGCCACCTGCTTCCAAATGACCTGGGGAAGGGGGTGGAACCAGCCCCACGGAACCTGAGTCTGCAACCGGGTGATCCTGGTCTTGTTCATCCGTGTGGGGTGCAGACTTAGTAGGTTTCTGGCAGATTTGGGTTAAAGTTAACAGAGGATTTTTTCAAAGATCAGGTGGGGGGCAGGCTCAGGACACCTGGGGTTAAGACACGCGGGTCCAGTCCCATTTCCACCAATGGCTGCCTGGGACACAAACGTCATTGTCGTGGTCCCCATTATGGTCTCTTCTTTCAGTTCCAGTGATGCATTGTCACCCCCACTCTGCCCAACAACCCAGTGAGGTAGGTACTGTTATAGCCTCTTTCTTGATTTGGGAGCCGCAGTTAAGAGAGGTCACAGAACTGGCTCCAGGTCACAGAAGAGTGAGGAAGAGGGAGGAGCCGATAGTGAAATGCAGGTCTGTGTCCTTGACCACTGAGCCAAATGCTGCCCACATGGAGCCTCAGTTTTCTCATCTGTAAAATGGTCTGTCTGCCTCAAAGGGCAGGTGGAGCACCACCGTGTCTTGAGGCCTGTGGAAGTTTGCGAGGCCAGGGCTCAGTGTCCAGACATCCTCACTCCCCTAGGCTCTGTCCCCACCATCCCTGAAGTTCTCAGGATTAGGGGTGGGAGTGACAAATAATCAAATTGTGCTGGGGATCTTAGCAGTAAGGAAAAGCTCAGAGGACACAGAGTCTAGGACACAGCCTTAGCGAGCTCTGGCCCCAGTTTTCACTCAGGTACGTTACATTTGAGCCAAATGCTCGCTGGGCAGTAACCTAGAGAGCTGTGTTCCCAGTGAGGGGGGTGGCAGGAGGGGCTGGCTGGGAGTATGGTTTCCCCAGGCCTCTTGGGGTCCGGGGGGGGGGGCCTCAGTGCAATTCCCCTGGGGCCTTTGAAATACATCATCAGGCTCTGACAAAGTGGCCCTAAGATGCACAGAATGGGTTTTGCCTGAGGATGGGATGGGGCAGGGGGACGAGTTGAGAGGGACAGGAGGAGGGTTTGCCCCTGTACCCTGGCTGCCCCCAGCCTGAAAGCATCCTGGACATTCTTATGCAACCCCACCACACGCCTACCTCCTGAGCTGGCGGCCACGGCCTCCTCCTGCAGCTCCTGCAAAAGATAAAGAGGAAATCGAAGCTGTGACCATCAAGCCCTGTCCTAGCCCTAGTCCAGCCCAGCCCCTGTGGGGAAACCTACCCTCAGGATGGGCCCCAAGACTAGCCCGTTTGGTCATACCCTCCAACTCACCTTCTGGGGCGTCCAGTGCACATAGGAGCCCCAGGTCCCAACACCTGGACCTGTCACATATAATGAGGGGAAACTCTCGGGCAGCCCTCTGCGCGTGGGGACAAAGCAACTGAAGCAGCCACCATGGCACTCTCCATCCAGCACCGCACTTCACAGCGTAGGACTGTATACAGCACTCCAGGGAAGGGTTTTTAGCCCCATTTTACAGAAGTGGCCACTGAGGCCCAGAGTGGGGAGGTGACTTGCCCAGGGTCACACAGCCACGTGAGGACTGGAGTCTAAGCCCACTGCTTCCCACCCATGGCCGTACCACCCGGGGCCCCTCCTGACACCATCTGACCCCTGCTACAAGCAGGGCCTCACAGCACGCACCACCCTGCTCACTTCTGTCCCATGGGCATCTCATGAGCCAAACCCCGCCCCTGTAAGCAAAGGGGACAAGGCCCAGCCCCTTCCGCCGACTCCAGTCCAGGCCTCTGAGGTAGCCCGGCCGCCAGCCTGGTGCTGTTCCGTACCTGGTGCGAGGCGCTCTGGCGCTCGGCTCCACCTACTCCACTCTGGTCCTCGCCTCCCTGCGCCACCAGACAGCTATCCAGCAGGACACTGTGACTGCGAGGGGGCAGAGGGAAGGGCTGGGGTTAGGGGTGTTAAATGTTTCCTGAACTGTGCTGAGTGCCAGGCTCTGTGCCAGGAGCTGGGGCACAAAGACGCCTAAGGATAGGTCCTCGCCCTCTTGAAGCTCCCAGCACAGGCAGGTGGCAGATCTCACATCCTGCTAACAAGTTCCCAGTCTGAGTCACACTCTGGAGCAAGTAGCTATGAAGGGCACAGCACAATTCTGCCTAGGAAGGAGGGCTTCCCAGAGGAGGTGGTCTGCGAGCTGGGAATAGGTAGGGAATAGTGTCCAGGAAAGGGGAACAGCAAGTGCAAAGAAAATCACGGAGGACGCTTTTGAGGAGCTGTCCTTTAGGGGCTGACCAAAGGGCATTGTAGAGTGTTCAAAATCTATGCCCAGCATTTCCCCTCTGAGAGTCTCCAGGCAACCTTGGGGATATAGGCAGAGCAGGGAGTATGAGAAAAGTGAGGCACAGAGAGGTCAAGTGGCCTGGCCAAAATCACACAGCAAATTGTCCCACATCACACAAACCTTGGACACAGACCCTGGTTTTTTCCATGCCATGAGATCAGAGCCACACTGCAATTGCTGAAGGTTTCAGCGGTCCCTGGCCCAGGCAGAGGCATACATGAGTGACGGGGGCCGGGGTGAGACTATAGGAAGGAGAGAAGAACCTGTGCCCATCTGAGTCAGCAACCCCACTCTGCTTGGAATGGGAGTCCCGTGGCCAGATCTGCTGATTTTCAAGAGGAGCCTGAACTACACATTTTAAAGGGGGGACCTCCCCATCTCTAGATGCTGATAATTAATCCAAATGCATAGATCTATATTAACATCTGTATTATCTATATTAATATCTATATTAATATGTCAATATCCAAAAGAGCCTGTCTCCAGACTAAATTGGGCCCTGAGATGCCTGTGTGCAATCTCTGGGTTAAAATGATGACTTGGGACCAAGGGCTAATGTGATTTCTGGGGTTAGAATTAGATTCTGCTTCCTAACGGCCTCACCCATGCCATGGACCACTGTTGCCAAGGGGCTCATGGAGGATGCCCTTTGGCATCCGCTGCCCAGAAAACCTGAATTCCCCATCCTTTACCCAGAGGGCCAAGTCTCAGCCCTCCTGAGGTGGGTGAGGAGATGGGGATGGAATTACAGCCCAGTCGGTTTGGAGCCAGCAGCCTGGGAGCAGGAATCAGCCAGCAATCATATTGTCACAGCAGCTCCCAAGGGCTGTGTGCCAGGCGCCGGGCCAAGCACATGGAACGCACAGTGTCTCACCAAATCCTCACCCAAATAAACCCGAGAGCCCCGCTATGACGGATCCTATTTGAGCTCAGAAATCGGAGGCTCAGAGAGGTCAGATGGCCTGTCCAAGGTCACACAGCCTGTACCAGGTGAACCTGGATAAAAGATGGGTGTCTCTGACTCTAGCACCAAGTCTTTAATACTCCACTGCCTGCCTCTGAGTGTCTGCACAGCCCCAGGTGACGTGGAGGAGTTAGGCGAGTGTTTGGAGGATTCAAGCACCTAACTCACTTTATTTCTCTTCGTTGCATATGTATTTCCATTGTGAGGGGCCTGAAGTGTCAGTCACACTCTCTACCCTGCCCAGGAAGACACAGCTTTTCTTAAAGAAAAGGGCATATTATGACTTCCACAGGGCCTGGGCACTTCAGCCTTCACGGGCCCCTTCCTCCATAAATATATTTTTAAAATTCCATTTTGTGACTGCATTCATATGAAGATTAATATGTTAATATTATATATTAAAATATTCTCTTCCAACTAAAAGTTCATTTTTTGGTCTGATTTTGAAAGAAATTAAAATGTTCTTGGGGGCCTCTCAAAGTATTATGGGAACCGTGCCTTCCACACCTGACAGAGAAGTCGGCCCTTCCTGGAAGGGTGGGATGGGCTTGTGCTGCGAGGGGCAGACTGGGTTCTCCTTCCCTGGAACAGATGCAGGGGCCTCCTCGGTTCTCAGAGCGCAAAGGCCCAGGAAGTGAACTTCCCACAGTCCCAGTCAGAGGCTTCCTGGCGTCTTGCTCATTCTAGAATCTGGCCTGGAAAGCAAGTCCCCGGGAAGCCTCCGTTTGCTTATCTGTCAAATGGGTAGGACTCATCCTGCCTGTACTGTACAGACTGGCTTATTTGAATGAGGTCAGAAGGGCCAGTGAGAAGCTCATGGAAAAGTCAAAAAACCTCCCCATGTCCGGTGTCATCTGGATTCTCCGTCTCTAAACACTGGTAAGCAGCTTTCCTCGTCTGTAGTACCAGGTGTCCGCTTAGGAGCCCAGCCTGACCTGGGACAGAATCCCAGCTCTGTGCTTGCTGGCAGGGCACCGTGGATGTGTGGGCTGTTATCTCTGAGCCTCAGTTCTCTCATCTGTGAAATGGGATTAGCAGTAGGAGCCTTAGCACAACGTCTGGCACGGAAAACAAGTGCTAATCAGGTGACAGCTGTTATTATGACTGTTCTTGTCATTATTATTATAAATCCCAGAGGAGGCGGCCTTCTGCAGGTCTGTGAACCACCCACATAGATTGCGGAACATTTTGCACAAACATCTCCAGCTACGGAGACACGTAACAAGCCTTACGGTGGGCCTGTCAGCCCCACCAGGGGCTGTTTGGGGACCCATGTACCCCCAAATCATGTTGCCCCTGGTTGGCAGGTTGCCTGGTGCCTGCTGAGGCCCCCTCTTGACCAGCCCAGATGCAGCGGGCCATCAACTTCTGGAAAGTTCCCAAGTTCCAGGGATTTCCAAGTAGAGGATCAGACAGACTGGCTGAGGTGGGCATCCCAGCGGTCCTGGCTCTCCGAGTTAAAGGTGTGGGGAGTAGCCGCAACGGCCAGCCCACTGTCCTCCCCCAAGTCACAAAACAGGCTGTGCCCCCAAGTTAAGGTCCTCACTGTTGCCTTCAGCAGACTCGTCACCCGGTCCCCCAGCCCCGAAAGAAGGAAGGAGGGGAGCCCTTAGGGAGAAGCAGCCACCTACTTGGGTCTCTCTGTCTTTGCTGACAAGGACGCCCGTGGTGCAGGAGTTCAGCTGGGGGCGATGACATTCATTCCAAGCCCCAGGTCGGTGCATGCCAGTGGAGGATTGGGGGAGCCCGAGCCCGGCCCCGAGCCCGTGAGGCCAGCTCTGGAGCCAGTGTGGCTCGGGTGGCAGATGAGCCACCAATCCTTCCTGCTTCTAATCAGATTGAGGGGATGTGCGGGGGAACTCTGCGGAAATGGCCCCAGGGAGGCCAGGTGGGGCCCAAAAGACTTCCGTTGCTATGAAAAGCTGAGCTGTTGCCAACAGAGACCAGGTCGCTAGGCGACCATCTGCCCGTTACCAGGGCTTGCGCGTTGTCGTCAGTAACCCCTGTGCCTCTGCAAAGCTGGCAAAAGCATCCTTCCCCAGCCAGTGACAGCCCAGCCCACCTGTCCCACGCCTGACACCCTCTGGCCTTGGCCCTGGGATCACTGGCTCTGTCACCACAGGGCCCTTGTCCCTACCTGGGGCCCCGGGCCCCAAAGTGCCCTGAGTTTGAAGCTCTGGGTGAACATCTGTCTGAGCCTGTGTGTGCCTGCAGTGTTTGTAGGTAACTGTGTGTATGCACTTGTGTCGAGTGTGGATAAGTGCAAGTGTGTACACGTGTGCCCGTGTGTGTTGCCTGTGCATGTATCAGGCCGTGTAAGTGCCCTGCCTACACATAAGTGTGCACATAACCCAGCATGTGTGGCTGTGTTTGTGTGCAGGTGTGTATGTGCGGTGCAGATATGTGTGTCTGTGTGTACTGTGCAGAGAACACGTGTGTAGTTAGTGTGTGTGCCTGTGTGTGTGCACGTTGGCTCACTGGCTTTCAAGTGGTATTTTAGCTCAGGAGCTGTGACATATAAAGGGATTTGCAGACCTATGTGTTGGGCATACGGGTTTGGTGGCAGAACAGCTCAGAGCTCTGCAGTCTACACAGAGGCAGGTGAAAGCAGGGGGCAAATAGAACTGCACTAATGCAGCCAGGCAGCATCTAAGGTCTTCATTTAGGGGAGGGGCAGTTACCTGTTAATGAGAGGATCCTGGCTCTGGAGAGGCCTGGAGGGTAGAATTAGGACTGGGTTACAGAAGCCATAGTTTTGGCAGAAGAAATAATTTCCTAACTCAGAGGTGCATATGGATGGAATGGATGGTCTTTGAGAGGTTGTGAGCTCCCTGTCACTGGAGGCAATCAAGTAGCTGTGTGGCCTCCTGCTGAGGATAGAAAGATTATAGGTGAACTGGGCAAGCGTGGACTCAAAGTAGATGACACTAAGCAGGCTTCTAGCCCCCAAATCCTGTGTGGCCTCATGGTTTAACTCTTTCCTGACTGGGACTAAAAGTGACCCTCAGTAGGGATGAGAAGATGGGTGACTTTTGATGGAGCACTTACTCCATACCAGGTCCTACCGCATCCATTCTCACAGCCAGCCCTCTGACCACTCAGGAGGGGCTGTTATCAACCCCTCCCCCCGTTTTAGAGATGTGGAGGCAGAAGCTCTGTGCCCACCTGCCACTTGCCCAGGTCACTCTGCTGAGAGAAGAAAAGCTTGTGCTCCTAACACTTGTGATGATACCTCGCCTCAGGCCATGGCCAAAGGGGCAGGGAGGAAGTGTATGGGCCGGGGGTACCACAGAGGGCAGAGAATAATACAAGGGGGATGGAGCAAGGGGACAGGTTAAATCATCTGGCCTGATCTGTGGTACAACGGCCACCACGCTGCTCCTCCTGCCTCGGTCTCTGCACAGTGCAGCTGCCAGCCTGTCACTCCCTGCTCACAAACCTTCCACGGCTCCCCACTGCTCCTGGGAAATCAAGTTCAAGGCCTTCAGGATCTGGCCCCACCACCTCCGAAGGATCATCTCCTACCCCTTCCACGAGCTACACTGTCACTCTTCCTGGGACATGCGGGCTGCTCGCGAGGCAGCAGTTCACTCCCTCCTCCTTGAGACACTTTCCAACTGGGCCGCCAGGCCTCACACCCTTCTCATTTCCCTCACCCCCCATGGGCGCCTCCCCCTCCTTGGTCCTTTCTGGTTCCTCCCCATCTCCCTGACCTCTGATCTGGCATTTTGGCCTCTCCTCCATCTACACTCACTCCCCGGGCATCTCCTCCAACCCCACTTTCATTCCGTCTATGAGATCAGACGCCCATCTTTACATCTCTGGTCCAGCCTCTCATCCCCTAACTCCACTCAGGCATCCAGCCATCTGCTCGTCGCCTCCACGTGCATCCACCTCTCCCTCTGCCCTTCTGTCCAGCCCACGTTGCTCAGAATCACCTCCCTCTTAGTGGTTTCTTTTCTTATTATTCAAATATATTTGACATATAACATATTATAAGGTGTACAACATGCGGACTGATACATTTGTATATTATGATACGGTTGCCATTGTAGCGATAATGACCATTCTATCACATCCCCTAATTACCATCTCTTTTTAGTGGTGGGAATAATTAAGATCTAGTTCTTGGCAAGCTTGATTGTAACTTTTAGCGTTTTCTGAGCTCCATTTTTAAGCTCTTACTGTAACTGAATTCTTTTGTGTGTTTTGATGTTGAAATTTTTATGGATGTGGATAGAGGATCAACCATTATGGAAGATAGAGCAGAATCCAGGGCAGCCTTAAGGGGCATCAAAGGCAGCCACTGGGGACCGACTGTTGGGGAGGGTGTGAGGGACGGAGACAGCTCTGCGCCTCGGCTCTGTTAGTCACACGGGAGAGCTGGGCGCCCACTGCGTGGGTCCGCGCATCCTTCCACGCATTCAGCCAACACTGATTTGGTGCCTACTGTGCTAGGCACTGTTCTGGGCTCTGGAGACACGGCAGTGAAGGCAACAGACAAAAATCCCCACCCCGGGGCTTCCCAGGTGGCGCAGTGGTTGAGAGTCCGCCTGCCGATGCAGGGGACGCGGGTTTGTGCCCCGGTCCAGGAAGATCCCACATGCCGCGGAGCGGCTGGGCCCGTGAGCCATGGCCGCTGAGCCTGCGCGCGTCCGGAGCCTGTGCTCCGCAACGGGAGAGGCCACGACAGTGAGAGGCCCGCGTACCGCAAAAAAAAAAAATCCCCACCCCGTGGAGGTGCATTCTACCTCTGTACGTGTGAGTGTGGGTGGCGTGGAGGTGGTCGCTGAGTATTAGGTACTATGAATCTCAAGGTCATTATGAGCACAGTGGGGTCCCCCAGCACCACCTCAGCCTTTCTGGTCAGTGTCCAGCGGAAGTGGGCACGGAAGAAAGGGAGGAGCTTCCGTGAGCGGCAGAAAGCACCCTGACCCCAGAAGCCCTGGCAGCCCCTCCCCGGGCCATCCCTCAGCCAGGGGCACGGGTCCTTACTCAGGTTCCTCCTCCTCTCCATCCTCCTCCTCCTCGTCTTCTTTCTCCTCTTGAATCTGAGGCAGCTCCCTGAGTTGAGGTCAAAGGCAGGAGGTCAGGTCGCCTGTAGCTGTACCCCGAATCCACCTCCTGACCCCTATTTTCAGTACGATGGACTGTGACCCACCCCCCAGAGACCAGACCTTAATTTCCCACCCAAGACTTTACCTGGGGAGCCCTGCCTGAGCAGCCCTGGCTTCTCTCTAGCAACAGAGCTCCCTCACTGCATCAGGAGCTGGTCCCAGCACCCAGCTGTCCTGGTGCTGACCCTAGGTCAGCCTCTGATCCTCCCTGGACCTCAGTTTCCCCATCTTTGCAATGGAGGTCATAGGCCTGAGGACCTGAGGCCTCCTGGCTTGAGCAGCTATCACCCAGCTCACAGGTGGGAACTAAGATGGTTCAGCCCCTGTGGAGGGTGACCCAGACATCACTACCATGGTTACACATTCCCTTCCCCGAGGACCTTGCAACTCCCTTCTGGAAATGTGTCCTGCAGGGGGTACACACATGCACATGCAAGCACATGTGGACAAGAGTGCTTGTCGCAGAATTGTTTATAATAATAAAATTTTGGAATCAACCTAAAGGCCATCAAGGTTAAATACATTCTGGCATATCCATAGGATGGAATACTATGCAGTTGTAAAAAAAAAATGAGGATGATCTCCACGTACTAAATGTGGAAAGATCTTAAGGTACGCTGTTGAATGAATGTAGCAAGGTGCAGATAGGTCAGTGCATGTGATATGCTATCTTTTGTACAAAAAAATGAAGGAAATCCATGCTCATATATGCTCAGATGGGCCCTGGAAAGGTACAGAAGATGCTGGCAGCCACTGTGCCCGTGGGGAGAGGGATGCGTGTCTGGCGGGAGGGAAAGGGAGGAAGAGGCAGACTTGGGGCCCGCTCTACGCCCTTTTATACCTTTGGGATTCTGTACCGTGTGCCTGTTATCTTCCCAAGCACTGTTGTTTTTTAGGGCTTTCTCTGGCTCCCACCTGGGCATCTGCTCCACCTCCTCGCTCTCCTCTTCATCAGCTGGAGCTGCCTCTGAGCCCCGTGGGCTGCTGACCTCTTGGTACTCATACTCCTCCCAGTGAGGGTCAACATCTTCTAGGATGAGACTGGGCTCCTCTTGCTCTCCCGGGAGGATGCTGACTACAGGGGACACAGGGTGAGGGGGAGAGTGGGCCTGGGCCTCTGAGACCCCGGGACCACACAGGGAGCCTCGGTCGTCACCAGCTACACGCCAGCTCTCAGCCAAGCAGCAGAAAGGGCACCGCTGTCAGTGGTACCGTTGACAACCAGGTCAGTGCTAAAGTGATGGGCGGAAGCCCCCCACGATCGCTCATCCTGTCTCCCTCCATTAGTTTTCCCTCTCTTTTTCCCCTTGAGACAGAGCTTCAGTTACAGTTAGTCTTGTTTCTCACTGGAGCCTCCTTCTTGGAGGTTTGTGCAGAAGCAGAAACTATGCTTCCACCACAGTATTGCAGGTGATGCCAAGAGACCCAGGCTCGAAGTCCACCCTGCCACATCCAGGTGCAGTGGCCTGGGATGTCCCGAGGGATGCAGACACAGCTTGCCCACCACCTGTTCTCTAGATGCCGCCCCCTGGTGACAGCGTACTACATGCCCATCATCTCAGAACCTCCTTCCGGGAGTCTAGGAAGACTTCCTCCTGGACTAGAGGCTCCAACCTCCAAGGGAACTGAACTTGACTTTCTCGTGGAGGTGGTCTCACTTTCAACGTTTCTCCACGTACCCTGGTCCCTGGCAATGAAAACACTGTGGGGCTGTGACCTTGGCAGAAGTGGGTGCAGGGGAGTCTCATCAGGAGCCTTAAGCCCACCCCAAGACAGGAGAAAGGTGGAGATTGCCTGGTAGCAGGGGTTCCCAAAAAGCTCCAGCAGTCTTGGTGGCCTTCAGGCCAGGCATGAGTTACTAACGGCGACTTTAAATGGAAGCTAGCCTCAAGTCTCATCCTTTGACTTTGGAAGTTATTGTTCATGGTGTAGACTAATAATATTAATAATAGTAATGGTAATAATAACAGCACCAGCTACATTTATTGAGCATTTACTATATGCCAGGCCCTGTGCTAAGTGATTTACATGGACTAACTCAATCAGTCCTCACATCAACCTTTTGAAGTGGGAATAACTATTACCCTCATTTTATTTTCCCTCTTTTATATCTTATTCCCCATTTTACAGGTGAGCATGCTGAGATGCAGGTTAATACCTTCTTTTACGGGGTTCTCCCCACGTGCCAGGCATGGGGCTGTCTGCTTTCCAAGAGTCACCTCACTCCCCACTCCTGCCTCCTGGCTTCCAGGTACCTATGTCATCTGGCCTCACAGAGGACGCTACTGCCTGCCCTCCAGAGGAGCCTCCCACATGCTTCCTGAACTACGGTCCTGGCTCCCCCATCCCTACAAGCAGCCCTGGGGTTTGACCAGGGAGGATCCTCCAACTGTGGCCCTGAATCCATTGGTGGGACATACATGTCATAGGTGTGTGTCGTTCTATGTTGCCACCCAGTAAGGTTGCAGTGTCTTCATCCTGATCAGCTGCTGAGGGTTCAAGTTCCTGCCTGACATCCAGGTGACATCCAGGGGACAGGATATCCCCTGGCCTGTGAGCTCACGAGCTTCCACGGCAACGCTGCCGGGTAAGAACACTACTCTCCTCCATTTTATCGACCAGAGAGGATGAGTGACTTGTCCAGGGCCACACAGGATGCTGGAAGCAGTGTCAGGTCCCCTGACTCATTGCCCTGGTGCCATCCCAAGTGACAAACACGCCCCAGGAGCGCCTCCTTGCCATTGGTGGCCACTCCATAATGGGCGCTGGAGGCTGTCCTTACTTGCATCCTTGCTTTCCCTTGCATTAACCCTTTCTTTTTAGGTACTAATTAGCGAGTAGGCATTTTATAAACACTTCCTCCTTTCATCTTTGTGCCACGCCTGTCCCCATTTTACAGCCAAAGAAGAGGATGGTGCCGGAGGGTACCAGCCAGGAAGGGCAGGCAGGGGATACCACTCCCTGGGCAGGGCCCTTCCTCCCGTGGAGCTCCCAGCCCTCTCTGCAGGCATCTGACTCACAGCTCTCCCGGCTTTTCCAGGGTCCACCCATGTCACAGATGGGGCTACGACGCACCACAGGTGCTCAAACTCACATGGAAACTGCTGTTACATCCAGGGCTTAAACTTCCCCCTGGAGCCCCTCACGGGCACACCAGCTCTCGCACAGCATCCTCTCTGCCAGCCTAGCATGGCCCTCAGGGCAGCTGAATAGGGCTCTGACCCCGGCAGTGCAGACCAATAGCCCCATATGGGATGGGAGCTGCTGTTTCTAGGAGCAGCAGGCAGGAAACCCAGGAGCATGGATTCTAGGCCAAGGCCCCCGCCCGGTCCCTGGGCTGCTGGCAAAGCCCAGGCCTTGACTCGAAACCCCCATCCTCCCTGGCAGGCCTAGGTCATGATACCCACTCCCTCTGCCTCTCCCCGGTCCAGAACCACATCTTCTCCCATCTGACCCCCAAAGCACTACCTTCTCACTAACTGGTATTTCTCAAAGCACGGTCCTTGCTGCTACCCCATCATCAGAATCATCTGGGGAGGTGGGTGCTTCTTGAAAATGCAGATTATCAGGCTCCCACACTCTTCAAATTGAAAGGTCTGGGCATGGGACATCCTTCATAGCTCCCCGCAGATGTGGCCTCAAGTTCAAGAACCCTTGTGTCCATTGCGTTCTCTGCCTCCAATGCTTGCTCAGCCGGGGAGTAATCTTGGTCAAGTCACTGCCCTGCTCAACCGCCTTCAATGGCTCCCCGTTGCCCACAGCCTCGTCCCCTAACATCAGGCCCCAACTTTTCTAGTTTTACCTTCTGCCTCAAGGACTCTGGGCTCCAGATTAGCTGCAGTGCCCACACTCTCACCTCCTGGCACATGTTCATTTTATTACGTCTACCAGCTTGCCCTCCCCTCGCTGCCAGTTTGAGACCTCAGGGGTCTCAAACTCCAAGGCCTATGTAGCCAGGGAGATGGTGCATGTGGGTAAAGCGGAGGGTGCCACCTGCCCTCAGGTGGCAGCTGCCACTCAGACCGTCCTCACAAGCACAGCGCGGGACCATTACAGCTCGATCTTCCCAGTTTTCAAGAGAAGCCAGAGTTTTCTATGCAAAGCCACCTGATTTTTAAATGTTGACAACTAATTCTAATTTTTAAAATCACGCCTTGCCCCAAATGAAGACATCTGTGGAGCCAGCTGGGACCCAGGGCAACTGGCTCAGGACCCCTGGCTAACTCCTTCCGGCAACCCCAATACCACGGGCCGTATGAATCCACCCACTTCTCAAACCTAGGTACTCGCTTTAGCCTTATCTGAAGCAATAATATCATGCGATCACAGGTTTGATGTGCTACCGTACGCTTTTTAATGTCAATTAAAGCATGTGCCGCTGTCCACTGGTAGTCCCCGACTCTTTGAGGCGGAGAACATAGCCAAGCCTAAGGAGATCCTCTCTGGGGAAAAACTGTGTCCCGGGGGGGCGCTGAGTGTGCCAGGCACCATGCTGAGGCTGTGCCCGCGGGCTTCCCCGCAGCCTCTGGTGGGAAGTCCTCCTGCTGTCTAGCCTAAATCCCACAGGCTGCCCTCGGTTGGCCTTCCCCTTGCTCTGGTGGAGAGGGGCCAACTTGGTCTCCGAGAGGCAGTTCTGGGACTGGATCCCCCTCACCCTGCCTGGGATTGGGGGCGGGAAGCAGGGGGTTCAAGGAGGGTAGGGGGGTCAATGTCCACCTCATCCCCCTGCCCTGCAGGTCTTCTCTTCAGGGAACCCTTCTTTCCTTCCATCCGTCTGTCCATTTGTCCATCTGCGCTCTCCCAGGCTCCCCTCCCTTTTGTTTCAGAGGCCTCCAGCTGCAGCCAGCCCTGAAACAAAGGAGAAGAGAGAAGGGTGGCTGGCGGGGTGGACAGGCGGAGGGAACGAATGAGAGAAAGGATGGGGAGACTGGGGGACGGAGTGGGGGCGGGATACTCATCCCTCACCCCTCAGGGTCACCCTTGTGGTGGGTTGAATAGTGTCCCCCCAAAAAACGTATATCCAAGTCCTATCCTCTGTTACGTGTGTGACCTTATTTGGAAATAGGGTCTCTGCAGATGTCACTAGTTAAAGATCTCAAGATGAGGTCATGCTGGATTTAGGTTGGGCCCTAATCCAATGACTGGTGTCCTTATAGAAGACAGGAGAAGGAGATCTGGCAGACGCAGAGGAAGAGGCAGAGATTGGAGGGCAGCTAGATGCCACAGGGCACCAAGGGTGGCCAGCAGCCACCAGAGCCAGGAGAGAGGCCAGGCACGGTCTCCCACTCAGAGCCCCAGAAAGAAACAACGCTGCCAACACTTGGACTCTGGGCTCCTGGCCTCCCGAACCGCGAGAGAAGACACTTCTGCTATTTGAAGGCACCCTGCGTGGTCCTTTGTTACGGCACCCCCAGGAAACTCACACACCCCGGGGCTGAGCCCGCCCCGTGGCTGCCCCAGGCCCCACCATGACCCGCACGCTCCAGGCACGCAGGGAGGCCCTGCTACAGCTGGCTGAGACCTGCCTCCTTCCAGAGGAGCAGGGAGGAGGGTGAGAGGGCTGGGGGCTCCGTCCTCAGAGCTCTCAGCGGCCCCTGGTAGGGGGGGCGCGTGGATGGCTCTGTTCCAGGGAAGGTTTTCCACTCCTCTAACCTTGGCCTGGCTGAGCAGCTGCTTCGCCCAGGGGACTCTAGTCACTGTTCCACAACAACTTGCTTTGTGACCTTGGACACGTCTCTGCTCCTCTGCCTTCCCCAACAGCCATAGGCGGCCCAGCCCTCCAGGGTGGCCACGAGCTGGAGACTGAGCGAGCCCTGCTCTGAGCCTCCCCTTCACGATGCTGTCACGATTATACAAACCCCATGACACCCACACCCGAGCTCCACAGCTGGCCAGCCTGTGGTGGCCGCCCATGTCAGAGTGCTCGTAAAGGCCACCATTGGCCCAGCGGGCCTGGGGCTGGCAGCCCTGGGACACCCGAGGCCCACGTTCCAAGGGCCTGTGTCCAGGGTGGAATAGGGCCACTGCTCCCAGGCCTTAACTCTGCTCTGCTCACCCTCAGCGCTCATCGCTGGCCTGGCACATAGCAGCCCTCCATGAGCATTTGTGAATGGATGAATGAATGAATGCCCCATATACCACATGCCTTTCCAGAGGCCATGAAATGAAGGAAGAGCAGATTTGGGGTCCTAGCCCTCCCCTCCTGGCCTCAGTCTGGGCCCCAGTCCTGGTGCACAGCTGGGATGAAAGGCAGCACACATACCCCACAAGGGAGGGGACCCCCTCCCAGCTCAAGGGGTCCAGTCCCCCCAGAGAAAGCCCATCTCCCCTCTTTCACTCCACAATCAGGGACTCTGCTTAGCCAAACCCACTGGCCCAGGGGGCTGTGGGGAGTTCTCACCAGGGGCTCCTAGCAGGAAAGGGGGGCCCATCCAACTTGACCTCAGAATTATTTTTTCTGGATAGAAGCTGGAAGGCAAGCCAGGTTCCTGCCCATGTGTGCATCCCCCCACCCCCGGCTCCCAGGAGGCGCCTCCAGCCACCATCTGGCTCTGGGCCGGGCTCTGGTGACCTGGCCAGGCTGACCTGAGGTAGGGCCTACAGAACATGGGGCTCTCCCAGCTCCAGGTCCGGAGGCTCTGCCTGCCCCACGACCCGCGCACGCTCAGACCAAGCATCCCCATGGAGACACACACGAGGACCCACGAACGTGTCACTTACTGCTCTGCACGTCACATGTCACAGGGGAGTCAGGCTCCTGTATGGGGAGAAAAGGAGAAAATAACTGCTGTGGACTCCTCACCGGCCTCCCTGCTTCCATCAGCCCTCCCGGCACACGCGGGAGCAACGGGGTTTCCTCACGGCTCCCGGGACACTGCAGAAGATCCCATCCTGCTTCTTCCCTCCTGCCTCAGAGGTCACCCGCTCCTCCAGTCACTCCGCCACCAGGGTCACCACTTGCCTCGTCCCACCTCAGCTCCTTTGCCCAGGCTGGGCCCCTGCCTGGAATGCCCTCTCTCTGGTTCTCTGTGTATGAAAAAACCTCTCCCATCCTTCCCTGGAGTGTTGTCTCAAAGTTCCATCTGCACGAAGGCCTATCCCCGCCAGCACCACACCATCCCCCCGCAGCCCCGTCCTCAGGGATCCCCCCCTCAGTGAGCACATCTTCATCCACTGATCGCTCCTGCCACTGGACACCCCGCTTTCCTCCTGTTGGGGAGCTCCAAAGCTGAGCTTCCTCTGCCACCCACAGAGGCCATGAACGTGGAGCCTGAAGGCTCAGCCCACGGAGAAGGGACCCTGAAGCTTCCTGTCCACCTCCTACTGCAGGGGGACTGCGATCCAGGCCTCCTGCCCCCGAGTTCCAGGTGCTTCTATGAAGATGGCCAATTGTCCCCAAGAGAGAAGGGCCAGGTGGGAGGTTCTGGGAGAGGGAGAGGTGGGGGAGGCCCTGCTCCTCCCACCCACCCATGTGGGAGCTCTAGGTCGTCAGAAATGCACACAGGGACCACTGGCTTCCTGAGAGCCCCACTTCTTCCCAGAACACTCCGGACCTCTCTTGTCTCTGGGCCTTTGCACATACCGATCTTCTGCCTGCACGGCCCTTCCTACACCACCCCCTTCACTTTCACCCACCCTCTTCCTCCTCCCCCTCCCCCTTCAGTTCTCAGCTTGCAGGCCACTTCCACTAGGAAGTCTTCCTTGATGCTCCTGGGAGGCTCCTCCTCTGCACCCCGCCCCCGGGGGAAGCACCTCCCCCACTGACTGTGACCACCTGGCAGGAGGGGCTGGGCCAGCACTTGTCAGCCCTGTGGCCACAGTGACCAGACAGTGTGTGTGGAATGAGTGTGAGCCATGCAGACAGGCGGGCTGGGTGGGCTGAGCTCCGGCTGCAGGCTCCCTTCTTCCTTCTGTGCCCTCCCCTCCCACCCAGGGACCATTCCACCCTTGCCTGAGCTCCCAAGACGCCTCCAACCACCACTCAAGGCCCCCGCTCCCCCCAGCCCAGCACCGACCTGCTCCCCAGCCTTCCCATGGACCACTGGCTGCGGCAGGGCCATCTCCAGCCGGTGCAGGAGCCATGCCATCAACCTGCAAGGGGGAGAGAGAGTCAGATCCCTCCCAAGGCAGGTAGCAAGCTCACCCGAAGGTGGACTGGAACCCAAGCCCCTGGCCCTGAAAACCACTGCCCCATCCCTGGCCTCCCCAGGAAAGCCTCTGGCTACTGTTCCGACCCCAGCAGGTAACTCAGTCCCCCCCACCCTCCCTGCCACCCCCAAGGTGCATTTCAGGCCCCTCACACACTGCCAGGCCGGGAGCACCTAGCAGTACCTATCCTGATTTTATTTTTTTCATTTTTATTTTTTAAATAAATTTATTTATTTTTGGCTGCATTGGGTCTTTGTTGCTGCGCACGGGTTTTCTCTACTTGTGGCGAGCGGGGGCTACTCTTCGTTGCGGTGCGCGGGCTTCTCATTGCGGTGGCTTCTCTTGTTGTGGAGCACAGGCTCTAGGCGCCAACAGCTTCAGTAGTTGTGGCTTGAGGTCTCTAGAGTGCAGGCTCAGTAGTTGTGGCACGCGGGCTTAGTTGCTCCGCGGCATGTGGGATCTTCCTGGACCAGGGCTTGAACCCATGTGCCCTGCATTGGCAGGCGGGTTCTTAACCACTGCGCCACCGGGGAAGTCCCTATCCTGATTTTAAATGCATGTACCACTTGGACCAACAACTCCACTTCCTCCGATTTACTTGCACGTGAACGCAATGATGCCTGTACAGCGCTATTAACTGCAGCAAAAGTGGAAACAAACCTGAATGTCCACTGAATGCTTAAATAAAAGCTGGTACATCCGTATAACATACTATGCAGCCGTTGACAGAACGGAGCAGACCTCTACGCATAAAACCACCTCTGAGTTACGTCTTTAGGTGAAAAAAGTGAGATGAGGAACAGTATCTAGAGTTTGCTGCTGCCGGCTACGTGAGTTTAAAGGAGAAACGTGCTCAGAGCTTTCTACGTGTAGGAAACAGCGCGGAAGCAGGAGAAGCTGCTGATGCGAATGCCCGGGGAGGGCGCACTGCAAACCCCTTTGAATTTTCTCTCAGGTGCATGTGTTACTTTTCTAATTTAAAAGACTCATTTGGTGGATGTTGGGCTGGGGCCACGCACTGAGTCTGCTGCTTGTGGGAGGAGAGGCATTTGGGAGGCTCACCTGGCAGGGTCCTGGGTGGGCGGCAGGGAGGAGGCCTGGATGCCGGGCTGGGGCTCTGGAGTCAGCTCCTCCTCGGGCTTCGGGGGGTCAGGAGCAGGCAGGGAGGGGCTCTCCTGGGCCTGCGGCACGGGCTCCATTTCCAAGGCGGGTCCTGGGGGCTCTATGCAGCAGGGAGAGCAGGAGACTAAGGATGACGTGGTGGGGCTCCATGCAACCCCTAGGGCACAGAGTCCAGATTCAAGGTACCAACGTGACTGAGTGGGGAGCCCCTTGGGACCACCCCAACTCCCCTCATCATCAAACACAGAGCTGAGGTGCAGGGAGGGGAAGGGACTTGTTCAGGACCTCTCAAGGCTGTCCCAGGCTACTGGCTTCCCAGCCTGGACCAAGGAGGGGGGTTTAGGACTCCCACAACAGCCTGCTCCCTGCAAGCACTGAACCCTGCCCCGAGCATCCTTCAGGCCCCAGTTGTACCCCCAGCCCAGTCTGTGACCATCCCAGGCAGCCCCTTCCCAGGTTCCCTCCCTGTACCTGGACCCAAGGCAGCATCTGCAGGCTCATCTCTCCAGCCCTGCGTGGTAAACAGGAAGTGACGTCAGGAAAGACGGTCAGGCGCATTCCCTGCCCTGGCCAGCCCCGCCCACTCTTCCCCTGAATGCCCTGCCCCTCTTGCAGCCACTCGGTGGGTCCCAGGGGTGAGGACAGCCTGCTGGAGTAGGTAGGCACTTCCTGGGTGGTCAGCTGCCTGCTCCCCCTTTGCCTCGACTTACCTCGGAGGTTTTCGGAGGCTGAGGCAGCATTTTCTCCAGATTCTGCTCAAGCCACCTGAGCAGCCAGGGCCCGGGCCTGAAGAGGGGCCAGAGGTCAGCCGAGCGGCCTCAACGAGTGCCCAGCCATGCTGTCCTGACCACCTGCTGGGGTCCCAGGCCTCGAGCAGCCCTTCCTCAGCTCCCATTCTGCACACTGGGGACCTTGGACTGGATACTCTTAAAGGACCTCCAGGGTAGGGGACTTCCACCAACCTGAAATTCTGACCCAGGGCTGGACCAGGTTCTGGAACAACAGGCCCAGCCTTGGCCTCCTGGGCACAGATGAGAACGGGGGCTGCCTGGGGACCTGAATGCAGCCTGGCGGCCTCCCTGTGACTAGGACAGAGAGCTCTGGCTTCATGGGTATGTGAGCAGTGTGGTCACACAGGGCCCCATACTTAAAGGGCCCATTTTTGGTTTAATGCTCTATCGTCACTGTCTTAAACTCTTAATAATTTTTTTAAAGGAGTCCTACATTTTCATTTTGCACTGGGCCCCACCAATTATGTAGCTGGCCCTGGGACAAACGTTGGGTCCCCAGATCCATCTGACCTCCAGGCAGCCCTGTCCTCTTCAGGGAAGCTCTATGCTCCCAGGGGAACCCATCCCCCATATACGACCCCCAAAAAAGCTGGCAAGTCCTTTGGGTGCCCTCATCCTAAATCGTTTTACTGGTCTCACAAGTCAGCGGAGCGGCCCTGGGGACCCATGACCAGGGCAGCCTCCAGGGGACTAAAGAAATCGACAGCAAACTGGAGCAATGGATGAATGAATGGAGTGTGTGATCGTACATATTCATTCATTCATTCATTCATATATTCATTCATCCCTTCTGTGCTGAGTCCCCTTTGTCTGGCAGGCACTGTGCTGGGCACCAGGGCGTTCAGCAGTGACTGAGACAAAAGCCCCCGTGCTCAAGGACCCGACAGTCTAATGAATGAATGAGGGAAGGAATGAATGGGTGGGGTGAATGGAGATGAAGGCGTGACTCTGAATTTCCAGCAGAGACAGCAAACTGGGGGCTTCAGGTTTATTGCGGGAGCTCACAGTGTTTTTGAAAACTTTTCAATTCGTTGGCAATATCTAAAAATTAAGGATTATGTAAAAACCTAAATTTCTAGCTTCTCTTGAAAAACTGGAGGATCTGGCCACACCGGGTCAGCACTCCTGCAGGGCAGAGGGAAGTGGAGTTCAGTGGGGCCCCTCCCTGGAGAGAGACGTGGGCTCCCCCGTTTGCCACAGTTCCCAGCCAGCCTGCCACCTGCCTCGGTCAGCTCTGAGAACTCTGAAGCTCTTGCCAACCATGAGACCAACCTGGGCACCCCAATGTCCCCCACGGTAGCCCAGGCCCTGCTTCCGGGCTTCACACGGCAACCACCTACTCGAGGCCCATCTCTGAGGAGCTCATCCATGCCTTCTCCCATCCTCAGAAGGTGGCCCCCACCCGGGGATCTCTCAGTAATCAGCACAAAAAACCTTGAGCAGCACCGAACCCATTGTTCCGGTTTTGTGGATGAGAAAAGTGAGGTTCAGAAGAGATGAGGGGCATGTCCAAGGTCACACACAGGCGGTGGTGGACCCTGGGCTCTGGGCATGCTGAGCCCACCACACACACTACAGATAGGGCTCAAGGATGGGGACTCACCCGGTGTCTTGGGCCCTGGGGGCCTCACTGTGTCCATCTGCAGAAGAAAGGAAGCCGGTCAGCAACAAGAGGCCTGCCCGGAGCTCCCCGGTTAGCCCAACTCAAACCCAGGTTCGAACCCGGGCTGAGTCAGATGAGAAGCTCTGGCCCCGTGGACTCACCCCAGGGAGCAGGGCCCAACACAACAGTCCCTGAGCCCACCCCTAAGCCATCCTGCTTCCTGGCCTTACCTGAGCCCCCAGTGCTGCAGTGCCCAAGGATCTGTCCTCCTGCCTGCTGGGACAGACAGACAGACATGGGCAGAGAGTCCAGGGCCATCAGCCTTCCTCCCACCCCTTCCCCACCCGGCTTGCCTCAGCTCCCGGCCCCAGTAGTACCTGAGCTGGACCCTCCAAGCCAGCAGCGGTGCTCTGGGCAGGCCTGCCACTGTGGACGGGCTGCGGAACGACCTTCTCCACACCCTTTCTGAGCCAGGTCAGCACCCGGCTGCTGGGACCACTGAGAGACAGAGATACCGGCCTGCCCTCAATGTCCCCAGCCCCTCTCTGGTCGGCATGGCAGTGCACAGCATCCTAAAGAACTTGGTTTGAACCCCAAACCTCTGTCTCCCCACTGTGACACTTCAGACACATCACCTCCCTCCTGGAACCTCGTGCCCCTCTCTGGAAAATGGGGGATGCCAACCCTTGGTGCCATTCCAAGCCCACCGCCATCAGATACTCAGTAAAAGGATCACCGTATCACCCTGCTGCCCCATTAGCCTGGCCCCAGGGGGCCCCTCCTGCACGCGGCACACGTCTTGGGCTCTGAAAGGGTTGAGAGTTTCCTGTGAGGTGTTTCCTTGTGATGGAGGCTAGTCAGCCTAAACATGAGGGTCACAGACTCACCGTCTGAGGCCAGCCCTCCACACCCTCTGCAGACACGCTTACTTGGATAAGTACCAAGGGTCTAAACTGTCTGAGCTATCTGGGAGATTTCATGGAAAGGTCTGGATTTCTGTCTTCATTGGGAAAATCAGAAGCTCTGGCCACACTCCATCTGCATTTCACCCAAGCGCTGAGAAACCTCTGGTCCCCCCGCTCCATTTCTCTTGGTCACATGGTCCATTTGGCCCAGGAGACCCCCACCTCTGCCTGAGCCTCCCTTCAGCCAATTCCTAAGATGTTCTGGGCCTTTGCTTGGGAGTGACTGTAGACCTGAGAGCAGTGCCCATCCCCACCCCCTCAATGGCTCCCTAGCTTGGGTGGGGGGCTGGCCCTGAGGAGAGGGGAGGGTGATGCAGTACCTGTTCGCTTCCGGAACCACAGCGGCCTGAGCCTGGAGGGATGTGGGTGGAGAAGGGGCAGCCTCCTGGGTTTCTGGAAATGAGTCCCTCATACTTTAGAAATGGAGCCTCAGAAAGACCTGTTTCTACCCTGCTGGGGAGGTCAAGTCAGAGGCAGAGGAGAGGGGAGAACCCTAAGGGAGTCAGAAGCCCAGGGTTCCAGCTCAGCTCAGCTAAAAGGTCCCCAGGAGCCCACCCTTAGCTTCTCTGAGCCTCAGTTTCTTCATCTGTGAAATGGGTCTGCCAACCTCGTGGGCTGCTTCAAGGTTCCGAGCAGTGGAGAACACAGCCCTTTCCCCGCCTCCAGCCGCCCTGCCAGCCTGGGCTTCCAGCACTCACCCTGAGGGCCCAGATCAGCCTCAGCCACTTCCTTCCCCACGCAGGCCTCCTCAGGTGGCTGGAGGGTTCAAACAGGACCATGTAAACCCTCAGAGAGACTAGCCTAAGGCAGGAGCAGCCCCTGATCCCCCTCACAACCGACCCCCCACAGGATCAAACAGCTCTATCCTGACGGTTGTCTCTGTAAATCCTGGTGGCCTCACCTTCCACCTGGGACACTCCCTTCTTCCCAGCCCCAGGGGCCCCTCATCCAGGGCTGGGCCCTCACCACGCCCCCCCCAAGGTGCCCCCCAGGCCTGTCACATCCCCCAGGAAGCTGCCCCACTCAAGTGGCCTGAAAAGAAAGAGGAAGAGAGTTACAAGGCCTTGGGGCAACTGAGGGGAGGAGGAGGCGGGAAGAGCCCAGCCCCCAGCCAGCCCCCAGGCAGCTCCCTCTCCTTCTGCGCCAAACCTTCCCTTGTCTCCCTAGTAGCTGGGCGGCCTTCAGCTTCTGCCCTCTGCCTCTCATCTGCCTCTGCAGCTGCACCTCTGCTGCTGTGTGCGCATGTGTGCAGGTACAGACAAGCATGCACATGCATACAGACACACTAACATGTGTGCACACCTACACTAATACACGCACTCTCATATACTTCACACACACAGACACAAGCACATGTGTATACAGAAAGTGACACACAGACACGTGTGTATACACACACGAGCTGACACAAAAATAAGTCCATCTGCTCACACATAGATGTGCACATGCAAGACACAAAGCACATGTGCATATACATTTGCATGTGCGTGCATGCCCCAACACACGCACATGTGCATATAGGCACATGCCCACTTGCGCATGCATGCAGATGCACACACGTGCAAATATCTGCAAGTGTACAGACACAGACATACAAACATGCATATGCACATAATACATTTGCATATATACACAGACAGATATCTGTGTGTACACACATGTACATATGCATGCTCAGTCACATAAACAGACATATACACACGTGTACCTGCACTGACACACAAACATGCACTCATGAACACATTATTTCATATGTGTATTAACACACAAATACACACATAGATGTGCATGCATGCACAGGTGCACAAAATATGTATATATACAAACATGCAGTCACGTACCAATATGTCCATCCATCCATACAAGCACAGATACGCAAACGAGCATACATGTACACACACATGAATAGATTCACAGACTCAGAAACACACACTTATACACACTAGCCTGCCCCACATGCACATGGAACTACAGGCACACGAATGCGTGTGCACATACACATATATGTGTGTACATGTATTGTGTACACACACCTGTGAATCGGCATGCATGTGTTCGTGGGCACACAGTTTGCTAATACACATGCACACACAAACATACCGCTAAGAACACGAGGCACACATGTATGTACATACACATGTGTGCACATGCAAACACATATGCACAGCAACCCTACACCTGGATAGCTCACTGTTTCCTAAACACACCCTGCAATACCCAGTAATAGCCTTTCCTCTGCCAGGAAGGCCCCATCTCTTCATCTCCTCCAGTTACGATTTGGCCCAGCCCACTGTGGTTAGGAAGCACTCCTCCACCAGCTTCCAATCTCCAAAATTAAGATGACTCTCTCCTCTGAGCTCCCAGAGTTTCCAGTCTGATACACTTATTTGGTCCTCCCGGAAGGGTAAGCTGAGGATGTTGTTGAAGCTCCCCACCTTCCCTCATCACCTCTGTCTCCTAGAAGAATAACCTGGGTGGGTTCTTGTCTGCTGACCCTCAGGGGCAATGCTTTATTCATCACTGTGCTCCCGGCACTGCACACAGGCCTGGCATCAATTAGAAGCAAAATCAAATCTGTCTGAGTTTCTGAATTGGTTGTCATCAGGTTCCCGAATGAATGGGATACAGAGCTGGGAAGTTTGATGTGCTTGACTGAAAGTTCTAGAGCAGTGCTGCTCAAAATGTGGTCCAGGAACCAGTGTCAGTCTGCAAACTGTTACTGGTCCACAGTGATTAAGCAGTTTGCAGCAGATTGTATAGCAACACACTGCTTCCCGCATGCAGAAAGTCTTAACGCAAAACAAATACAACTGAACTAAGCAGTGTGCTTACTTATATAGTAAATTTACATCTGGCAAGCTTCTGATCGCCTCCTGGACTGGTAACAAACAGTTAATGGATTGGCTACTTTGAGTAGCTGTAGAGGTTGGTAAACAATGGTCAGTGGGCCAAATCCAGCCTATTGCTTGTTTTTGTAAATAAAGTTTTATTGGAACACAACCAGCTACGCTCATTCATTTACGTATTGCCTATGGCGGTTTTCACACTACAGTGGCAGAGTTGAGAAATTAACAGAGATAGCATGACCTACAAAGCCTGAAATATTTACTATCTGGCTGTTTACAGAACCAGGTGACCACCACGTTTCCTTCTGGCTCCAATTTTCTCTGTTGTGGAAGGTCGCTGGGAGCAGCTGACCTGAGCTGGGGATTCTCCGAGCAGTGAGGCCAGTGTGCCCTTCTTCACCATTCAGTTCTTACCAGGGACTCTTCCTCTAGCTCAGTCTCCTCAGGGGCTGTTTCAGGCTCCGGCTCCAACTCTGGCTCTGGTTCTGCCCCCTCCTCCTCCTCTCTCTTCACTGGTGTCCCTGGGGGCTGAGGCAGCACCCTCTGGACCCAGCCCAGCATCCTGACACCTGTAGGGGACCGAGTACTTAGGCCTCTCCAGAATGCTCACAGTTGCTCCCACCATTCATGGGCTCCTTTTGTGAGTTATATATTTCCCTTTTCCTTCTTCATCTTTAAAAATATTTTTGCAGTTATAGCTCCAGGTATTTTCCTGATAGAAATACTCAAGCCCACAGACATATGTGTGTAAAGAGGTCGGTCACAACAGTGTTAGAGCAAAAGATGAAAAACATCCAAATATCCATCAGTAGGAGACTGGTTACTGGGAAGAACCTAATCAGTCTTCTGTAAGAGGGGCACAGATTAAATAAATTATAATACATCCAATAATGGAATATTATGGAGCCATTTTTTTTAAGTAGATCAATTTGAACTAACATGGAAAGATCTACACACTTTGGACTCCAGTCATGAGCACATCAGTTAAATGCTCCATGCCTCAGTTTGCTTGTCTGTAAAATGGGGATGTTAATAGTAGCTATCTTGTGGAGGTTAATGTGAGGATAAAATAAACTGATGAGAACAGTGGCTGGCACACACTGAGAGCTTAATAAATGTTGGCTGTGACTATCATTGGATGTTAAGCAAAAATGCTAATGATAGACTATCATGTTCAGCATAAACCCATTATAAATTTTTAAAAATACATTATTAGCAGCATATGAATGGAAAATATTTTTTGTTTAATATAAGATAAACATCAACCTATTTTCATGATTTAGAAATTTTTAAGAGAAAATAACAAGCCCCTTTTTTCATGGTTTACTGCGATAGTTCAGCCCTACCTTACATGGGCTCAGTTTCTGGCATCATTTACTTTCAGGGAATGGGCATCCCTGCCCTTATGACTACATCCCTGCAGGATGGCCTGGCCCAGCGGGCGCCACACAGGTCAATATATGCAAACTCCCAGCCTCGAAAGGCCCTTCCGAGGCCATGCCCGGCATGGTGTATCCTCCTACCCCCCAGCCATGGGCAGCCAAAGTATTCTCTGTCCCTCATCTGCCAGGGACCCTGGCCACAGGCTGCAAAGGGCAGGCACAGGGCCCAGGACCCCTGCCCCAGTGCCCATCTCCCCACAGCCCCGGCCATGCTGCCTCCCCTACTACTTACAGCCCTGACTTATGTCCCTGCTCTGGCCTCAGCAACCCAGCTTCCCCTAAGCAAAGCTGGGCTGAAGGACACAGCTCTGAGTGGGGGGTCAGTTCCCTGGCTCAGCCACCAAAAACGTGACTTGGGCCAGACATGACACCTCTGGTCTTCCATTTCCTTGTTGGGTATGGGGGTAAAACACTGATTTCCAAGGTTGGTAGAGCCCAAGATTGCATGTTTAGGATGGCAGATTCCACCGATCCCAGCCAGCCCCATAAGCCATGATCACCTCATCCTCACCTCCTCTCACTCAGCCTCAGTAAATAAGCGTTTTCATCACCACTTTATAGCCAAGGAAATGGAGGTACAGAGAGGTCAGCAGACTTGCCCAAAGTGACACAGCCAGTAAGTGGCCCAGCTGAGTTTACGCTCAGGTCTGCCTGGCACCAGGTGTCCCACATCTACCCCGGAGGTACTGACGTTTGCCCAGGATCGGCTGCTTCTGCAGGCCAGTCCTGCAAGCCATTTCCCAGCAGGCAGCAATGTTGGCTTGTGCTTCTGAACCTTCTGGAAATGACTAGGGAAGCCTTCCCCACTCCCAGTTTCCCTTCTTCCCCCAGACCCAGCCATTTCCTCCTGCATAGAAACACGTGCAGGCCCCTCCCATCTTTTAGCCCTGTTGCTGCTGATTCCACGTTGATGAGGGAGGCGCAGGCGGGAAGGGGGGCCTGGGAGTGGTACCCAGAACAACAACAGTGCTTGGACCACCAGCCTCTCAGAGTCTTCCGGGGAGCTGCGGAAGATACAGATCCCTAGGCCCCTCTAAACCCTCTGCAGGATCTGGAATCCGTATTTCACAAGCTGCCTTGGAGAGTCACTAAGGTTTGAGCCTCACAGGGGAAGACAGAAGCCTCAGGTTTCCAGCCTTGCCGGGTTCTCCATGTCTAAATGGCTTGATGGGAGGAGAGCACGGAGGGAGTCTCATCAGGGGTCCCACGGAGCCGCGACCTCACCCTGAGTTACCTGCTCAGATGTCGTCCACCAGCCAGGAATTGCCTCTTCCTGCCTCTCTCAGCTGGCCTCTCAGACACAGAGGGGATTAATTGGCAGCAGCCGGGCCGGCCCGTATGCAAAGGATTAGGAGGTTCTAAAGAGGGTGAGGAGGTGGCAGTGGAAGAGACGAGATTGATGAGGAGGGAGCCGGCAGAAAACCCCAGGAGCCACCAGGAATCGGCCCCAGGGAAGGAGCCCTACATGGCCCTGGTTTGGGGCACCATGAGCTGCCAGGGGACCTGATTCCCTGCATACCCTGGCCAACCCACAGAGTGGCTGGTGGGAGGATAAGAGCTTGGAGTCCCCAGGTGATTCTGGGAGACTCCTCAAGGTAGCAGGGGCCTGTCAACTCAGTCAGCAGTGGCAGGAGGCACATTCCAGCTCTCCAGCCCCAGTGCAGGGACTCAGGCAGAGTCCCTCTGTCTCAGAATCTTCTGCAGCTTGGGCAGGGCCTCAGTACCCCCTGCCTTGGGCTCCACCAGAATGGCTGTGGTCCCAGGGCTGGGCCTTTAGGGAGGGCCCGAGGACGGATAGATGACTGACTGCATCCAAGCCGGCCTCCTGAACTGAGGTCGAACCCTGGAGGGGGATGGCGATCTCAGGGGAGAGCGGGAGAGGGACAGAGGCCCAGCACAAAGGGGCTCAGTGAGGTGACAGGACCTGGGTGGGGGGCAGGGCAGTGAGCTGTTTAGCAAAGGGGCAGGGGATTGACTTGCTCAGCTACAACATTTCTCGACCTTGCCTATGTGTCAGGCAGCCTGCCAGCCTTAGCACATTGAGAAGGACAGAAATAGGACCTGCCCTCATAGGGCTTACATTCCAATGGAAGATTCAGAAGTAAAAAAGATTAACAATGAACTTAAAAATATTGCAGATATGCTGAGTGCCATGAAAGAAACACACAGGGCAGAGACGTGTGTGAGGTGGTGGGAAGTGGGAGTGGGCACAGGTGCCTCTATGAAGAGGGACATATTTGAGCTGAGACATAAGATCTGAGTGAATGGTGTTCCAGGCAAGGGTAAATAAAGGTCCTGAGGCTGGAATGAGCTTGGATGCCCCTGAGAGACAGAGAGGGGCCCAGGGGCTTAGTGGGTGTAGGGAGGAGTGGTGGGAGATGAGGTCCAGGACAGATCAGGTAGGGCCTGTAAGCCACGGTCAGAAGATTGGGTTTTAGCTGATGGCCCATGGAAGCACATGATGGTTTAGAACAGGAGCCGGACACCACCTGTGCAGCTGTTTTGTAGTGGGCAGGTGTGGAAGCAAGGCACTAGTCAGGAGGTAGCGGTGGAACAAACCAGTGTGTGACTGGACGATCCCTGTCCTCTCCTTCCTCTGCAGAACCTCTGATATGCAACCACCCCCAATGCAACTGGTGTGGGAGAAGGTTCTTTCTGCCGTGCTCTGTTGATACGCCAGGCTGCTGGGGATCAGCGCTCCTCCCCATGGCACCTGCAGCCAGAGAGGACAGTGAGCTCTACTGCTCTGCCTGGGTGTGCAAGTGACGGCCAGCGTCATCGGTGATGCTCACCCTTGCCTCTAGCTCGACGGAGGCCAGTGCAGAGATGACGAGACTTGGACCGAGCAAGTGGCAGGAGAGAGAAAAGGGGAGGGGAGGGAAAAGGGAGGTGTTGAGGGTGTTCAGCTTAGGCAGCTGGCAGGTGGTGCCGTTTACTGAAAAGAGGGAGCCTGGGGCTGTGGCGTGGAAGAGTCTGGGGGGCTCTACTTCGTTGAGCTCTACTTCGTTGTCTGAGAGACATCTGCGTGGAAATGTGCGCCAGGTGGTGAGAGGTGTGTTTTGCGGGGTGGGGGCTGTCTGGAGTCTGGGAGAGGTGGACGACTGGAGATGGAAACTTCGGAGGCATCAGCTCAGCTTGTAGATGATGCTTAAAGCCACAGGACTCATTGAATCAAAAGTAAAGAAGAGAAGGACCAGAGATGAGGCCTGGAGCACACCGGCACATTTCAAAGTTGGGGAAAGGAGGAGGAGCTAGGAAAGGAGACTGAAAGAGCTGCTGGTGGGGTAGGGGAAGAGCCAGGAAGCCGGGTTTGCTGCACCCAAGACGGCTGAGTGTGTTGGGGGAGGATTGGCCACATGGGACCACCGTGTGAACGGAGGCTGACCTGTGCCCCAAGGCTCGGCAACCTGGGGGCATGGAGACCGGCCAGTGGTCAGAGTCACGTGGGCCTGGCTGAAGAGTAATGAGCTCTAGGGTGAGGCAAATGAACGAACCTCAGCTCCACCCCCGTTGGATGACTCTCGTGTGCATATATACGGAGGGAAAAAAGCCAGACTGAAAGGACCCCAATGGCCCATGCGTACAAAGCTCAAATAGGGCACAATTAGCCTGTCTTATCTATGGCTGTAAACATAGGTAGTAAAATTATAAAGAAAAGCAGTGGTTATACTACACGGCTAGGAGAGTGGTTACCTCTTGCAGGAGGTGGGACTGAGAAGGGGTATGCGGAAGCTTCTAGGGGCTGGCGGGGTCCTAACTTGCTTTCTTTAGCTGACATCAATTTTTTAAAACAACGTTATTGTCATGTAATTTGTATGCTGTAAAATTCACCAGTTTTAAGGGTACAACTCAATGATTTCTAGTAAATTTACTGAGCTATGCAATATCTAGTTTCAGAACATTTCCATCAGCCTAGTAAGATCCCTCATGCTGGTTAGAATCACTCCCCATTCCCCAGCCTCAGGCAACCACTAATCTGCTTTCTGTCTCTAAACATGTGCTTTTTCTAGACATCCTATATAAATGGAGCATATAATATGTGGAGTGTTTCTGTGTCTGGTTTCTTTCATTTAGCATAATGTTTTGATGATCATCTACATTGTAGCATGTATCCATAATTCATTTCTTTTTAATTCCCAAGAGTATTCCATGGCATACTGTCGGTTTCCATGGCATAGATATATTAGAGTCTGTTTACCCATCCGCTAGTCAATGGACACTTAAGTTGTTTCCCCCTTTTGGTTATTATAAATAATGCTGCTATGAACATCTGCATGCAAGTCTTTGTGTGGACATATATCTTCATGTCTCTTGGGAAGATTCCCAGGGGTAGAATTGCTGGGTCATATGGTAAATTTATGTTTCACTTTTTAAGAAACTGTTACACTGTTTTGCAAAGTAGTACCCATGTCTTGACCTGACTGGTAGTTACACAGGGTCTCACTTTATAAAATTATGAGTTACATTATATATTTATGCACTTTCTGGATTTTGTTATATTTTTAACTTTAAAAGAGTTAAAAAAAAATTGCGATGGGGTGGTGAATGAAGTCCAGGTAAAGTTTTCTTTAAGGGGTGGGACTTGGGGACACTGCTCTGGGGCTGGATGGGGCACTGGAGGAGAAGCAAATAGGGAGCCAAATCCTACTTGAATCTCACAGTAGGGGTGCCTGGGCCCAGCAGGCTCAGCACTTGGGCAGGTGTATGCAAAAGCACGTGCCAAGATATGCAAATAAGTTAAGAGTCTCCCCAGGGTTTCCTCACAGGGATGGGGGGACAGGGTCCACCTCCAGTGGTTCTTTTTTTTTTTTTTTGGCCTCCCTGCGAGCCTTGTGGGATCTTAGTCCCCTGACCAGGGATTGAACCCCGGACCACGGCAGTGAAAGCGCTTAGTCCTAACTACTGGACCGCCAGGGAAGTCCCCTGGTGGTTCTGACCTTGATGGTGGTCAGGCCCCAGGGCTTCAGGGTGCTGGGCTTAGGACCTCATGACCTCGCTTTTTTGGGAAGGTGGGAGGGAGGCTGCAGGCCTGCAGGGAGAGTATCACCTGCTAATCCCTGTCCTGCTGAGGCCACCACTCTCCCTGATCCCCTTATGCTGACCCTGGATCCTGGAAGCCACTAATCGCCACCTCTGGAGACTCAAGGACTGGCAGGCAGGGCAGTGCCCTCTTCCGTGAGGCTTGTGAGGAGGGGAGCAAGTGTCAGTGAGCCCTGCCAGCTCACAGGCACTCCTCCCGGCAGGGCCGGGGGCCCTTGCCTAACACAGATGGGAGCTTTGAGGCCCAGAGACAGACAGTAAGTAGTATAGGGTCACACAGCCTGCCCTGGCCGGCCCTGGCCAGCCCTGGCATGGCCACCCCCAGGGAGACCCAGCTCCTTGTCTGATTTTCCCAACATGCCCAGCTGGTGTGAGGCCTGGGAGACAGCATCCTTCAGGAAGGCTGAAAGAGGGGGCCAGTGCAAGGACCCCTGGCAGCAGGCTCTTCTCCTCGGAGCCTCCGGTTGTCATGGTTGCCGAGGAGCTGGTGCCCTCACAATCAGGCTGCAATGGGCGTTGTCTCCGCAGAATGTCCCTTTATTCTCCTACTGCCTCATAAGGCACTGGGCCTCGGCCCATCTCCCTGCCTCTTTTCCCCATTGAGCAGTCGGAAGAGCGGAAAATCCCTGTAAGCCTGTGCACCTGGGGCCCATAGCCTGCAGGTGAGGTACCACTGTGGCGGACCAGGAGCAGGGAGCCCTCCCTCCCCTCTACCCCCACTTCCCACTTCCCTGTCCCTTCCCCACGAAGGCCCAGCCTTCGAGCCGGCTTCCCCATCTGGTCGCCATGCCCTCTCTGTGCTCCTCCATGGCCCAAGGTCCTCTCTCCACCTGCCCACCTCCCTACCACCTCCATCTCTCACCTCCAACTGGGGTCAGGAAGAAAGCAACGGGACTCAACAAGTTCTCACTAAAGTTTAAATGACTCAAAGGCTCTGGGAATATCCACTTTTTAAAACGAAGCACTGGGGAACCAGCCATATTTTTTCTAGTTCCTGTCTATCAGGTCTCTCCCCTTATTTAAAACCTTTCTATGTCTCCCTGTAGAATGTTGAGTAAATGCTAGATACCTTAGCTAAGGCCAGAAGCCCATAATTAATTACCCAGAGGCAGACTGAGCTCAACTGTGAATCTACTTGCTGCTACTGCCGCTTCCTGCTCATTATTGAAGAACAGACACAAATGGCATCTCTTTTTAGACCATTCGCTGAATCCTCCAGCCTCCTCAGACACACATCCCCTGTACTGACCTCTGCCGAGGTCCTCAGCACATCCCGTGTGTGTGTGTGTGTGTGTGTATTTGAGCGGCCCTGAACCCACCATAGCTCCTGGCACACAGTAGGTGGTCAGTACCTGTTGGACGAGTAGACAAATTGGCACTGGCCAAGGTTGTGTTCCCACACAGAAGGGTGTCTGGTTGGGGTGTCTCTGCCCCCCCAGCCATGGCCTGCATCATCAACCTGGTGCCCCGGGAGGACGGTTCCACCCATGTGTACGCATCCCCGGCCACCCTGCTGCCCGTGGCACGGCGGCGCAACAAGCTGGCCGGCGTGAAGCAGCAGCTCTACCACCCAGCCCTGCCCAGCCTGCGCCGCATGGACATGGACTCCGTCAGGGCCTGCCTTTCCGACGAGCACTGCCAGTCCACCACCTACTGCAGCAAAGGTCAGGCCACCTGGCCACCACCAGCCCCTTTGGGCCTTCGGGGATGGCGTGGGTGGTTTGGAGGAGAGAGATCTCGGAGGGAGAAACCATGAGTGGCAGGTGAAAGGGGTAAAGGGAGTCGCCCCAGCTCTGCTCCTCCCTGTCTGGGTATCCTCCAGGTCTGAGCCTCTGTTTCCTTATCAGTAAAATGGGGATACTGACAGTGCCGGCCTGTCAGGGCTATTTTGAGATTAAAATGAGATAAGGCATGAAAAGCACTTGGAGTAGTGCCTGGCACGTAATATGTGCTCAACAATAATGTTAGTATTATTAATGGAGAGGGAACTGTGCAGAGGCCAACAGTTGCAGGAGGAGGAGGAATAATAATAGCAATAATAACAACTTCTGCCCAATCATCTCTCCCTTTGAAAAAGGAAGAGAAAGACACCTGTCATGAAAGAGAGGTGGACATGGGAGCCTTTGGGGTAAAAGGCCACATGGGGCTAAGGAAGAACCCTTCATCGATTGAGAAGCTTGGGGATGGAGATAGCGGTGCCACACAGACACCCACACTCACTCATTCCAGCACATTTATTAATTGCTTGCTTTGTGCCTGACACTGTGCCTGGAACAAAGACGCTCCAGCTAGTGGGAACAGCACCTGCAGAGGCCTGGAGGGGAAAAGCTGCGTGAGGTGTTGGTGAACTTGAGGGGCGTGCTTAGGTGGGAGGATAAGGAGTGCGGGGGCAGCAGGAGCTGTGGCTGAGGAGGAGGACACAGCTCAGGGAGGGCTAATCTCAGGGGTCTGGGCTTCCTGGGGAGGTAGATAAGAACCTCTGAAGACTTTAAGAAGGAAGGAGGTCCGAGCATTGGGGCCGTGGGGAGTGGGTGACCCAGAGAGACTAGAAGCGGATGATGGGGGGGAGGGTGAGTGATTAGGACACTGGGAGGGACCACAGTCTTCAGGAAGTAGTGATAGTGTCTGGCCACAGGGGAGGGATTTGGAAGGTATTTAGGAGATAAAGTAACACGATTTGTACCAGTGTGGGTAGAGGGGCAAGAGTGAGGAGTCCAGGGTGATACCCAGGTTCAGACCCCGGTGGCAGGTGGAGTGAGGGTGTCAGAGACTATAGGGAGATCTCCAGAGGTCCCACAGAGACCCCTGCAGGGCCAGGATGGGAAACACAAATACAGGAAGTGGGTGGGGACGCAGTGGGGGGAAGGGGTGAAAGGTGAGGTGGAGTCCCAACACCCCCCTCCAAAGGGGAGCAGCTATGGGGTCCTGCTGATACTGTTTGGGAAAGGTCAGCACAGTTCTACCAATTTCCTGGCTTCCAGGAGAGGCCAAGAGTCTCGATTTTTAGGGAGAGCTCTTGATTATTGCAAGTATGTTTTTAATAAAAGCAATGGAGTCACAGTTTCAAAATTCAAAATGCTGTAACAATGTACATTTTAAAAATTCTCACTCCTCCCCCGCCATCCCCACTTACAGGTAACCACTCTGAGCTCCTGCTGAATCCTTCCATTGTTTACTACTGTAAATACAACCTATTCTCTTCCTCCCCAACTTTTTTTATTAGGAACATATTCAAACATAGAGGAAGGTTGAAAGACTAGTACTATGAACATTCATTACCTTCCACCTGCTTCAATTAATGTTTTGACACATTTGTTTTCATTCTCTCTCTCTCTCTCTCTCTCTCTCTCTCTCTCACACACACACACACACACACACACACACACACACACACACTTTAGCAAGCAGTTCCCAATGATAGAAACAACCTCAATACCATTATCACATCTAGGAAAGTTAAAAATAATTCCCTAATATCTAATATTCAGTCCATATTAAAACATCCCCAGTTTTCCCCAACTATTATTTCCCCATCCCCAGTCTTCAGAGGTTCTTATCTACCTCCCCAGGAAGCCCAGACCCCTGAGATTAGCCCTCCCTGAGCTGTGTCCTCCTCCTCAGCCACAGCTCCTGCTGCCCCCGCACTCCTTATCCTCCCACCTAAGCACGCCCCTCAAGTTCACTAAGATCTTAGTCTAAAACAGTCTATCCACTTTCCCTTTTTCCCTCATAATATTAACTTTTTAAAGAGTCCAAAACAGTTTTATTGTAGAGGAGTCCTACACTGTGAATTTGAGTGACTGTTTCTTTATGGTGTTGTCTACCTTGATAGTCTATTTTCTGGGAAATAGAAGATAGATGTAGAAGCTTGATTGTAGAAGGTTTCACAGGTGTTGGAGGCCATATTTGCCATGATGGCTCAGAAGGAGGCACATAATGTCATTATCCCACTATTCATGATGCTACGTTTGATGACTTGGTTAGGTGATGACCTGAATCTATATTCTTCTTTGCCTCCAATCGTCTCAATTTTAGGCTTTAAAGCCATATAAAGGCATATACTCTTCTGCACCTTGGAAGGGTTTGAATCAAGAACTTCCTCTACTGATTTTTAATCAAGGCATAGTGAGGATGTATCATAGTTTATTTAACCAGTCCATTAATGACAGACTCTTGAGTTATTTCCAATCATTTTCTATTGCAAACTATGCTGAAATGGGTAAACTTTCTACCCACATCATTTCCCAGTTGTGCAACTGTGAAGTAGGATAAATTCCCAGAAGTGGGACTATAGGGTCAAAAGGTATGTGTATTTATAATTCCAATAGATAATGCCAATTTCTTTCCGTAGACTCGAATCAATTTATACCCCCCCTCCCCCCGCTGGCAACATATGGCAATGGCCCTGTTTCTGATAACTGCACTAACTTTTGGATTCTTTCCAATCTGATACGAAAAATTGGTATCAATGTAGTTTGAATATGCATGCATCTTATTATGAATGAAGCTGAGTGTCTTTTCATAGTTTAGGGACCATTTGTATTTCTTGTGTTTGTGTGTGAACTACCTGTGCAGACTGTTTACCTATTTTTCTTTTTTTCTCTTTTTCTTCTATTTTGTTTTATTTTATTCTATTTTGTCTTGATTTATAGGAATTCTTTCAATATTAGGGAAATTGCACCTTATCTACAAAATAAATGGAAATATTCTTTTCCCATTTGTCTTTTGACTTTCCTTATGTTTCCTTATGTTGCCATGCAGAAGTTTATTTCTATGTAGTCCAAGTTATCAACATTTTCTTTAGGCTACCTGATTTTGAATTAGAGTTGGTAAGGCCTCCCCCACCCTAAGGTTATAAAGAAATTTATCCATGTTTTCTTCTAGTACGTCTATGGTTTCATTATTTTACATTGAAATTTTTTATCTATTTGGAATTTGTTTTGTTGAATGGGGTGTGTTAAGTAAAAATCCACTTGATCTTAGATTTTTTTTAAGTTGTCAAGTATTTCAAAAACCTTTTAAAGCAGTGTGGACCAAACCTCTCCTGTGTGGGCCTGTGACCACTGGTGGACTCCTCCCTTTCTCTTTCTCCTTTAGATGACTTTGACAATGCCTACTTCACACTCCTCAGTGTCCCCAACAAATCCCTGCAGTGCTTGGTGAGTGTCCTTTGCCCCTGGCCCTGGGTTTGCTCTGGGGACCTGAAGGTCCCGCGTGCACCCAGCCCCAAGCACCTCGAATGCTGGGCTCTACTCCCACGCACCTCCTCAGCTACCAGCTTGGGACCCTACCCCCTTCGCATCTCCTTCAGGGGCTTCAGGAACCCCCTGGGTCAGATGGTTCAAGTGCCTCCCCCCGCGCCCTGACTCCCTTCGTCCTGGCAGGACATCACGGCGACCAGCCAGAGGCTCCGAAATAGGTGCCGCGAGGGAAAGCTGGCGCCCATCGCACCGGGCATCAACAGGGTCGACTGGCCCACCTTCACGCGTGCCATCGAGGACTGGTCCCGCTTCGTGTCCTCTGCCGGCGAATGCAAGCTGCCCTGCCCGAGCAAGAAGGGTCAGTCCACCGGCGGGCAGGATGCCTTAGTGTGGGAGAGACAACTGGGCCGCTGGGTCCCTAGAGCCCTGACCCCGAGCGCTGACCGCGGGCGGGGGTCTTCGGGGGTGGGCTCTGACAAAGACAGGTCTAGGAGATAGGAGCAGCTGGGGCACTCAAGAGCGGGCTGGACCCAGACAGATTGAGGTTCATAGAGACAGGGCTTGTCCTGGGGAGGGGGCGGGGCCAGGTCCGAGCCAGTGGGAGGCAGTGTGGTGGAGGTGGAGGGCAGGGTTGGTTCTGGGACTGACGGAGCTTAGTCCGGAGGGGGAACTGGTTCTAGGAGCAGGCGTGGGCGTGGCTTGATCTAGGGGCGGGGCTCAGGTAAGAGTGGGGGCGGGGCTTGCTCTGGGCTGGCCGGGGTGCCAGATGTGGGCGCTCTCTCCGCAGTCGAGAGTTTCAGCGGCAATGCGGTGCGGTACTTGAAGCCGGAGGTGACCCAGAACTGGCGGGTAGGTAGGCGCACTGCTCCGTCCCTGGCGGGGCAGGGGTGGGAGAGAACCGGCTAACACGGGTTCGGGGAGGGGGAGAGGAGACCGAGAGTAAGGTCTCCCAGTGCCCAGGGCCAAGATCCCCAGCAGAGAGTGCTGTGCGGGGCCTCGGCGGGGGAGTCCGTGTCCCCTCTACTCAGTGGACCCCCCCGCATTCCTCTGGCCCGCCCCAGTTCTGTCTTAACCAGAATCCCAGCCTGGATCGCTATGGACAGAAGCCCCTGCCTTTCGACTCCCTGTAAGTGACCCCACAGACCCCGGGGGCCCCATACCTGGCGGAAGGAGAATGGGGTCTTGGCTGCTTTCACCACCGCATACCTAGTGGCCCTTGAAAATGTGAGACCTAGGAAGAATTGATTGGCTCCAAAACACCACAAGAAAATTGCGATTTCAAAATGACTAAATGTTTAATTCCTACCAAACGGAACATCCTGTCATCCAGTCCCTAGCAACTCCACCTTTCAGAGTGGAGGAGTTAAGGTGGGGCGAAGGTGCAGTGTAATCTTGGTGGGATGGCGCCTGCCGATGTGTTTGTTCCCAGAAAGGGTCACCCTTCCTCACCTCGGCCTCACCCTCCTCTCTCTTTTGCAGGAATGCTATCCGACGCTTCGGCTCGATCTACAGGTAGGGCTCCAACTGCAGTGGGGGGGGGGGCGGGTGGGAAATGACCCCGACCCCACCCCACATTTGGCCACGCCCCCCAGTCGGGCAGCGCGCGGGCCCTCGTGAGGGAGGCGCCAGAGGATTGGTACCCTCCCGGATGATGTCAGGGGGGCGCGAAGGTCTTCCGCTGGAGAGATCTTCGCCAGGCAAAAGTGCAGCCCACTGGGAGATGGAGGGAATAGAGTGCCTTTCCCTCCCGATTTGGTCCAGAGGAGGCCAAAAGGCAAAGACGGGGGTTAGGGGGATTGGGGGGGCGGGGTTACCTAGGAGAAGAGCAGGGACTGGAAGAGTAAACAGACATATAAGAAATATAATGTAAGGAGCCAAGAATTTGCCTTCCAGGAAGCAGGTGAAGTGGTAAGGGCTGGGACAAGTGTTCCCAGGAGAAGAATGCAAGATATTCAAGCACCTTCATAATTTGGCCATCTCCCACCTCTCCAGCCCCATTCCCTACACTTCAGCAGTACCAGACTCCTGCGTGCAACCCAAACCAAGCAACCAAACACTCCATATCTTTGCTTGTGCTGTTTCAGCACCTACGTGATCTTTCTGCCTCTGCCTGGAAAACTCCTCCTTACACTTTAAAGCCCAGCCCAGGTGTCCCATTGTCCTTGAAGTCTTCTCTGACCTTCTGCCTTTCCCCTCCAGCTCCAACCCCCCTCCAGTTGGTCTCCGTATGTGCATCCCTCTCCATCTTAGAGCACACAGGCTATTGCATTATAATTATTGATGAAAGTTTGCCTTCTCTCACCCACCCTGTGCACACACAAGGGAAAGCTTTTTTTTTTTTTAACTACTATATAATGCCTGCCAGAGTAGGCTCACTAAATGATTGAAAAGTGAGTAAAGCTCACGGGAGATAAAGATGAGGCAAACTGGAAGTGGGGCTCGAAAGTCAAACAGACCAGCCAAAAATATATTAAAGGTAATAGGGAGCCATTGAGGGCTCTTGAGCCATAGAGAGACAGGACAGAAGCTGTGTTTTCAGAGCCTCGAGGGCAGGAAGGTGGGTTTGGTGGGGAAGGCCTAGAGAAGGACAGCCTGATTTTTCCCCAGGACATCCTAGAGGCCCCCACCTCACCTGTTTCTTTCCACAGTCGTGTCAACTACCTGATGACCCCCTGGCGTTGATCTGTGAAAAGGAGGCCGATCCCCAGGCTGCCGAACCATGCCACCTCAGGGTCCCCAGCAGGACAGAGGGTGTATGGTGGCAGCACCGATCTCCCTAAGAGTTTAGCCTGACTGGAAATAAACCTTATGCTCCATAAGGAGGCACCACACCCGTGTGTGTGTGTGTGTGTGTGTGTGTGTGTGTGTGTGTGTGTCTGTGTGTGTGTGTGTCTGTGTGTCTGTGTGTCTGTGTGGTGCAGGGGCTGGGGGAGGGTCAGGACCTCAGGACCTCAGGATGTCTTGCCCTTACCTGCCTCCTGCCAACTCCTGGAGGACTGGTGGCGGTGGGGGGAGTTGGGAAAGATGTCTGGTGACCCCAGGTAGAGAATTAGGGTCTAGGCCCCAGGGCCCCGCCAGGGATGAGGTACAGAGGCAGGCCTGCCTGAGAATTAGTTTTCCTTTGTGACCCCGTTCCCCTGCTCATAACCCTACAACAAAGCCCCTTCCACCTCAGACTCTGAACTTGAGCCCTAAAGAGAAAAGAGGGGGCTCGAAAGGGATTTTAGACACCTCTCTCAGAAGCCCTTGCCATCCCAGTGTGTGCTGGGGGCCTCCCTGGGCCCAGGGTTCCCCTGAAGAAGTGGAATCAGGCCCTGGAGGGTTGGCCTATGGTCTCTATTCCCTGTGAAGCAACTGAGTGTGGAAGTAAGATGAGGTGCCCAAGCCCACTCAGAGAAGAAAGTTTCCTCTCCCCAAAGCACCGCCAATGAACATACCATGTAAGCAAAAAGTTATCTGCTCTATTCACATAGCTTCAGGACTAGCCCTCATCTGCCTACCAACCTACAGAAAGGAGGCCTGATGTGCTGGGGACAGCCGTGGGGCTCCTGCGCCAGGTCCAGAATAACCTTGCTCAAAGTTTTGGGCTAAAGAAGAGTGTCTCGGCGTGGCTGGGTGTTAGAGCCGCCAGCATCAGCATTTAGCTCCAGGACCTTCCAAATACCATCCCACCTGTGGCCAGTCTGCAAGGACAGACCCAGATCAGGGTAAATAGCCACCAAGCTCAAGAACTGTTTGAACAGGACTTCTGGTGCTAGGATCTGAGGCCTCAGGGATCCACGAACCCTCTGAAATCATGTGCAAAACCGTGGGTCCACCCACATGTGCATTTTCCATGGAAAGTCTCCTTGTTTTCATCTGATTCTCAGGCGAGTCAGTGCCCACAAAGGTTAGGAAACCCTGACTTACATCCTCCTCATCCCCTTCCACTAATATTTACTGAGCACCTAGTGGATGCAAGCCTGGTCTCAGGTGGAAGGAGTTTAAAACAATAATACCAGCCCCTCACCTCTGGACCCTGTGTTATACTGGTTAGAACACATCACCTCCTCCAGGCCTCATACTCCATAAGCACCCAGGAGAGTGAGCAGAACCAAAGCTACTCTACTTCACAGATGGGAAAACTGAGGCCCAGATCAGGGAAAGGCTCCAGCCAAAACCAGAACCCAGGACTCAAATTCAGTCCCAGCACTTGCCACAGTACTCACATATAGTTTGTGCTCAATATTCGTAGAATAAGTTATTTCCCAGAATGGGGGTCTTTTGTTCAACCTTGGGTAATAAACAAGGAAATGAGTTGTTTTGTTGTCTGATATGCAGACAGAGCCTGCCTTACAAATTCAAAGCTGATTTTAATTTCTTTTGGGGGTGGTGTTGGAGATCATCACCCTTATACCGAGGTGAGGGAAGGAGTCTGTCTCTCTGTCCTGAAGTATGGGGCTCTGCTGACAACAGGGCAGGAGACAGGAGCGTGGGGAGGAGGGGATGGGAAGTGGTAAGCAGATCAGAGCCCTTTCCTCCTTGGGGGCCTGTCAAGGAGGTATCCAGCTTCCTGCCATTTCATGCAGGAAGAAGCACTTTCCTCCAAGCCCAGGGGCAGTCCACCTGGATTGAACCTTGGGAAGCCATTGGCGAAGGCCCCTGAGGTGTGAGAGCCACATTCTTCAGCCCTGAGTGTCCCCTCCAACATGATAGCTCAGAGAGAAATAGATTTGCCCAAGGCTCATAGCAGAGATGCTGAAGTCCTGGCCTGTGTGAGACTGGGGGCAGTCAGGGAGCTCCAGAGAGCATGCTGAGATACCAGAGGGAATCAAGCGCCTGTGTGTCTTCTCGTGGCCCTGCTTCCTTGACACTGAATAACTGGACAAGTCCCTCTGGGAATTTGGCCCAGCAGACATTCAAGGCCTCGCCAGACCCCACGCTGGGTGCTGGGACACAGACCAGAAGGCTTGCCTGCCTTAGAGGTACTTCTAGTCCAGTAGGAGAGAGGTAAACCCAGCTGATTCAAACCTGAAAGCAGAAGGTGAGAATGTGAGCACACCTAGATCATGTTCCTCAAGCCTAGGAATTTGATTAGGTCCTTCCTCACCAGGTGTACACTGAATCCCAATTTCGTAGATATAAAAATATGTGCCCAAGAATAAAGGAAATACAGAGCAGACGTGCATTAACAAGTCTGATTTAGCATGCACTTGCTATTTTTTACGTGCAAAGGCGATGTATCAATATTAAGCACTTTGCAGTACCCAGGAGGTGGGCAGTTTTAGACCCATTTTACAGATGATGAAATGAACTCAGAAAGGCTAAATGACTGGCCCATGGTCACACAGCTGGTGATTGGCAGAGCTGGGAATTGAAGCCAGCCTGCCTGACCCCCTGAGCCTGTGGCCACCATACTCTACTGCCTTCCTGCTATGAGAGAGATGCACGCCAAGAGTCGGGGGGAAACCAGTGGGGACATTCGACCTGAGCTTAGAGAGAGGAGAAGATGTTCCACCAGAAAGTTCTCTTGGAGTTACTGGCAGTGGCAGAATCTGCAGGTTGAAAATCCCAAGAGATGGAGAGAAGCCACCCAGCCTGGGCCACTGTCTCCCGGCCTGGAAGTTCCCTCAGCCTCAGGGGGCTCTTTGCTCCTCATAGAGAGATCACAGTAGAAATCCTCCCTGTGGCCATTGCCTTGGGGACAGCCCAGCCCCCATGGCCTCACCTCCAGGACTTCCTGGCCTGATCCCAATCCAGTACCCAGGCCCTGGGCCTCCATGCGCTACCCCTACCCACAACGGCATCACCAGTCTCCTTGCTGTTTCAAACACCCAGGCTCCTGTCTGACTCCTAACCTTTAGTCAACGCCTTCCTCCCACCTGAAATGCTTTCCCAATCTCTTCCTACCCAAACTTCACCCTTTCTTCCAAGCAGGCCTCTCTCAAATCCTCCCTTCTCCCCAATTCTTCCCCAAGACTATGAGGACAGGAAACGTAGCTGTTTCAGGGGGACTAACTCATAGCCTCTGGCCCACCGTAGGCTCTTAGGAAATACTGCACTCGCCGGCCCCTCTTATCTCTCTAACAGGATCTGGGACTCAGGAATGGGGCCTGGGGCCTCCCAGAACAAACACACGGGTGTGGACTAAATGATACAACTACTACAAAGTAATAGTTGTGTTTATTACAAAGTAACACGCAAAACACATACCCTCACCCTGGGGCTGGCAATGGGGAGGATCAGGGGTGGAGTAAGGGTCCTAGCTCAGGGAGAACGGGGTGAGGGTCGGGGAGGACTCTCACAGGTAATGTTTTGTACTAAATACCAGCAGCTTTGACATTTCTGACCCTACCTTTTGATACATGAAAACCTCAAAACTCATCTGAAGTTCTACCTTCATGCTCTGCCGCGCCAGCTCAGTGTCTGGCAAACAGCAGGTGCTCAGTGATGCTTATGGATGAACAAAGGCAGGAATGCAGACCCAGAGTGGGGATGGACACACACGCACAGTGCGGAGGGAGACCCCACAGGCCGCAGCCCACCTCCGCCCCTCCCCTCGACCTCCTTTTCAGGGCCCCGAAGGAGGACTGGGCATTCCTGCCAGAATCTGCAAAACTCAATAGCGGGCCAAGGCTTTTCCTGGAGGCATGACCTTCAAGGAACAAAGAAAGCACCGTCTTGAGGATGGGATGCGGAGCTTATCACAGGCGAGCCCGGCCCAGGCGCAGAGGCCTTGGGCAAATTTCCAAGGCCTGAGCAGTCCATGGTCCTGTCTGGGGCCTGCTCTGGAGGAGGGATGAGGCTGGGGACTGGGAGGTCTGGTGGAGGCTCTCTATGGAGCTGCCTCTGCACAGATGGCAGGACAGAAAACGGAGGCTGCAGTCCCTCAAGGAGCTGAGAGCAGGCCGAGGGCTGGCTGCCCCCTCTGCCTGCTGGTGGAGAGCTTTCCTGCTTCCATGGCCAGCCCTGGTGCCAGCACCAGTCCCGGCCATTGTTCCCGGCTTCCTGGCCCGCAAAGAGTGGGCTGGAGCCAGAGCCCCGGGCTTCAGTGGCTGAAGCTGGAGGTCTGTGGGCTCAGAGCCCAGGCGGTCCCACCCCGCCACCTATCCCCCCACCTAGCCAGACCCCACAATGCCAGGCCTCTCTCATCACTAAGCGTACGGCTTTGGGAAGCGCCTGGACTTCTCAAGGATCAGCACAAAACACTTCCTCAGGTCTGCCCTGCCCATCTCATGGAGATGGTATGAGGCTCAGACCAGCTGGTGGATGGGAAAGGTCTTGTGTAGCAGGGTGCATGTGGGAGAGCCCTGACGCTCAGGTAGGAGAGCTAGGCTGGCTCCCTTCTGCCCCTGACCTCCCAGTCCTCTGCTTTCCTGAGTGGCCACTATGTGGCAAACACTCCACTCAGGTCATTTCATGGGACCCTCACCCTAAGCCCAGAAGAGAGCATTAACGGCTCCATTTCACAGATGAGGAAAATGAGGCCCAAAGAGGTCCAAACACCTTCCCAAAGCTTTGGTGCTGATGAGTGGCAGAGGCGGGACTCCAGCCAGGCCTGACTGTTGTGCTCTTAACTACGACAGCACAGTGCTGCCACAGTGGTTCACGAGCACAGGCTCCACCCCTGGAGAGCAGGGTCCTCTCCCACTGCCCCCCTGGGAGGCCGAGCACAGAGCCAGCCGCACAGTGGGAGTCTGACAGAGCCGTCAAATGATGGGCTCCCTAGGGAAGCTGTCTTTGGTAGCCCAGCTTGCTCTGGCAATGACTTCGAGGACCCAGGAAAAGGGACCCCCATCCCACCCAGCAGTGCCTCTTTCCCCAGGAAGGGGAAATTATTAACTCCAGAATGTGAATTTATGTCAGCCTCTCGCTCTCGCTCCTCTGGCCCTCAACCACATGTCACCCCTCACCCCAAGGTATCACGTTCTTCCCATCCTGTCAGTGGTTGGGGCAAAGGGAATGATTACCCGGAGATTAAAGGTGATAGTGCTAGTTTGTAGCGCTAGCCACAGCACCTGAAGTTCCCCCATGAAAATTCCATGCTCTGAGAGATAGGGCCTCACATCAGCTATGGGACACAGGAAGCGGTGGGGCTCCTGGGCAGGTAGGTGGGAGAGGTACCTGTGTGTGTGGCCAGGTACAGTGTGTGGCTGCTTAAGCCAGTTTGCGCTGTTCCTGTCACTTACAATCAAGAGAGACCAGAATGAGACAGGTGGGGAGCAGACTGGAGGCCGAGAGAGGCAGGAAGGGGAACAGGGGCCACGGGTTGATCCGGTTACCTTCCCAGAATCAGAGCGACAGGTCTCTAAGGACCCTTAGAGATCAGAGGTCAAGACCTCTGCTTCAGATGGAATCAAGACCCCAAGAGGAACAGAGCCTGCCTGTGATCACTTGTTATCAAAGGTCTAAGACCTGAGCCTGAACACGCAGGCCCCCAGGCCAGGGCTCCATTCATGGCCCTGGTTTTGGCCCAGGTGGGAGCCCCACTGCTTTGTGAGGGGAGGCAAGGTGGGGACAAAGGAAGAAAAAGTCATTGCACCCTCCATGTGGGCCCATCCAGGGCTCCTGTGGCCCCGGGCACACGCAAAACACCATCTGTTCAGGAAGAGCAACCTGAAGCTATAAAGCACCCAACACGTGCCAGTGCTTTCCAGGAGTCTCTGCGAGGTGGGTGGGTTTTGCCTAAGGTCACTGAACTAGAAAGGAAGCCAGGATTCAAGCCGGGCACAGGGACAAGGGGCCCTGGGCGTCCTCGCTGAGAGGTAGACGCTTGCACACGGCTTCTCAAGGGCAGAGTCCTCCTGTGGCCACACGTGGAGGGAGTAAGAGGACCATGGGGTCCTGATCACATCCGGGGTCCCCCCTGGCCTCTCCACTAAGACTTCTGAAGCCAGTTTTGAGCTCTCTGCAGTGTGGGTAGCTCCTTATCCTCTTTCTACCCTCATCTCCACCCCTACCTTCAGGGCAGGGGTCCCTCCTGACCACCTTCCACTGGCTCTCAGACCTGGGGGGAGTTGCTTCTACCTTCCTCTCCCCACCTCCACCCTTGCCTTTGAGAAACAGGAGCCTGAGTTGCAGTTGGCCCACTGCGGGACAGGATAGGGGACAGAAGAGGGGTGCAGGAAGGCTGAGATGCAGGCGGCTGGGCTGGACATGCAGATGGATCACTGTGCGACAGGGTGAGCAGGAGTGGGGAGAGAGCGTGTGATCCTCGGGGGCGGCGCCTGTAGGCTGCTCCAGGCAGACCCTGATTTTCCACAGGGGCTAAGCAAGCTCTCCTGCTTACCAGGCCCAGTGCCCAGCTTCTGACCATCCATGAGCCCAGCTTCTGACCATCCATCCACCTCACAGATCAGCTCCCTTTACAGGGGCTGCAGTTAAACCCCAAGGATGTCAAGAGGTCACAGCCCAAGGATCCCAAGTGTCGTGCAGTTGGTACCGTCAGCATCGTCACAGCTTCCCCACCAGGGCCGCCGTATGCGATTCCACTTAATTCTCACAAGAACCAAGCAAGGCAAGGGTTAACCTCCCCATTTTATAGATGAGGCAACTGAGTCCCAAAGAGGTTAAGTGACTTGCCCAAAGTCACACAAACAGAATGTTCAAAACATTCGAACCCAGCCTTATGTCCCAATCCCAAGCCTGCCACCCTGGACTGCACACCTCACTCCCTCTCCATGTCCCAACATTACCCTCTGAAGAATGACCAGAACAAACTGTGCTTTGGTCTGTGAAGGTCAATGTCTTTACTTCTAAAGCATACATTGGACTCACTATATATTAACATCAAAAGGGCTATCTAAAATGGAGTCATTCTTTTTAAAAATCCAAATTCTCACATTTTATATAAGATCCAAAATGACATGAAATTAAACTATACAATGTTATGAACAGTATAACAACTGCTTTTAGAAAGCAAAATGAAAGAAAAACATTAGCAGTTGGGACTGTTGTCAGCCTGGGTTCCACGTCTTTTGAGGCATTGTGACTAAAGCCAGCACCGAGGGGAAGGACCAGCCCCTCTCTGCGGGCACAGGAAGGGAACCTAGGCAGAGGAGGGGGATGAGGGCTTTTCAGACTTCTGAAGGTGAGGGTGGGACAAGACAGGTCTCCCTGCTCCTCTGGGATCTTGGGGTGGGCACTGATTAAAGTCTCCTTTTAAGACCCAGGGAAGGGGGCTGGGAGAGGGTGGGGCAGAGCTGGGTTCAAGAGAATCATTTTGATAGTAAAGGTCTTCTGGCCTTCCCGAGGACAGTCCCGGCCATCAAGCAATACCAATCGACTCCATCTACCTACCGGTTTCCTTAACAACCCTCTTCCCCTGCCCACTCCTTATCCTGGACACCCTCGGCTCCATGAGCCTAGTGGGCAGCCAGAGACCTAGGGGGACCCTAGGAGGACCCGAAGGAGAACACTATGGCCTTGGAAGTAGCTGGATGTTGTCCAGAGCATCTTGGTAGAGCAAGACCCCTAAAGTACAGGCCAGCAACCAGACTGATGGGGGAGGGTGCGCATGGGCTGGGAGGGCACTGTGAGGTCAGAGGCGTTCCCATGGTCCTTTCACCTCCCCTACCCTGGGTACCCAGGCATGGTCTTGGCCCTGAAGCAGGGCTGGGGCGGCCTGATTAGGGCCACGCCCTTGAGGCTTTGGTTCACACAATTCAAAGGGGTGACACTTGTTCCCATCCACTGGGAAGATCACAGGCTTGGCCCTGCTTCCTCCCAGGCACCAGGTGATCTAACAACCCCCTCTTTCACATCAGTAGTTCTGTAGGGCTGAGAGCACATTCCCCACCAGTGCTTGGAACCATGCCGCAAAGGTGGGAGGGGCACTTCCAAAACAGTGGGATTAGCCCTGGGTGCAAAGGCTGCCTTTCCTCCTTTCCCTGTGGACAGCACTGTCCCTGGCTGAGTGAGTCACAGGAGAACTTCTCTGCCTCCTCCCTTCTGGCTGGGCCAATTGTTCTCCAAGCAGACTGAGCCCACAGGTGTGTAGCACCCCTGTATGTCTCGCCTGCCAGAAACCTGGAGGATGCATCGCCCCTGGCTGAAGCTGACGGAGAGGCCGGTGGCTCACAGTTTGCCCTCCTGGTTCCAGGACTACACCACGGAGCTGGCCTTCTCCCTCAAACAGCAACCTGAAGGGGGATGCCCTATACCCAGCTTACCTCTGGAGTCCAGCCCTTCTCCCAGGCCCTACCGTGACCCTCCTCTTTCCTAACCTATCCGATTTCTAATTAGGCTGAAAGGTCTGGGAAGGTTGGGCTAGCACCACCCCCTCGTTGGGGTGGAGAGAGGCCATTTGACTTCCAGCCTGGTTCCAGGCCCCCAGAGACAAGGGAGGCTGAGGTCTCTCAAGAAAGCGAATCCTGTAATGGGAAAGAGGTCTGTGGGGTCAGGACCAGCCACAGCAATCTGCCGCCCCCGCTCCCCACCCAGGCCTGTACCGGGAGTGCCAGGCACCCACACCCTCCACCTGCCCAGGGCCTCCCTCAGAACACCGAGCCGGGTGCAGGGATGGGTGCGAGGAGGCCGGGCCGGGCCTGGTGGGGGCCGCGGCGGGGACTCAGGGCAGGCAGGCGGCTACCTGGTAGGCGCCCTCGGCCGCAGCGGCGGCGGCGCTGTGCTGCGCGCTGTGCTCCTGCAGCAGGGCCACGTCCAGGAAGCGCTCGCCACACCATACGCACTTGAACTGCTGCTCCCGGGCGTGCACGCCCTGGTGCTTGTTGAGGTGCTCACGCTGCTTGAAGGCCTTGTCGCAGTTGGGGCACTTGTAGGGTTTCTCGCCCGTGTGCACCCTCCGGTGCCGCTGCAGGTCGGAGGCGTACTTGAAGCGCTTCTCACAGTCCGGGCACTTGAGCGGCTTCTCGCGGGCCGGGTCGCAGCGGTGCTGCACGAACTCGGAGGACGAGAAGAAGCGGCGCTCACACAGGGTGCAGCGCAGAGGCTTCTCGGCAGCCGAGCAGTGGGCCAGCTGGTGCTTCTGCAGAGCCGACGCCCGCTTGTAGGCCTTGTTGCACACCGGGCACTTGAAGGGCCGCTCGGCCGCGCCCGGCAGGCACTTGTGCCGCAGCAGCTCGGCCGACTGGTCGAAGCCCTTCTGGCACACAGGGCACTTGAAGAGGGTCTCGAGGGTGTGCACGTGCTGGTGGTAAAGCAGGTGGCTGGGCTGCCCAAAGCCCTTCTCGCACAGGCCGCACTTGAAGGGCTCCTCGGTCTTGTGCGTGCGCCGGTGCCGCATCAGCGCATACTGCTGCTTGAAGCCCATGGGGCACAGGTCGCACTTGAAGGGCCGCTCGGCGCTGTGCGTGCGCTCGTGCTGCCGCAGGTCCGACGGCCGCTTGAAGGCCTTCTGGCACTCGCCGCAGCGGAAGGGCCGCTCCCCGCTGGGCGTGCACGGGTGCTGCAGCAGCTCGGATGACTCCTTGAAGTGCAGCTCGCACACGTTGCAGCGGAACAGGTGGTGCTCGCCCGAGTGTGCGTACATGTGGCGCACCAGGTGCGAGCGGTGCTTGAAGGTCTTCTCGCAAACCGCGCACTTGTACGGCCGCTCCGAGCTGTGCGTGCGCTTGTGGTGCACCAGGTGGGACGACTGGCTGAAGCTCTTGTCACACAGCGTGCACTTGTAGGGCTTCTCGCCTGTGTGGATGCGCTCGTGCCGCGAGAGCTCCGACAGGTGCTTGAAGGGCTTCTGGCAGATGGGGCAGCTGTAGGGCTTGTCGGCCTGTTCTGCAGGGGCTACGGCGGGCGGAGGGGGTGCCGGGGGCAGCGAAGGGGCGGCCGTGGCCGCGGGCTCAGCCGCCTCGGCGGGCTTGTAGGTCTTCTCGCAGATGGAACATTTCACGAGGCCCCCAGTGCCGCTGTGCGCGCTGTGGTGCTGCGCCAGCGACGTGAGCAGCGAGAAGCCCATCTTGCAGACGCCACAGACAAAAGGCTTCTGTTCGGCCTGCACGCACTGGTGCTCCAGCAGGTCGGTAGCCTGGTGGAAGATCTTGAGACACTGCGTGCACTGGAACGAGCGGTCGTGGCCTGCCAGGCACTGGTGCTCATGCGGGCTGGACAGGTGCGCCAGGTCGTGACCGCACACGCCGCACTTGGGGCCTGGCTCGCCTGCTGGCTGCAGGGGCGCATGCTGCGGGGGCTGCAGGCCCGGGTCAGGCTGCAGAAGGATGCCATAGACGGCACAGCCCAGGGGGTTCTCAGCTGTGCCTGGGGTCAGTGTGTGCTCGGCCAGGGCCGGCGGTGGTTCTGCGTGGTGTTGAGGCTGCGGCGGCTGCGGCTGCTGCGGCTGCGTCTGCGGTGGCTGCTGCCAGCTTTCCGACATGCTTGGGAAGATGAAACAGGGTTTGGAGAGTAATGGCTTCAGTTTCCCCGCTTAAGATGACCCACACCAGAGAGAGAAGCTGCCCAGGATCAGGTATGGATGAGGACCTCAGACAAGGCACAGAGAGGGGCTAGTCAGGCGGCCCAAGTCATTAACCAAGACAGACTACAAGGCTCTGCCTACAGGACGGGGGTCTTCGAGGCAGGGTGCCAGCAATGGCGGGGAAGCTCTGCCTTCCCTGATGATTGGTTCTGTAGAGAAGAAAGAAATCGTGAGCTTGAGGCAGGGACATGCAGCTGCTCCCGGGGCCTCTCCCTGATCTGCCTGCACTCGCCACATTGACATAAACCACATCAGGGAAGCAAGAGGGGCTCAGGGCTGGGAGATCTGCTCCCTTCACATGCTACCAAAGAAGTCTGCTGGCAGTTCAGCTCCTCCGGCAAAGGGGATGGTGGCTGTCTCCATGCCCAACCCCCATTCAGTTCCCCATCCCTGGGCCAGGCATCCCAACCTCCCAGCTCACTGTCATCCCTCTTTAATTAGCTGTCTCACGGGTGACAGTCCGGGGTGATCTGTCCACAATACAGAGAAGTCACAAGTTCTGCTCTTGCTCCAAAGAAAGAAGGAGGTGACCAGATAGGGCCCTGGCATCCAAAACAAGAATCTTAGTAACATAACTTTATATTTTGCCAAACACTTCTTACTTGGAAGCCCAGTACCTAAGATAGATAAAAGCAGAAAGGCTCTGGTTGAGGCCTCCCTGTAGGCCTGCCAGCTTCTCTCCTGTTGCTGAGTCTCAACCCAGGACACAACTGCTCATAAGAACAGACTGTGGGTCTAAGAGGCCAGGCCTCCCAGACCTGAGGGCCCCACAGCAAACGGCCTCAGTCAGTCAATATCTAAAACAACTGCATGAAACTGAGGACCATCTCAGAAACCTTCTCCCATCAAGGGCTGGCCCATACCCCTCTCAACTACCCCCCAGGCCCTCCCCTGACCATGTGTCTGTTCTCTCTTCACATAAGTGGGATGGCTTTGCAGGGACCTGAGCCAGTGCATGATGGGGGTTAGATGGCGGGTCCACAGACCCACGCAGCCTAGATGTCTACATAGCAGAAGTTCCCTAGTCTAGTCATCTCCCAGAGCACCAAAACAAGTCCTAAATCCTCTTCATCTGACAGTGTCAAGGCCTGTAGGAAAATGTAAGCAATTTCGAGTTTGCCCCTGCAAGGTGGGAAGTGGCATGCTAACCACAGAGCATTCGTCCCTATCACCTTTCCGGAGAGAACCCTGTTCCCTTGCTCCAAGTCTGTAACATTTTGGATAATCAGTGGAAGGTAAAGACCACCCAGCTCAGGCAAATCTCTAACTCACCACTTTGTGGCAGCATAAGGTAATGACAGCGAGAGGGAAGAACTTTTAGAATCAGACACAACCCACTTTCAGGTTCCCAGCTCTTCTGCCTCTAACATTGAAAAGTTTCTAAGTTTTCTCCCAATGAAAAGAGAAGGAAGGGGATGCCTTTACAGGCCAGCCTGGCCTCTAACTGCCAAAGAAACATAAGAGTCAGGCTAAAAGCTGTCAACCTCAGCATCTTTCTGGGAAGAGAAGAAGTAAAGAAGCCACTGCTCTGGGTGGAGGCAGCAGGTTGCATGAGTGAGCAGGTACTGAAGCCTCCCCAGGAAAGAGGGAAGCAGAACTACTCTGAGCGAGGTCTAGGTCAGGCTGCGCCAACCCAACTGTTTTTTGTTTTTGTTTTTTCCGGCATGAATGGCTGCCACACAGGGTCCACGGTCCTAGGCCCCCAGCTCAGCTGCCCACCCTGTCCCCCCTCCAGGAAGGTGCGGCCAGAGGCCTCTCTGATCACTCAGCAAAGAGGATGAGAGACTAGGGTGAGGGCAGCAAGCGGAGGCCCCCACCTGAGCCCCACCCCAGCCCTTCCTCTTCCCTGGGAAACCGAATGAAAGCCGATCACCTCCCTGCCGGCAATGCCCGCCGGCCCAGCTGGGCTGCCTCCTGTCAGCCCTCGCCGGGAATGGACAGGCCGCTGCGGCCCGAGGGCCGGCCCCGCGGGCGACTGGGCCCGAAAAAGGCCCCAGGGCTGCAGGCTTGGCCCGGGAGACAGCTGCGCGTCGAGGTCGGCCTGGGCCGCCCAGGAGCTCAGGAGGCCGCAGGGTCGGGCTGGAGGGAGTGGAGGGGCGGCCGGGCCGGCTGGGGAAGGGGTGCGGCGGGCGCGGGAGGGGCGCCCAGCCGCGGCCCCGGGCGCCCAGCCGCTCACCTGCTCCAGGCCGCCCGCGGGGTCAGGCTCAGGGCGAGTGGCCACCAGCTGCTCTCTCAGCCGCCCCTTTATTCCGACTCCATCCGCGGCAGCGCGGCCTACGCGCTCTGCCAATCCCCGGCCTCGCGTAGCGGCGGCGTCCGGCTCGGGGGCGGGAACGGGCTAGCGGCGGCCGGAACCGAGGAAGCGACGTGCGCGGCCGGGATAGCGGGGCCGGGGCGGAGGAGCGCTGGGAGGGCGGGCGGACGGACCGATGGCCTTGCAGAAACCGGCGGACAGGCGGGCGGCGCGGGGGCCAGGGAGGCGGGGCCGGGGGGAGGAGCGGCAGCCTGGGTGGCGGCGGCAGCGCGAGTAGCGGGCGGCGTGGAGCGAGGCCGCCCCCTGCCGGGGACCCCGCGGCCGGGCCGGGTCGGACAGCCGCGCGCGCGCCGGGCCGGCTCTCCAGTCGCTCGGCCGGCACGCCTCAGCTGACCCAGGGAGGGCGCTCTGTTTCTGACCACCCTACTCGGCCATAAGGGTGGGAGCTCCCAGGACCCAGTCCCCGGTCCGACCCCTGAACCTGAGAGGAGGGGCCTCCTAGACTCTGAACTTCTGGAACTGACCCGCCTCTGACTGTTCAGCTCGCTCTTAGGGGATGGGACCCCGGAGCTCGTACTTTGGGCCTGCTTGAGGAAGAGGCCCCGGGACCTCTGACCCCGCCCGGACGGCGAGGGCAAGGGTGAGGGCGCTAGACTCCGATGGGTCTAATGCGCTGACCTCTGACCCAGGGACCATCTGCTGCTGGGAGGTCCCGAGCTGCTGCAGACCGAGCAGCGGACAGAGAGGTCAGAGCCGAGAGCGATCTGTTTAATGGGCACACTGAGGATGGCGGTTCCGGGAGGGTCCAGGTAGTGGTCAAGGCGCGGCGAGCCAGCAAGCGTAGTCTAGGTGGGTAGCCTCTTGGCTCGAGTCCTGCCGGGCCCCGCCCCAGACCCCGCCCTGAGGCGGTGCTAATCCGGGCCCCGCCCCCTGGAGAGCACTTCCGGCGCAGAGGAATTCCGGGTGTGGTTCGACTGCTGGCGGGCCGGCTGTGCCCTAGCGAAGGGGGTCCCCCATGAGTGCGGCGCCCCTGGTGGGCTACAGCAGCAGCGGCTCCGAGGATGAGGCTGAGGCCGGGGCCCGGGTCCGGCCGGGGACTAGAGGCTGCAGTCGGTGAGGAGCGAGGAAGACTTTCTGGGGAGGGTGCGGGTTGGCACCCGGACCGGACCCGAGCTTTGGGGTGGTTGGGGAGGGTGCCGGGCTGCTCGCAAGGGAAGGAAAAGGGGCACCGGGGGAAAGGAGGATCCGGAGGACAGCCTTGGACAAAGCCCCGGAGTGCCCCCACCCGGCTGGGCCAAGATCAGGAGGCAGGAAACGTGGGCTCGGGTCCAGCCTCCGCCGCTGGCCCACTCGTCTCCCGGCGCGCACCGCTGTACCACCCTAGGTCTGCTTCCTCATTTGGAGAGTGTTTTCCTTTATCCAGTATATATTCATTGAGCACCCTCTCTGCGCCAGGCTCGGGACTGGGGACTCAGCAGTGAGCAAAACCATCCAAGTCTCCTACTTTGTGGAGCTTCAGTTCTTAATTGCCAAGCCTGGTGCATCCTGAGTGCTTTTCAGTGTCCCGGTTCATCTCACAATAGCCCTATCAGGTTGCAGTGCACTGTACAGATGAGGAAACTGAGGCCCACAGTGACTTGCCCAAGTCCACGGAGCTAGGAAGTGTCATTCCAGCTGAGGCCTGTCCAGTTAGGGCATGTGACCTCTGAACCACATATTGCCACTTGCCCCGTTGTTAACCATGGGGACCACGTTCCCTGCTAAAGTCTGCCTCCGCGAGCCGTTGGGAGACCCCAAAGAGACAGTGTTGGGGAAAGAGCTTTGTGGTTATCTAGAAGCTGCTTACAGCTCCTGGTGAGAAATAGACACGCAGACTCACCTGGTACAAGGTGTTACAACTTTCATTGTGTGTACAGAGGTAGAGAATGCTAAGAGGCTAAATGTGCTTGATTTCTTCTTTTCTCTTGCAGGGGCCAGAGCCCCCTTCCCAGCCAGAAGTTGCCAGTACCCGACAGTGTGCTGGACATGTTCCCAGGCACCGAGGAGAGGCCTGAGGATGATAGCACAAAACATGGGGGCCGGGTGCGCACCTTTCCCCATGAGCGGGGCAACTGGGCCACCCACGTCTATGTACCATGTGAGTAACGCATGACAGGCACGTGGCTGACACTGACAGGTGCCCCTTATGGGAGGAAGCTGGTCCCAACAAGGAGGAAGAAGCCAGAAACCTCTGACACTGGTGGTGGGAAAGAGATTAACTCAACAGAGAGAGAACAAGTTTCAAAAACTAGGGAATTTTTCTGTTAACTTGGTTTCAGGTTTTCTGGCCTTTGTTTTTACAGTGGGATGTAGTTGATTATCAATGTTGTGATAGTTTCAGGTGTACAGCAAAGTGATTCAGTTGTACATATACATTTATCTATTCTTTTTCAAATTCTTTTCCCATTTAGGTTGTTACATAATATTGAGCAGAGTTCCCTGTGCTGTACAGTTCAGTTTTGAATTCGTTGCCTGAAATATTTTTTACTAACCCTGTGTATACTGTTCTCCCTGCTCATGAGGATGTGACCAAGGGAGGGTCTAGGGCAGAGTGTCAAGGCCATCCCAGACTGCAGCTGTAGCTGGTACTTTATTTCAAAGAGGGCTGTCGGTGTGCTGGCCTCCAGTCCCACCCCACCCTAGCCCTAATGAGTGAGTGGCAGGCAGAAAATGCCCAGGGTTCAGAGTCTGACCTCACTCCAGTACCCACTGCTCTGTGTGCCCTTTAGTAAGTTGCTGACTTCTCAGAGCCTCAGTCTCCTCATCTCTAAAATGGGGATAGTAGTAATACCTATCCTCTAGGACTTTTGTGAAGATTAAATCAGATAATCTATGTCAAGTTCTTAGCATGATACACGGAGAATGTGGTGGCTCTTATTACATTGTGTTAGATCAGGTAAACTCTTGGAACCTCCATTTCCCCATCCACAGAATGAGAATGATTCTCTCTGCTGCATACTCTACAGGGCACTTGAGCAAATCCAGTAAGTTATTAGTTGTGAGCAGACTATTAACCATGCAGCTCTAGTCACATGTTTGGTTAAAAAAAATGAATAATCTGTGAAAATACAGTGGTGGTCCTTGTTGCATTCTTTGTCTTTATGAACAATCAGGAGATTCTAAATGTCTGATTAAAAAAATGAACTGTTTCTGATTATGGGTTACTGTGGAGCTGTAATTATGGGCTTGATTTATGTAATGAGAGGAAGGCTGTCCAACATGTAGTGTTGTATGGAGAAAGCCAATGGAAGAACTGGTATGCCCTCATCTTTTTTAACAAATAAGATATATACGTTAGTACATGCACTGAGAAAAGGCTGGGGAAATAGGCATCACATTTGACAGCCTTTATCTCTAGGGTAGTATCTTGAAAGTGGGCTGTATGTGCCTGGGGACGGGATCAAGATGATCCATTAGAGAGAAAAGTATTAAAACCTTTTAATGTGTTTCTCTTTATCTCATCTTTTAAAATTTCTGTTGTTCCAAGTGTACATTTTATAACACACACAATTTTGCAGTGTAGCACATGTTTGTAATTTAGAAATAAATACACATTTATTGTGGGTATGTGGGCAAGCTTGGTTGACTAAGGGCCTGTGCAATCACAGTAGTTTGGAGACCACTGCTGTACGTGGTAGGATATCAGGGGCCCCTACTTTCTCTGTCACATATTTCTTTTCTCACTTGAATTCTTTTCAAAGAGCATGTATGTGTTACTTCTGTAGCCATAAATGCATATTAAAGTATTATTCGAAATACATAGACATAGGCTACTCTCAAAAGCCTTTCTCCGCCTTCTGGGCTTCATCCAGCCATGCCACCCTGGCTAAGAGAATGGCCCACCCTCTCCACTTCTCCCCTCCAGATGAAGCCAGGGAGGAGTTCCTGGACCTGCTTGACGTGCTGCTGCCCCACGCACAGACATACGTCCCCCGGCTGGTAAGGATGGAGGCCTTCCACCTCAGCCTGTCCCAGAGCGTGGTTCTGCGCCATCACTGGATCCTCCCCTTCGTGCAGGCTCTGAAAGACCGCGTGGCCTCCTTCCAGAGGTGAGTGCCCAGTGCTTCCCTCTGCCCCTCATCTCCCTCCCCTTCAAGGCTCCTCTTCCTGTCCTGAGCTCTTGTGGGGATGGACCTGTGGGATGCACTACCCCTTCAAGCAGGCAAACCTAAAGGTTAGCACACCAAACATCTCCCAGAGCCGCCTGCTGCGCGCTTCGTCCCATGTGCCCTTGTGCGTGCCACGTAAGCTCTGGAAGCCTCCGAGCCTTACCTGTGTGCGGGTCAGGGGAGTGGTGGTGGCTCCCTCAGAGGGGGACTTGTGAGAGTGAATGAGATCACGCATACCCTCAATGTGGCACTTGCCGAACGATCAGAGCTCACCCCCACTCTGGTTTTATCTGCCAGCCTAGGCTTCTTTTCCCTTGACTATTTCATACCTCTTCTTTCCACTAGAAATGCCCCTCCTTCGAGACTTGGCCAGATCAAAGCACTGCTCCTTCACTGAGGCTGTCCCAATTGGTATCTCCTCCAGAATTCTTCAGGCCCAGGGACCCTGCTGTCCTGTGCTTGTCTACACCCCAGTGCTCGTTCCACTCATCCTCATATCCATATTCAGTCATCCCCATGTCCCATCTCCCGCTTGGAGCCCAAGTTCCTGCAGGCCAGGAATGCGGCTGCTCTCTGAATTACCCCACAGCTTTTGTCCAGGTGCTTTGCTCACTATAGGCATCAAATGGGTGTTTGTTGAATGACTGAGCAGGAGAGAGAGAGCCCAGAAATCCTCCTCTGGATCCTCTGAATGTTGGTTCCAGTAGGAGCCTAAGAAGCCATCCAGGTGGTGGTTTTCTACTCCTGGTCTTATTTGCAGAGTCCTTTCTTCTAATGAGGTGTTACACAGATCCCTGATGTGTAGCTGGGTAAGAGAGAGAAAAACAGAAGTCTTTTAGCCAAAGCCCCACCCTCGCAGTTCAGGAGGCCCGAGGCCCAGGAATTCCATAGAACTACTCTGCCCCATTGGAGGACTGCCCATTTTGTGTAGCCCCTACTCGGGGCCAGAGGAGGAAGGGATTTGCTCCAATTCAGTCAGTTAGCCAGCGACTCAGGACTAAAACTCATCTCTCTCCCTAATCCAGCCCCCATCCCTCTTTTTATTGAGTCATGTATGTTAGTCAGGACCCTCTTGATCGCCGGTGCCAGAAATCCAACCAAAAGTGGCTTAAACGGGGAATTTATAGGCTGGTGTAACTAAAATGTTTAGAGGTAGCACTGGCTTCATACATGGGACCGGGAGACGTCAGATGGCAGCAAGTCCTTTCCCCTTCTACATGAGAATGCTTCAGTTATCCTGCTTCTAGCTGTGTCCCTGGATAAAGGTAGAATGCCAGATGTGTTCTTGGGCCATTTCACTTATGGTAAAAATGACTTATGAGCACGTCATGTCTGGGCTGGGAAGACTGTGAGTGAACTAAGCCCCTCCTGGGAAACCATGGCTTGGGCCTCCCTGCATGCGGTGGTTCCCTACCTAGGCAGGTCCCTTGCTGGGCCTCTGGAAACTTTGCGCAAGGGCTATTACAAGAGGTATTGCTCCCCAGGGTGGCTGGGGTGGGTGGATATAGCTTGTTCTCTTGCTCATTTAGGGAACAGCCCCTGGACCACTGGGTTGGCCCTCCCTGGTGCTGCCCTGCTGGTGCAGTGTTTCCTAGCCTGTATCCTGAAGGAAGCTGGGCCGGGTGGCCTCTTCAGGTTTGACTGGTTGAGCCTAAGATGACCAAGAGTGGGTAGTGCACCTTTGATTCTATGGCTGTGACTGAGGGAATGCTATGCTCTGATTGTCCAGGCCTGTCAAGTACACACCCCTGGGTGGGGGCAGGTTGACCACTCTACCAGCACAAAATGGGAGAGCAGTCCTCCTATATAAGATCACCAGGAGAAAGGGTGTTGGTTGATGTATTAGTCAGGGTTCTCCAGAGAAACAGAATCAATAAGATGTATACAGATACACATAAGAGGAGATTTGTTATAGGTATTGGCTTATGTGGTTATGGAGGCCAAGAAGTCCACTGTCTGCCATCTGCAAGGAGAGAACCAGGAAAGCCGGTGGTGTAATTCAGTTTGATTCCAAAGTCCTAAAAATCAGGGGGCTGATGGTGTTAAGTCCTGGTGTGAGCCTGAAAGCCTGAGTACCAGCACGCCAGTGTCAGAGGGCAGGAGAAGATGGACGTCTCAGCTCAAGCAGAGAGGGAGAGTTTGTCCTTCCTCTGCCTTTTTGTTCTATTCAGACCCTCAACAGATTGGATGATGCCCACCCACCCACATTGCGGAGGGCCGTTTGCTTTACTCAGTTCACCAATTCAAATGCTAATCTTTCCAGAAACACTCTCACAGACAAACCCAAACATAATGTTTCACCAGCTATCTGGGCATCCCTTAGCCCAGTCAAGAGGACACATAAAATTAACCATCTCAAGTCCACCCCTTATCAACTTGACACATATGCATCTTCTTAAACCATACTTAATCTCTAAATTAAGACCACAACAAGGTCATAATTCTGCCTAACATGATACAACGTCCAGTGTACATCTGAAAATGCATTAATCCCTTCCCCAGAAGAGGAGGTAATATTGGGCGATACTTTTTACTCTTCTAAAAGCCCATAACTTGAATACTATGATGTAAAATTAACAATACTTGAATACTAGTATAAAGTCACTACATATTATGGTACATGGTAAGGGAATAAGAGAAGAAAACAGATATCTGCTCAACATATGTACAGGCAAACCTTGTTTTATCATGCTTCACATATACTGCATTTTTTACAAACTGAAGGTTTGTGACAACTCTGCATTGAGCAAATCTGTCAGTGCCATTTTTCCAACAACAGTTGCTCACTTTGTGTCTGTCACACTTTGGTAATTCTTGCAATATTTCAAGCTTTTTCATTATTGTTACATTTGTTGTAGTGATCTGTGATCAGTGATCGTTGATGTTACTATTGTAATTGTTTTGGGGCGCCGGGAGCCACACCCATATAAGAGGGCAAACTTAATTGATAAATATGTTTGTTCTGACTGCTCCACCAACCTACCATTCCCCCACATCTCTCTCCCTCCCCTTGGGCCTCCCTATTCCCTGAGATACAACAATGTTGAAATTAATAACCCTACAGCGGCCACTAAGTATTCAGGTGAAAGAAAGAGTCACACATCTCTCACTTTAAATCAAAAGCCAAAAATGATTAAGCCTAGTGAGGAAAGGCATGTCAAAAGCAGAGGTAGGCTGAAAGCTGCTAGGTCTCTTGTCCCAGTTAGCCAGGTTGTGAATGCAAAGGAAAAGTTCTCGAACAAAATTGAAAGTGCTACTCCAGTAAACACAAGAATGATAAGAAAGCGTTTCGCTGGTTTGGGGAAAGTTTTAGTGGTCTGGATAGATGATCAAACCAGCCACAACATTCCCTTAGGGCAAAGCCTAATTCAGAGCAAGGCCCTAACCCTCTTCAATTCTCTGAAGGCTGAGAGAAGTGAGGAAGCTACAGAAGAAGAGTTTGGAGCTAGCAGAGGTTGGTTCATGAGGTTTAAGGAAAGAAGCCATTTCTATAACATAAAAGTGTGAGGTGAAGCAGCAAGTGCTGATGTAGAAGCTGCAGCAACTTATCCAGAAGATCTAGCTGAGATAATTCATGAAGGTGGCTACACTAAACAATTGATTTTCAATATATGAAACAGCCTTCTATTGGAAGAAGATGCCATCTAGGACTTTCATAGCCAGAGAGGAGTCAGTGTCTGGCTTCACAGCTTCAAAGGACAGGCTTACTCTCTCGTTAGGGGCTGATACAGCTGGTGACTTTAAATTGAAGCCAATGCTCACTAGCTATTTCAAAAATCCTAGGGCCCTTAAGAATTATGTTAGGTCTACTCTGTTTGTGCTCTATAAATGGAACAACAAAGCCTGGATGACAGCACATCTGTTGACAGCATGGTTTACTGACTATTTTAAGCCCACTGTTGAGACATACTGCTTAGAAAAAAAAAGATTCTTTTAAAAATATTACTGCTTATTGACAATGTACCTGGTAACCCAAGAGCTCTGATGGAGATGTACAATGAGATCAATGTTGTTTTCATGCTGCTAACACAACATCAGTTCTGCAGCCCATGGATCAAGGAGTAATTTCAACTTTCAAGTCTTATTACTTACAAGTCTTATTATTTAAGAAATACATTTCATCAGGTTGTAGCTGCCATAGATAGTGATTCCTCTGATGGATCTGGGCAGTCATTTGAAAACCTTCTGGAAAGGATTCACCATTCTAGATGCCATTAAGAACAATTGTGATTCATGGGAAGAGGTCAAAATATCAACATACACAGGAGTTTGGAAGAAGTTGATTCCAACCCTCATGGATGACTTTGAAGGTCTCAGGACTTCACTGGAGGAAGTAATTGCAGATGTGATGGAAACAGCAAGAGAGCTAGAATTAGAAGTGAAGACTCAAGATGTGACTGAACTGCTGCCATCTTGTGATAGAACTTTAACAGATGAGTTGCTTCTTATGGATGAGCAAAAGAGTGACTTCTTGAGATGCAGTCTACTCCTGGTAAAGATGTTGTGAAGATTGTTGAAATGACAACAAAAGATTTAGAATATTCTGTAAACTTAGTTGATAAAGCAGTGGCAGGGTTTGAGAGGATTGACTCCAATTTTGAAAGAAGTTCTGTGGGTAAAATGCTATCAAACAGCATTGCATTGCATGCTACAGAGAAATTATTCATAAAAGGAAGAATTGATCGATGTGGCAAACTTCATCGTTTGCCTTATTGTCATCTTATTTTAAGGAACTGCCATTGCCACCCAGTCTTCAGCAACCACCACCTTGACCAGTCAGCAGCCACCTACATCGAGGCCGGATCCTCCACCGGCAGAGATGATGACTCACTGAAGGCTCAAATGATGGTTAGCATTTTTTAGCGATAAAGTATTTTAAAAATAAGGTATGTACATTGTTTCTTTAGACATAATGGCTTTGTTTAATAGACTACAGTGTAGTATAAACGTAACTTTTATATGCACTGGGAAGCCAGAAAATTGTGTGACTCACTTTACTGTGGGGCTCTGGATCCAAATCTGCAATGTCCCTGAGGTGTCCTGTGTATATATACTCGCAGACGTATTCATAACAAAGTAAGGAGGAAATACTCATGACGATTATAGCCCTCATTTTTGTAACTGGTCACATGGTCGTAGCTGATATTTACAACTACCTTCCACTACCTAGCTCTCTGTTCCCTTTGCCTTCAGCAAGCACCTCAGATGGTTGTGGTTCTTTACCTGGGGTAGTGACCCAAATCTTCATTCCCGAAGGTTCTGGGCCATTACTAATCCTGCCTGGATTAGGTTGTTGTAGTTTTCCTTGGCCTGAAATCAGTAGGCATGGTAATACTAAAAGATGCCCTAACAGATCTCCTGTATTCCAGATATCCTCTTCCATATCTCCATTGTGGAGTAGTAGTCCAGTTTCCCCTCGGTAGTCAGGATCAGTGACCCCAGCCAACACTGTAACTCTTTTGTCTGTTGATTCAAAGGTACAGGAGCCCAGAGTGGCAAGTCTCAACTTCCAGTTCAGTGGAAGCACTACATCTCCTGGTGGAAGCAGTCCTCCCTCGGAACTAAGACCTCTGGGCTAGCAGAGCATGAACTTGTGGGAACAGGAAGCAAAAGTTTTGCTAATGCATCACTAGGGCAATGGTGAGTGGTACCACTCCCATTTCTACCCCTTGACTCCTGGCCCCGTGAATCCTGGCTACAAGAGAAACAGCACCATATGTGGCTGCTGATTCAGAGCAGATACAGATACTGTGGGTTCTGTTCCAGAATAAAATAGAGTGAATGACACGAAGTTTTTGGTTTCCCAATGCACATAAAAGTTATGTCTATAAAGTGTGCGATAGCATTATGTTTAAAAAAAAGAGGTACATACCTTATTTCAAAACTACTTTATCCTTCATCTCAAAGGGGATATCTCGATATGCCCCACACCATTGGACCTCTAGACATTTCACTGAGGTAGAAGGCCCTGAATTTTAGTTGGATTTATTTCCCACCCTCTGACACACAAATGTCTTAGCAATAAGTCCAGAGTAGTTGCCACTTCCTGCTCATTAGGTCCAGTCAATGTCATCAATGTCATCAATGTACTGGAGCAGTGTGATATCTAGTGGAAGGGAAAGGTGAGCAAACCCTCTATAGTAAATTAGGACATAGGGCTGGAGGGTGCTATAGCCCTGAGGTAGGACAGTGAAGGTGCATTGCTGGCCTGAAAGTAAACTGCTTCTGGTCCTTATGGACAGGGATGGAGGGAAATGTATTTGCCAAATCAATAGCTGCAAACCAGGAACCAGGGGATGTGTTAATTTGCTCAAGTAATGAAACCACATCTGGAAGAGCCACCACCTCCGATCATCAGTTTATGATCATCCACTGTCATCTTCCACGATCCATCTGTCTTCTGCCCAGACAGAACGGGGGTTGAATGGAGATGTGGGAGTCGCCACCCCTGCGTCTCTCAAGTCCTTGATGGTGGCGCTGATCTCTGCACTCCCTCCAGGGATGCGGTATTGCTTTTCATTTACCATTTTCCTAGGTAGAGGCAGCCCTAATAGCTTGCACTTGGCCTTTCCCACCGTAATAGCCCTCACTCCACAGGTGAGAGAACCAGTGTGGGGATTCTGCCTGTTGCTGAGTATGTCTATTCCAATTATACATTCTGGAACTGCAGAAATAACCACAGGATGGGTTTGGGGACCCGCTGGGCCCACTGTGAGATGGACCTGAGCTACAACTCCACTGATCACCTGACCTCCATTAACCCCTACTCCGAGTGATGAGCCGCAGTGACATTTTGGGTCTCCAGGAGTTCGTGTCATTTCAGAGCCAATGTCCAGTAGTTCCCCAAAGGCTGGTTATTTCCTTTTCCCCAGTGCGCAGTTACCCTGGTAAAATGGCATAGGTCCCTTTGGGGAAGGCTGGGAGAAAGATTAACAGTATAAATTTGTAGTAATGTACCGGGGTCCTTCCTCAAGGGGACCCGACTTCCCCTTCATTCAAGCGGCTCTGGGTCTGTGAACTGGCTCCATTCTGGGAATTGAGGGGCCATGACTCTGCCTTTATGATTCAAGTTAGACTTTGGCTCACCTGGCCTAGAACTTTCCTGCTTATACAGATGAAGGAAGAATTTAGTAGGCTTCCTATCTATGTCACTTCTAGAAACAGCCAACACCCTGTGTCTGCACAAGTCAGACTTCTGATTGCTGCTTCAACTCTGCTGTCCTTTACGGTAACTATGCCCACCTTGCGGGCCAGGTATTTCCAGTTCACTCACTGTGGGCCACCTTTTGGTCCGTGTTTCAGCCACCTACCCAAACAGACCCCTTTCCAGCTCCCGGAGCTGCAGTGTTACATGCCGAATCTCTGCTTAGCAAGCCCATATCCGTAAATTCAGCCTGATCCCACTTTTGATCCTTCTGTCATTGCCCCACACCCTTTTTTTTTTTTTTTTAATATTCACTTATTTTTGGCCGTGTCGGGTCTTAGTCGCGGCATGCAGGGTCTTTCATTGTGGTGCACGGGCTTCTCTCTAGTTGTGGCACGCAGGTTCCAGAGCATGTGGGCTCTGTAGTTGCGGCACACAGGCTCTCTAGTTGTGGCGTGCAGGTTTAGTAGCCCTGCGGCATGTGGGATCCTAATTTCCTGACCAGGGATTGAACCCGCGTCCCCTGCACTGGAAGGCGGATTCTTAACCACTGGACCACCAGGGAAGTCCCACCCCACACCTTTAATATCCATTCCCACACACGTTCCCTGGATTTCTGCTTGTATATGTTAGGAAACTCAAATAGTTCTGGAGTGTAGCACATCTCCTCGTGGGCCACACATGGTACCTCACCTTTAGGGGGTCTGCTGGGACTTGAGTCTAGTTATAGGTCTAGAAGCAAAGAGGGGTGTTGGAGGTGGGTCCTGAAGCATTTTCTTGGCATCTGCCTCAGGGGAGGCCATTACCATTTCCTCAGGCAATGCAGGGTTAATCCCCTCAAAGGTGGGAAGGTCCATAACACTAGGTGGGGGAGGACACTTCCACTGAGTCCGAGAAGACTCATCAGAATTTAAGGGCTCGGGCATCCCTGGTGGTGCAGTGGTTAAGAATCCGCCTGCAAATGCAGGGGACACGGGTTCGAGCCCTGGCCCGGGAATATCCCACATGCCGTGGAGCAACTAAGCCTGTGTGCCACAACTACTGAGCCTGTGCTCTAGAGCCCACGAGCCACAACTACTGAAGCCTGCGCACCTAGAGCCCATGCTCTGCAACAGGAGAGGCCACCACAATGAGAAGCCCACGCACCGCAAGGAAGAGTAGCCCCCACTCACCGCAACTAGAGAAAGCCTGCACGCAGCAATGAAGACCCAATGCAGCCAAAAATAAAATAAAGTAAAAAAAAAAGAATTTAAAGGCTCAATATGCTGAGCTTCATCAGAGTTTCCCACAAGTCCCCATACTTTCCCAATCAGTGCCCTCACTGTAACTGTAAAATCCTGCTTGTTCGAGGAGTTCAACTTGTGTTATAATTCAGCAAATGGCAGGATAAGGTTCCAGATTTGATTTTCAGCAATTTCAGCCCTGCAGCTACAGGGAATCAAGGTCTCCTTTAGGGCACACCGAGAAGCTCTTAGGTCCTTTATGCTTGAGTTGGGAATTCAATACCCTGAGCTCATCTTTTCATTTCACCACTTTGTCCAGCAACATTAGGAGCAGCAAACCAACATCATTATATTCCTTAGTTTTCCAAAAATGTTCGCAAGTAGCATATAGGGTCACTCAGCTCCTTGCTTCTAATAAATGGCTGATGAGGGGTATCAAGGAAGACATTTTCACATCTCTAGAAACAGTCCATGCGGCCTATCAGTGCTCTCTTTACTACTGGAGATAACAGTCATTAGCGTCTTTGAATCGAATCAGATTAGAGAGCGAATTCCAGAAACCCCAGAACCAATTCAGAAAACTCATCCTTAAAATTCTGTTCCTGTAGAACCATTCTCAGTGCCAAAACCTGTATTAGGGTTCCCCAGAAAAACAGAACCAATAGGATAGAGAGAGAAATAGAGATAGGAGGAAATGCACTGTAGGAATTGGTTCACACAGTTATGAAGGTCAGGTCCCAAATCTGCCAACAGCAAGCTGGGGAACCAGGAAAGCCAGTGGTGTCATTCAGCATGAGTCCAAAGGCCTGAGCACCGGGGAGGGGTGGGGGGACCGGTGGCGTTATGACTGATATGAGCCTGAAAGCCTAAGAACCAAGGACCCCAACGTCCAAGGGCAGGGGAAGCTGGATGTCTCAGTTCCAGCAGAGAGAGTGTGCATTTGCCCTTCCTCTGCCTTTCTGTTCTATTCTGAAAAGTTGGATGATGCCCACCCACACTGGAGAGGGCAATTTGCTCCACTCAGTTCACCAATTCAAAATCTAATCTTTCTGGAAACACCCTCACAGACACCCCAGAAATAATGTTTTACCAGCTATCTGGGCAACCCTTAGTCCAGTCAGGTCAATGCATAAAATTACCCTTTATAGTTGGGTGCAAACGCCCCATGTCCACCCCAGGACATCTGGCAGGTACTCTACACTTAACCGAGCTCCTGCTGCTTCTATCACCCCTTACATTTTCCCCAGAAGGGATGCACTAGGAGGCTGAAGGCTGACAGGAAAGCCAAAAGTTAACTGACTTCGTGCCCTTGGACAAGTTGTGAGATTCTAACCGGCAAGCTGGGTTGTTGTGTGCCCTCAGATGAGGGTGAGAACTTGGCCTGGAGCCTGTAAAATGAGTGTTTCCTGTAATGGGATTTGCCAAGTTGGTCCAGGAAGGGCAGGAAGCCAGTTTGTTCCCTGAGATCACCTAGTGTCCCAGAGAACACAGGCGGAACCAGCCAGGGTCAGAGCACTTACCTGGCAGAATTTGATGGTCCCTGTGTAACTGATCTGAGAGGTGGGTGACGGTATTTCTGCGGCAATCTCACACCAACAGAGACCCCTCACTAAAGCATCAGGTGAGAGCAAGGGCTCTGGAATCAGGCAGATTGAAGTTCAAATTGTGACTCACCAAATTCAGCCTCACCAAGCTTCAGTTTCTGTGTCTGTAAAATGGGTGTCATTGTAGCACCTGCCTCACAGACTTGTATGAGGATCCCCAAGCTCAGCCCAGGCACACGGAAATGTTCTTGTTGCTTAGACTGGATCAGAATTGGTTTTTGTTAACCTGCAAAGAAAAAAACTGGCTCTTAAGTGATCTATTATCACCGGCCTAATGACTTTCTCAGTTCCCATCAGTAAAGCTGGGGTAGTCGCAAATCGCTTATTGGAATCAGCTGCTCTTAATAAAGTAAAATTTTTGCTGGCATCTGAGTGAAGCTATGTGTTACCTGGACTGGGTGATTATTTAAGGTCTTGCCCAGCTCTAATATTTTAGGGTTCAGTTTACCACCTGTATAATAGGGTGACAATACTAAATGTGAAATTAGTTAACTGAATTTTCAAAGTGATGTTTTTTAATATACACTATTTTCTCTGATTTTTTTCCTTATTATTCTTCCTGAAATGTGGTCCTTCTTCTAAATTTCAGATTCTGCTTTACTGCCGACCGGGTAAAGATTTACACCAATCAAGAGAAGACCAGGTGGGTCTCCCCACTCTGCCCCCAGTTGTTTCCAGAAGAGGATTCTTTGGAGTAAAGACTTGAGGAGGCCTTGTCTCTCTCAATTTTTTGTTTGTTTGTGTTTTAACCGGCCCTATGACTACAAGGGCAACTGTTCCCAAATCTGAACCTTTCATTAAGAAAAATAACTCAGGGAGCATGGGAGGAGGAGCAGAGGGAGAGAACAACATCTTGGTTTAGTGGGAAAAGTCTGAGACTCAAAGAAAACCTGGGTGCCTGACCAGCTCTGCCTGCAATTTAACGTTGAGCTCATACCTTCAACCTCTGTGACCTGCCATTTCCAAGCTGTCACATCATCCATCACATCCTGTCCCATTTCCAAGCATCCATCATTGGGCAGTTGTGAAGCTCAGATGAACGAAACAAGTTTTATAAAAGCATTCAAGGATGAGATGAACATAAGAAGAAACTGTTGTTATCAAGGCTTCAAAGCAAGCCTCCCTGTCAGATCCACTCACTGGATCTGAGCTGCCTTCTGCTCTCAGCACCTCTAAGAAGAGTACTCATTCGCTCATTCATTCATTCATTGTATGCTGCACAAACTTGTTAAACACCTCCCGGTGCCAGGCACTTGCTGTACACTACAGATCAGCAGTGAAAAGGTCGGCATAGTCTCTGCTCTATGGGATCTCACATTCTGCAGGGGAGACAGACAATAAACAAGGAAATGAGATCGTTAATAACTATCGTGTGAAACGATAGTCTGGAGCAAGTGGCCAAGGAGGGCGCTAGCAAGGTGGCATTTGCTGGCGACATGAGGACAAGAAGGAATCAGCCTTGGGAAGAGCTACCCCAGGAGCCTCCAAGCAGAGGACACAGCCAGGGAGGTGACTGAGGAGGAAAGAGCCTGGCATGTTGGAGGAGGCCAGTGAAGCAGAACTTGGGGAGCACGTGGGAGAGTGTGAGGAGATGAGTCAGGCAGGGTTAACTCCCGCGGGGCCTTCAAGGTCAAGGTCAGGAGTTTGGATTTTCAGTGTCACAGAAGCCGTCGGAGGGATCTAAGCAGAGACGTGATCCAATTTACGTTTGTAAATGTCAGTCCGGCCCTATCGTGTCTGTGTCTGTGGCTCCTGAGTGGAGAAAAGATCTAAAAGAGCAAGGTTGGATGCAGGGAGAGCAGACAGGAGACAGGTGAGGCGCCAGTGGTGGCCTGGCTTAGGGCGATGGCAGTGGAAGAGCCAAGAAGCAGACACATTCCCGATATACTGGAGGTAGAATCAACTGGAGTTACCAGTGGGTTGGGTCTGTGCACAGTAAGGGGAAGAATCAAAGTAGATTCCTGGGTTTGGGGTTTGAACAGCTAGGTAAATATAGATAAATGGCCCCATTGTCTGTGATGGGAAACACCTGTGGGAGGAAGATGAGAAGTTCTGCTTTGTACCTGGTGGATTTTGCCGCCTGTGAGACCCCCGGGTGGAAGAGTCGCACACACAAGTGGGTATACAGGAGAGGTGCCAGCCGGAGATAGAAATGTGGGAGCCATCGGGCTGTGTGATACTGAAAGCAGGGCCGGGTGAGATCAGCCTGCGGGGGAGCGCAGGCGACGCCGGCTCTGCAGCCCCTGACCATTTAGAGGCTGGAAAGGAGAGAGCGGCAGAGGAGACTGGACAGGAGACCAGAGGTGGCGTCATACCAGGACAGTGTGGTGGGTGGTCTCTTGGAAGCCAAGAGAAAAAAGGGCTTCAGGGAGGGAGGAGTCAAGTATCTGAGTTCAGGAACACAGGTGGTTGGCAGCTTTGACGGGAGCGGTTCCTGGCCGAGTGGACTGAAGATGGGCGGAGAGGCGTGAGAGACTGCCGAGGGAGACAAATCGTCGGAACGCACGTTTTACCGGGCAGGGGATGGGGGCTGGCTGAGGGTGTGGGTTCAAGGGAGGGGTTTTAGAGATTAGAGGGTGCTTACGGGAGGGAGAGGGAAGTGCCAGAGAGGGAAGCCCTGGAGAAAGAGTCCTACATGGGAGCTATGCCGGCAAGCCTAGGCACCACACCCTGGGGGTCCGTAGCCTTGGCAGCAGCAGATGAAGACGGCCCTGCTAGGGTTCTTAGACCCTGGGGAAGGAGGGGGGATGTGCGTGCGATTAGAGTCAGGGAAGGATGGAGAGCCAGCTCGGAGAGCAGGGAAACGAACTGACCTCCCTCCCTCCCGGCTTTCCTCTGTCGCATCCTCTGCCCCCTCGAGGATGGTTTCTGTTCTCAGGCTGCGTCTCATGCCCGTGTGGTCTCCACCTCTGTCTCCCCCCAGGACCTTTGTTGGACTCGAGGTCACCTCGGGGCACACCCAATTCCTGGACCTGGTTTCAGAGGTGGACAGGGTCATGGAGGAGTTTGACCTCACCACTTTCTACCAGGTAATCAGCAGCGTCTTTTTCTCTCCACTGACCCATCTCTAATAGGAATAAAATCAGTCTTAAAGAAACCCTTGTTAGAGGCAAACCGAAGAGCCCTCTAGAACTTGCCCGTGGGAAGTGTCCATTCGGCCAGCCCTCAGAGGACACACAACCCTGGAGAGTTGAGGGTCTGAGGTGTAGTCGGATGCAGCCCAGTGGAGGGCCAACATTTCTTACAAATCTTCTGTTATCTCTTCAATATGCATGAGATTTATGTCTTCTACTCTATAATGTATCCATGTTTATTTTTATATTTTTTAGGAAGTAGTTTTCCCCAATACTTTTTAGTCACGTTGACACTCCAGGTAGAGTTGCAGCTTCGCATACCTTCCTGTGCCTTGCCCCATGCCCTCTAGGGGAACTTGAACTCCAAGTCGAATATCAAGGCTTTAAAGGGCCAGTGGTTTTGCTTGATATATTCTTTTAAAATCATGCTGAGAGATATAAGTATGAATTTGAGTGGAGATAATTTATAGTTTTATAATTTTAGACATTTTGGTTTTTGTTCATCTTAAAAAGTATGTCATCTCTTGAAATATTTTTGATCAGAAAACATTAAATCTGGGATGTGTGTTCTCTTCCAAATTCCAGAGGTAATGACTCTCTATGATATGTAAAGGAGAGCCTCTGAGAACAGGACTATCTTAGCTCAGGCGGCCATAACCAGATACCATAGACTGGATGACTTACACAATAGAAATTTACTTTCTCGGGCTTCCCTGGTGGCACAGTGGTTAAGAACCCACCTGCCAATGCAGGGGACACGGGTTCAAGCCCTGGTCCGGGAAGATCCCACATGCCGCAGAGCAATAGAGCCCGAGCGCCACAGCCATTGAAGCCCGCGTGCTTAGAGCCTGGGCTCCGCAACAAGAAAAGCCACCGCGATGAGAAGCCCGCACACTGCAACGAAGGGTAGCCCCCACTTGCTGCAACTAGAGAAAGCCCGCACACAGCAACAAAGACCCAATGCAACCAAAACTAACTAAATAAATGATTTTAAAAAAGAAATTTACTTTCTCACAGTTCTGGAGGCTAGACGTCCAAAACCAAGGTGCCATCACGGTCAGTTTCTGTTGAGGCCTCTCTTCCTGGCTTGTAGATGGCCATCTTCTCACTGTGTCCTCACATGATGGAAAGAGAGAGGAAGCAGCTCTCTGCCATCTCTTATATGGGCACTAATCCCATCATGAGGGCCCCACCTTTAGGACCTCATCTAAACCTAATTACCTCCCAAAGGCCCCTTCTCCAAATACCATCACAGTGGGGGTTAAGGCTTCAATATATGAATTTGCGGGACACAATTCAGTCCATAGCAGGGACCAATCCAGGGCTATTTTATCTGTCTGTGGAGGGTGCTTGGGGTCAACACTGAGGATCTAGTCTCCCATGAATCAGGTCAGGGATGCAGCAGGGATACGGTGACAACTCTGTCACAGAGCTGCTTTGATGTCTGAGCCTGCCACGACCTCCAGGTGACCGCCTGTCTCCCCGCCGTTCCTCTGCAGGACCCCTCATTCCACATCAGTCTGGCCTGGTGCGTGGGTGATGCACATCTCCAGCTGGAAGGGCAGTGCCTGCGGGAACTACAGGTGAATTCCCAGGGCAGGAGCATGGAAGGTGCTGAACCCCAGAAGCTGGGGGATGGAGGGGAGCTGACAGGCGCTGAGGATTAGGCATGCAAACCTGAATCCTGGCATAGGAAATAACTGGCATAGCCAGAGACCCCAACACCTTACCCTGCGCCTCACAGTGCAGTCCCAGACCACCTGGGAACTTATTAGCAACACTCACTCAAGGCCCAATCCAGATCTAAGAAATCAGAATTTAACAAGATCGCTAGGGATTTGTGTGCACGTTAAAATTTGAGAAGCCCTGCCCTAGAACACTAATCTGAGAGGATGCTGCGGGCCTCCCCTGAAGTCCTAGACCCTCACCCAGAGGTCAAAGGCTCGGGTGCTCCCAGGGGCCTGGGAGGTGCTGGAAATGAGTGAAACGCACCAGGTCTAAAGAACGTCCACCCTCACAGCCTTTCTCGTATTGTGATAAGTAGGGGATATCTTTCACTTTCCCGTCAGTGCCCTCAGAGAAGCCGGTACTCACCCCTGGTGCAGGCAGCTGCCATGCAGGAATGTGGACCTCGTGTTGCAAGTACTTCTGTTTTTCAGGAGAAGCCAGAAATCTTAATTTTTGTGGGTAATCCCTCTATTTTCAAATGCTGGCAACCAATATGTATTTTTTAAGAAAACATTTTGCGAGCCAGACAACACATGTGCAGACGGGACACAGCCCGTGGGCCATCAAGTAGCCACATCTGCTCTTGGTCTAATCATTCTGGAGGCAGCAACGAGCTCCGGTCTCAGGCTCCAGTAGACCCAGGTCCCAAGCCTGGTTTTATTGGATTCTGTGGTCCAGGGCTCTGAGCATCCATTTCCTTATCTGCAAAGTTGGGATGATAGGACTGCAGAGCTGATTAGACAAGGTAACCTGGAGAGCCTGGCGCCTGCGTGGCCCTCAGCCTCCCCCGAGCAGGCCTAACCTCTGAAGGATTTCAGTAGGCTGGCTTTGTTTGCAGTGCCCTCTGGGTCCCTGATTCCCCTTAACGTGATGGTCCTCTCCTGGTTTAAGGAAATCGTGGGTGAGTTTGAAGACTCCGAGACGTTGCTGCGTGCGCACGCCGAGCAGATCCGCTGCAAGTCTGGGAACAAATTCTTCTCGATGCCTCTGAAGTGAGCACCAGAGGCCCTCGTTGTCCTGGGCCCCGCCCTCTGCAGCCAGGCAGAGATGGAGGAACCCACTCAGACTGATGGGGACGCTGCCAGTCCCACCACTGGGAGGCCCGGCCAAATGTGCAGCCGCTTCTGGCCCTCCCCGGGAGCTGGTTCTCTTTTGGCCCTTTTGGGGTTGCAGGTTGGGTGCTGCTGCGTTGCGATCATCCCCAGAAATCACCAGTAGAGGGCAGCCAGGGCTTCCTAGTTCTAGGTCTGTGGTGGTTATGCCTAAAACAAGACACAACAAAAGATGGGGGGTCACCTGGTGAGCCCACCCAGACTCAGCCTGAATCCCCACTGTAGTCCCTCCAACAAATGGCCCCTTCCCCACAGCCCCGTGGGCTGTCTGCATTTTGATGCCATTGGCCCCAGATGAGTTGTTTTGTAAGCCATCATGCCCTGGCTCATCTCTGCTCAAGCCTGACACAGCGTGCTTCCACGGGCCTGTCATCCTCCCTCCTTGACACGGTGTCGCTTTTATTTATTTGTTTGTAGTCTCACCCCCTCCTATGCCAGCAGAGGCCATTTCAGGGCCAAGGCCCAGGGTGCTAATTTGTGGTTTAGCATCAGTTTTCTCCATTCCTTCCTCCCACTCACCCCCAGCCAGGTGCCTGGGGAGACTTGAGCAGATGTTTCATCTTGGCCTGACTGGTGGCTTTAAGCCAGGCCTCCAACGCTCTGTGACCTCTGGCTTCCCATCAGCTTCCCAAAGAAGCAGAGAGGAGCCTTCACCAGGCAGAGTTGTCTTTCTGCTGCCTCCAGCTGCCTGCTGTGGCCTGCGGGCATCCCCAGGGGCTGCAGAGGAAAGGCCAGGGGCTGCACAGGGGTTTTTGTTTTTCTTCGAGCCCTCTCGGGGAGCAAAGGACCAGTTGCCATCTGATTTCTAGTGATGGAGGAAGAGACACTTTGATGTTTTAGTTTAAAATTAGGTTCAGCAAATAAAAATCGCAATTTTTATTCTGGATTTTGTTTTGGACCACTTCTTTTCAACTAGGTGCAAAGATGACTTTCCTCTGCCCCCATCTTCCCCAGCCTGCTTCACAGTTTGGCGGTGCTCTCGGGAGTCTCTGTTACGACGTCTAAGGTGGCTGGGAGAGGCCTTAGCGATGCCTCAGTACAGGGTGGGGTCACCTGGCCTGCCAGGCCTGCTGGCCAGAGGGTCTCACACACCGCACCTACACCAGGGCGTAAGCACAGACATTTAGACGCGATCCTGCTATAACACTTCTGAGTCCTTTCTAGGACCCTCTCAGCTGTTCCTCCCAAGAACCCATGAAAAGTAAACTGGGTTGGAATGATTATTCTGCTTTTCCAGAAAAGCAGGTTCCATGACTTGCCTGGGGTCACATGAGAAGTCAGGTAAGGCCCTAACCTCAATGCTGCCCTTTGCAGCCTGCCAGGCCTGCTCTCCCTACTCCACCCCGAGCCCCCAAGGGAAAGATGTGGGGAGAGGGGGCCTGTGGCTCTGGCCCCCACTGTGCCTCCCATCTGCGCTTCCTGAGGCCAGCTCCCCATCGCCATGCTGAGAGACCCAGGAGATCACACTCTGTGCCCTTCTTCCCCAAGCCCTCTGCATTGAGCTGCTGATTCAACTAGGACTGGCCAGTCAGTTCTTCTGGCTTTTGCGGTCACGCGGGCTGGAGAGGGAGAAGCCGCCATCCTTCCTGGCAAATCTGTGCAGCCAGCACTTACTGGCACCTGCTCTGTGCCAGTCCCCGACCTGGGCAGTTGGGTGAATCAGACTCCTCCGGCCCTCTGGATACTCGCAGTGATGCGGGGGGATGGTGGTAGCAGACAGGGTGCAGAGAAGAATCCCCATCCCCAACCTTCGCACTTCTCAGACTGGGAGATACAAGCAAAGCCTCCCAAATTCCTACAGGTTCCAACCTCAGGATGGAGGCAAGCCTCCAACAAGGCGGGTTCTGTGGGCACAGACCCCCTGATCTTCCTCATCAGGGACCTGGAGCCTGCATCTCAGGCACTCGCTCTTCCTGGGAGGGGCCCCCATGTCATGTAGCATCACCATTAACAAACCCAGGAGGACAGACTGGCCGGCCAGGCCCCTGGGGGAAGATGTGGCACGGATGGAATTAGCGTACAGCGACTTTGATAAATGGGCCAAGATCAATAACCGGCTCTTCAAGAGAGGATGGAAGGTGGTGATAGAGGAAGGAAGCAGGAGATCCACCAAGCGGGGAGGGGCAGCAGGCGGCAGGGCTTGGCGGGCACCCAGACACTGAGAGTGCAGCTGGAGAGGGTGCGTTCACGGGCGCCGCGCTGACAGTGCAAGAGCAGCTGGGGCTCTTCCATAAGAGGAGATGTGCTCCGGAGACAGGAGGCAAGACCAGAGCAGGCTGGGGTCCACCCCTCGGCAGGCTGGCTCGGAATAAAGACACGCTCTCGAGGGGGATCTTATCACACCAGGGAGGGTGCAAAATCAACACATCTGGCCTCGGTGTCCTCAGATGTTCCCCGCAGGGCAGAGAAATCATCATCTCTCGGCCTGTTTGGCCCTTTTCCACCTGGCACTCTCCCTTCTCTCCACACGCCTCTCCAGACCACCCCAGCTTTGTTTCCAAGGAAGCGGGAAATTACCTCGGCTTGTTTGTTTATTCCCTGTCTTGGTACCAGAAGCCCAGGGGGCCCGCAGGGGGCGCCAGGGGTGGGGGTGGGGTCTCTGGGCCTGGCTCCAGCCCACAGTGCCTTTCCTTTCCTGAGCGAGGGATCTCAGTCTCTACCTGAGCCAGAATCTGCCTTTAACAGATGAGGAGGCTAACCCAAAGAAGGGAGATAACTTGCTCAAGTTTGCCCAGTAAGTAAATTCGTGCTGGGCAGGAACCCCTGGCCTGGCTTCGGATCCAGAGCTGTTTGTATAACCTCTCACACCACAGCAGGGTCTCAGAATGAAACTGTGCTGTGAAATGAGGTGTCTGGGCTTTAATTCAAAAGACTCCAGGAAAAAAAGCGGGGAGGTTAGGGGCTAGATGAAAAGATAGAGGTGAGATGGGGGTGGTGGTTTAAAGCTGGGTGACTGAGGCTACATTCAGTTAGATATACATATATATAACTGAATCACTCTCCCCCTATTGCAATAGTCTTTCTGAATAAAATGTCTCTTTACTACTTTAACCTCTGTCCAGCTCTAGTTCTCTTGAACAGTTTTTGGTGCCATGATTCAGATCTGGATCAGAACCACCACTGAATCCTCAGATGCGACAGCCAGGCCTCACAGGGCACACCTACCTACACGTTTTGTCTCCGGTCTGCTTGCTGGTTTGGGGATCCAGTGGTGAGGCCGACTCCAAAACCCAGTGCTCTGGATAAATGTCCATTGACGCGGAATGAGGACAGATCGTGATTCTTAGGACTCAGAGTATACTCTAGAAACTGGGTTAGAGCCCTAGACAAGCCAAAGCCAGGCTAGAGTCCTGGGTTTCTCTGTAACAAGCTAGGTCAGAGTCCTAGGCTTTTCTGTTGGTACGAGGCTGGTCCCTGTAAGGGACAGGCTGGGTTAGAATCCCATGTTTTTCTGTTCGTACGTGTAAAGGCACTATTAGTCAAGAACATGGGGGCTTCTTAATCACCGGGAACTCTCCTCAGACTCCTGCTGGCCACATGCTTCTACGGCCCTAGTACTGTCTGCTTTTGTTGGCAAAACTTGACCACAAACTCTCTCTTAAGCTAACACAGCCCCTCTGGGGCTCCTGGGATCTGCTCAAATTAGTCCACCCAAGGGGAAGCCCTAGGGCAAAAGGGAACTAAAATTTCTGATGCACAGTGGTCCACTTTCTTCACTCGGTATGAAGAAGCCGAAAACAGCTAAATGATTCAAACCTCATTCAAACTATTGAAGTTCTTAAATAATGTCTTCAGAAAATGTTTTCTGGGACTTCCCTGGCGGCATGGTGGTTAAGACTCTGCGCTCCCAATGCAGGGGGCCCAGGTTCGATCCCTAGTAGGGGAACTAGATCCCACATGCATGCCGCAACTAAGAGTTTACATGCCACAACTAAGGAGCCCGCCCGCCTGCCTGCCACAACTAAGGAGCCTGCAAGCCACAACTAAAGAAGCCCGCCTGCCGCAACTAAGACCCAGCGCAACCAAATAAATAAATATTTAAAAAGAAAATGTTTTCTGACCCAGGAAACCTAGACACCTTCATAGTGCCCCGGAGTTCCCCTCCCAGCTCTCCATGATATCTGTCCCTCTCTCCCAGAACGTCCTTCACCAGCGGCACCCCAGCCCCTCAACTCCCTGAAACTGTAAGGTTCTCCAGATCCCCACCTCTTGTAGATGAAGCTCAGGGTGTGGTTGTTACCCATTCTCAAGGGAGGCAAACAGAAAAGAGAACATTTAAACCTTGGTCTCTCTCAGAATTACATGCCATCATCAAGAAATTTCCTGGACTTCCCTGGTGGTCCAAGGGTTAAGAATCCACCTTCCACGGGCTTCCCTGGTGGCACAGTGGTTGAGAGTCTGCCTGCCGAAGCAGGGGACACAGGTTCGTGCCCCGGTCTGGGAGGATCCCACATGCCGCGGAGCGGCTGGGCCTGTGAGCCATGGCCGCTGAGCCTGCGCATCCGGAGCCTGTGCTCTGCAACGAGAGAGGCCACAACAGTGAGAGGCCCACGTACCACAAAAAAAAAAAAAAAAAAAGAATCCACCTTCCAATGCAGGGGACGTGGGTTCGATCCCTGGTTGGGGAACTAAGATCCCACATGCCACGGGACAACTAAGCCTATGTGCTCTAGAGCCCGCGTGCCACAACTAGAGAGCCCATGTGCCGCAACTACCGAGCCCACGTGTTCTGAAGCCCGCGCACTGCAACTACTGAACCTGTAGAGAGAAGCCCACAACTAGAGAGAAGCCCGGGCGCCACCATGAAGAACCCGCGTACTTCAAGGAATGATCCTGCGTGCCATAACTAAGACCCAATGCAGCCAAATTAATTAATAAGTTAATTTTAAAAAGAAAAGAATTTTCCTGAGTCCCGAATGAAAAAGGAAATATTTCTTGAAGATTTATTCAGTCTTCAATTGAAGATTGTTCTGGGAGCATACTCTCCAGATTCCCCAATTTATGTCAACTTATCCACCTATTGGCTGGCCCTGGGGATACCTCCCTCTGGCTTGGAAAGGCCGAATGGAGCACCATCCCTGAAGACCCTCAAGGGTCTCAGATGACCCTGATTCTCATTGGAGAACGAAGGAAGTAAGAGGACAGTTACCAGGAGCCATCCCTCGGGTCCCTCTCACCAAAACTGGTCGGCTGTGTATTCAAAATTGTAAACAGCAAAGAGATGAACTGGGGCTGACCATCACCATCAATTAGGAACAACAGGAAAGAGCATCTGGGGCTGGACCTGACCTCCCTAACAGCCTCTGCTCTGGCCACAAGCTTTGTACATGGCCTCAGACCAGAGCTTCATGACACGTTACAGAGAAATAATATTAACTGGCAAAATGCAAACATGTCTGAGCTCCAGACATTAGCCCAGCATTATGAAGATGTTATTTCCAGAAAATTGGAAAATACATAACACAAGCTTATGGCATTTCAGTTAAAAGAGCTAGAAGGACATGAAAATTTTAATCTATGGCAAGCTCCAAAATCACTGTCTCCTATGGATCAAGACCCTTGCTGAAATTGTAAGAAAAAAAGACATGGGTCTGGGAGTGGCCAGACCTCGAGAGGAGGGGGAAGCCTACCGCTTAAGATAGAAGTCGATCTTTCCATGCCCCTCCACAGGATTCCCCAATAGCACTGAAGGCCAGAAGGCGTTGAGAGGCTCTGCCGCATAATCCAAGATTAATCAGACAGGAAACGTCGAGCTCCCACTTGCAGTCCACGCACAACTCCCATTTGGATCATCAAAGCCCCCAATGGGCAAGGATGTTCATTAGTCCAGATCTGAGATTTATCAAAATCGTGAAACTCAGATTTGCCCTGGTGCCCAATCCTGGCCCTATCCTGTCTGCTGTTCCTCCCAACACCCAATATTTCCCAGCCCTCAATTTGTGTTGCGCATTGTTTAGGATTCCCCTTTATTAGGAATCCAGTACTTGTTTGCCTTCTCCTGGGATAACCAGTAATATACCTGGACTGTTATGCCCCAGGGATTTACTAAGGCTCCTACTTCCTTCTCACACACCCTGAATGCCAGTTTGAGGGACTTAAATTCCCAGGAGACTCCACTTTAATCCCGTATGCAGATGACCTCCTTCTATGTTCTGACAGTTAGGACAACTCCTTTTGGACGCTGAATACCTTTTTAAGGCATTCGCAAGAAAGAGCCGTGAGGTGGCTAGAGACGAAATTCAGATATGCTCTCTGTGTGTCTGATATCTGGGTCATGATATTTCAGCTGCAGGGAAAATGATCACAGACTGAGCCTCTGCTATTCAACATTTTCCTCTCCCTGAAAGAGAAGGGCAACGGACAGGGTTTTGGGGTCTTGTGGTATATTGTAGGCCGTGGATACCTAATTCTCTATGATTGCCTTACCCCTCTATGCTGTGACTGGGGAGGCACCCCCCAGACCCAGTAGTCCGGGACCCCCTATCCAAAGATGCTTTCAAGAACCTTAAGGGCTCTCTGCTTTCACCTCCCACCCTTGAACTTTCCAACGACGCCCTGTCTTTTTCCTTGTTTGTGCACGAATGAGAGGGTCATGCCCTCAGTGTTATCCTAGAAGCATAATGGACACCAAAGACCTCTGGGATATTATAGTTTGGCCTTTGACCCAGCAGCTAAGGCATATCCCCCTTGCCTGTGAGCCATGGCTACAACCACCAAACTTGTCCAGGCTACCTCTGACTGAGTATTAGGTCATCTGCTTAACATACATGTCCCTCATGCTGCACAGACCCTATTGCCTAATGAAAACACACAGTACTTTTCTGCATCTCGACTTACCTCTTATGAAATCTTACTACTCTTTCCCTCTCACATCACAATACGTCACTGTCAAAACCTTAACCCTGCTACCTTGCTTCCTTTACCCACTGATGGGACGTCCCATGACTGTGTCATTAACACTAGATCATTATCCTGTCCTAGGCTAGATTTAGCAGAAAAACCCCTCCCCCAAGTTGACCTCACTCTTCATGCTGAAAGCTCCTACCTCCGGAAGGGAGATGGGGCCTTCCAGGCTGCATATGCCATCACTGATCAATATAAACCTCTAGAATATCGAGCCTTGCCACATGTCAGATCAGCCCACGTAGCCAAGTTAATTGCTCTTACTTGGGCTTGCCTAAGAGCATAAGGAACGAAGGTGAACATCTATGCTGATAGCTGCTACGCCTTTGGGTTAGTGCTTGATTTTTGGTACATGATAGAAACAGAGAGGATTCATGACAGCAGCTGGTACCCCAGTCAAAAATGAGCCCCAAATAGCAGAACTTCTAGAGGCATTGTTATTGTCCCAGCAGATCATGACAGCTAAAACTGAAGGACACAGCACAAAAACTTTCAGATGAGGCCCGATAAATACGATACATTAGCAGCGCCTTCCCCAACCACCCAAGAAATCCAAGTGGTTTCTAAGCCTTGGGACCATGCCCCCTGCATCCTGCTTCAAGGCCCTAGACCCCAATGGGATTATTCACCTTTTCTTGAAGGAGAGCACTCATTTAGGATGACTCCTAAGGAAGTCTTAAAAGCGGTCCACATGACCTAAATAACAGCTTCAGACTCAGAAAGAACTGGATGGGGAAAAGCTGGCTGTTCAAGCCATTCAGATGGACTTTGCAAGCACCCAGACGGCTGCTTGGTAGCTCTTAAGTATCTCTCTTGAGTCACTGTGTGTGGTTTATATGACATGACTCACATGCAATGGACAAGATGCAGGATGCATTACACAGACAGTAGTTTGGACCCTTTGGCTTTTATTTGGATCAAGCAGTTCACTTGCCTCGATTGCCAGTAACATGACCCTGGCAAACCTGTAAAGGTGGGGCAAGAAGGGAGGTACCTCCCCCTCAGATCTTCCTTCACTAGCAAATAGATTTTATCCAGTTACCAAAAGCACAAGGCTACCAACGTGTTCTCACTGTCGTCTGCCTGTTTTCTAAACGGTTAGAGGCTTTCCCCTGCCCAAATGCCTCAGCAGCATCAGATGCCAAAGTGTTCCTGCAACAAAGCTTCCCCACTTGGGGCATCCCCTCTGCCATCTCTAGTGACAGAAGATCACCTTTCATTGGTAAAATTATACAGGAAATTGAAAAGGCAACACATTTAGTCAAAGATTCCACCATCCTTACCAGCCTCAGCCATCAGGTGCCATAGGAAGAGCATAGAAACAGCATCCTCAAGACCAAACTGGCTCCACTGTCTGAAGGACTGGACTTACATGGCCACAAGCACTGCTCCTTGCTCTTAAGACTCTCAGATCACCACCCCTCTCTCCAGACAAGCTATCCCCTTTAGAAATGATCACAGGAAGGCCCACAAAGATGCCTTATTCATCTTGTCTAGTGGAAGGGTCTAACTTAATTCAATGCAACATCCTTAGATACTGTCAAGGATTAACAAAATATACTCGATCCTATAATCAACAAGTCGAGACTTCCCTTGATTGCCTTCCCTTTAGAACTTCCTGACCCCTCATGTGCTTTACAAGTAGGCCATCTGGTATTCTAGAAATGCCACCATTAGAAAACCAATCTTGAGCCCAAAAAGGACCATATACTGATTTACTCGTTGCTAACACTGCTGTCAAATCACAGGGTATTCAACCTTGGGCTCATGTTTCACAACTAAAGAAACACAAGAGTCTATATTTTTTTTTCTTTTTGCGGTATGCGGGCATACCTCTCACTGTTGTGGCCTCTCCCGTTGCAGAGCACAGGCTCCGGACGCGCAGGCTCAGCGGCCATGGCTCACGGGCCCAGCCGCTCCGCGGCATATGGGATCTTCCCAGACCGGGGCACGAACCCGTATTCCCTGCATTGCCAGGCGGACTCTCAACCACTGCGCCACCAGGGAAGCCCAAGAAACACAAGAGTCTTATACAAATAACTCATACAACTCAATGTCAAAAAAAACCAAACAACCCAGTTAAAAAAAATGAGTAGAACTGAATAGACATTTTTCCAAAGAGGAAATACAGATGGCCAATAGGCACATGTAAAGATGCTCAACATCACTAATCATCAGGGAAATGCAAATCAAAACCACAGTGAGATATCACCTTATGCCTGTCAGAATGGCCATTATCAAAAAGAACACAAATAAAAAATGCTGGAGAGGATGTGGAGAAAAGGGAACGCTTGCACACTGTTGAAGGAAATGTAAATTGGTGCAGCCACTGTGAAAAATGGTATGGAAGTTTCTCAAAAAACTAAAAATAGAACTATCATATGACCCAGCAATTCTACTCCTGGGTATATAGCTGAAAAAAACCAAAACACTAATTTGAAAAGATATGTGCACCCCAGTGTTCATAGCAGCACTATTTACAATAGCCAAGATATGGAAGCAACCTAAGTGTCCATCAACAGACGAATGGATAAAGAAGATGTGGGGTATATATATATATATATATATATATATATATATATATATAATGGAATACTACTCAGCCATAAGAAAGAATGAAATTTTCTCATTTGCAGCAACATGGATGGACTTGGAGGACATTATGCTAAGTGAAATAAATCAGACAGAGAAAGACAAATACTGTATGCTCATATGTGGAATCTAAAAAATACAACAAACTAGTGAATATAACAAAAAGAAGCTGACACACAAGTATAGAATACAAATTAGTGGTTACCAGTGGGGAGAGGGGAGGGGGAGAGGTAATATACAGGTAGGGGATTAAGAGGTATAAACTATTAGGTATAAAATAAGCTACGAGGATATATTGTACAACGTGGGGAATATAGCCAATATTTTATAATAACCATAAATGGAGTGTAACCTTTAAACATTGTGAATCACTATACTATACACCCATAACTTACATAATATTACCGTACATTGACTAAACTTCAATAAAAATAAAATAAAATAAAAATTTTTTTTAAAGAAATACAGGGCTTCCCTGGTGGCTCAGTGGTTGAGAGTCCGCCTGCCGGTGTGGGGGACGCAGGTTCGTGCTCCGGTCTGGGAACATCCCACATGCCGCGGAGCGGCTGGGCCCGTGAGCCATGGCCGCTGAGCCTGCGCGTCCGGAGCCTGTGCTCCGCAACGGGAGAGGCCACAACAGTGAGAGGCCCGCATACGGCAAAAAAAAAAAAAATCAGACTGTGGAAGTATTCCAAGTGGGACTTCAAACTGGGTCTCTGTTGAGAGCCTCCATAAGCAGATGACAGCCAGAGCAGAGAGTTGCCCCAAGAACCTTGGAACAGTAAATGAGGTCAGGAGGGAGTCAATTTCCACTCAAGACCACAAAACAAGACCCACCTGGGTCCCTCCCCTTTCTCCTCTGCTTCTTACTCTTAGCATTTGCGTGGAGACCCTCCTGCTCTTCCCACAATAACCTTCTGCCTTAACTATGACTTCCTCACCTGAGATGAGTCTCCACCTTCATTTCTAAATTTATGAGTTCCATGGGCTTCCCTGGTGGCGCAGTGGTTGAGAGTCCGCCTGCCGATGCAGGGGACACGGGTTCGTGCCCCGGTCCGGGAAGATCCCACATGCCGTGGAGCGGCTGGGCCCGTAAGCCATGGCCGCTGAGCCTGCGCGTCTGGAGCCTGTGCTCTGCAACAGGAGAGGCCACAACAGTGAGAGGCCCACATACCACAAAAAAAACAAAAAAAAAACCAAACAAACAAACAAAAAAAATTAAATTTATGAGTTCCTGCTCCTCTTCCACGCCCTGCTTTTCCCTCTCTCAGCAAGACTATTTTGCCCACAGAACCTGTAAGCTTGGCTAAACTAGTTGCCACTTCCATTAATGCCACAGACTATTGGTACTGTCCTCCCTTTCCTGTGCGCACATCTGATCTGGCATTTCCCAGATCCCTTGATCAATCAGGATATCTATTTTGCTAAAACCCTCCCTCTCTTTCCCTCCACCATTTTTTTTTTTTCCGGCTGCTCTGTGTGGCATGCGGGATCTTAGTTCCTCGCCCGATCAGGGATGGAACCCATGTCCCTTGTAATGGAAGTGCGGAGTCTTAACCCCTGGGCCGCCAGGGAAGTCACCCCTCCACCATTTTATACTGTAAGAAACCCCTGCACCTATTCCAGTCTATCCTCACAAGAGTCAAGTCTGTTGCCATCGTCATTTTACCACAGGCTCCCTTCTGAGAGTGAGCATTCACCATTATACTTCCTTAGCTGCCACTAGATCAAACATAAAACCCCCAAGCCACTATAGGAACCCTGGATATTCCTCACATGAGTGGCAATGACCCCACTGCCCCTCCCAGCCTAATTTCTGGGACCCAGACCAACCCCACACGACTACCTTCAAACAAATCTTTTCCCCACCCTAAATTTAGCACCCTTTGGTTACCCTCAGCCATCAGATAACTATCTCTATGGCCCCTCGCTAACTCCAGATGATTCTTATTTTGTGCATGGAACCCAAGTTTATTGGCTGTTACTTGCCAACTGGGCCAGATCTTTCTACCTTGCCAATCTTACCAATCCCTTCATCTTACTCTATTCCCCACAACCTCCTTCCTCTCTTAAACTGTCTCTAAAACAATCACTCACTCCCTCAGGTTCATCTCCTCTCATTGTAGGAACAAAAGGTATCCAGGATCATTGTAGATGATCTTGGTTCCCGGGGAGACAATTTAGAAAAAAACAGCTACGGAACTGGGCCTACATTCCATCCACGACCTCACTATTTTGGGGGAAACAGTTTGCCACCTTTTGGGTACCATTCCCAGGAATCTATAGCCTGGCTCAAGAAGTTAGACTCGGGACTTCCCTGGTGGCGCAGTGGTTAAGAATCCGCCTGCCGATGCAGGGGACACGGGTTCAAGCCCTGGTCCAGGAAGGTCCCACATGCCGCGGAAGAACTAAGTCTGTGTGCCACAACTACTGAGCCTGTGCTCTAGAGCCCATGAGCCACAACTACTGAAACCCACATGCCACAACTACCGAAGCCCATGTGCCACAACTACTGAAGCCCACGTGCCACAACTACTGAAGCCCACACACCTAGAGCCCATGCTCTGCAACAAGAGAAGCCACCGCAATGAGAAGCCCGCACACCACAACGAAGAGTAGCCCCCACTCACCCCAACTAGAGAAAGCCCGTGCGCAGCCAAAACTAAATAAATAATTTTTTTAAAAGATGAATAAAAACAGAAGAAGCTTGACTCAATGACAGAATCATCTACTCATTGCTGAAGCAATTCACCCTGTCCCCAGATAACATCACCACTGGCCTGAAATCAGTGACTCACCAACAATGAGAAACCCAGTGTGCTATTCTCCATACCTGCATTGCCCTTGATACGACCCAAAAAGGGGGCACGTGTACAGTGGTTGGAAGCAACTGCTGCACCTTTGTCCTCAGCAATCTACCTGACATCTCTGCCATAACCAGGAAGGTTCGAGCTGTGAACGAAGAAATGTGTGCATCACCGCCGTCGCGCTGACACCACCCACTGAGGAAGGACAACAGGTCCTGGGACTTCTGGTAGATCCCTGAAGGTCTCCAAAGTTGGGTACAAGGACCAATTCAGCCTCTAACCTTCATCTTTCCATTTATCTTCAAGGTATTCCTCTCATCAAATGTCTGTGGATCCTACAGTACAGCAATTAGCAACCATCAAGTCTCAACAGATGATTCAGCTGGTTCTAAATGAATAAAAAGCAATAAAATGAGTAATGGATGTATATTGATCAGAGGAAAGAATGCCTCTCCTTCCCGTGAATAAAAGTGGGAAGTGAAAAAGACCCTTTGCTTAACCCAACTTTAGTCAGTCTCCCTTGAACCTTCTCCCCAACACAACCCATCTCTGTACTTCCTTCCAGAATCCAGTTTTGGCAAGAATCTTGCTAAGTCAGTTTAGCTGAATGCCCCACCCTTGATATCTGATCAAACGCAGCATACCCACTATGCCCCAGGGGATATCTGTTCACCCTCACCTGCCTTCAGCCAGAATCCCCCCAGACTTGATGTCTCCCCTTAGTAATTTTCCATCCACCAATGCCGCCCCGCCCCCCACTTGCTCCTTGGCAGTAAATCCCCACTTGTTCCAGTTGTATTTTGAATCAGGCCCAGTTCTATATCGGAGTTTCTATTGCAATCGTTTTTTTGTTTTTTTTTTTAATAAAATCTATCTTCATCACTTTACTGCCTGTTCTCTTTAACAGGGCTCTTTTTCTTCACCTGGCAGGTCGGTGAACAGGCCATTTCTGAAGCTCTGCCAGATCTCTGTGGATTTCCAGGACGTGAGGCCTGCCGGGCGACCTGAGGGCTTACATTAGGGAAACCCGCCCTCAGGTAAGGAAAGCTCCCATTTCCGGGCCTGGGAGGTGGCGTCGGAGAGGGACGGTCTCCGCCCTCCTGCCCTCCCGCGGGGGCCTTCACCTCAGGACTCTGCCCCTCCCGGACTTCCCTTGGTCTGGATGCGCAGCCTCTGTGGACCTTAGACACAGGCCTCCCACCTCAAACCTTCAGCATCCAAACCGACCGGATCTCAAGCCGCTCTTGGAATAGAATTAAACTAGCACTTTAAGCTCCGCTCTGCGGGGAGTTTTGCCCACCCGCCCAGCACCCTGTGGGGCTGCATTGTCACATTTCATTTGCACAAAATAGTGTTCTTTGCTCGGACACCAAATGTGTGCTAGGCCAGCAGCCAGAAGTATATCTAACACCCCAGCCCAGCCCTTTGCCCTGCGTTCCAGATAAGGACTTGGAGGCTCAGAAAAGTTAAGTAACTTGCCCACCTCCATACAGCAAGTATGTGGCAACCCAGGACTGCAACCGCGCCTCTGTCGCTTGGCACTGCCCATCCAAGGTACCCAACGCTTCACTTGGCAACTGAGAAAAGTCCTGAAGGGCCAAAGACACCCTGAGGCTTTTGAAAAGAGACCTCAGGCCAACAAATCTCTAGATTTTTATCTTTTTTCTTCTTTTTTTTAGCCTAAGACCAGACACTTGGGTCTCTCCTTCTCGGCTCGCCCGGCTCACCGCTGCCTCAGTGTCCCCACCCACCCACTAGGCGGGAGAAAGAGGCGTCTTCATTCCTTTTTGCCCCTCCCTCTGTGGGGCGGGCCTCTTGGGGGTCAACCCAGCTCCCCAAAAGCAAGGAGGGGAGTGACGGGGGCGGACTGGGGAGGATTCCCGCCGTCTGGGAAGAGTAAAAGGGTCGCCTGTCCGGCTCCACCGCCGGCACCTGCTACCAAGAAGCCTCTGGCTGAGGTACCGCCCCCGGACCCCGCCTGGGTCCGCCCGCCACGAGAGCACTGGCCCTTTAAGAGCGGCGGTAGTGCATCGCGGGGAGGAGGGCCGGGAGCGCTCGGGGTTGTGCGGAATTCGCCGGGAACGTCTGGCGCCGGCTCTCTGGCTCGCTCGCTCGCTCCGACCGGCTCCCTGCGCCTCATCCCTGGGCTGCGCGGGGACCCGGGCCCGGTCGGGCGCGGGGCGAGCAGGATCCACGGGCGGGAGGCGCGCGCTCTGGGCAGCGCCTGGCCCCGGACATGGACAGAAGGAGCTGGGCGCGCAGGGGGCGCCGCGGGACCGGGCGGCCGGAGCGCTGAGCCAGACAAAGGCTCAGGAGTTGCGCTTGCTCTCGAGAGCCGGGCCGCGGGCGCCGAGGCTGCAGGACCCCGCGGCGGGCGGCTCCGGCCCGCCCTCTCCCCCGTGGACAGGCTCCGCGCGCCCGGCCCTGCCCGGCCCGCTTTTCCTCGGGCGTGGGAATTTGCCGAGGAGACCTAAGCGGCTCCGCGGTGGCCGGGACCGGGAGGTCTGCCTCGCGCCCGCCGGGCGGGGAGCCAGGGAGCGTCGCAAGTTTCCGAGCCGCGTGCGTGGACCCGGCGAGCGGGCGAGCTGCGCGTGCAGCAGCGCCCCGGGCCAGGCCGGTCGCCGGAAGCATGGGCAGCGACCGGAGCGCGCCCGGACGGCCGGGCTGGGCGGGCAGTCTCCTTAGCGGCCGGGAGGCGGCTGCGCGGCCGCGACTGCTGCCGCTGCTGCTGGTGCTTCTGGGCTGCCTGGGCCGCGGCGCAGCGGCGGAGGACGCAGAAGTCAATGCCGAGGTAAGGACCCTCGCCCAGTCCCTTTGCCACGGCTTGGAGGACTTGGGGCTGGGGGACTTGGGGTGGGAAGGAAGCCACGCCCGCAGCCTGAAGCGTGGAGAGGAAGGGCGCGGAGATGAACCCCAGTCCCGGAGTTGGGGGCGGGGAAGAAAGGGGACCCGGCAAGCTGCCCCTCCCCAGCTAGCCCTTGGTGGTGCACCTCTTCCCAAACCCTGGAGGGCGTAGGGCTTGCGCCCGCTCTCTACCCCTACAGCCCCGCCCTGGGCACTGATCCTTCCCAGCCCGCGTCCCGGGAGCCGCTTCTGCTGCCCCCAGCCCTTGCTCCTCTCCTTCCCTCCCTACCGGACTCCTGATTCCTCGAGAGCTCTGCGGACGCACGGTGACGTTCTTTGCGAATGGGAAGGGGGCTGCTCTGTGTGTGTGTGGGGGGGTCTTGGGCACAGCAGGCAGCGCTCCCGCCTAGATAGACTCTAGTTTGGGTGACACTGAGCCTCGCGCGGCGGGCTGGGATAGGGGGAGGGGGTACGAACCTCTGAGGTAGCCCATTCGGGTTGAGGGGGCGCTTTGGCGACTTTCTCAGACTCTTGCGCGCAAGCCGCGCCAAGGCCAGATGGCATCTAAGAGGGAGACCCGGTCTCACCCGGCGCTTCCTCCACCAGCGCCCCTACGCCAAGGCCCGGGCCGAAGAGGGTGGACCCCGAGCATTTTTTCACCAGGAGCCCGGCAGACGTCCCTACCGGGGCCCATCTCTGGAGCGGTCCCGTGGGTGATTAGGCGCCGCCTCCTGGCGCAGAGCTGCGTCCAGCCAGCGCCCCCGGCTCCATGGGGTCGCCGAGCGCCGTCCTCCGGATTAGGGACAGTGAGGGCACTAGCTCCGTTGACCCAGAGCAAAAGCGTAGACGTTTTTTCCCGACTTCTAAGACCCTGCTCCCCGCCCAGGAGAAGGGGAGAGGTTTGGCATGGTGGGGAGACACCCCCCTCAGCGCGTCCCCGGTAGCCTCGGGCTTCGGTGCCCTTGCGCCGGCTTGGAGCCTCCTGCCGTCCGGGCTGCTGCCCTGAGTGACGTTTCTATTTGCAGCCAGGCCGGTGCTCCCTCCCAGCTCTCAGCGGCTTCCCCACCTCCCCGGCTGCCTGGGAGATTTTTCCGATGGAAGCCTGCCCTTCCCCGCCCTACTTTAATAAAAGCACTGAGGAAGGGCAGGGAATTCCTCCCATCTCAAGTTACACCTCCCAGCCAGTTCCCCACCTGCTCTGCCCTCCCTCTTCGGCCCGGCCAGGGAAAGCTACAGGGAGCCAGGCCCCGGCAGGAGGCAGAGTGGGACCCCAGGCCATCCCCAGTCCAGCTCCACCACCCCACCCCCGATTCACACAGGCAGGCAGGCAGGGGCTTACTGGGGACCCCTGCTGGTGGGGATTGCCCCTCAGCCTGCATCCAGGTACTAGGCAGAGAGTGCTGTTTGGGCCCACCTGCCACTCTCTGGAGTTGAATACCAAAGAATTGCAAGTCATAGACCCAGCCCCGAGGAGTTTATAATCTATACTTAGAAACGGCATCTCCACACAGAAAGCAATTGCAGACCAAACTGGAATTTGGTAGCCAGGCATTGTGATTTGGCATTTTAGATGGCCAGGAGCTGGGGCACTGGGACCTGTGGTCTGAGGGCCTTCGTTCTCTCTTTCCTTTGCTTCTGCTCCTCCATCACCTCCTCCTCTCCCAGCTGCGGGAGTACCCAAAGCCCAGGGCCTGCACTGGGCCACAGACCATGGCCATGGCCCTATGCCTGTGTGGCACTGACTAGGGATTCTGTGACTGACCTGCAGCCCCTCCCCTCGGGAGAAACTTGGGTTGGGCTATTGTGGGAAGAAACTCTGGAAAGTACAGGGCACCCTTGAGTGCTGGAAGCCAAGGTAGACGCAGGATTAGAGACCGGTGGGCTATCCCAGAGCCTAGAGTTGGCTTTGGAGTACAGGCTGTTCCATGGAGTCCCATCAAGTCTGGCCGGATCTGGGCCTAAAGAGTCAAATGGCTTCAGCAGCCAGCGCATTTGCCCGGAGGCTGTGAAAACTGTCCCCAGGTCCATGCTAACCAAGAACCAGCATCAGAGATTCCTGGGCCTGGCTGCACCCTGTTTCTAGAGGCTCTGTCCCTTGGAGAAGGGTTTTGGTCCTTGACCACAGCTCCAGACCTCCAGCCAGGTCAATGGCGGGGACTGTCTCTGAGCAGCTTAGAAACTGAGGCAAGGCCAGCCCCTCTCCCTCCCAGGGCAGAAACCAGAGGCATCTCATCAGACTAAGGAATCAGACGTGTGCTAGGAGCCAGTAGATACCGGCAGGCTGCCAGGCCTCAGCCTGGAGAAGGCTGTCTTCCTTGGGGAAGCCACCACTGAGCTACTCTGCCCGGTCCCGCTCCCTCCCTTGGCTGTCAGGTCCCAGTCTCCAGCCATTCCGGCCCACATAGACCTAGGCCCCACCTGACTGAGGTGCCAGCTGCAGCTCCTGGCCTCGCTGGCCTGAGAGTCCGGGCCCTCCTTCAGATTTCTGTCTTGCTCTTTCTGGCTGTAGCGCATACTCCACTTAAGTGCCTTTGATTTTTCACCAGAGAAGCTTTGGCTCTCCCCACCACCCCCTACCCCCCAGACACACCTCTAGGCCCTCAGCCCACCCACGCCTCCGCATGGAGGTGACTCAGGCCGCTAGAGTTCAAAGGTGTGGTGCCACTGCCACTAAAACATGGACACACCCACCTCCTTGCCCCTACCTGGCAGCTCAGCAGGAGAGCAAAAAAAGGGGTAGGAGTCAGCTGGAATTCTGCTTTTGACCTTCAGGTCTGACTGTGGCGCCGCAGCCCCAGGCTTCCTGTGCTCCAGTCTCTGCCCGCGCCTCCATGCTGGCCGCTGGGGCCCCACCGTGTGCTCCTGTTAGTGCCCTTTCCTAACTGGAGCAGAAGCAGCAGGGGCCCCCGCGCCCACCTGCGAAGAGAAGGGGTTAATGTGAGGGCTTGTCTTTGGGAACCTACAGAAGCTGAATCTTCTCGCCTTCTTTCTCCCTCTCTGCTTTTTAATCTGTTCTCCTCTTATCACTAACAAGCTACTGCTCTCCATACTTTATTTCAAAACCCAGAGAGAACTGGGCTGACTGGTGCTGCCAGGCACTTGGGATCCGACTGGGCTGTGCCTTTCATGCCCAGCCCTTTGCCGGGGCCCTGTGTTAGGTCTGCCCTGGGGTCCAGTCAGTTAGCTTCCTCCTTGCAGAGAACAGCCCAGTGTGTGCTCCATGTGTGTGCATCACCTGGCCTGCCCATTCTGACCCCTGGACTCAAGACGCCTTCCTTTGCCCCACCTCAAGGAGGGTGGAGAGGAAGCAACCTAGAAACACACCCAGACCCCCCTTAGAAGACTTCCTGCAAATCCCTCCAAATACTACCCATGTTCTCTGATGCCAATTCAGAATAGCAATGCTGCCCGGCAAGGAAAATCCTCTCCCTGCCAAGCACTTGGTTCTGGTCACTCCTCCATGCCCCCTTTGTTGCTTGGTCCAGATGCCCCTTGCCATCGACGCCTCTGCCCAGCTGGAAGTTTGACTTCTGCCTGAGGCCAGCTTGCGGTGGTTGTAGTGGTGGCCACTGCTTCCCACCTCCAATTAAAGTTGGTGCTGTAGGCCTTTGGGAGGTGATTAGGTCATGAGGGCAGAGCCCTCGTAAGTGGGATTAGTGCTCTTATAAGAACTGCCTGAGGGGACTTCCCTGGTGGTGCGGTGGTTGAGAATCCGCCTGCCAATGCAGGGGACCCAGGTTCGAGCCCTGGTCCGGGAGGATCCCACATGCCGCGGAGCAACTAGGCCTGTGTGCCACAACTACTGAGCCTGCGATCTAGAGCCCGTGAGCCACAACTACTGAGTCCACGTGCCACAACTACTGGAGCCCGTGCTCTGCAGTGCGTGGGGGCCGCCGCAGTGAGACGCCTGCACACTGCAACAAAGGGGCCTCCGCTCATGGCAACTAGGGAGAGCCCGTGTGCAGCAATGTGGAACCCAACGCAACCAAAAGTAAATTAAATAAATTTTAAAAAAAAGATAATTAAAACTTCCTAAGAAAGCTCCCTTGCCCCTTCCACCATGTGGGGGCACAGCAAAAAGTTAGCAGCCAGGAAGAGAGCCCTCACCAAACCAGACCACGTTGTCGCTCTGATCTTGAACTTCTTGCCTCCAGAACTGTGAGAAATAAATATTGTTATGAGCCACCAGCTCATGGTATTTTCATTATAGCAGCCAGGGTGGATTAAGGCAGTTGGCATCTTCAGTATCGTCCCAACATTCATGTAGTTCACACAGCTGACCACTCGGGCAGGGGTCAAGCCCCATGGCCAGCTCTGCCCTGGCCGTGGAGATGTGTTCTGTGAGTCAGCAGAAGCAGAGAGGACTTGGGGGCTCTCTGCTTAGATCCTTCTCCAGCTCAAAGAGGGCCCAGGGAGGAGTCCACAGATGAATGCGAGGACCCGGGACCCTGCAGGTAGCTGAACACTCCAGGCCTGAGGCACACAGTAGGTGCCTTCTGACTGGACAAGCCCCTGCTGAGTTAGAGCTCATATGAGGCCGTTCCCCAGAAGAACAGTGGTTCTGGGGATGCCTGAGCCCTTTAGGGGAGGTAGTACAGATTTTGCAGCCCCGGGCAGGTACAGCAGAGATGTATGAGATGGTCCTGGATCAGAGAGACAAAGAGGGATGCCTCTTAACCAGATCCCATTTCCCTTGTGGGAATAGCAGGAAATGAGCAAAAAGACCCAACTCAACCTCCAGTATCTGGACAGACAGATGGGGACCTGAATCCCAGCCATCAGCCAGCCCTCGAAAGATGCCCCACAGCCACGGAGCCTGGAGGTCAGGGTCTGGAACTGCTCTCTAGGATTTGCCCTTAGCCCTGGACACCACCTGGTCCTCCCAGAAGCAGCTTCCCCCACCCCCCAGAGGGGTGGGAGCCCAGCTTCGTGTCCACCACACATGGGCCTGGCACCTGGTACATAGGAAGCGCTTACAAAATGGTGACAAAATACAGTGACCATGAGAAGCACATGGCATTTGCTGTTGTGGGCAAGTCACTGACCCCATCTGAGCCTCAGTTTCTCATTTGTCTACAAAATGAGACTAGTAATAGTATCTACTGGATAGAGTTACTGGGGAAATTCAGTGCAATTGTGTAAAATGCCGAATGCTATGTACGATGCCCCTCACGTGGGGCCCATGGAGGATCAAGTGTTATTTTTGAGCACCTTCAACATACTTGGTGCTATCCTGGGCAGGGCCTAGGGGTGTTTTATAAGCATTTTCACATTTAATCCTGTATTAACTGTAAGTTTAGGTGCAGTCATGACCCCATTGTACAGAAGAGGAAGCTGAGGCCTTGAGGTGAGAGACATTACCCGATTCCCCAGCCTGGGTGGTGGCAGAGGAGCCTGAGCTCCCAGCCCCCAAGCTGGGTTAAAGGCTACAGGTCAGAGCCCAGGGAGTCATCCTTTGGAAGTGCCGCCAGGCAGGAGCCTGCTGGGCCTGAGCCAGGTGGGAAGGAGGGTGTGGAGGTAGAGCCAGGGCCCGCCCCCAAGCAAGTGAGCCTGGAGCCCTACCCCTGCCTGTCCAGCCACCCAGGCTCTGCCTGGAAAGCAGCCCCATGTAAGAGACAACACCTACAGGGGATTTCCAGGTGAGGCCCCAGGCCTGGCCCTCGGCCAGCCCGAAACCACTAGCAAACAGGACCCTTTTCCCCACCCCTGCCCGCCCACTGGCCGAAGGACCCGGCTGCTTTCCCCTCCGGGTTAAGGAGTGCGGGGCAGGCTGGGAGGCCACAAGGTAAAGAAGTGGCGTCCACTTCCTTCCTGCTTCCCTGGCTGGACGTCCCCCACCCGGCCTGCTCTCCCCACCACCCAGAGCCCCTTCCCCACCTGCAACTTTCCCATCTTGGGGGGGTGGGTTAGATTTGAGCCCCAAATGAGCAAGTGTGTTCTTCCAGAACTGCTTAAATATGGACTATGCTGCCTCGAAAGGGAGTAAATGATCCACTAAGGACAGGCTGGGCTGGCTTGGCGCCCCCTTTCTTCCCTGGCCTCGGACTAGTTATGCCGTCTGCGGGCACAGTGAGGACCTCAGGACACCATGAAAGGTCTGCGTCCATCGCTGGCGCGCCTGACAAGACGCCTTTTGTGCCTGTCTGGGCAGCCCTGCTAGGGTCTGCTTGGCCTGCAGAGAGAGCCGTGGGTGAGTGAAGCAAAGCAGAGCCAGGAGAGATTTTTCTTATCGCACAGGGTCTGATAAGGCCGGGTGGGAGGCGGCTTGGTTTGTCTGAGCCCCAAGGAGCTGGATGCGTCTGCAGCAGCACGCTCACCCTGCCCCCACCGCTGCTTAATGCACAGTATTGATCGGGCAGCTCCTTCCCAGACACGCCCACCCCGTGGGGAGGGCCTGCCTCGGGGTTGTCTCGGCAGTCCTGGGGGGCAGCCCTGCTGACGTGGCCCAGCGCCCAGACCCAGCCGGAGATGTGGAGTGTGGGGAGGGCTGGGCGCCCTCCCCCAGTGCCGTGCTGGGCGCTGTTCCCGAGAAGGGCCAGAGCCCAGTGTCCCCTGCCTCAGGCCCAGAGGAGCTGCTGCTGCTTCACAAACAGCCTGGTCCAATAGCACTGCTTATGGGCTCCGGTTCTAGCCATAGACCAGCTGCGTGACCCTGGGTGGGCCCCTCACCCTCTCTGAAACTTGCTGTCTGTGTAATGGGGATGGGGTACTTGTGAGCATTGAATGGGGTGACGAGAGTGGACAGTCTGGCCTCCAGCAGATTCTCAGCCCCTGGCTGCTGCATTTCTGTCCTCTCCTAGGGGCCAGGGGGCCAGGAATTCCCCCTCAGACTCTTGATGGCTCTACATCTCTTTGCCTGGGGCCAACCACTCACCTGAAGCCTCTACACACACTTATGGGATGGGGTCTGGAGCTTGAGAAAGAAATGGCTGAAAGAACCAGGGTGGGTGGGGTCTCCTGCAGCGGCCTCCCTCCCTGGGCTGCAGGCAGGAGGGGGACTCGTGGCCCAGAGCTCTCTCTGCAGAACCCTTACCTGCCTCCCACTGGACAGTGGTCCTCATGGAGGAGGGCCCACCACTCTGCTGCTTACTGACCTCCCTGAGCCTCAGTTTCCCCAGCTGAGCAACAGAGCTTCACTGCTTGGCTCACCCCACCTGTGAGACTCGAGGTGACCGGACAGAAAAGGAGACACCTTATGGAAGGAGGAGACACCTTATGGAAGGGACAGTGTACCGGTAGGAGCAGCAGGGGCTTGAGCACAGCCCCTCCCCGACTTTGAGACCAGGGGTCAGTCATGACCTTGGGAATTGCTTCCCGCTTTTGTCCCAGGGCTGCAGAGCCCCTCAGGAGGCTGGAGTTAGGGCAGCACCTGCCATGCACCTGTGCCCCCCATGGTCTTTCCCCTCCACCCCCAGGGCTTGTCGAACTTAGCAGAGCAGTAAGGTGATGAGAAACTTCTCCTGGACACTGGGGGAAAGAAAAGCCCCAGCCCCGCGGGCAGTGTAGACTGACTGGCGCGTTGCCCGTCAGGTGGGCTCAGTCAGCTCCTTGTCTTCCGGGGCCTCAGCTGCTCTGGGCCAAGGCTGTATTTCAGCTTAGCCCACTCATGTCACCAGTCCTCAGCCTCAGCTTTTTACCCAGCAGTGGCCGAGAGACATTTGTCATCAGGAAGCCTTGGCTGATACCGAGATGGAAGCTTCTGGCTTCCCTGGGACTCAGAGGGTGTTTGTCTGTGTGAATGAGGGTCCACAGGCACCCTCGGGCCTTTCCCGTCAGCCCCCTGAGCTGTGCCCAGTATTGAAGGGGCCCCTCTGCCCCATCCCCCACTGGGCTCTGGAGCTCTTCACTGCAGACAGGCCCAGCTCCCTCCCCTCCCCAGGGCCCCAGCCTGAGCCTCCCCCGCCCTGCCCTCCTCCTGTCACTCGCCACACTGCTAATCAGTCCCTTGGTGGCCTGTGATTGCGCTCCCCAGGATATTTTTACCTTATGCAAATAGGTGATATAGAGGTGCCCTCATCTGTCAGCAGCAGCCCCAGTTCTCCCCCCACCTCCAGCTGGATTCCTTTCACTGTTAGAGCTGGCCGAGCATCACAGCCTCGCCTTCTAGATCTTTCCAGGCTTCTTCAGGCAAACCGTGTCCATTAAAGGTGGTGGACATCCCCCTTCACAGACACACAGGAGCCTCAGGAAAGGTTTCCATGCTTGGGAAGAATGGGGAGGGCGCCCGTAACACTGCCAGTGTCTGGTGGAACTGAAGGAAGGGAGCCCTGGGCAGGAGGGGTGAGGGGGGTCCATGGGGGATGCCACAGGGTGCTCCTGCCTCCCCCAGCTGCCCTGCCCCCACCCAAGGCTGCCTTGTCGGAGCCTGGATCCTTCAACCCTGTCGACCGGCACAACAGGCTGCCACTCTAGGAACAACCGGGCAGTGCCCCTGCCCCCACCAGCCTCTGTCATTAATACCATGTTGACTGAGCACTTTCCCCTGCCCAGCACAGTGCCAAGGGCTCCTGTGGACTTGCCCATTTCATCTTCACAGAAATCCATGAGATGAGGCAGGTCTTGATTCAACCCCCTTTTACGGACTGAGGCACAGCGAGCAAAGTGGCT